>NC_141172.1:48498846-49133076 GCF_055505025.1 Bos grunniens | reverse complement strand
GAAATTCAAAAAATTAGAGTGTAGAGAATTTCCCATAGTAGGGTCATGTAAATGATGATTTGAGTAAAAGGAGGGCTCTCAAAAATATTTTCTTGCTGAATAGTGAACTTGAGATCATGAAACACAATTTCAATCTTGATGAAGATCAGTCAGTGTCAAAGTTAAACTACGAATATAACATTTGCAATTTAATTCATTTATTTACTCAACAATGATGCCACTAACCCATTATGTGCTAGGATCTCTGCAAGGCCTAGGGGCCTAATAGTGAGTAAAATCATAGCCAAACTGTTTACAGTACAGTCAGGAAGGAAAATAAGAAACTTGAAAAAACAACAATGGCAGTAACATATGGAAGCACATGGCGCTATGGGAACAATCAACAAATATCAACTGCAGTCCACAGGGGAGTTCCATTTCTACTCCTACTCCTACCTCCCTCCATATTTGTCATTACTTTCTATCCTTATATCTCATTCCCAATTTATTTATGATGAAATATTCCCCTTTGGGGAATATATGAGGACATTGGCAATTTCGAATGCTTTTGTGAGGTATTAACTAATTTTACAATGACATAGTTTAAGCTGGGCACTATAACATGTAAGGCTGTATGCTGTCTGTGAAGCTTGGTTGTCCCGAGACCCTCGAAACATAGAGTTCTAAACTGTAAGTAATGCAAACCATCTTCTTGGCCAGCATTCACTTCTTTTGACATGTATATTCTGCTCAATAATCTAAATTTTCTTCCCATGTGAACTTGGAGATCCCCCAAATGTTTTAACTGTAAAATGATATCATGTTTGGAAAATAATCAGTTAACAACACTAGGGACCTCATAATGACCAAATAGTCTCTAGAACTGAAATAATGATACGATGATTGTAAAAAATATAAACATCTAAAGTTTATTGAGCACTGACTATGTGCTGGGTCATTGTTCTAGAAGCTTTACACCAACTCTTCAGATAGCAGTTACCAGGCACATTAACAAAAGATAACAGGCCTTGGTCACAAGCTTCATCTTTGTGACACAATAGACAAATTTTGCCTGGTATCACCAAAATTTGAAGAGTGTACTGTGTGGGAACTAGAGGATAATCTGATTTTCTGGGCAAGAATTTTCATAATGGAGAGGAGAAGATGTAAGACAGAACAGCTAATGATTACCATGTTCATCTATTGAGCCTTTGGGGCATGGTGAATAAATTTATTTCATAAACTTAAAAACATCCTCTTTTCTCATAAACCATTTATTTTCAGAGAAGGAGATGGCACCCCACTCCAGTACTCTTGCCTGGAAAATCCCATGGACGGAGGAGCCTGGTGAGCTGCAGTCCATGGGGTCGTGAAGAGGCGGACACGACTGAGAGACTTCACTTTCACTTTTCACTTTCATGCATTGGAGAAGGAAATGGCAACCCACTCCAGTGTTCTTGCCTGGAGAATGGTATGGCCAAAAGGGACATGTCTGGCAATGTTTTGAGTTCCCAAAATATGTCTCTGTGACTTTATTTGTTTTATAGGGAAACATAATTTTGATTTAGTAATTTAAAAATCTGTCTGCCAGACTTTTTAGGAAACTGAGGCAAACAGTATATTTAAAGGCTGTTGTATTCTTAATTTATAACAAAAAATATATTTTTCCCTTTTGAATGATGACAAACATGTGTTACACCTCTTTGTATCTTTCCAAGAGTCTAGCCTAGCACCACCCACATCATTGATATCTAACAGATATTCACGGATGGCTTGGTATGTGATTACAACTTAAAGATTTCACTCCAGTTAAATGTCAAAGAGATACTGCACGCTCATTTTCCTTTCCCACAAATACTGATGTCTTCTGAGGATCAGAAAGTCTTTGCCTTAAAAAAAATTCTTGTTCTTCATATCAAGTTTTGAGTTAGAAATCTTTTCTTTAATGTTTTGATGGCCCTGGGTACATATTTCAGTAATTCTAAATCAAACAATCACAGAGTATGAGAGCTGGAAGAAACTTTCTGCAGCATTGTGTCTGGGGATTACAAACTCAAATGCCTCCAAGGGTCAGGCAGGTAACATAAATATGTGAATCTGACTGTGCTTGAGATTATGGGGAGGAGGAAAGCAAAGCCTGTAGTGAACTACGGACTGCGGAACTTGTAAAATTCAAACCCAATTCTGATAGAAAACAGGACTGAAGGCTATGTTTGGTCCACTAGCTACCTATTTATAAACGCTGAGGCTAATCCCTTAATTTTTAACTATCAGTGCATTTAATCCTGCATTTCCTACTTTTGCAGGGAGTTGGAATAACATCATAGAGTTCAGGGTCAGAAATAGTCCTAGAAGGCAACCACTCAGCCTAACAACCTTAAACAAACTTGAAGTTAAATCACACGGCTTGTGTATTTAGACTTTGTGAATTATTATCTAAGTTAATATGCAGGGGCAGGGGAAAGAGCTTTAAAATTACTCCCATTTGTGCTCTCTTGATTTTTGAAATAAAGATGTAAAAATCTCTGGTGAATTTCTTTATGTGTCTTTCACTGGCTTTGAAGCCAGATAAACGAAAGGCTTACCTTCTATGAGCTGTGTCACCTTGAACAATCTGCTAAATTCACTGAGCTTCATTTTCCTTGACAGCACACCTCGTTTATTTACCACAAAGTTAGTTTGGGGATTAAATAAGATAATTTCTGTAAAGTGCCACACACAAAGCTTGTTCATATTTGATGATCAGAAAATATGTTTCCCACCTTCTAGTGCCCTCAACCTCTTCTAGTTCTTTCTCCCTGTATCTGGGCCTACCACTTCTTTAAACCAGTTGGTAATAAATTGGTCCCCATTCTATCCTTTCACTCCAGCTGAGATCATCAATAGTGTTGTAGTTTTTGTAACACATTGTTGGATGAATCTTTTTATATAAAAAAATGAATGTAACATTTCCTTTAAGGAGTTTCCTTGGAGATGTACACCCTCGGGTTAAATAACAATTTGTATTTTTCAGAGAACATTATTATTATTTATTTTTTGTGGTTAATGTATCTTTCCTCTTTGTACCTTTTCTTTCAAGAAAAATACAATGTTCCACAAGACCTCCAAATGTGAGGGGGGTCTTTAAATGTTCACTGTAGGAAATCTGGGTCTCTCAAACTAGCACTGGTGATTTGACAGGGTAAGGAGTCCCTCTGTTATTATTTGTACCTGTTATCAGAATGAATGCAACCTAGACTTCCCCCTAGATACGCCGGAACAGAAGCCCAAATAAGTGCTCTGTTTTAAGACACCACCGTTTTTTAGAATTTTTTAAAAAATTAATGAATTTGGTTAATAGTTCTGTATGTTTTGTCATTCACACACACAAAAAGCAAAAATGAGAATAGGCCTGCTAGAGGCTTAATTAGTTTAGATGTACTTTGGGTAGTTGGGGCAGACTCTCTTTTCAGACTTTGCCAGTAGGTTTTCTTTAGACATGAATTAATTTAATTTTATGAATTAAAACTGAAGTTCTGCATCCTTTCCTTCCTCCCTGAAAGACCCGTGACTGTCAATTTGTATAATACACATGGTATGATGTATCTTTTGTATTCTTTAGCAAGGAAGAGGAACTCAATGTGTTTTTCCTACAAAACTATACTTTACTGAGAAATCAACTGAAGAATATACCAAGGACATTTGTTATGTCCTTGGTATATTCTTATATTCTTCATTTCTCAGTAATCAGTAAACGGTGTGTGTGTGTGTGTGTGTGTGTGCATGTGCATGCGAGCTCAGTCATGTCTGACTCTGCAGCCCGCCAGGCTCCTCTGTCCATAGAAATTTTCAGGCAAGAATACTGGAGTGGGTTGCCATTTCCTCCTACAGATTTTTCCATACCTAAGGATCAAGCTCACATCTCTTGTTTTGCTGTATCGGCAGGTGGATTCTTGGGTCAAAAAGGACACATTTGTTGACCTTGCTTACCTTAAAGATATTCATATTACTTATCTACAATTCTGGCTACCATCATCAATAGGCAGTATTCAGTTTTCTTCACATAACTTCTGGCCACATATGATCACTGTGGTTTTTTTTTTTTGGACAGACATTCAAATGAAGGGTACAAATAACCTCTAAAATATCATGTTAAAATTGGGCCGAAAACCTTCAAAAATGGTCCCTCCCCCTGGTATTCATACCCTTGACTAATCCCTTGCCCTTGAATGCGGGTTGGAGCTGGTGTTTTTCTTCTAATGAACATGGCAAACATGATGCCATATCAGTTCCAAGATTAGACCATAAAAGTCTGATCTCTGTCTCACTGACATGCTCTCTTGCTTTCCCATTTCAAAGAAGCCAGGTGCTGTGTTGAGAGCTGCCTTTTAAAGAGGTTCAAGTGGCAAGGAACTCAGGGTGACCTTGGGTAACAGCAGGAAATTGAAGTTCTCAGTCCAACAGCCTGCAAGAAACTGAATCCTGCCAATAACTACTAAGTGGGCTTAGAAGCAGATCCTACCCCATTTGAACCTTCAGATAATTGCAGCCTGGGCCCATGCCTCCCCTGCAACCTTGTGAGAGACCCAGTGCAGAGGACCCTGTTAAGATATACATGGATTTTTTTCTGGACTGAGAAAAGCTCTGAGATTATAATTGCTGTTGTTTTAAACCACTACATTTTGGTGGTAATTTATTATATAGCAATAAATAATAAATATTTCCCTATAAATATTACTTTTCTCACTTAACAATACACTATGGAAATATGTTTAAATTAATTGATATAAGTTTGATTCATTCTTTTTAATAGTGGCATAATATTACCTGGTAGAGATTTATTGTTTTTTTTTTTTTAATTTCTTTATGGCTAGTCATTAAGGCCACTCTATTTATAATTGCTAAATATTTTGAAAATACAATTAGAGATTTATTATCTTACTTTCTGTATTTCAGATGTTCATTTAGAAACTGGGAAAAACATATAGATAAGAAAGTATACTAAAGAAGTCACCTTTTCATTCCATAATAAAATGTGGATCAAATTATAGTTTTAAAACAAAATATCATTACATCAGAATTATATTTTTTTTGTTTGTTTTGAAGGAAACACTTGGACACTTTTAAAAAATGTAAAAATAAAAAGAAACACTTGATTTTAACTCAACTATGTGGATTCTCTTTAAATTCCCTTCAGAAGTATAAAATTAATGTAATTATTTAATCTTAGGATAGAAGGGATGCTAAAAACTACCCAATATAATCACTTATTTCATATTTTAACTCCCACTAAAAATTTGCCATTGAAAGATATTTTAAACAGTAATTTATAATTTTACTAATTATACAAATGTATATTTGTGTAAAAATGTAAATATATGAATTAAAACTGAAGTTCCGCATCCTTTCCTCCCTCCCTGAGAGACCCATGGCTGTTGATTTGTGTAGTATACATGGTATGATGTATACTAGTATTTTGTATACTCTTGAAGGCCTTTAATTCACTCCCACTCCAGTATTCTTGCCTGGAGAATTCCATGGACAGAGGAGCCTAGCAGGCTATGGTCCAAAAGGTTGCAATGAGTTGGACACCACTGAAGCATCTTAGCACTTTATATGTAAAGTGCTTAAAGAATGGACACTGATATGTTTCTTTCATGTTTTGTTATTTTATACTTATATTGAGCTAATTTTAATTTTTTGTTATGTGAAATTAATATTATTTTACTTTTATATTAGTGAAATGATGTTAGTAGCTAAGCTGGCAAACAACATTCCTTCCATTTAAAGCATCTCTAAGTAACTTTCACCTAAGGAAATGTTTTCAAACCATGTGAAGCTGAAACTTTGCCTGCAAACATATCCACTGACAATCACTTTCTTAGTTTAAGTAAGGGCTAGATATGTTTTTTTAACACTCAATGTCCTAATGCCTTTAAAACAAAAAAAATTTTTTCAGCCTGAACGTCAAAAACACATTTTAGAAACGCCTGTTAGTAGAGTAAACATTTCAACCAAAAACACATTTGGACTGTTAAATTCCCTTGGTGAACCAAATGTCTTGCTTCACAAATGGTTTTTAGATATGTCTTGGTTCCAACTCTATTTCTTCTGAAATATCACTGTGAGGATTTCATAAATTAAGAGCCTTTTGGGAAGCTATTTACAGAGCACCTTCTTTGTGCTGACTGCCACTACAGGTAATGATTCAATGATAAATAAATACTACACAGTCCCATCCTTTAAGGAACATGTTATGAAATGGAAGAAACAGAAAAATATCAGGTGATAAATCCAATATGATGTAGCATGTCAGAGTCAGTAATTCATTCATTTGTTCATTAATCCATCGATGAAATCTTATTTTTGTAAGCTCTTTGATGGGCCAGGCATTATCTTAGATGTACTATAGCTCTGGCTTCTCTGAATTAAGAAGGGACATGCAAAAGAGCACCAAGAGTAGATGCCCAATCTCCATAGACAAAGGAGAGCAGGACAAGCTTTCTGAGAGATGATACACCAGCCAGGACTTGAAGGAAAGAAGGCAGTCACTGCATAGGAAAAGAAAACCATTATCAGCCAACATGAGGCACCAGGAAAAGCAGATCGTGGATGTGGAGGACAAGCTGGGAGAAGCAGACAAGGACTAGGCCATGGAGGACTCTGCAGCCTATCTTTAGGACAGTAAGAATCAAGAACTTGAACAACAATGTTCTTGCTGAATCCCAGCTGCTTACTAGTTCAGTGATAATAAATTTAGTCCTCTTACTACCTTAGTGACTTTTGAAAAAGAAAATCTGATAAATTTTCAATGGACTGGAAAAAAGAATGTTCAGCAAACTGTGCCCAGTAATATATTGGTGGTTAGTCACACTGTGATGTCAAAAAAGTCAGACTAAAGTAGATCAAGCTTACACCCAACGGTCTGGTTTATCCTATAATTTGGTGATGTGGCAAGGGCTTTACATGCTATTTTAACAGTGTGAGAGTTTTCCATAATGCCTTTGATTTGGATTTACCAGCAAAGAATTCATCTAACTGGTATGTCCAATTGGTTAAAGTGATAATGACTTTTGAAAACCTCTATAGAGCTTTGAGGGCTTCTCTGGTGTTTCAGATGGTAAAGAATTCATCCTCCATGTGGGAGACCTGGGTTCATTTCCTGGGTTGGGAAGATCCCCTGGAAGAGGGCATGGTAACCCACTCCAGTATTCCTCCCTGGAGAATCCCCATGGACAGAAGAGCCTGGTGGGCTACAGTCCAAGGGGTCACAAAGAGTTGGACATGACTGAGTGACTAAGCCCAGCACACAGAGCTGTGAAGATTTTAAAACGTTGTAAGGTGAGTCAAAATAGTATACTACTGTTTAGGGATTATCAATGTGATGCAAACACTCCATATTTTGGTCAGATTTTCATTGTTGAAAACTAACAGCAGAAATTTGGAAAAAACATATCTCTGGGCCTTAGTTTCTATAAAACTAAGGGAACTGGGTCTTTTAGTCTTTTCTAGTTATAAAGTTATGCAAACCAAAGTCATATACTTTGTGTGTGAAAAACATGTCCTTCTGAGTGACAGAAATATGTAGTAGCTCAGTTACTGGCACAATTGTTTATATCAGTATATATTAAACAATCAATTTTATATTTACTATGTACCTACAATGTTGAAGTAGTATAACAGGTAATGGGACTATGATGGCTATGTTCATTTTTGCTAGTTATCAAACTTTTCTGTCTCGCTACACTTTATGGGTGCTTGGCAGAATTGTGACTACTTCTGGCCAATGAGTTGTCAGTGAAACTCAAAAGTCATTTTTGGGCCACAGCAATTGAATGCTAGTTTGGTGGCTCAGTTGGTAAAGAATCTGCCTGCAATGCAGGAGACACAAGAGACACAGGTTTGATTCCTGGGTCAGGAAGATCCCCTGGAGAAGGAAATGGCAACCCACCACTCCGGCATTCACAGTCCACAGGGTTGCAAGAGTCAGACATGAGTTAGCAACTAAACCACCACCATTAAGATTCTCAAGTGCTCTTTTCCTTTCCCAGGAAAATTACTGATGTTCTAGATAATAGCTATTCTATCAGCTTGAGTCTTGGTGAACCCTCAGCTGCTATGAATATACAGAATGAGTGAGAAATAGACTTTGTTTTAAGCTCTTTAAATGTGAGGCTTGTTTGTTACTGAAGCCAAACTTACTATATCCTAATTGACAGAATGGGGAGTGAGACAAATAAAGCCTCTGTTCTTGTGGTGCTTACAGTCTAGCAGGAGGTAACAGATAAGAAACACATAAGGCAATTTCAGATAGAGAATGGCTAGAATAGATTACAAATGACCTGGAAGTCTGCAGCCTATCATGTGACCTCATCTCAGAGATTTCCATCTGTATCTTTGTAATCCAGTTGCTATCTAGTCTCTGTGTGTTCCCTAAACAGGCTGAATTTATTCCCATTTGTTCAGGGCCTTTGCACACACATTCCTTCTGCCTGAAATGTTCTTTACTCAGATCTGGTTGGTGACTTTTCATCCTTTAGGTCTTGGTTGGAAGTTTTTTTCAGAGGTGTCTTTCCCAAACTGCACTTTCCTATATTCCCTCACTAGTCTTTACCCTATTGCCTGTTAGAAAAGAGTTGTCTTCATGGCACTCATCATTATTTGAATTTTTTTTTTTTTTTGCTTACTTATTCACTATTTGCCTCCTTCCTCTTTGTTGTAACTTTATCAAAGGAAATCAGTCTTATCCACTATTTTATTCTAGTCTTCTAAAATAGTAATGAATACATAATAAGCTTTTGTTAATGATGAACTAGTTAAATTCATATTCTGGTTTCAACTAGATTATTTCTTGTCAAATTCCCCTAAGAGAATTGTTTCTTTGCACTGTGCACCTTGTTTTTAGCCTTAAAGAAACTGATTGATACACACAGCAAAATTTACTTGAAGAACTATTTGGCTCATTGGTCTGCCACTACAGAAAATATCAGCTATTCAGCTGGCAGCAAAGAACTGAGATCTGGAAGTTCAGTCCCATTTATGACACTAAAATGAGAAACCAAGGTTATTGCAAAAAGTTCTCTTTTTACAGTCCGGATTTCCATTCATTCTATCTGGATATGCTATACGACATGAAAATATTGGTAAATCATCAAGTTACTTTTTTCTTTTTTATACCATCATGTTCATATCATGCCCTGCCCCACTGTCCTAGGATTTCCACTGGGGAAGTGGCAGAACAAGAAGCAATGTCCTGAACTGGGAATGGACAGGAAGCAGTGCCTCCTTCCCTGTCTATGTTTACTCAGAATTGCATACACCAAAGTATAGGATTATAGCTCTGGGCTAGGTTTCCTTGTGCAGTCCTCATTTGGTTGCAAACAATTTATAAAGTTTTTCCACTGACAAGGTCAATCTCTCAAAAACCAGTCATGGTGCACTCATTTTTATCATTTATGCCCATAACAAACATTTTCCAATAATCGGCTATGATGGTTAATTTTATGTGTCAACTTGACTGCACTGAGGGATGCTCAGATAGCTGGTAAAATGTAGTTTCTGGTTGTGTCTGTGAGGGTATCTCCAGAGGAAATTAGCATTTGAATCAGTAGACTGAGTCAAGAAGACTGTCCTCACCAACGCAGGTGAGCATCATCTGAGTCACTGAGGATTAGAGGATTGAGGATTAGAATAAAAAGGCAGAATAGAACAAAAAGGCAGAGGAAGGGTGAATTCTTTCTGCTACCCTCAGATATTGGTGCTCTTGGTTCCTGGGCTTTCTGACTCAGATCAGGATGTACACTATTGACTCCTTAATCCTCAGGCCATTGGATGGAAGAAATTACACCACCAGTGTGCCTTCTTATCCAGTTTGCAGACTGTAGAACTTTTTGGCCTCCATAACTATGTGATACAATTCCTATAATAAATCTCCTCATATATGACAATTTAACTATTTCTCTTTCTTATTTGTTGTGTTTTCTTGGAGGACACTGATTAATATACTGGTTATAACCAGGTTGTACATAAATTTTGGTCTATATAAGAATTATGAAATGCAAGATTTTAAGGCAGCTATTGAACAGAAGCAACTTAACAGCTGTACATTCTAAAATTATTATTGTTTAAATTGCAAAGCCACTATACCACACTTTAGCCAATCTGTAAGTATTAATATTTTTGAGTCATCAACAGTCCAGTTTATTAAAACAATTAAATATTAGTATTTCCTGCATATTTCACCCTCTTAATCTCATTACTTTTAGTTCTAAGTTTAAATGAGTTTCAAATAAGTTCTAAGTTTACTTTTGAAGATGATGAGCATAAGAGCAAGCAATATTAGCAATCCAAGGATGTCCTTATTATTTGTCATTATTTTCTTTCAAAATGAATTAAATGGAAATCATATTTTAATCTTTTATTCACATACAGCATTGTTGATACTGGGGGCATAATAAACTAAATATTTAAATTTTTCATTCAAATGCTAGACCCCAGCCTGGAAAATTAAGTTATTATAATATTAAATAATTTTTATTTGATTTTCTTTAAACATTAATGCCCATTACTTAAAGAATATCTCCTTAAATCATTCAAATGAAAAAAGAAGAAAGAACTGATTTTAGTAAACAAATAGCAATGTAAAACTCAAGAACAAACTTACCTTAAAAACTACTGTGTATACAAAAATTTTGAATAACATTCACATTTGAGGGAATGCAGATATGTGAAGGAAAGATTTATGTGATCTAAGCCAGCTCTATCCTAAAGGAGATCAGTCCTGGGTGTTCACTGGAAGGACTGATGTTGGAGCTGAAACTCCAATACTTTGGCCACCTGATGTGAAGAGCTGACTCATTGGAAAAGACCCTATGTTGGGAAAGATTGAGGGCAGGAGGAGAAGGGGATGACAGAGAATGAGATGGTTGGATGGCATCACCGACTCAATGGACATGGGTTTGGGTGGACTTCTGGAGTTGGTGATGGACAGGGAGGCCTGGTGTGCTGTGGTTCATGGGGTCACAAAGAATCAGACATGACTGAGCGACTGTACTGCACTGAACTGAACTGAAGCCAGGTAAGATTTGATAGATATAGGTAAGAATTTGGTATGTTTATAGAGATTTTATTTTGGAAAGAACTGGCAACTGAAGAAAAACAATTATCTGTTGCTAAGGTATTTAAACCTATTATTATTCAATATTAGTTTAAATCCACCTTCATGATTTCGGGTGTTTATTTTCCCTATTGCTGGCTGCCTTAACAATATTTTGCTTTCTGAAACCAGTAGTGAGGGTTTAAAACCCATGCAGTATTTTCTTCTCATAGTCCAAGAAGAAACTTTTTTTTCTCCTTGATTTAGAAGTAACTCACCTCAAATCCTTGATCAAGATTTTTACATTTCAGCTCAAGAAACAGTTCAGTTATCTGTGAGAGTTGCCTGGTCCTTAATAATCTCTAAACTAAAACAGCCATATTTCAAGAATTTAGTTTAGTTAAAATTACAATTTTTACTTGCTTTGTTGAATTTAAAGAAAACCTTTACTCTATTTAATAGGTTTATTATCCAATTACGGGTACACAGCTGGAAATATTCATATGAAACTTATGCTTCTCATAGTTTATTTTTGTTTCAGCATTTTAAAAATACACTTATTTCTGCATTTTTGAGCTGTAGTCACTGAGTCAACTATTTCCAAAGCTTTCCTAATCTTCTCTTCTTCTATGAGTACTAAAGTGTGTGCTTGAAGGATAAGACTGTGTCTTTGTTGTCTTTGCCTGCCTGGCACTGGGGCAGCAAGTAAATTTCATCTCCTGTGTCAATTGCAAATAGATGGCTAGCGACTGCCTAGAGTGATGTATTGAGAATCAATCTGAAGCCATGTCTGACATCAGTGGGAAAGATTGCTCTGTTTGATTAGAAATGCCTGCTATTGCCATGGCCTGGCAAAGAAAGGATAGCTCTGAGGAAAGGAATTGATATTTGCTCTCCTTGTCTTTGTGCTTAAAGAGGTACCTATAATAGCTTGGCATATACTGAAGGTTTTCTAGATAAGTGGATGAACTTAATTTTATTTGGACAATGCTATGCAGAAAGAAAACTCTGAAGTTCCCTTTCATGCCAACCTTCCGAGTTTTCTTTCTGAAACATTAAAAGCAACCAGTCCATAACCAATCCTTCCTTGGATTGGCCAGATAAAATAAAAGGAACTTGGTCTCATTAAGACTGAACTCCCACAGTGGTCAATAATTTACCATTTACTTTCTACTCAAATTATGCATTAGTCCTTAAATCCTATTTGTGTCCGTATGTATATCTAGTGTTAGTCATTCGGTCATGTCCGACTCTTTGCAAACCCATGGATTGTGGTCCACCAGGCTCTTCTGTCCATGGAATTCTCCAGGCAAGAATACTGGAGTGAGTTGTCATTCCCTTCTCCAGAAGATCTTCCCAACCCTGGGATCCAACCTGAGTCTCCTGAAATGCAGGCAGATTCTTTACCATCAAAGCCACCAAGGAAGTCCCAATATCTATCTGGGATAGTGATATTTTTGATGTGGCTCTTAATTTTATTGTGCCTATCTTCATGGTTCAGTTCAGTTCCATTCAGTCCCTCAGTCATGTACGACTCTTATAGACCCCATGGACTGCTGCTGCTGCTGCCGCTGCCAAGTCGCATCAGTCGTGTCCGAATCTGTGCGACCCCATAGACGGCAGCCCACTAGGCTCCTCTGTCCCTGGGATTCTCCAGGCAAGAACACTGGAGTGGGTTGCCATTTCCTTCTCCAATGCATGAAAGTGAAAAGTGAAAGTGAAGTTGCTCAGTCATGTCTGACTCTTTACGACCCCATGGACTGTAGCCTACCAGGCTCTTCCAACAGGCAAGAGTACTAGAGTGGGGTGCCATTGCCTTCTCTGCCATGGACTGCAGCACACCAGATTTCCATGTCCATCACCAACTCCTGGAGCTTGCTTAAACTCATGTCCATCAATTCAGTGATGCCATCCAACCATCTCATCCTCTGTTGTCCCCTTCTCCTCCTACCCTCAATGTTTCCCAGCATCAGAGTCTTTTCAAATGAGTCAGTTCTTCACATCAGGTGGCCAAAGTATGGGAGTTCCAGCTTTAGCATCAGTCCTTCCAGTGAATATTCAGGACATTTCCTTTAGGATTGACTAGTTTTATCTCCTTGCTGTCCAAGGAACTCTCAAGAGTCTTCTTCAACATCACAGTTCAAAAGCATCAATTCTTTGGTGCTCAGCTTTCTTTATGGTCCAGCTCTCACATCCATACCCAACTACTGGAAAAACCATAGCTTTGACTAGATGGACCTTTGTCAGTAAAGTAATGTCTCTGCTTTTTAATATGCCATCTAGGTTGGTCATAGCTTTTCTTCCAAGGAGCTAGCATCTTATAATTTCATGACTGCAGTCACCATCTGCAGTGATTTTGGAGCCCAAGAAAATGAAGCTTGTCACTGGTTCTGTTGTTTCCCCATCTATTTGCCATGAAGTGTGCAGTCATGAAGTGTGCAGGTCAGGAAGCAACAGTTAGAACTGGACATGGAACAACAGACTGGTTCTAAATAGGAAAAGGAGTACGTCAAGGCTGTATATTATCACCTTGCTTATTTAACTTCTATGCAGAGTACATCATGAGAAACGCTGGGCTGGAAGAAGCACAAGCTGGAATCAAGATTGCCGGGAGAAATATCAATAACCTCAGATATGCAGATGACACCACCCTTATGGCAGAAAGTGAAGAAGAACTAGAGAGCCTCTTGATGAAAGTGAAAGAGGAGATTGAAAAAGTTGGCTTAGAGCTCAACATTTAGAAAACAAAGATCATGGCATCTGGTCCCATCACTTCATGGGAAATAGATGGGGAAACAGTGGAAACAGTGGCAGACTTTATTTTGGGGGGCTCCAAAATCACTGCAGATGGTGACTGCAGCCATGAAATTAAAAGACGCTTACTCCTTGGAAGAAAAGTTATGACCAACCTAGATAGCATATTGAAAAGCAGAGACATTACTTTGCCAACAAAGGTCCGTCTAGTCAAGGCTATGGTTTTTCCTGTGGTCATGTATGGATGTGAGAGTTGGACTGTGAAGAATGCTGAGTGCTGAAGAATTGATGTTTTTGAACTGTGGTGTTGGATAAGACTCTTGAGAGACCCTGGACTGCAAGGAGATCCAACCAGTCCATCCTAAAGGAGATCAGTCCTGGGTGTTCATTGGAAGGACTGATGCTAAAGCTGAAACTCGAATACTTTGGCCACCTCATGCAAAGAGTTGACTCACTGGAAAAGACCCTGATGCTGGGAGGGATTGGGGGCAGGAGAAGAAGGGGACAACAGAGGATGAGATGGCTGGATGGCATCACCGACTCGATGGACATGAATTTGAGTGAACTCTGGGAGTTGGTGAAGGACAGGGTGGGGGCTGGCATGCTGTGATTCATGGGGTTGCAAAGAGTCAGACACAACTGAGCGACTCAACTGAACTGAACTTGAGCATTCTTTGGCATTGCCTTTCTTTGGGACTGGAATGAAAACTGACCTTTTCCTGTCCTATGGCCACTGTTGAGCTTTCCAAGTTTGCTGGCATATTGAGTGCAGCAGTTTCACAGCATCATCCTTTAAGATTTGAAATAGCTCAGCTGGAATTCCATCACCTCCACTAGCTTTGTTCATAGTGATGCTTTCTAAGGCCCACTTGACTTTGCATTCCAGGATTCTGGCTATAGGTGAGTGATCGCACCATCGTGGTTATCTGGGTGATTAAGATCTTTTTTGTGTACTTTTGTGTATTTGTGACACTTCTTAATATCTTCTTATTCCATTAGGTCTGTACTGTTTTTGTCCTTTATTGTGCCCAGCTTTGCATGAAATGTTTCCTTGGTATCTAATTTTCTTGAAGAAATCTCTGCTGCTGCTGCTGCTAAGTCGTTTCTGTTGTGTCCAACTCTGTGCGACCCCATGGACAGCAGCCCACCAGGCTTCCCCATCCCTGGGATTCTCCAGGGAAGAACACTGGAGTGGATTGCCATTTCCTTCTCCAATGCATGAAAGTGAAAGGTGAAAGTGAAGCTGCTCAGTCGTGCTGACTCTTAGCGACCCCATGGACTGCAGCCTACCAGGCTCCTCCATCCATGGGAGTTTCCAGGCAAGAGTACTGGAGTGGGTTGCCATTGACTTCTCCGGAAGAGACCTCTAGTCTTTCCAATTCTATTGTTTTCCTTTATTTCTTTGCACTGATTACTGAGGAAGGCTTTTTTATCTCTCCTTGCTATTCTTTGGAACTCTGCATTCAGATGGCTATATCTTTCCTTTTCTCCTTTGCCTTTCACTTCTCTTCTTTTCTCAGCTGTTTGCAAGTTCTCTTCAATCATTTTGCCTTTTTACATTTCTTCTTCTTGGGGATGGTTTTGATAATCGCCTCCTGTACAATGTTACGAACCTCCATCCACAGTTCTTTACGCACTCTATCTATCAGATCTAATCTCCTGAATCACATTCATGGTTGGCCCTAGGAAAAAATATGAAGCAGGCTAAGTGTGCTCCCTGTTGCCTAAATTTTATGTGTATGATTTGTTTTCTTTTCCTGCATGGCTTTTCCTATAGTATCAAAGCCTGCTTTCAAGAAATGGTCTGCTATTATACAGTCTAATACTTTTAAGATGATATATTAATCTTTATGGTGTTCAGTTGCTAAGTCAACTCTTTGCAACCAAAGGGGGCCCAACTCTTTGTGACCATGGACTGCAGCGTACTTGAATTAATCTTTATAGGAGTATTTTAACAAATGTCTTTTCTATTTCTAGAAGACTGAATGACTTCATTTTCACTTTTCAATGCTTGTCAAAATGCAAATAATGAAATCTACTTTATAAGTTGTATAAGGATGTGTGCTCAGTCATGTCTGACTCTTTGGGAATCCTGTGGATTGTAGCCCACCAGGCCCCTCTGTCCATGGGGATTCTCTAGGTAAGAAAACTGGAGTTGGTTGCCATGCCCTCCTCCAGGGGATCTTCCTGACCCAGGGATTGAACCCGTGTCTCTTATGTTTCTACATTGGCAGGTGGGTTCTTTATCATTAGGGACACCTCGGAAGCCCCCTACTACATATTGTTGTTTGATCAATAAGTCATGTCTGACTCTTTGAGACCCCATGGACTGCAGCATGGCAGGCTTCCCTGTCCTTCACTGTCTCCTGGAATTTGCTCAAATTCAGATCCACTGAATCAGTTATGGCATTCAACCATCCCATTCTCTGTTATGTCCTTTTCTTCCTGCCCTCAATCTTTCCCAGCATCAGAGTCTTTTGCATTATAGATAACTAATGAGAACCTATTACATAGCACAGGGGAAAAAAAGAAGGTATAACCTGTTTGTAGGACATATTGAAAGGGAAAGGGAAGTCGCTCAGTCGTGTCCGACTCTTTGTGACCCCATGGACTGCAGCCCACCAGGCTCCTCCGTCCATGGGATTTTCCAGGCAAGAGTACTGGAGTGGGGTGCCATTGCCTAACTTAACCTTAAAAATGCATTCCAATATACAGTAGATGCAGACCAAAACTGTTGATTCCACTTCTAGAAGATACCTATAATAGTCAAATTCATAGTCAGAAAACATGCTAGTTGATAATATAGATGCCAGGGCCATGTGTGGGGTGGTGGTGGGGGGTATGAGTAGTTAGTGTTTAATGGGGACAGAGTTTCAGCTTAGGAAGGTGAAAACTTCTGGAGAGGTCTGATGGTGAGATTTGCATAATAATGTGAATGTACTTAGTGGTACTGAACTTTACAGTTAAATATGGTTAAGCAATATGCTTTATGTTATGTCACTTTTACCACAATAAAAATATTTTTTTTAAAGAGCTATGTGATCTTGGACATGTTATCTAACCAGAGTCTTGTTTTTCTACAAGGTTCCTCCCCCATACTTTCTACCCAGTAGATTACTAAGAAGTGAGTATGGAGATTACTATGAAATGAGATCATGGCTAGGAAGCATCTGGCAGCATCAGGCGCATGGAAGGTGATCACTGTTTGAGGTACTCGGAGGATGAACAAGCAAATGAAAAGACTTTGGGGGACCCCAGAGGAAAGAAGAGGCAGGTAAGAAGATTCTGGAGGGAAAGGATGCTGAAGGCAGAGGAGGCCTGAGGAAAGATCCCAGAGCCTCTGAGCTGGGGTTCTGTTCCACAGCAGGCCACTTCAGAGGTGACGGTAAAACGCTTCCAGCCACACTGGTCTTCCGTTCCTCCCAGAAGAACGCTGTGTTCCAGGAGTAGTACAGAGAGGCAATTAACAGATTGCAGAGGGACCGGAAATCAGGGGGTGGGCACAGACAGCTGCAGACAAATGTTTTTAACTCCAGAGTTACTCTCTACTAGAAAAGGCAAAATGTCCAAGGTTTTTTTTTTTTTTTTTTTCTTCCTAGATCTATATACCTACTCTTTTAATCTGAATAACCTGGGTTATCACAAAGCAGCAGGAGAAACACAGAGTCCCTCCCCTCTTTCAGCTGCTCCCCTGTCTCATGGAGAAGAGGCACTGCTAAGGATCTCAGGGCGTCTCTCCATCGAGTCTAGCCTCTCTGTGCTCCTCTTTCATGCTTCCTCCCCCACACTTCAACAGAGGAACTGCCACACAGAAGGTAAGATCCCTGAGAGGCAGATGTCGGGTCAGTTGTCATACCTCCATTTCTCTTGTTTTGCTCATCAGTTTCTTTGTCTGAGGGCTGACTGTGGGTGAAAACCATGACATAGTAACTGCCAGCACCAATTTGTCTTTGACGTTTTTCACGTTTCCCAAATGCCACCAGAAATTTGTGGCTTCATCCCACAACTCTGAGCAAGTTCAAGGCCTTTCCTAGGGCCCCAAATGAACCTGAGCCCCTCCGGGCTTCCAGCGGTGCACTGGCACACAGAGCTGGCTGGAAGGTGAGCTTGCACCATAGCCTGGCCCCGGGGTCTGCCTCAGCTTTAGGGGTGGTCATGGCTGAGAGGGCGAAGCTTGTGGGCTCCATGGGGAGTGGACCCCTCTGCTGGCCCTGCCTTAGGTGATGAGTTACCACCTGCCCCAGTATGAGGATGACACACAGATAAGTAAGTTCAGCCGGTCAGTTGTGTCCGACTCTTCATGACCCCATGAATCGCAGCATGCCAGGCCTCCCTGTCCATCACCAACTTCCGGAGTTCACTCAGACTCACGTCTATCGAGTCAGTGATGCCATCCAGCCATCTCATCCTCTGTCGTCCCCTTCTCCTCCTGCCCCTAATCCCTCCCACCATCAGAGTCTTTTCCAATGAGTCAACTCTTTGCATCAGGTGGCCAAAGTACTGGAATTTCAGCTTCAGCATCATTTCCTCCAAAGAAATCCCAGGGCTGATCTCCTTCAGAATCGACTGGTTGGATCTCCTTGCAGTCCAAGGGACTCTCAAGAGTCTTCTCCAACACCACAGTTCAAAAGCATCAATTCTTTGGTGCTCAGCCTTCTTCACAGTCCAACTCTCACATCCATACATGACCACAGGAAAAACCATAGCCTTGACTAGCCGGACCTTTGTTGTCAAAGTAATGTCTCTGCTTTTGAATATGCTATCTAGGTTGGTCATAACTTTCCTTCCAAGGAGTAAGTGTATTTTAATTTCATGGCTGCAGTCACCATCTGCAGTGATTTTGGAGCCCAGAAAAATAAAGTCTGACACTGTTTCCACTGTTTCCCCATCTATTTCCCATGAAGTGATGGGACCAGATGCCATGATCTTTGTTTTCTGAATGTTGAGCTTTAAGCCAAGTTTTTCACTCTCCACTTTCACTTTCATCAAGAGGCTTTTTAGTTCCTCTTCACTTTTTGCCATAAAAGTGGTATCATCCGCATATCTGAGGTGATTGATATTTCTCCCGGCAATCTTGATTCCAGCTTGTGTTTCTTCCAGCCCAGCGTTTCTCATGATGTACTCTGCATAGAAGTTAAATAAGCAAGGTGATAATATACAGCCTTGACGTACTCCTTTTCCTATTTAGAACCAGTCTGTTGTTCCATGTCCAGTTCTAATGGCTTCGCACAAATACAGGGCTTCCATGGTGGATCAGATGGTAAACAATCTGCCTGCAATGCAGGAGAATTCGGTTGAATCCCTGGCTGGGAAGGTCTGCTGGGGAAAGAAATGGCTACCCACTCCAGTATTCTTGCCTGGAGAATTCCATGGACAGAGGTGCCTGGTGAGCTATAGCTCATGGGGTCAAAAGAGTCGGACAGGACTGAGCCTCTAACACTCCCTCACTCAGTACAAATACAGTGCCAGGAATATGATGGATACTCATTAAATGAAAGATATTATTACTATTGGTGCTAATCCTTGTATGTATCTCAAACATGTTTTCCCTTCACAAATATGTCCATGAAAATGTCATTTCTTATTATATTAAACTTGAATATTTGTAGTACTAAGGCAAGATGAGCATGAAATGCTGCAACAGGTCAGTATCTTCTATTTTCCCAACCAAACATGTTTCAAGAACTAAGGACAAACAGCAAGAATAACTGGCTTGAATTTCACACCACTTTTCTGTCTGCACTATTATTTTGTATATGTTTGTGTGTGTGTATACATAAAAATGAAATAATTTTTAAGCAAAAAAAAAAAATTTAGAGAATATGGTTAACAGAGACCTCAGGACATGGATCTGTCTACCAGTGGGCTGGCAATAGTTTCAGGACAGTTTGGGTCCTTCAGCTAGCCACCCTGGGATCCAGCTGCACCCATCAGCCAGCTGACACCAGTTGAAGACATCTCAGACCCCAAAGCCAGCCATGTCAGGAACTAGCCCATCCATCAGCAGTCTGACAGCAGCCTTGACACCCCCAGTCATGACTTACACTGTCAGGAGGCTGACACAAGCTCTGGGAATTTTCAGCCCCACAGTCAGCCATCGTAGGATTGGCTCTGCCGACCAATGGGCCCCCACTAGCCCTGGGGCAGTGAAGCCAAAAATGTGACCTGAGCCTGCCCAGCAGCAAGGCAGCAACAGGACCAGAACTTCCAGGCAATGCAGACAACTGTGTCAAGACCCTCCACACTTTCCAACAGCCACATTAGGCAGGGCTTGGCAACCAACCAGGCCAGAAGCCAGCCAAGCCTACCAGCATACCCACAGTAGTCAGCCCACCCTAACAGAAGAGCTCCTAGAGCCACATAGAGAGCACCCTTGGAGCATACAGCTCTGGTGGCCTGAAGGGAATATACTGTTGGGCCTCACAGGAGATTTCATTTCTTTTTTAAAAAATTTATTTATTTTTTTATTGAAGGGTAATTGCTTTACAGAATTTTGCTGTTTTCTGTTGAGCCTTAACATGAATAAGCCATAGGTATCCAGTCCCATCACTTCATGGGAAATAGATGGGGAAACAGTGGAAACAGTGTCAGACTTTATTTTTCTGGGCTCCAAAATCACTGCAGATGGTGACTGCAGCCATGAAATTAAAAGACGCTTACTCCTTGGAAGGAAAGTTATGACCAACCTAGATAGCATATTCCAAAGCAGAGACATTATTTTGCCAACAAAGGTCCATCTAGTCAAGGCTATGGTTTTTCCTGTGGTCATGTATGGATGTGAGAGTTGGACTGTGAAGAAGGCTGAGCACCGAAGAATTGATGCTTTTGAACTGTGGTGTTGGAGAAGACTCTTGAGAGTCCCTTGGACTGCAAGGAGATCCAACCAGTCGATTCTGAAGGGGATCAGCCCTGGCATTTCTTTGGAAAGACTGATGCTAAAGCTGAAACTCCAGTACTTTGGCCACCTGATGCGAAGAGTTGACTCACTGGAAAAGACTCTGATGGTGGGAGGGATTGGGGGCAGGAGGAGAAGGGGACGAAGAGGATGAGATGGCTGGATGGCATCACTGACTCGATGGACATGAATCTGGGTGAACTCTGGGAGTTGGTGATAGACAGGGAGGCCCGGCGTGCTGTGATTCATGGGATCGCAAAGAGTCGGACACAACTGAGTGACTGAATTGAACTGAACTGAACTGAATAATGAGCAATGTTGTGTGTCTTTTCATGTGTTTGTTAGCCATCTGTGTGTCTTCTTTGGAGAAATGTATGTTTATGTCTTTTTCCCACTTTTTGATTGGGTTTTTTGTTTTTCTGGTATTGAGTTGTATGAGCTGCTTGTATATTTTGGAAGTTAATCCTTTGTCAGTTGTTTCATTTGCTATTATTCCCTCCCATTCTGAAGGTTGTCTTTTCCATCTTGCTTATAGTTTCCTTTGCCATGCAAAAGCTTTGCTGTTTAATCAGGTCCCACTTGTTTACTTTTGTTCTTATTTCTGTTACTTTAGGAGGTGGGTCATAGAGGATCTTGCTTTGATTTGTGTCATTGCAATGGCAACCCACTCCAGTACTCTTGCGTGGAAAGTCCCATGGATGGAGGAGCCTGGTGAGCTGCAGTCCATGGGGTCGCTAAGATTTGGACATGACTGAGCAGCTTCACTTTCATTTTTTACTTTCATGCATTGGAGAAGGAAATGGAAACCCACGCCAGTGTTCTTGCCTGGAGAATCCCAGGGACGGGGGAGCCTGGTGGGCTGCCATCTATGGGGTCGCACAGAGTCGGACATGACTGAAGTGACTTAGCAGCAGCAGTGTTCTGCCTATGTTTTCCTTTAAGAGTTTTATAGTTTCTGGTCTTATATTTAGGTCTTTAATCCATTTTGACTTAATTTTTGTGTATGGTTTTAGGAAGTGTTCTAATTACATTCTTTTACATGTAGCTGTCCAGTTTTCCCAGCACCATTTATTGAAGAGGCTGTCTTTGGCCCATTGTATATTCTTGCCTCTTTTGTCAAAAAGAAGGTATCCATAGGTGTGTGGGTTTATTTATGGGCTTTCTATCTTGGTCCATTGTTTTATATTTGTTTTTGTGCCAGTACCATACTGTTTTGATGACTGTAGCTTTGTAGTATAATCTGAAGTCAGGAAGGTTGATTTCTCCAGCTCCATTCTTCCTTCTCAAGACTGCTTGGCTATTTGGGGTCTTTTGTGTTTCCATATGAATTGTGAAATATTTTGTTCTAGTTCTGTGAAAAATGCCATTGGTAATTTGATAGGGATCACATTGAATCTGTAGATTGCATTTGGTAGCATAGTCATTTTCACAATATTGATTCTTCCGACCCAGGTACATGGAATATCTCTCCATCTGTTTATGTCATCTTTGATTTCTTTCAATAGTGCCTTATAATTTTCTGTGTACTGTTGTTTTGTCTCCTTAGGTAAGTGTATTCCTGGATATTTAATTCTTTTTGTTGCAGTGGTGAATGGGATTGATTCCTTAATTTCTCTTTCTTATTTTCCATTGTTAATATATAGAAATGCAAGTGATTTCTGAGTATGGTTTTGTATCCTGCAATTTTGCTAAATTCACTGATTAGCTCTAGTAATTTTCTGATACTATCTTTAGAGTTTTCTATGTATAGTATCATGTCATCTGCAAACAGTGAGCTTTACTTCTTTTCCTATCTGGATTGTTTTTATTTCTTTATCTTCTCTGATTGCTGTAGCTAGGACTTCCAGAACTATGTTGAATCATAGAGGTGAAAGTGGACACCCTTGTCTTGTTCCTGATCTTAGGGGGAATGCTTTCAGTTTTTCAGCATTGACAATAATGTTTACTGTAGGCTTTTTATATATGGCCTTTACTATGTTGAGGTAGGTCCTTCTACGCCTATTTTTTGAAGAGTTTTAATCATAAATGGGTGCTAAATTTTGTCAAAGGCTTTTTCTCCATCTATTGAAATTTATCATATGGATTTTATCTTTCAGTTTGTTACTATGGTGTATCACATTGATTGATTTGTGTATATTGAAGAATCCTTGCATTCCTGGAATAAACGCAACTTGATCATGGTGTATAAGCTTTTTGATGTGTTACTGAATTGTGTTTGCTAAAATTTTGTTGAGGATTTTTGCATCTATGTTCATCAGTGATACTGGTTTGTAGTTTTATTTTTTTGTGTTGTCTTTGTCTGGTTTTGGAGTCAGGGTGATGGTGGCCTCATAGAATGAGTTTGGAAGTGTTCCTTCCTCTGCAACTTTTTGAAAGAGTTTTAGAAGAATAGGCATTAGCTCTTCACTAAATGTTTGATAGGATTCTTCTGTGAAGCCATCTGGTCCTGGGCTTTTGTTGTTTGGGAGATTTTTGATCGCTGCTTCAATGCCTGTAATTGGGTTGTTCATAATTTCTATTTCTTCCTGGTTCAGTCTTGGACAATTGAACTTTTGTAAGAATCTATCCGTTTTTCCAGGTTATCCATTTTATTGCCAGATAGTTGTTCACAATATTCTCTTATAATCCTTTGTATTTCTGCATTGTCTGTTGTAACTTCTTCTTTTTCACTTCTAATTTTGTTGATTTGATTCTTCTCTTTCTTTCTTGATGAGTCTGGCTAAAGGTTTGTTAATTTTATCTTCTCAAAGAACCAACTTTTAGTTTTATTAATCTTTACTATTGTTTCTTTCATTTCTTTTTCATTTATTTCTGATTGGATCTTTATGATTTCTTTCCTTCTACTAATTTTGGGGTTTTTTTGTTCTTCTTTTTCTAATTGTTGTAGGTGTAAAGTTAGGTTGTCTATTTGATGTTTTTCTTGTTTCTTGAGGTAGGATTGTATTGCTATAAGCTTCCCTCTTAGAACTGCTTTCAGTGCATCCCATAGCTTTTGAGTTACTGTGTTTTCATTGTCATTTGTTTTTAGAAATTCTTTGATTTCCCCTTTTATTTTTTCAGTAACCTGTTGGTTATTTAGAAATGTGTTGTTTTATCTCCATGTGTTTGTGTTCCTTACAGTTTTTTTTATTGCAACTGATATCTAGTCTCATAGCATTGTGGTTGGAGAAGATGTTTGATACAATTTCAATTAAATGTACTGAGGTTTGATTTCTGATCCACAATGTGGTCTATCCTGGAGAATGTTCCATGTGCACTTGAGAAGAAGGTGATTCTTCTGCATTTGGAAGGAATGTCCTGAAGATATCAATGAGATCCCTCACATATAATATATCACTTAAGACTTATGTTTTCTTATTAATCTTCTGTTTTGATGATTTGTCCATTGGTGTGAATGGGGTGTTAAAATCTCCTACTATTATTGTGTTACTGTCAATTTCTCCTTTTATGTCTATTAGTGTTTGTCTTATGTATTGAGGTGCTCCTATGCTGGGTGCATAGATATTTACAATTGTTATGTCCTTCTCTTGGATTGATCCCTTGATTATTATGTAGTGTTCTTCCTTATCTCTTATAATCTTTATTTTAAGGTTTATTTTGTCTGATATGAGGATTGCTACTCGAGCTTTCTTTTGCTTCCCATTTGCATGGAATATATTTTTCCATCCTCTCAGTTTCAGTCTATATGTGTCTTGAGGTCTGAAGTGGGTTTCTTGTAGACAACATATATATGGGTCTTGTTTTTGTATCCATTCAGCCAGTCTGTGTCTTTTGGTTGGAGCATTTAATCCATTTACATTTAAAGTAATTATTGATATATATTTTCCTATTGTCATTTTGTTAATTGTTGGGGTTGATTTTGTAGATCTTTTTTGTTCTCTTGTATTTCTTGACTACATAAGTCCGTTTAACATTTGTTGTAAAGCTGGTTTGGTGGTGCTGAATTCTCTTAACTTTTGCTTGTCTGAAAAGCTTCTTATTTTTCCATCAATTTTGAATGAGATCTTTGCCAGGTCCAGTAATCTTGGTTGTAGATTTTCCCCTTTTATTACCTTAAATATATTCTGCCATTCCCTTCTGGCCTGCAGAGTTTCTGCTGAAAGATCAGCTGTTAAGTGTATGGGGTTTCCCTTGTGTGTTACTTATTGCTTCTCCCTTAATGTTTTTGATATTCTTTCTTTGTGTTTAGTCTTTGTTAGTTTGATTAGTATGTGTTGTGTTTCTCCTTGAGTTTATTCTGTATGTGACTCTTTGTGCCTGTTGAACTTGATTGACTATTTCCTTTTCCATGTTGGGGAAATCTTCAACTATAATCTCTTCAAAAAATTTCTCATACCCTTTCTTTTTCTCTTATTCTTCTGGGACCCCTATAATTCGAATGTGGGTCCATTTGATGTGGTCCCAGAGGTCTCTGAGACTGTCTTCAGCTCTTTTCATTCTTTTTACTTTATTCTGCTTTCAGAATTTATTTCCACCATTTTATCTTCCAGCTCACTGATTTGTTCTTCTGCTTCAGATATTATGCTATTGATTCCTTCTAGAGTATTTCTAATTTCAGTAATTGTGTTGTTTGTCTCTGTATGCTTATTCTTCAGTTCTTTTAGGTCTTTGTTAATTGATTCTTGCATTTTCTCCATTTTGTTTTCAAGGTTTTTCATCATCTTTACTATCATTATTCTGAATTCTTTTTCAGATGGTTTGCCTATTTCCTCTTCATTTATTTGGACTTCTGTGTTTCTAGTTTATTCCTTCATTTGTGCAGTATTTCTCTGCCTTTTCATTATTATTATTTTTTTAAGTTATTGTGTTTGAGGTCTCCTTTTCCCAGGTGTTAAGGGAAGTTGAATTATTTCCTTGATGAAGGTTGAATACTTTCTTCCTTTTGATTTCTGCCTTCCTGAGTTTGGTCCAGTGGTTTGTGTGAGCTTAATATATGGTGAGATTAGTCCTGGGTTTTTGTTTGTTTGTTTTTCCTCTGATGGGCAAGGCTGAGTGAGGTGGTACTCCTGTCTGCTGATGATTGGGTTTGCATTTTTGCTTTGTTTGTTGTTTAGATGAGGTGTCCTGCACAGGGTGCTACTGGTGATTGGGTGATGCAAGGTCTTGTATTCAAGTGGTTTCCTTTGTGTGAGTTCTCAGTGTTTGATACTCCCTAGGGTTAGTTCTCTGATAGTCTAGGATCTTGGAGCCAGTGGTCCCATTCCAAAGGCTCAGGGCTTAATCTCTGGTCATAAACGAGGATTCCAGGAGGGTTTGTTATGGCATTAAATGAGATTAAAAGAAATATCCAAAAATGAGAAACCAAAGATGAACCCCAGACAAATAGAAGTTACAAAATTAGGCAAATAATAATTAAATAATGGAATATACACATATACATATACATCCATGAGCAAAGTGAAAACAGTCCAACAAAAATATAGTAGATTGACCTGGTGAACAAAGGAAATCAAAAATTATATTTACCAGTTAAGAACAAAGCTAACTTAAGCACAAACTGGAAAACAAAACTAAAGCAAGGTGCTAAGTGGGGAATAAAGCAATGAAAACAAAACCAACAAATATGTTGAGAGGAAAGGAAAGAGAGAAATGAAAGAATAGATATGCAAAGTTAAATAGAGATAGATTATGAGGATTTATATACATTAGAGATTAATTGCAAGGGGAAAAGAACAGTAAGAAAGGCAAACAAAGGAATAAATGTAGAAAAAATATAATAGGTTTTAGAAAATTAAAAATATAGAAAAGAGAAAAGGAAAAAAATGTAAGAAGAAAGAAAAAAGGAAAACTCCATAGAACTTAAAAGCCCAACATAGAGGCAGGGGTTTATAACAACAGTAGAAAGTGTGACTTAATATACACACACACACATATATATATATACACCCATAAGCAAAGTCAAAACAGTCCAACAAAAATAAAGTACAATAGATTGACCCAGCAAACAAAGAAAACCAAAAATTATATTTACCAGAACAAAACTAATTAAAGCAGAAGCTGGAAAACAAAACTAAAGCAAGGTGCCAATTGGGGAATAAAACAATGAAAATAAAACTAACAAATATGTGAAGAAGAAAGGAGAGAAAGAAAAGAAAGAATAGAGATGCAAAGTTAAATAGAGGTAGATAAAGAAGATTTATATATGTTAAAGATTGACTGCAAGGGGAAAAGAACAGTAGGAAAAGCAAATAAAGGAATGAATATAGAAAAGATAATAGGTTTAAAAATTTGAAATTACAAAAAGAGAAAAGAAAAAAAAAAAAGAGGAAAACTCCATAGACCTGCAAAAGCCCAAGTAGAGGCAGAGGTTTATGACAACAATGAAAAATGTGACAGAGAAAAAAATTTTAAAAAACTCAATAGCTTAATTGGATTTCTAAGTGCCAATAAAATTGACAAGTACAACAGAGGGGGAGGGAAAGAAAAAAAATCCAAAAGAATCTACAGAACAAGTTAAAAAATAAGAACAGTAAATGTTTTTCTTGAGTCACTGCTGTCAGAGTCCTTTCCCTCCCTGGGAGTCACAGTCCACCTTACCTCCCTAGGATGACCTCCAATGCTGTGCTGATCTCTGGACCTGCTGTGGAGGCAGCTCAGATTCTAATCTGGTCCCACCCCTGTTTGTTCTTGCCTCCAATGTTCACAGCTATCAGAACTAGTGTTTTCTTTTGTGGGAGCTCTGAACAACCTTTTATATATTCCATAGACACAGAGTCTGCTTAGTTGATTGTGTGGATTTAATCTACAGCTTGTACAGCTGGTGGGAAGGTTTTGGGTCTTCTTCCTTAGCCACACTGCCCCTGGGTTTCAATTGTGGATTTATTTCCACCTCTACATGTGGGTTGTCCACTGGGGTTTAGCTCCTGAGGCTGCCCCGGAGGGCTTGGGTTTGCCCCTGTGAGGGCCAGATAATGGAGGTGGTACAGCTGCTTGGGTCACAGAGTTCTGGCAGCACCAGGTACTCATGGGGGTTGGTGGCTAGGGCAGCAGGAAATATAGTGCTCTAGAAGGGTATGGCAATGAGTGTTGGCCAATACGCTCCAGTATTCTTGCCTGGAGAACCCCCTCTCTGACAGAGAAGCCTGGCAGGCCACAGTCTACAGGGGCACAAAGAGTCGGACACGACTGAAGTGACCCTGTGTGCATAGACGCAAGACTAATTTTGCCTGTGGCAGCAGGGAGAGTTGAGCGTGAAGGTGGTGCAGATGCTTGGCTTGAGGGAACCCTGGCAGCGCCAAGTGTGCAGGGACATGGACTGCCTCTGCCGCAGGAGTTATGGCCCGATCAGAATCTTTTTTTGAGCCTCTTGTGGCTGGCATTCAGAAGGTCTTTTTGGCCAGTCTCTTTCCATAGGTTTGCCCATTCAGGCACTTAGAGGGCTCCTTTGCCTGGGGCCTTTCTCTGTTGTTTGGTGCCTCAGGCACATAGAGGAACCTCCCTGACTGGGGTCCTACTCTGTAGTTTGGTGCATCAGTCACTTAAACAGCACCCTGGGTGGGTCCTACTCTATAGTTCGGTGCATCATGCATTTGATGGGCCAGCCTCTCTATTCAGCTGCCTGATGCTGGCAGATAGGGAGAGAGAGGCTATGGTGATGGCTCCACCCCCTATGCATGACTCAGCAGTATCACCTTGCTTCCATGGCGTCCTGGCTTTCCTCCACTGGCATTTCCCACCACAATCTCCTCCCTCGCAACCCCTCAATCCATCTCTCTGCAGTCAACAGCTGCCCTTGCCCTGGGATTGCTCCACGACCCTTAAACTCCAGCACCCAGCCTCTGTGCCTTCCAGGAGACCAGCGTTCCTGTGCGAGGTATGTATGGCTGTGACAAGGACTGTCTGATTCTCATTCCATTTACGCTGCCACAGATCAGCTGTTTTGCTCTCAGCCTTAAATGTTTCTCCTCTGACTCAGACAGTTGCCCTGCTGTGGGGATCGGACCCCTGCTTCAGTTCCCCCACCCAATGAGGGCAGGTCCAGTCCTACTAACACTCCTGTTTTTCCCCCTAGTTCCTTTGTCCTACTGAGTTTTGCATGGTTCTATATATTCTTTTCCATTGGTCAGCTACTCCTGTCCACCCTGAGCTGGTGTTCTACATGCACTTCTGTGTCTGAAGGTGTATTCCTGATATATCCATGGGGAGAGATGTATTCCATGCCCACCTACTTCTCTGCCATCTTGTTCTCTCTGAGATTTCTTATAATAGACCACTTCTCTAAGATCAGAAAATGTAACTAATCTACCAAATACATAAAAGTAAAACAGAGAGTAGGTAAAAATGAAGCAACATGGGAATATATTCTAAACAAAGGAGCAAGATAAAACCTCAGAAGAACTAAGTGAAATGAAGATAAGCAATCTACCCAATAAAGAGTTCAAAATAACGATCATAAAGATGCTCAGAGAACTCAGGAGATGAATAGATGAACACGATGAAAAGAGTTTTCTAAGAAAGAGTTATAAAATATAAAGAAGAAAGAAATAGAGATGAAGAAAATAATTAAAATGAAAATACACTAGAAGAAATCAATATATTGGCGTATTGGAAATCACTCAAGATGAACAGAGAAAAAGAAAAAAGCATTAAAGGCAGGAGGACAGCTTCAGAGACTTCTGGAATGATATCAAGAATACTAACATTCACATTATAGAGGTCCTAGAAGGAGAAGAGAAAAAGAAAAGGGCAGAGAACATATTTGATGACATAATGGCTGAAAACTTTCCTAATCTGGGAAAGAACAGAGGCATCCAGGTCTAGGAAGAACAGAGAGTCCCAAACAAGATGATCACACCAAGACACATTGTAATTAAAATGGCACATCTTAAAGATAAAGAGAGAATATTAAAAGCAGCAAGGAAAAGGCAACTAGTTACATAGAGAGGAACTCTCCTAAGGTTATCAGCTGACTTTTCAGCAGAAACTCTTTAGGCCAGAATGGAGTGGGACAATATATTCAAAGTGATGAAAGAAAACACTTTACAACCAAGGATACTTTACCTGGCAAGTTTATTTTTCAGACTTGAAAGAGAGACAAAGAGTTTCACAGGTAAGCAAGAGATAAAAGAATTTAGCACCATAAAACCAAGTTTACGAGAATTTAAAGGGACTTCTCCAACTGGAAAAGAAAAGGCCCAAACCAGAAATTTGAAAATAACAAAAGGTAAAATCTCATCAGTAAAGGCAAATATACAGTAAAGGTAGCAGATTAACCATATATAAGGCTAGTAGAAAGTTTAAACAACCTTAAAGGTTAAAATCATCTGTATCTGCACTAAGTAGTTAAGGAGTACATTGAATTTGCCAGAGGTGGGAGGTGGCAGGAGCAGAATTGAATGAAGGAAGTTAAAATGTACAAGCCTCCAGTTAAAGATAAATACGTACTAAGGATGTAATGTACTAATTGTGATCACCATATCATGATGCATGTAAGTCAGATCATTTTGCTGTCCCCTTAAACCTATACAATGCTATATAAGTCAATCACATCTCAATAAAACTGGGAGAAAAGAATATTAAAAATATGTCTAAAAGAAACAGTTTTTAGCAGTCCAAATCCAAAATAGTCCTCTGAATAATGAAAAATTGATGGTATAAAAACCTGCAACATATACCATGAGTCTCTTTTGTTTTCCCATTTAGATTATATGCTGCTTGAAGGAAGAAAACAATATTTATAGCTTCATAGTGCTTTCCATAATGGTATACACATAATGAAATTTAGCAAAAATTATCTGAATAAATATAGCAAACTTTCCACCAAATTTCATGTAATTTTTTTATAATATAGATTCATCATGGACTGCCTGGCTTAGAATGCATTTCTCACCCTCCTTTGCAACTATTTCTCACATGAGAATGTGTGTTCAACTGATTATCACTTCAGGGTCAAAGTGGTAAAGAAGGGAATGCATTTGCTCCATATTCTCTCTCTTTCTGAGGACTCTCGATTCAGACTTTGGGGCCCCGAGGGATGTGGAGACATCCAACAGCAGGAGTTTGTGTCTCCGTTACCACCAGGATCACTCACACTGAACTGTCAGGGAGCAAAAAACTTTCATAACCCAATACTGATATTGAAAATTATATATATGTAATTCTATATTAAAATAATTATATAATATATGTAATTATGTATTAAAATAATTATATCTATATCTATATCTATATAGGCTTCCCAAGTGGTGCAGTGGTAAAGCATTCTCCTGCCAGTGCAGGAGATGCAAGAGACATGGGTTTGATACCTGGGTTGGGAAGATCCCCTGGAGTAGGAAATGGCAACCCACTCCAGTATTCTTGCCTGGAAAATCCCATGGACAGAGGAGCCTGGTGGGCTACAGCCCAAGGGGTCACAAAGAGTCAGGCATGACTGAACATGCATATATATTTATATATATATCAATACAGATATAGAAAATTTAGCACTTATTTGTTGCAGTAGCTAATCATCACTAAATGAATATAGCACTCATTTTTCGTTCACATGCCCTGGATTCTCCCCTGATCCCCAGCAAATTTGAGTTGCTCTCAACATCAAGCCTAATTTGACTCCCCTGCTAACTTTGACTTTTATCCTTATTACAAATTGCAACCTCTGCTAGCTTAAATATCTAAAGTCTGACACCCGAATATCTAAGGTTTTGATATGCCATGTGGTATAAAACCTAGTAGAAAACTAGCTGTGTTGGCATTCTTATAATGTTCTGCCTTTTAGCATATCAAGACAGGATGATGCAACACCACAGCATTGTTGTTTTATTCTTATGAAGTATTTCTGTAGATTGTTGCTCAGAGTGATTAGATATTTTGGCCCATGACTACTCTGTGGCCTATCAATGACAGTTTGAATTATAAAACTTATTGCCTTCTGTTTTTCTAGATTTGCTCTATATTAGGGAATCCATGGTATTTATAAAACATGCCTGAATGAAAAGCAAACCAACCCAACCCAACCCAATCACCCAAAACAGAAGTTTTTGTTTGGATGGTGAGAGGACTAAAAATCAAAGAGTAAATTACTTTCAATTGGTATCTTTCAACTATAATTTCACAAAGTTGTTGTTTGGAGCATTTTTATGTTGTATTTTCAAACATTTTTTCTACATAATGGTAAAATAACAGTCATTTGGTCTTTCTCAAATCTGAGTTGTTTTGTGCAACAACACAACTGTTCATCACAGGACATGTTACAAGAAAAGCCTAGAATGATTAAGTCTACTGTATTTTAAACACACTCTGCTTTTGAAACACTGCAAATAAAAACCATCTTCCAAACCTGCTTTGACAATCTCCATAATTGCTTAAAATTCTAAAAAAAAAAAAAAAAGTCAAATTGTGCTTATGTGCGTAATTTAAATGATTTAAATATTTTCAACTTTTTATATGAAGGGAGTCTAAGTCATTTCCTACCCATCACCTATTGATCAGAAACTATATCAGAACATAACAGTAATTCTGGTGACGGTCACTTTAATTGACAGCATAAATGATAATGTACAGTGTAAGAGAGGAGAAGGTAGAAACCTAGGGTTGAGCTTCAGTCCTGAAATTCACTAGAATCATGACCTTGAGGAAGTTATCTAAACTTCCTGAATTATTTTTTTTTAACCTGTAAAATGGTGAAATAGAAATAATGCATATAAATAATGTCTGACACAGAGTTGCTCAATTATGACCAAAATTAACTCTTTTATCTCCTCATTACATATGTAAGTCATGTAAGTCTTGGGAGAGATGCTTAAAATTCCATAAATTTGAGGACTTTTAAAAATGCTTTAGTCCAAAAGACTGTTCTATACATCTGTGTCTCTTTTGCTGTCTCTCATACAGGGTTATCGTTACCATCTTTCTAAATTCCAGTAATTAGCCTCTAATTAAAATAAATAAATTAAAAAAATGCTTTAGAATCAAAAAGAGTGGTAGTGCCAGGAAGATTTGTATATCAGCCAGCTCTTACCACATTTGTTGGTAACAAATGATCTAAAAACACAGTGACTGACAACAGTAGGAATTTACTGTCTTGCTGTAAGTTCTGCAGGTAAACAGGAAGATCTGATTTGGGATGGGCTCATCCTTACAGGTCTGGGTTAGGTGGCAAGCTCTAGATTTTGCATTAGGTTCACTTGGGCTCATTGTGCTTGGATCTAGGGCCCAATTGCAAGGAGCACATCCAACTGGGGTGAGCTTTTGTCATGGGATCACCAGGCACAAGAAGACAGGGAAAACATTCAAGCACATCTGCTAGTATTTCAACTAATGAAGTGAAAAAGTGTATAGTCATCCCACGTATCTGCAGATGTGGAATCCATGGATACACAGGCCAACTGTGCTGTGCCCTTTTATATAAGGGATTTGAGCATCCTTGAATTTTGGTACCCCTTGACAGTCTTGCTGACTCAATGGACATGAGTTTGAGTACGCTCCACGAGTTGGTGACGGACAGGGAAGCCTGGTGTGCTGCAGTCCATGAAGTTGCAAAGAGTTGGACACGACTGAGCAACTGAACTGAACTGAATGACAGTCTTCCACCCAATACCCTGTGAATTTTGAGGGACAACTGTGCTCTCAATGGCTTGGAAGTTGAGTGGATGTTGTGGGACACTCATTTCAGAGTACGAAAGAAAACTAAAAATGTTTAGGTCATCGGAACAGAAGAATCAAATCAAACAGCAGGTGTTGCTAGACTTTAGTCACAGTTTAGAAGAAACAGAATGAGACAAGAAAGAGAAGGGAGACAGAAAAAGATTCAAGGCAGTTTTGAGGACTGATATGCAATAATGCTAAAGAGACAAACATATCCTCAATAGAAATGACTTTAAAAGCACTGGTTAGATTTGAAAAACAGCATGCATATTTAGCTTCATCAAAAAGAGGGACAGACAGAGCACAGTTATTAAAATGGACTTATGTGTGTTCAGTATTACAACTTATTCAGGCACAAGCAAGTCACTCCTGGATCATCTCTGAAAAAGATCCATTATTCTTACAATAAAATACAAGGTGAATTGAAAGCCAGGTGAATGATTAGTTTAAATGAAATAAACTGTTTCTGCACAATGTTAAAACCATTTTTTCAGTGTCTATTTACATGAAACAAATATGCTTATATCTAATAACTCAATTAAAACAGATCTATCAGAATATTCATTATTTAATAAATTATTAGCTTTAGTTTCATTACTGTGTATGCTGAAAAGTTTTTTATAACAGTACTTTAAAAATATTTATTCATTGAAACTTTTCATAAGCTCAGATTGAGTCTCTTGAATAAACTGGATGAATAATTTTGTAAGAAAAATTATAATTAATTTTCATTTACATGTTCAATCTACAAATTATCTAAGTTCTAAATATATACAGATGAATGAGAAATAAGGATCCCTGCCATGAAGAAGTTCAGAGAAAAATTAATACATGATTTTATACAACATTTTTGGAGCTATAGTTGGAGAATACACAAAATACACATTTTCAATACATACAAAGGAAGTGAAAGTATCATCAAGATGGTGGTCTTGGGTTGACTTGGAAGGATCAGTAGAGGTTGGTTAGGTAGGGGGTGGAACATTCAGATGGAAGGAACAATGAACGTGGAAGGGCAGCCACTTGTGAGAGATGAGTCATCCAGGGTGGCAGGAGCCATATCTACTTTGCAGGGAAGTGGGAGGAGACATGGTTGGAAGCATAGTTTGGAGTCAGGATGAAGAGGCATATTAGTCAGGCTGTGTGCCCTTCCTACAGCCCTTCTTAGACTCTCACCTGCCCCAAGATGACCAGTCATTTCCAGGTTCACAAAAATTTTGAAACTGTTTTCGTTGGTAACTTCTCAGCTTGAATTGAGAACACATGTAGGAAATCTTAGGCATTTGCTTTCATAAGCATCATGAAAAATCAGCAGAGAAAGTCAGTCTTCATAGAGAGAATGAAGCAAATATAGTGAGAAGCAGGAACAAAAGCTAGTGTGGGTTTGGGAAATGGGAAAACAAGACAGCTGCTTTGAATCATAATGCTTCCGAGAGCCTCATCCTGGGACCCTGTGTGTTCAGTGGTACTTTTGGGCTTGAACTTCTGGTGTGTACTCTTCGGTTTAAGTTAGCTCACCTTAAATTAGATTCAACCAAATCCTCTTCCTAAGTCAGTTTCAAACTTTGACTGGTGAGTGGTAGGAAAAAAAAATCTAAGTATTATAATTGTAATAAATTATAATAGCAACAATGATGACAACACACACAGGCTGTTACTGGGTAACAAGCTACCATATGAGCATTTAAAGGTATTAACTTTAAAGGTATTAACTCATGAATCCTCCATATAACTGATGAGTCAGATGTTATTACTAAACCCCCTTTTTAAGAATGATTAGACTAAACTGAAATATAATTATTACCAGTCTAAACTAAGGTTGATGTGCCAAACAACAACAAAGTCCATAAGAGAAACTAATGTATTAGAGACTGGCAAAAGCCTCCAGTTAGGAGGCTGCTCCAACAAGTAAAGATGTGGGCTGGCATGGACTGATTGAGATGGACTGGAGTAGTGTTGGTGGGAATGATAGGAAGATGACTGATTCAGGAGATACTTAGGAAACAGGATCAGTAGGGCTAGGATGTGGAGGAGAGTAGTCGAGGAGTTTTCCAGGTTTCTGGCTAGAATAAGAGTGGTGGTGCTAGCTCATGTCCTAAAAAAGTGGACACTTTGAGAGGGTCGAAGTGTTGGGATGCAGCACTGCTTTTCTCACTGTAATCTCTCCAGGTCTGTGTCTGAGCTCCTCCCTGCATCCACTACCTCAACCCCTCCTCAGTTCATTGCAGTCTTTCCTCTCTCCACTTTACATTCCAGAATTTGGGATGCTTACAGATTACAGATCTAGATCTATTAATCTTATCTATCAATCTACAATCTATCTGCTCTCTTCTTTCATCATCATCATCACCACCACCACCACTACCATCATCATCATCAATCTTCTCCAAAATGTATTATCTTCCCCTTTCTCCAAATATTAAATACCAGACAGCTGAAACAACAAATATGGAGTTACACTCCCTCTCACCCACTCTTCTCTGTCATTCTGTTTTGACATCCTTCACTGAGGCAGTGACTAGAGAATGTCCTAACTAAAAGGTGGAATGGCCAAAAGGAAGGAGAAACTAGTGGAAACAAGTAACATAAAGCATAAAACTTAAAAATACAATCTTGTCACCACATCAGTTTCTTTGTTGAGGGTTTTGGAAAAGAGTTATTAATGATTAATGCTAGTAAAAAAAGTAAAGGGTGAAGAAGTAAATTACAAGAAAGAGAAATATATCTATTCTTTTAAGTAGTTTCCATTAGAAATGAATAGACAATAGGCCACAGTTAGAGCATGAAACTGGGTGAGGTCAGAGCTTTAACTTGAGTGAAAGTTGCTGAGATTTGATACTGACTGCCTCCTACATGCGTTTCTTCATGAAGCCCTATTTCCTGTCCCTGCACCATTGCTTTTTCTTGACTCAGCTTCCCAACTCATACTCAGCTCCTTGTATCTTTGGCCAACACTGCCTCATCCTTTGAATCACTGACTTAATTTTTAGGCCATATTTAACATTTGCTCTCATTTAACATTTTTTGGTAACTTTCTCAGGTTTATGGATTCTGTCCTGCTGTACCTTACTCTAAGTAAAATATAAGAAAGTCTTCTAGAAAGTTATCCATTCATTTTCAGTGTCCATACCTTTTGATTCAAATTAATGGTGATTATTAATTAATTTGATCCAAGTTAATTATGATTATTTTGAATAGCTATAAGTGAAGGCATTTTGTTTAAGCTAAGCTTCTAGTTATTAGAGAGTTTTTCAATGATCATCCCAGTTCTACCTCCCTGGAACCAGAAAATGACTCTTCTTTCATTGCCCTAACATCCAGCTAGGGTGACTAATCATCCTGGTGTTCATAGGACTCTTCTAGTTTAAGCACTGAACCTTTCACATCCTCAGAAACTCCTCAGTCCCAAGCAAAGTGGGACAATATATTTGTCATCGCTCTCTTCGTGATCACAAAACCTAGTTAAGGGACTTCTTTTTTTGCCCCTTTACTGTGTTATTTCAATAGCTTCCTAACTGGTCTTCAGTCATTCCTTATTAAAATCTGAATTGCCTTTTACGACCAGTTTAATTTTCCTACAGGGCTGTTTTGGTGATGTCATTGCCTTGTTCAAATACTTTGAATGTCTCCCTTTTGCCCATCAAATGAAACTTAAATGCCTTAGGCTGATATTTGATGTCCTTCATAATCTTTCACCAGCCAACCTTTCTTGTTTTTCTTTGATGACTCAGAAGTCACTTCAGTATCTTTCAGAGCTTTGCAGTCATTATTATAAACAACTGTACTTTTTTTTTTTTTTTACTGGAATGCTGAAGTGACTCAGTGCGAATTTCTAGTTGATAAAAAATGGATAAAGCAACACTTTTGTATATCAATTCACATTTCTGTCTTTCCTAAATGTTTATGTGGAATTATAGAGTAGATCTTAAAAGCAAATTTGTTTCTTTATAGGGAATATTCAGTTTGAAACAGTTGTTACAGCACATAGATAGGAAAATAACCATGAAACAACCTGGAAGTTGACAATTTTTTAGTAAGCCATGATTACTTTGCTAGTCATTCTTATTGACAAAAACTAAACCTGCACTATAAATTATTATGTTGTTAGTTTCAAGGGGGTTCAATTAGTAATTACAACTCTTCTAAATTCTGTTTCATTGTTTTCTTTTGTAGTTAGAAAAGAACCTGACAGTCCTCAATTGTTTTATTTACTTATCTTCATAGTAATTTTTAATGCCTTAAGAAAATATCCTCAGTGGGCCATAAAAACAATACTCTGTACATTTCCCTTTGCCATGACTAATAAGATGGTCTTCTTCACATGGAAGAATAGCCTAGACTTTTCTTCCTTTTTTTCCAAGCTTCTTTTCTTCCTCTGGAATTTTTCAGGCTGATTTCCGGCCCCCTCACAGTTAGTTTTATTGATGGGTTTACCTTTGTCTGTGGAGGGGTTTAGGGCATCTCTATTTATAACCCTCCAAGCTTGGTCTAAACTCCTGAGGGGTTCTGCTTGTTCATCCGCTGTTGCTTTCCTCCTTGTAAAGACTTTGGAGTAAATCCAGTATTGCCCTTCAAAGCAGGCAAGTGGCTATTAACAGTGCTTGGTAGTTGCTAATATACATACTCTCATCCATCATCTCTTTGTCCTTTTGTTATTCAGATGCCAACAATTTCAGCACTGGTCTCTGCTGTGACTTTTACTCTATTTTAGGTGCATTTCTCGTTAAGAACAAAAATGTGTAAACATCTTATGCTTTAAATGAATTGACTGTTTAAAAATGTTCTTAGGTTGGCATTGTGTTTCAAATGAAAATGTCTTAGAGTTATATGCACTTTCATTATTTAAGGCTGCATTATTAGAGTAAGTTTGTATCAGTTACCTACCTCTTTCCTATTTTCTTCACTAATAACAGTGTATAAATCTCTAGAGCTAAATATCATATAACTATGATATGACCTGGAATAGGGGCTTTTGTGCCTGTAATGGCTTTAAAACATGGTCATGAATACTTGACACTTCTGCCATCAAGAGATGGGGTCTAGGGTCCCTCCTCTTGAATCTGAGTAGGCTTGTGACTCTTTGACCAAAGACAAAGATAAAAATACTACGTGACTGCAAAAATTAGGTTATAGAAGACCATGCAGCTTCTGTCTTGTTTTCTGGAACACTTGGAGCCTTGAGCCACAGTGCTAGATGTCTGATTATCCTGAAGAAGCTATGCTTTGATGATGCTCATACTATATGGAAAGGCCATATTCAGGCATTCAAGTTAATAATTGCCCAGCTAAGTCAGTTTTTTTGTTGTTGTTGTTAAAGGTTTATTTATTTATTTACTTTTGGCTGTGGTGGGTCTCTGTTGCTGTGCACAGGCTTTCGCTAGGTTGGCGAGTGGGGCTACTCTTCCTTGCGGTGTGCAGGCTTCTCATTGCAATGGCTTCTCTTGTTGTAGAGCATGGGCTCTAGGCACATGGGCTTCAGTAGTTGCTGTTCTTGGGCTCTAGAATGCTGGGTCAGTAGTTACGGCTCATGAGCCTGGTTGTTCTGCAGCACATGGGATCAGGGATCTGACCAGTGTCCCCTACATTGCAAGGCAGATTTCTAACCACTGTGCCATCAGAGAATTCCTAAGCCTAGTTTTTGAGTATCCCCTAGTAAGGTACCAAGTCTGTAACTGGACTGAATTTTCCATATACCTACTGTTCCCACACATGAATATTTTTTCCCATTATCAGCATCACTCAACAGAATGGTGCATTTTTTATTCCCAAGGATGAATCCACAGTGACACATCATAATCACCCCAAATCCACAGTTAACATTAGGGTTCGTGCATGGTATTATATTTATTTGGGGTCTGTTTCTTGGCTCTCTAGTTTGTTCCACTGATCTGTCAGTTATTTCAACAATACTGCACTGTCTTGACTACTGGAGCCTTACAGTAAGTCCTTTAAAAAAAAAAAGAGAGAAATTGATTTATAATGTTGTGTAAATTTTTACAATGAGTCTTGAAAATGAATATAGCATTAGACCTCCAACTTTGTTGTTCTCTTTCAATGTTGAATTTACTATTCTGGGTCTTTTACCTTCCCATATCTAAACTGATTCCCACTTTAGAATCAGTTTGTTGATATTCATAAAATAATTTTCTGGGATTTTGATTGGGATTGCATTGGCTCTATAGATCTAGTTGGGAAGAGCTGAAATGTTTACAACATCGAGTCTTCCTATTCACAAACAAGGAATATTTCTCTATTTACTTATTCTTTGATTTTGTTCATCAAAGTTTTATAGTTTTTGTCACTTAGGTCTTGTATGTATTTAGTTAGATTCATACCTAAGTAATTCTTTTTTGGTGCTATATATGTATATATATCAGATCAGATCAGTCGCTCAGTCATGTCCGACTCTTTGCGACCCCATGAATCGTAGCAAGCCAGGCCTCCCTGTCCATCACCAACTCCCGGAGTTCACTGAGACTCACGTCCATCGAGTCAGTGATGCCATCCAGCCATCTCATCCTCTGTCGTCCCCTTCTCCTCCTGCCCCCAATCCCTCCCAGCATCAGGGTCTTTTCCAATGAGTCAACTCTTCGCATGAGGTGGCCAACGTATTAGAGTTTCAGCTTTAGCATCATTCCTTCCAAAGAACACCTAGGGGTGATCTCCTTCAGAATGACTGGTTGGATCTTCTTGCAGTCCAAGGGACTCTAAAAAGTCTTCTCCAACACCGCAGTTCAAAAGCATCAATTCTTCGGGGCTCAGCTTTTTTCACAGTCCAACTCTCACATCCATACTTGCTAAAAAGCAACCATTGCACAATTAAAGAGTAAAAAGGCAGCCCACAGAATGGGAGAAAATATTTGCAAATCATATATCTAATTAAGGAGGATAACATACAGTGTATAGAGGGAACATCTATAATAAATAGCATATATATATATTTATTGTAGCATATATATATATATGTTATTTATTGTAGCATATATATATATGCTATTTATTGTAGAATATATATATATATTTATTGTAGCATATATATATATATGCTATTTATTATAGATGTTCCCTCTATACACTGTATGTTATCCTCTTTAATTAGATATATGATTTGCAAATATTTTCTCCCATTCTGTGGGCTGCCTTTTTACTCTTTAATTGTGCAATGGTTGCTTTTTAGCAAGTATCTTGATATATTAATTCAGTTAAAATCAAGTTTTGAAAATAAATCATCATAAATGTAAATATGATAGTAGATTTAAAATCGAATCAGGGATGATTCCATTTTAAATCAGGCTTCACTTTGAGATTCACAGAATACATGGTTTTGGTGAGACAATCAAGTAAGCAAGGGGATCTTCCCTGCAATGATGACGTATTTCCAGGAGCAAAGGATTCAGTTGTTGGGAACTTTCTAGTCCGTGTCAACTCCCAGTGAGATGTACAGTGTCCATCAAGTGCACTAGTGGTCCCCTCGCTGTAACTCACAGCGGCCACTGCACTGATTTCTACGCATCGTGTTTGGCAATTTGTTGACTGAAACCCCCTGGAGTAACTGTTGTAGCTCTTGAGGTTAATGCAGTAATTCAGTGTCATAGTTATTGACCTTATTATTTTGACTTCAGAAATTTATGTATAGCAGGATGATCCATTTTTATTTTCTTTTAAGGAGTTTGATTTACTTTCCTTTGGTGTTGCCTTATAATTACATACCTCAAAGTATATCTTAATTGATCACTTGAAGTTTTCTCTGTTCAGGTATCCATAAATCTTCATTATGCTTGTTTTAGCACAGATGTCTTCAATAAAGATTTATGTTCGGTTCAGACTTCTGGTTAGGGCATAACTTCTCTTTCAGCGAGGTGGAAATCAACATGAGAATTCTATGTGAGATTTTAGAAAAAATAGGAAATTCCTATGGAAGTTTAAAAGTCACTAACCTTTAGGCAAAGTCTTGACCTTTTTACATGTGAAATATAGTGAAATAAGTTTAATATACACATTTTGGGGCAACAGTCAACAAAAATTATTACCAGAAATTTAATATTTCATGTATTCCTCTACCTTCTAGAAGCAGTTTGGTACCTGTTTTCCTGAACCTTTGAACACTGGATAGATGAAGATGATTTGTAAGTTTGGGATTATAGTTCTTACATGTATGCAGCTCAGTTCTTCATAGGTTCAACTTAATGCCTTTCTCTGGACCTGTAAGATTCTTAAAGATGCATTAACTATACATTTATCTTGAGAAACCATTAGAAGGTTATCAGAGCACATATCTGTATACTGAAAAGAGAGAAAACTAGAGCCAAGAAATGTGGATCCTAGGTCTGCTCTGTCAACAGTTATCTCTGTGACCACTGGCAAGTCACTCATATTTTCAAGCTGTCATTTTCCTGATTAATCTCAGCTTATTTAAGCTTCTGACATTTTATTTTCCGATATGTATAAAAGTTATATTAAAATGTAGGGGAAATGCTTTTCCATCTATATGCACACACACAATCTTCCTGTCTTAACTCACCTCATGTCAATTATTGTCTCTGTCAACTCACCTATTTTAAATAACAATATACAAGCAGTGCTTACTTATTTATGTATCACACTCAGAGGGCACATCATGATGAATCTATAATGGATGTAGCATGGACAGAGTGAATATGTTATGGATCCTGTCCCTGACATTCATAATTTCTGATATATATCTGTATTATTCTGGCAGGACATCAAGATAATAGTGAAAAGCATCAAAATAAGACAAAAAAGTAGTAATAGAAAAAAAGGGAAAGTTGTGACTTTTACTCCATTTTGATGGGGATATTAATTTCATCATGACAAAGAAGACTGTGGCAATTCTGTTTTTTTCATTAATACCTAGATAATATTTAGAAGGAAATGACCAGGAAGGCCTAAGTGTTGAGAATCACTGACATAGGTGGAAAGGTTAAAAGAATATTTAGTCTGGAATGATGAGTCTTAGGGGAAACAGATGATTGTATGCTCATAATCAAAGTGGTGTCATTTAGATTTAGGTGTTAAAACAGATCAGATGGTGAACTTTGGTAAATTCAGTGTAAGTTTCACAGAAATGGAGTTTTATTCAATATGAGGGAAAACTTTCTAACTATTTGAACTGTCTAATAATAGATTGGGTTGTCTTGTGAGACAGACCATTTATTTCCATAATGGGAATTGTTCAAGCAGAGGTCGAATCAGTAGACAAAGCTCAAGCCTGCTTTCCAGGCAGATAACTTACACAAGTAAAATGGGTCAGTCAGGGCAAAGGAACTGCATGTATTCCATCTAAAGGAAGCCGGATCTTCTGATTTTTTCTATAGAGTCAGGAAATTAGGATTTTTTTATATAAGTTTTCTAACATGTATATGTTGACTTGAAATTTTTTTAGACACTCTGTGAACTAAACAACATACACCTGGTTTGAGGACAATCTGATCCATATAGTTGGGTCTCTCAACTCTATTTGTGTTACGTAATTGCTAGCCACAGGTTTGGGTGTTTGGAAGGTCAACATGTGAAAAATCTAAGGGTATCAAGTCCTTGTACTTAAGGAGTAAGTATGATATTACTAATTGATTTATTTTTTATTTTTAAAAATATTTATTTTGAATTGATTATTGCTTTACAGTATTGGTTTGATATCTGTCATATATCAACTTGAATTAACCATATGTGTACATATGCCCCCTCTGTCTTGACTCTCTCTTCCACCTCCCGCCCATTCCCACCCCTCTAGGTTATTACAGAGCCCTAGTTTGAGTTCCCTGAGTCATACACCAAATTCCCATTGGCTATCTCTTTACATATGTTAGTGTGTATGCATCCATGCTACTCTCTCCATTTATCTGACCCTCTCCCTCTTCTCCCCAACCCTTGTCCATAAGTGTGTTCTCTATGTCTGCATCTCCATTGCTGCTCTGTGAACAGATTTGTCAGTACCATCCTTCTAGATTCCATATATATACATTAGTATATGACATTTGTTTTTCCCTTTCTGACTTACTTCACTCTGTATTATAGTTTCTAGGTTCATCCACCTTATTAGAACTGACTCAAATGAATTCCTTTTTATGGCTGAGTAGTATTCCATTGTATATATGTACCATAACCTCTTTCCATTCATCTGTCGATGGACATCTAAATTGCTTCCATGTCTTGGTTATTGTAAATAATGCTGCAATGACCATTGCGGGTACACATTTATTTTTCAGTTTTGGTGTATTCAGGGTATATGCCTAGGAGTCGTATTGCTGTATTGGTTTTATTCCTAGATTTTTAAAACAGGAATCTCCATACTGTCTCCCATAGTGGCTGTAACAATTTACATTCCAACCAGAAGTGTAGAAGCGTTCCCTTTTCTCCACACCCTCTCCAGAACTTGTTTGTGGATTTTTTGATGATGGCCATTCTGTCTGATGTGAGGTGATATCTCATTGTAGTTTCGATTTGCATTTCTCTAATAATGAGTGATGTTGAGCATCTCTTCATGTGTTTATTAGCCATCTATATGTCTTTGTTGGAGAAATAATAATTAATTTGTGATGTAAAGTCATTGTATGTACTAAGTTATATATATATATATATATACCTATATATATGTGTTAGTTGTTCAGTTATGTCTGACTCTTTGCAACCCCAAGGACTGTAGCTCACCAGGCTCCCCTCTCCATGGAATTCTCCAGACAAGAATACTGAAGTGGGTTGCCATGCTCTCTTCCAGGGGATCTTCATGACCTAGGGATTGAACCAGGGTTTCCCATATTGCATATATATATGTGTGTGTGTGTGTATGCATAACCATATAGGACTAAAGATTACCTCTCTCAATAAAACATGTTAATACAAGAGAAAACACAAGGCTACCAACATTCTTATCACCCATGTTTTTGAAGTCAACTATGTAAAACTAGAATGGGAGGGAGAAAACTTCAAGCAGATTTTATAGATCTGGATAGTGCTTCAGGGAATGAAACCTCAAGAGTCAAGGGTCACCAGCCTGGGTTAATATAGCTCATGAATCAGCTCTGGTGTTTTCCTGACTTATATGCAGAGTACATCATGAGAAAAGCTGGACTGGAAGAAACACAAGCTGGAATCAAGATTGCTGGGAGAAATATCAATCACCTCAGATATGCAGATGACACCACCCTTATGGCAGAAAGTGAAGAGGAACTAAAAAGCCTCTTGATGAAAGTGAAAGTGGAGAGTGAAAAAGTTGGCTTAAAGCTCAACATTCAGAAAACAAAGATCATGGCATCCGGTCCCAACACTTCATGGGAAATAGATGGGGAAACAGTGGAAACAGTGGCAGACTTTATTTTTGGGGGCTCCAAAATCACTACAGATGGTGACTGCAGCCATGAAATTAAAAGACGCTTACTCCTTGGAAGGAAAGTTATGACCAACCTAGATAGCATATTCAAAAGCAGAGACATTACTTTGCCAACAAAGGTCCAGCTAGTCAAGGCTATGGTTTTTCCTGTGGTCATGTACGGATGTGAGAGTTGGACTGTGAAGAAGGCTGAGTGCCGAAGAATTGATGCTTTTGAACTGTGGTGTTGGAGAAGACTCTTGAGAGTCCCTTGGACTGCAAGGAGATCCAACCAGTCCATTCTGAAGGAGATCAGCCCTGGGATTTCTTTGGAAGGAATGATGCTAAAGCTGAAACTCCAGTACTTTGGCCACCTTATGCGAAGAGTTGACTCTGATGCTGGGAGGGATTGGGGGCAGGAGGAGAAGGGGACGACAGAGGATGAGATGGCTGGATGGCATCACCAACTTGATGGACGTGAGTGTGAGTGAACTCCAGGAGTTGGTGATGGATAGGGAGGCCTGGCGTGCTGCAATTCATGGGATCACAAAGAGTCAGACACGACTGAGCGACTGATCTGATCTGATCTGATCTGATCTGATGAGGTCCTTTATTGTTTATAATTTAAATTGTTATATATACATATATATGTGTGTGTGTGTATATACATATATATTGGCCTGCTATTTAAATAAAATGGCACTATCTCACTTGCCTTTGGGAGTCTAGAGCCTTCTCCAAGATTTCCACAAATCTTTAGGGATTATTTTATTAGTGCCTCTTTCTGTTCTGTGAACTTCTTCCTCTCACTTATATCCTGCATCCTGTTGCTTCTCCCAGGCCGGCACCAATCCAAATGTGGATCAGACTGTGGGAAAACATCAGGACAGGTGCCATGTAAAGATGGGAGGAGAGGAGTGTAGCTGCCACTTAGCTCCAGCCGGTGATTGAGATACAGATATTGCATTACACACAAGGCAGTCTTGTTCATGGAGACTTGGAAGACAATAGAGGGAGATTATGTGGGAGAAGGCAATGGCACCCCACTCCAGTACTCTTGCCTGGAAAATCCCATGGACAGAGGAGCCTAGTAGGCTGCAGTCCATGGGGTCTCTAAGAGTCGGACATGATTGAGCGACTTCACTTTCACTTTTCACTTTCATGCATTGGAGAAGGCAATTGCAACCCACTCCAGTGTTCTTGCCTGGAGAATCCCAGGGATGGGGGAGCCTGGTGGGCTGCCGTCTATGGGGTCACACAGAGTCAGAAATGACTGAAGTGACTTAGCAGCAGCAGCAGCATATGCAGAACAGTCTATAGATTAATATTGAATATTAGACCTCCCACTGCTTAAAAATTCCCTGGGCCCCAGTCAAAATTTGTCATAGGCAATTTTCTTACCAGTTTTTGTTCAACAAATTTCTAACATCTTGCCAGTGCCTTCTCTCCTTTCCTCTTCATAGACTTTTCTGCCCCGACCCCCATAACTCAAGTTCATGCTTCTTCATGAAATCCAGTTCCTTACCCCTTTGCTGAACTCCCTCTAGTTCTGCCTTTGCCTATCCAAAACTGCACTCAATTACTCTAAACAAAGGTCCTATACTCTTAAGTCTCAGCCTTTCAATCACTTATCATACCAGCAGGATCTTTGAAATGACTCTTTCCTTTCCTAAGATCCTATTCTTGGGTACGAGCTACTCCCACTCTGTCCATGTAAGTGAAAAGCAGACATGTACAGGTTTATCTTTCTCTCTGCTCTGAAGTGTTCCTTTTAGACAGCAGGAATATAAAAATACAGCTAGTTTTTCTCTAAACTGTATTTTTTTCTTTTTGTTTTCAATTATATTGTGATACAATATTCAATTCTGTCTTACATACACTTTGAAGCACACAGGGATTTCTGTTGCTTGAAGTCTGCTGAGAGTGGATGATGGTTCAAAGTAAGTCCTGGAAAGACTGGATACGTGGCTGGCAGAAGAAGGCCCCAAGGGAAAACTTCAGCAGCAGACATCATGGGAGAGAAGATGGGGAAAGAGAATACAGACTTCCAGCCCTAGTAGAATAACCGTTACCAAAATTATTGTAGAGGCTGGAGAAATCCTTCTTTCTCTCCCTATCTTTTTGCTTTAGCCCAAAGTGGGGAGAGTCACTTATCCCTTTTCCTCCTCTATTTTTTTTTTATTATATAGGTTGATCCAAATTACTATTAGATCCCCAAATCATGGCAAGTTCCCTTTGGCTTGACTCTATAATTATTAGACCTTCTTGCACTCAACTGGGCTTTCCTAGTAGTTCAGCGGTAAAGAATTTGCCTGAAGTACAGGATATGCAGAAAATGTGTGTTCGATCCCTGGGTCAGGAAGATCCCAGGGAGAAGGAAATGGCAACCCACTCCAATATTCTTGCTGGGAAAATCCCATGGACAGGGGAGCCTGGTGGGTTACAGTCCATGGGGTCACAAAGAGTTAGACATGACTGAAGTAACAGCACGCACTCACTTGACTAAAGTGAGTTTCTTTTTGGCTCTCTGTCAGTATGCTGTAAACCATTCACATTCTTAGTTCTCAAAGGGTGGTTCTCAAAAGCAACACCTGCATCAGCTGGGAACTTTCAGTTTCCATTTATTCTGCTGGACAAGCAGTGTGGATTTATCTTTGGTTCAGTGGAGAGACCTCTTGCCCCTGTGTGTGTCCTTCTTATAGGGAAATCATGAAAGCAACCATCAGTGAAGGCTAGTTAACCTACTTTGGGAGTAGGCAGTCTGAATTTGGGTACTAGCCCTAGAAATTCCAATTCAGAGTCTGTGTTATATTGGATTAAGTTTTGCTTCTTCGTAGAGGCAACATTATATGGCAGGGAGACACTCAGAGTCAGTTGGATCTGGGTTTCCAGCACAGTTCCGTTTCTTTCAGACTTTGGACATCTGAAATGTTATTCAGGTATTCTAAATCTCAGTTTCCTCATCGTTATTAAAGAAATACAAAATTTGTCATGCAGGCTGTTTTAAGGATTGGCCATTAAAAAAAGTAACTAGCACAGTCTGATTTTAATGTGTTCGTATTTTCTAATTTTGAAAAAGACATCACCCAAAATGATGTATATTTACAGTAAGATAAATATACCAAGCATAAGAACAAACCAAACAAAAAAGATTACGCAGAAAAGAAAAAAAGAAAGCATCAGATCACAATATATTTTTTCAGAAATATATACGGATGATATATTGAGAAAGGAAGGGGGAAGAGAGAGAGAGAGAGAGATTGGTTTATAAATTGGTTAATAAATTGGCTCAAGTGATTGTGCAGTGTGGAGACCCAGGAAAGAGATGCAGTTTGAGTCCAAAGGCAGTCTGCTGGCAGAATTCTGTCTTCTAGAGAAGTCAGTAATTTTTCTATTAAGGCTTTCAACTGATTGGATGAGGCCTACCTACGTTAGAGAGGGTAATTTGCTTTACTCAAACTCTACTGACTTAAACGTGAATCTCACCTAAAAATATCTTCACGGAAACACAGAATAAGTATTGGGTACTGTGACCCAGCTAAATTGACATATAAAATTGACCACCACACTAAGACTACTTAAAAATTCAAGTTTGAGTTTCCTAGTAGTTGACGGAAAAAAGGAGGACATGTTTTTTATTCAGTCCTTTTTTAAGAAAAATAATTTTCTTATAGAAATCATTTTCCCCTATACATTAATTTACAAATATGTAGCTACTTTTACTTCTTCCCAGTTTGACTAAATCAAGTTTGTAGATATCTTTGAATTAGGAAACATGCCATCTCCTGCCTCCAATCTGTCACCAAATCCTGTGATTTCTAACTCCAGTATTCCTTAGAAATTATGCGCTTCACTCGCCGGTTGCCAGTGCCTTAGTTCATCTCTCATTGTTTCTCACATGAACCCTGGCAACATCTTCCAAATTTATCTCAGCTCCTCCTGCTTTGGTCATTTCAAATGCAGTCTGTACGTTATCAGCAGGCAGTCCCCTTTTAGGACAAAATTATTACTTCTTTGTTTAACAATAGTTTCTGATATCCCAATGTATAAAGTCCAAGGTTTCAGCATGACTCTTCCATACGCACTTTAGTCTTTGACCATATCATATTATTTAGAATTTTTAGAATATGCATTATTTCATACATTTCTGCCTTTGCACATTGCTGTTTCCTCTGCTTATACTGTCTTCCTTATTAGTCTAGACAGATACCAATCATTCCTTAAGACTCAACTCAAAGGCCCTCTCCTTTGTTGGACTTCCGTGACACAGGTAAACAAACAGCCACTTCTCTCTCTCTTCCCAAGAGTGACTTAAACATTCCAGTTACATCTCCTTGGATGTTGGAGTCTGAAACTGGACTGCAACATAAAAAGTTACAATTACTCTTGAAAATCCCTTAAATTGCCCGTGAAGTGGAGTATGTAAGTCTGTGCTCACGCCACAGTAGAGACTGACAAGCTGTTACTCAGTGAGTCCTACAGTGTCTTTTCTCAGATGTTGGAGCAGTATGCATTTTCATTAATTATGTACAGTAAAGCAGTTGGCTTGTATTTAGCTTATATTTCATGATATGTCTATGTATATAAAGTATCTTTAAAACGAGATTTGTAAACTATTTTTAAATCCTCACTCTGAGTGGCACATATTAGCTGAGCTGAGGCTGACTAGGAAAACCACTGACCACCCTTTTCTGTCCCACGCACACACTAGGGTATGTGCTCCTTGAAATGAGCACGGGGCAGAATTACCTGCATAGCTTACATTATTACTTTCCCTTTTCTTTCTTTTTTTTCCTCTTTCTTTCTCCCTCTCTTGTACCATGCTTCCATGGTTTAATGCAATCAGGGTAAATGATTATACTCTGCTGTGTGTAACTTGATTGTATTCTATTAATCTAAGTATAGCACTCAATCACACTGTGATGCATTTTAAACCTTCTTTTAATCCTCAGTCCATACCACAGTGAAAGCTGCATGAGGGCAGACCTGTATTTTTCATTTCTGTTTCCTTCCCTAATACACGTTAGGACTTCAGTGACCATTGTGTGAGTGGGTGAGATCAATTAACATAAGGCAAACGGCAGGCTCTGCAATTCCCTTCAGCTTTAGTTATGAACTTTGTGTGTGATGAGGTGGAAATTTAACATCTCTGGCCGTTTTTGATCAGGTTCCACACAGGGTTAAAACTAGTCTACTTGATATGCTTGTGAAAAATAATATGGGACAGTCAAATTACTGCATAAATGCTAAATAATAAAGTGACAAGCACAGTATGTCAGGGGACGCATGGTAATGCAACTATGTCTGTAAAACATTTACTGTATTTTGTCTCTAAAATGTACAACAACAACAACCCACCAAATGGCGGCATCTGTGCTTATTTCCTCCCTGGTCCTCGATATTTGGAATCTTTTCAATGTTCAATGCCCAAAAATGCGATAAATATTTTTACTTTGGTACATTCTTATTTTAACATTGGAATTGGTACCAGCCAGAATTGTGGGGTTACTCACATCATGTGACTTTCCCCTACCACCATTCAATGTGTTTATAAGGGAAAATTGATAAAATGAGTCTTGAAGGCAGTCAGGGAGGGAGACTGCATGGGAAGAGGCAGCACAAAATGAATTCTGAAGGTTAAGTGTGAAAGGCCGAGAGGGCTCTATTGATAGGCAACTTTGTAAAATCGGTGCTCGGGGTAGGAGGCAGCAACAGCAGGTGTCCAGAAACAGATTCTGCAGGAAAGGCTGAAGGTTGCAGAGTTATATGGGTTGGGAGAGGAATGAATATATAATACAGAGATCAGAATGTTCTTTATTTATCACATCCTAGGAATGACTCTAATCATGGGACCCTGAAAATCTTTAATATTTCACAAGGCATAACAGGGCATGCTTTGGTATTGTTAAACTCAAATTTATGAATCGGAGATATTGTTTAGCTTAGGGTATTATTAGATTATAGATTTATTAACTAATTGGCTTGTCAAGTTCTTAAAGGCAGAAAAATGTGTAGAAAACAAACAAACCAGACTGAATCAAAAGCCATCAGTATGTTACTTAACACATGTTTAACCAGCCATGGGAGGGAATCTATATCTGCTTGTGGTATCAAGAAGATTCCTTCTCTTCTAAGGAAACTATAGATAGTGTAAGTCATCTAAGTCTCTTTTCTCATTTGCTGTTTGTAAGTTTAGAAGTAAATATGGGATCCAACTGTAGCCAGTATAATATTTTGCAGTATAATATTTTAGTCAATCCCTGGCTTCATCTTATATCTTGCTTATACATCTACATCTTATGTTCTTTTTCACTTTCACTTTTAATTTATGTTCTATAAGTTTATATTGTCTTGAAAGCATCTTTAAATACTTTCTCAGATAAGGAAGGGAAGGCATATAATTCATTACATAATTATAACAAATCCCATTAGTATACATTGCTAGGTACCAAGAATCAATAGAATTACTCTTGTTCTCAAGAAGTTTACAACCAAGTGACAGACTTTATGAAGAACTGTGCCTTAAATGAAGAATCTTTTTTAAAATACAAGTTTTAGAAGTAGAGAAATATGAACATCCTCAACGGGAGGAGGAATACTTGATTCCATGGTTAACTTTGTAGTTCTACTGTTGGCTTTGTGTGGCCTCGGGCAAGATGGATAAGCCTCTCCAAGCATCAATATTTTATTAAGAAAAGGTGGATTCATCTTGGGACAGTCAAACACTCGGATAATGTAAAGGGATGAGAAGCATGGCCTGTGTCATACTGTTATATAACACTTGATTATAGTATCACCACCACAAAACTAGCAGAAAAAAAATGTCAATTTAAATCACATACAAAAAGGAAAAGATGTGTTTCAAGTGAAATTCAGCAGATTTTCAAAAGGAAAGTGCCCTACCACTGAGGCTACAGGTATGATAAGTACTGTTTTCATTTTAAACTTCTATTTTCAGCAGTTTGAGACAAATATTTGGAATTGTGGTGTTAGTGTAAGAAAATATTGTATTTTTGGAAAAAAATACAAACATAAGCCTATCTAGGGTTTTAAGGCTAGAAAAGAAGGAAACTGAAGAGAGTAAAACTGGAGAAGATCTCCACGGGTTACTTTTAAATAAACTTTGAGCAATGAGAAACAAAAATACCTGACATTTGCATCAAAATTTTCTCAAATATTTCTTATTTTTAGTTTATTAATTTTTTATTCTCTCTTTAATAGATATGATATGAAGCTTGTAACACAGTGCATTACTTTGTGGAAAATAGTGGCAAAAGTATTTTGGGAGAGAGGGAGAAGAAAGGTGTAGAAGTAGGCAGGTAAAATTATTATATTTAGGCTTACTGATTTTTTGGAAAACCGGGGCCAGAGATGATAGAACATAACTGGCTCTGGATTCAGATACACCTGGGTGGATCCCAGTTTACTTTGTGACACTGGGCAAGCCCTTAATTTCTCTTGTCCTTGGTCCCTTATATTCCTTGCATATACTGGACATAACAGGAGTCTTGTGGAAGAATGGTCTTCCCGAGTGACTCAGATGGTGAAGAATCTGCCTGCAAAGTGGGAGACTGGAGTTTGATTCCTGGATTCGGAAGATCCCCTGGAGAAGGGAATGACAGCCCACTCCAGTATCCTTGTCTGAAGAATTCCATGGAGCCTGGCATGCTACAGTCCATGGCATCACCGAGTTGGACATGACCGAGCGGTGAGCACTTTCACTTTGTGAAAGAATAAAAACGTGTACCAAGTTTCTAGCTCACTGCCAGGCATGAATGGAGGCTCAATAGATGCCAATCAACAGGACAGGGACGACTCATCCGAAATCTTCTTTAATTCCTTTGACCTGTTTGGGTGAGGAACAGAAATAGTGGCTTTGCTCTGTTATTTTGCCCCATTTGTGGGTGGAAGTTTACTTTAGATAAACTAATTGAATTGTCTTTAAACTACTGCGTAAAGCCCATCTTTCTCCAGTTTTAACAAAGTGGCTCCCTCCAAGTTTTCATTTGCCATTGAAATCTGCCTTGATCAAGAGCTAGCTTCCAGGAGGTCTGGGATTATGTGCCTTCCTTATTCATTTTCAGAGGGCAGGGACCATGTTTTACAAAAATTTATAGTAGCCAACACAATGAATGTTAATTTTACTTCTTCTTTGAGACATAACTTTTCTGATGTTACCATGTCAGGGCACCCAAAGACCAGCTTGATCTCTTACTCCTCTTTTGCTTTTACTTCTTGAACTACTTGCCACTGGTGACTAGCAAAGCAAATCAACACTTCTTGAACATATACTCTGCAAATCATCTTGCTTGGTCCACTGCACATGAAGGGGGAACAGCTTAGCTCCCAACCTCAGGTATAAAATAAATGGGAACTTTCTTGATTTTTCTATAATTAAATTTAATCTCGTTTTTGAACCTCCAGTTCACTAAATCATACCCACTTAATATTAATCAAATTGGGGTTCTTTTTTCCTCCAGATTCTATGTGTTAGACATAGACACATTCTTGGGCTCTTTATTTACCAGTGCTGACATCTGCTGAAATGTCTTCATACAGATCTGGTCCTGAGAGTTTGGTCTTTACTGTTTACTAGTTGGACTTCTCTCATTCCTTCTTGCAAAACCTTTGAGTTCAAGTTCATTCCCAGACTTCCAGGACATATTCAACTGCTCATCTACTCCTCCTGGGAAAGAGTTCTGCTTCTTTGGGCATTTCAGCTACCTGGACTCCTTTCTCTGCTGCCATCCAGTCCTCAGCAGCCTGCCAGGAAAGGCTTAGTTAAATCTATTTGTGAGGAAACTGAGTCTCAGAGAAGCTTGGGAACTTGCCAGTTGCCATATATTTCACAAGTAATGGAGCATATTTTTCGAAGCAAAGCTCAACTGACTATAACTAGAGTTCCTTTCACTATGCTATGCTGTCTCTTCAGTCGTGTCTGACTCTTTGCAACCCTATAACCTGTAGCCCACCAGGCTCCTGTGTCCATGGGATTGTCCAGGCAAGAATACTGGAGTGGGTTGCCATACCCTCCTCCAGGGAATCTTCTGGACCCAGGGATTGGCTCAAACCTGCCTTCTGCACCTCCTGCACTGCCAGGTGGGTTCCTTACCACTAGCACCATCTGGGAGATGTTAAAGTCTTAGGCCCTCTCAATTCTCATGCTAAAATCCATCACTGAATATCAGCTTTCAGTAAACTAACTCATAATCTTAAATTAAGTGTCACTCTGGAAAATAAAGACCAAAGTTTGAAGGTAATGTTTTTCAAAATACAATCTACATCAAGATTACCTAGACTGCTTATTAAAAATGCCTATTCTTGGGCCCAATCACCGCCCTACAGAATCAATATCTCTAGTAGCTGGAACATGGACTATGTATTATTAATAAGCTCACCTCATACTTATTATTCATGCCAAAATTTGCAAACCATTGCTTTAATATGTATAAACAAGTTTATTTTGATCTTGGTAAACAGGCAGAAAGGTGTGAAATATGAGTCACTTTATCAGACCAACTCACTACTGAAAACTTTGGAGATGGAGGAATGACCTTGATTCTGGGGGAGGAAAAAAAAAAAAACAACAACAATGAAGAAAACAGAGAAACAAAAGATGGGTTCCCGAGACAAATTCCTCTTCTTTCTGGTTTTGCCTGGAGGCAACCCCGTACAAGTGTGTATAAGCTGGTGAAAAAGCTTATTTGGAATTTAAACCCAAAGAAACTTCTGGGTTAAGAACTATATTCCCAAATGAAATAACTCCGTTATTATTTTTAATTCCCCTTGCCCAAATACCCCAAGGCATTAAAGCTGCTTGATATAGCAGTCTAGGTGTTAGCGCACTCTCAGAACCAAAGCAGCTTTTCTATTTTATTCTTCACATCGCAGTAAAAATGTGTTAGATGGGTGGAATGTCTGGTTTCAAAATTTCAGAAATTTGCACCTAAATTGCACCTGTAAAATATGTCCTCACACATGCAAGAGAGTCATTTTACTTGCAAATTATTGTTTTGCATATGCAATTACTTGCTTGCATCTGGATATACATTTTGTGGGACAATTAAGTGTTTATGTTAGAAAATTAGATCACTAATTTTATGTTCATTTATATAAAACTTAGAACTTAAACTTCCAGAAATTTTTTAAGGCAGAAAGATCAGTATGTGCTGCATATGGCCTAAACAGGGTGTGGGGGAACATTGTTTTATCCAGTCATTTGTTAATTTGACAAGTGTTTCCTAAATGCTACTGTGGGTCAGGTGTTGTTCTAGACCGCTGAGGTTACAAAGATAAACTGAAAAAAAAAAAAAAAGATAAACTGATGGCCTCAGATTCCAGAACATAGATATTAACATTGTGTCCAGTTGGGTTTAGAGAGACTAGCAATTTGTTAGTATATTGTTTAATAACTTCAAAACAAGGAATTTCCGTTATGTGTAATCATCTGAATCTCAAGTTATTTCCCAGCATGTGCTATGGCGACTTGAAAAATGACAATTGTCATTACTCCTCACTATGTTTAGCTGATGGGGTGAGTAATAAAAAGGAAAACCATTTCTGAATCTGTTTTGCTTGCTTTCTAGTTCATGAAATCATTATGATAGTTTTTGTGTTTTCTGTGGGATTGTTGGACTCTTCAGTTCAGTTCAGTTCAGTCACTCAGTCGTGTCCAACTCTTTGCGACCCCATGAATCACAGCACGCCAGGCCTCCCTGTCCATCACCAACAACCGGAGTCTACTAAAACTCATGTCCATTGAGTCGGTGATGCCATTCAGCCATCTCATCCTCTGTTGTCTCCTTCTCCTCCTGCCCGCAATCCCTCCCAGCATCAGGGTCTTTTCAAATGAATCAACTCTTTGCATGAGGTGGCCAAAGTACTGGAGTTTCAGCTTTAGCATCAGTCCTTCCAATAAACACCCAGGACTGATCTCCTTTAGGATAGACTGGTTGGATCTCCTTGCAGTCCAAGGGACTCCCAAGAGTCTTCTCCAACACCACAGTTCAAAAGCATCAATTCTTCAGCACTCAGCTCTCTTCACAGTCCAACTCTCACGCCCATACATGACCACTGGAAATACCATAGCCTTGACTAGACGGACCTTTGTTGGCAAAGTAATGTCTCTGCTTTTGAATATGCTATCTAGGTTGGTCATAACTTTCCTTCCAAGGAGTAAGCGTCTTTTAATTTCATGGCTGCAATCACCATCAGCTGTTCGACTCTACAACAGTCCATATATGGATAACTCATAAAAGCATGATTTGGTTAAAATTAAAGGTTGAGAATAGTCTTTGAATGCACCACCTTCTTATGGGATGATATACAGGGGCTTTGAAACAACTACTCTTAGGTTTCTGCACTTTTCTCTGGGTATAAAAGTATATTTTAAAGGGCTTAATTTGTTGGAAAACTGACTTCAAGAGTGAAGAGATATTATTTTGCACACCTATGTTGCTTCATAAATAAAATATATTGATACACATGCATACATATGCATCTTGTTTCTGTAAAATCTATAGAAAGATAGTGGCCTGTAAAATACATTCAAATGTCTCAGAATTTAATTAATAATAAGCTTACATATATATTGAGCTGAAAGAACATTGAAAATATTTTGGTTCAATTACTTTATTTGACAAATGAGTAAAACTGTGGCTTGGGAAGATTAAATGGCTTTTAAAGATCATATGGAAGCTAGAATAAAAACTAAGATCTGTTACATTGGCTTTTATTTTTTTAAAACACAAAAACCTTTTGTGAAGAAATGTAATAGGAGCCAACTAACATTATTTTTGCACGTGTTGTTAAGTCATGTCTGACTCTTAATCGAGCTCATTAACTATAGTCCACCAGGCTCCTCTATCTGTGGGATTTCCCAGGCAAGAATACTGGAGTGGGTTTCCATTTCCTTCTCCAGGGGATCTTCCTGACCCAGGGATTGAACCCACATCTCCTTCTTGGCAGGTGGATCCTTTACCACTGAGCCACCTGAGAAGATCTTACCATAGTCTTGAATGTGGACCCTCTTTAGATAAAGGCGAGAGGAAGACAAAATTTACATGAAATCAGCGAAGAGTCAGGAAAGCAGGAGAAGTCCCTCCTGTTTCTATTAATAAACTAGTGGTCTTTCTAGTAAGCACAAAGCTTGATACCCATCAAAGGCCAATAAAGAAAAGGGTGCAGGAATGGTCAGGGAAGAAATAGGGACAGAGATATCTGGGCAAGTTACATAAATACACACTGTCTTTTTTCATTTGTTTGTTTTAATTAGAGTCCCAACAGGTAAGTGTCAAGTAAAAATTAAGAAAATTACGAGGTTTATTTACACAGGATCCAATTACAGATAGGTGATCTTGATAGAACTACAAATAGAGACGTGATCCTAGGTTAGTAACCATGAAGCTGCCTCTAGACCTGAGGGGATGAGGAGAGAGAGTGGTTAATAGAATTCCAGAAGGAGAAAAATTTCCAGAAAAGGCTGTCTTGAGAACAGCAGGGACTTGTAGTAGAGCAACATAGTCAGCCCGAGGTGAGGAAAGTAGTTCTGTAATATCAGGGAATAAATACCCTGATATTATTCTCTACTCACCTCTTCTTTCTTGCTGTTGTGCCCATTTCCTAATTCTAAATGGAAGTCAGACAGCAAGGAAATCAGTTGATATACTCTATCAGTGAGGAAGAAGCAGGGCAAAGTGTGGGCAGAGATCTGGAGAGGCAAACAAATGATGCAGGGTATATTCCTGAAAATGATTAAGCATTCTTTCAAGGATATATATTTTTTTAATTTTTTAAAAATATAAACTTATTTATTTTAATTGGAGGTTAATTACTTTACAATATTGTATTGGTTTTGCCATACATCAACATGAATCCGCCACAGGTATACATATGTTCCCCATCCTGAACCTCCCTCCCTCCTCCCTCCCTGTACCATCCCTCTGGTGTGTCCAACTCTTTGGAACCCCATGGACTGTAGTCTGCCAGGCTCCTCTATTCATTGGATTCTCCAGGCAAGAATACTGGAGTGGGTTGCCATTTCCTCCTCCAGGAGATTTTCCCAACCTAGGAATTGAACCCAAGTTTCTTGCATGTCTGCATTGGCAGGCAGATTCTTTACCACTGTACCATCTGGGAAGCCCATGTATTGATATATTACAAGATAACATAAGTTAAACTATCGTGAAAGAAAGAAAAGAAATGATGTCATTGAGACCAAAGACTTATTTATACAAGTGTTCAAATGAGATGGACATTTATCTCTCATATAATAGTTCTAGAGATAATGGTGATGGAGTGCTTAGTTGCTCAGTTGTGTCTGACTCTGTGCAACCCATGGAGTGTAGCCCACCAGGCTCCTCTGTCCGTGGGGATTTTCCAGGCAAGAATACTGGAATGGATTGCCATGCCCTCCTCCAGGGGATCTTCCCAACCCAGGGACTGAATCCAGGTCTCCTGCATTGCAGGCAGAATCTTTACTGTCTGAGCTACCAGAGAAACCCAGTGGTGATGGAGAGCAGGTAGCAGCTTTGTTCCATGAGGATATCCACTGACTCAGATTCATTCTCTCTTTCTGCACTGTTCGATAGCACTCTGCATTTGAATCCACAGAAAGGTCAAATTCTGTGGAGGGTAAATGGTTTCCTCTTAAGGAAGTGACTAAGACATTGCACACATCACTTTCTGTGTAGGATGCTCATTTTCTGTACCTTCTCAGATTCTCTCAATGTTAGACCCCTCTGTGACTCTTGGTTGTTTGATTCACCTTGGCCACCAGTGGCCTGAGTGGACTCTGGTCGAGTGGTTGTGCCCTTAGGCCTGATCAGTCTTTTGCTCTGGAAAAGCTGGGCTTTCTACTTGGCCCCCATGGGGGAGTTCTATGCATTGAACAGATACAACTTTCTTGCATCAAGTGATTAGCTGTGTGTCCCTGAAATATCATGTGACATCTTGCATGCCTTACTTCCTCTTATCCTCATCCTTGATCCCCTGACTTTACAACTCTCCAAAAAGCATTCTTGCTTCATCCTTGCTTCAGGCTTTGTGTTCTTGGGATCCTAGGATAAGACATACCTATTCACATCTAGCTGATCAGTCCTGTTCCATGATGAAACTTGAAATAGGAATTTCTTTAAATATAAAAAATGAGAGAAACACAGTTTATGCCAAAAGGAAACAAAATTAAGTCAGAATAAGATCAACAAATAAACTAAGACACAATAAAATGCTTAATATTACCCTTTACACAAATAGAACTAAAGTTTGGTTTTAACTTTCATAGAAGCTGGCATGAAAAAGAAAACATTGTTCATTCCTATGTTCATGATATCTGGGAGAGAGAGAAAACAAACTTGAATCCTTAGGAGAATTCCAAATTCTTGATATGAGGCTTAATTAAAGTTTCTTTTTGAGTCCTGTATCTGTTACTATCAGAAGTCAATTAAAACATCCAAGTAATAATGACTTTATAATAAAGATATTTGATTATCTCACTGAAAAAGAAATCTGGAGGGAAGCATCTTAAGGTTTATTTGGCGACCTTTTAATATCATTAAGAACCCAAATTCTTTTCATCCTTCATTTTCTCCCATCCTCAGTATATTGTCTTTGATCTTTTAGCTTGTCTTTTCTTGGTGACAAGGACCAAAGATACAAAGTATGGAAGGAAATGTAGGGCAAGAAAGAAGTCTCCTTTCATGTCTCTCAGATTTTATTGGGATAAGGGAAGATATTTCCTGAAGGTCACACTGGCCAGAATTGGGTAATCATGGCCACTGGAACCTGCAAGAGAGGCGGGGATGGACTTTTTTGAACCTGGAAAACTGGCATAGGGAAAAGAGTTGAGAAAGGCTGATGGAGAGTCAGTGAATGCGAGGAGCCGGTGGGAGGACCTCCACCCATGGCAAAGGTCAGGAAGAAGGAGGCTCGACATATGCAAAGGTGGGATCGAGCCTCAGGAGTCCCCCTGGAAATTCTCGAGCATCTACCCCCATAACCAGAGCCTGCCTACTTTACTACTTTGTGCTCTTACCTACACCTCTGACTTTATGGGGGGCTGTCCCCCACCACCTCTTTCAGAGAAGGAGTTAACTTAGAGCTCCAGTTAATAATAATTCCTTGGCATGACAGGAGTGTTCCAAACTTACAAACTCCTCTGAAGGTTCTCTAGCCTGCCTGACAGGCTTGTCCAGCCACATGTGATTGCTCACAGCCTCCCAACTGTGAGAGGCACGAGATGCTTTACACCTTCTAAAAACAGGTTCCTTAGAAAAGTTAGAAAACCATTAGTATAAGTATAGTGGGCTGATTAGAAATTGTATTGGTGAAGGGTTTTTCATTTGTTGAGCCAATGTTTACTGCTAAGTCTCCACATCCCCTGCCCTTATACACATTAATGAATATATAGAAGAAATAAGTATTAACCTTTGATATAAATCACGTTAGACCTTAGGCTAAGTAAATTCTTTCCTTAACTAAAATCCACTACACATTCACCCTATAGGAATGTAACTTTATTTGGGTGGTGTCTGTTTTAAGAATAATCACCCCTGGAGAAATAAGTGTTGACTGACTGCTGTCACAAGGAGAGGGTCATAAATTGTCAGCAGGCCCCCCTGGCCAGAAGATGATGTAACACCCCTAAGACCTCTGTATACATTTGTATGAAGCACCTGACTTTGATAAAAGTCAGGACTGCTGACCCCGAGTGACTTTTGTATAACATCTCAGTGTATAAAAACAGACTCTGGAAAATAAAGAATTGGCATCAGTTCCTTGAAAGACTCGTCTCCCCATTGTCTCTTTCTCTCTCAAACTCTGGCTGAGTCTCCATCTGGAGCGTGGAGCCCGCCATGCTTACTAACTTTGCCTGGGCTTCTAAGATCTGACCAGGGAGGCCTCAGTGTCTCCTCTCCTTCGGGAGAGCGGAAGGACGCCTGCGGCCTACGTAAGTGGTGCAAGCTTCTTGTCTTGAAGTTTTATTGTTTTCCCGCATAAACCAAGCTGCTCAGCCTCTTTTCTCCACTGAATTTTCCTGCTGAGCTATCCTCATTCTATTACTCTTTATATCTCTAATTAATATTTAATTAAAGCTATTGTTTCCTGATTGCCAAAGCTGTCTACCCTTCGAATACCCTGGATCAGCCGGGGCTGGACTTCGGCAAGTGGACAGTGCTTTTATGGGTTCTCACAAACAGAACAACTGTGACATAGTGAATAATATCCTAGAGAACAAGTTTCACTTAAGCACAGCCCTATTCTCTATGGCTGTATCTTAAGTGTTTTCCATTTTTACTGATAGCAGTATACTACCATATGACACATGCAAATCATTCCTCATGATTGGGACAGATACGATGAAATGGGTACAGCCTAGCTACACAGGCAACTGATCTGACTTGCACATTTTAGAATATAGGGTATCATGTTTGCGCTGAATGTTCTGAAAATCTCCCTGGATTTTCTCTCTCTCTACTACATGTTCAAGGTATAGAATCTTCCTGCAATGCAGGAGATGCAGGAGATGTGGGTTCAATCTCTGGGTTAAGAAGATCCCCTGGAGAAGGTCATGGCAACCCACTTCAGTATTCTTGCCTGAAGAATCCCACTGACAGGGGAGCCTGGCAGGGTACAGTCCACGGGGTCACAAAGAGTTGGACATGACTGAAGCGACAGAGCACACATGCACATAAGGCTAATTTATACAGAACTGAGTTCCAGATTATGCTCCATGGAAAATACCTAGGAATGACTCCATGATTTTGCCAATTGTATACTGACCCAGCTATAAGTTAGGAGTAAAGTTACCTGTCTTTGGAAAAAACCCAAGATACCTAATAGGGAATATAGGCATGTTATTTCTGCTTGGATATAATCTTACCAGGGGGCCAGAATTCTGCTCAGAAAATTGTTTTGAATTAGTTTCTGTGTCTGTACAAATGGGCAATAAAGGCACCCAAGATATACTCCATATTGTGCTGCGGGCATAATTATATCTGAAGAATCTTAGGGCAGGTGAAATCATATTTGCCTGGACAAAAGTAAAATATTCAAAAAATATTCATAAAATGCTAAGTTTTCAGTAGTGTCATTTCCTGGTGTACCCTCTAAGATATACTGGTAGTGAATATGCACCAAAATAACTAAATGAGGTAATTCGTTGTATGGGGTTGTTATTTATATACCAATTAAAAGTAATAGAATGGTTTCCAAAAATAAGTAGTTTCATTTTAGAATAGTTTCTCTGTGCTTCTTTTTGGCAATAATCAGCAAGTAGGATTGTTGATTCAGGCCACTACTAGTATGAAATCATAAAACTATGCCATCTTTATATAATAGAATCTTTGTCTTTTTCTTCCTAAAGGTAAAATGAGCTAATATTTATCAGTTACCTACTTATCTCAACACCGATGAAGCAGACATTATGTTCAAAATGTTAAGTGACTTACAAAAGTTGTGTCCAAGTTATACAGCTGAAAGTGATGGATCTAGAACAACAGACAGGCTTGAATCTAGTGAGTGCAAAAGTAAACTAGGATCACTAAGAAATGAGAATGGGAACTGTCCAGAATCTCAGCTTGGCATAGACCCATGATCTCTGAGTTCAAGATAATATAGCAGGAGAGGTACAAAGTGTCTATCTTTTTCTCATACAATGTCTATTTCATGAGACAAACCCGAGCAGAGTCATAAGCTGAAGCCTTCACAAGTATTTTCACAATCCAGCTCCATCTGGCAAATGAAATTCCCACTCACATTCCAGCATTTGATTGCTGGTGTTATTGTTATTTTTCACCTTTTTCTTGTTTTTAAATGTGCCCCAGTGAAAAGCTGGATAAGACTATGTCAGGCACTGGTAATTAGAAACAGTTTTTAAATTGGAAGTCTTATTTCGTGGATTTTTAAAGTGCACTTTTATTTACTTTTTCCTATATTCTTAAATTCTAATCTCTGTCTTCTAAGGCTGTAACTCTAGTTTTATGTCTTATGTTAGCGTTCAGAACCCCCGTCTCCCCCCATACACTTCACAGATAGCACAGACACAGCTCACATGTACACACTATCATACACCATGCATACACGTGATCACACACAGCTGCTTTCTTTTTCATACCTGCAGCAGTCATACACAATTGGGCAGGAATTAGTGGCACAAAATGGCTGTTAGAGGTGTAGTCTTTTGAAGTCAAATATCAGAAGTGAGAGAGGAACATGGAAAGCTATACTAGCAGTGCCTATGGAGAACTAACGTTTTTCAAGACTTTCATCCATGCAGGATATCAGAGACATAGACCTATCTGAGTTCAGTATGCACCCTCTGTTAGGCCATACAGTTCAACGGATGGTGATATTTTGCGATTAGAATTGCCTGGTCTTAGCAACTTCTCCCCCCAACAGCTCAGAGATCATTAGGTATCTACCCTAGATCATTCAAATAAAGACTTTTCTCTGTCTCTGTCCATATAAGATTTATTTCTGTTCAGAGTAGATGGTGAGCATTAACAGGTACAACCAAGAACATGTGTGAAAGCACATCCTGAACTTAGGCTGATAAGAATTGAAGAAGAACAGAGCCCCAGGATAAAGTGAATTGGGAAGGATTCAAGTTAAAAAGGCACAATATCTCAGATTTACAATAGAAAGAAAGAAAAAAAAAAAATATATATATATATATAAATGATGGAAGAGAACACAGGTAATTTGAAAGCCTGAGGACAAGAGCATGATCTCTTTATTTCCCCAATTAATAGTTTCTAGAGTTATTTCAGGTTTTATCACCCCACAAGATTGCCTCATATATCTGAAGCAAAGCTGTGCTTTTCCTTATTTTGAAAGATTTCCCTTTATATTCCCCAGGATTTACTGAACGAGTTTTCATTTTGTTGATGAAAGCTGTATATCCAATAATCTAGCAGACAGCAGTGATAGTCTTGAAGCAAAATTATGGTGGAATAATTAAATCCAATTTAGAATACCACATGATGCTTTGTATATGGTGATGATGATTTGGAAAACTGATATTGAAAAGCAGAATAACACAATTTTCAACAATAATTTTACATTTCAAATTATTCTATTTGGATTCTCAGGGCAAGTGTGTTAAGAGAGTGCTAAAACAGTACAAAGTTAGTGCAAAGGTGTTGCAATAATAAAAAATACTGAGTACATTGTCCAAATATTTGTTTTTGATCTCTTAACAAAGAGGTCAAAAAATATATCATCTTTTCTTTTAAAAGGACACTAATAAAGTCATGGAACCAGATAGAAGTTCTCTAAGTTCTAGTTTAAAATGGTAGGTCTGGGTACAGTGATGAAATAGGATTTAATTCTGCCTAGAAGATAGAGGGTAGTGAAAAGTGCTTTGTAGATGAGATAAAATTTGAACTAGTCCTTAGAAGATAGTCAGTACTGGGACTTCTATCTAGTTATGGTGAACTAATTAATTTGAACCAATCTTTCCTGTAAGGAGGGACTTCTCTGGTGGCTCAGATGGTAAAGAATCTTCCTGCAGTGTGGAAGACCTGGGTTCAATCCCTGGATTGGGAAGATCCCCACAGAGATGGGAATGGCAACCCACTCCAGTATTCTGGCCTGGAGAGTTCCATGGACAGAGGGGTCTGGCGGGCTACAGTCCATAGGGTGGTATGGGGTCACAAAGAGTTGGACACAACTGAGTGACTAACATTTCCCCTTAAGGACAATTTCACAAGCCTCTCAAAATCTTTTAAAAGAAGTCCTTAAATAAATCAAGGTGTTTGGTGAAGACTTATCAAGTAGGATCTGAGAGGATAAAGGGATGAGCATCACCTTTGACAATCCTCAGGCTCTTGGTCCAGGGACCAAGGGCATGAAAATTCCTTATCTTAGCGTAGGAAGCCCAGTAGGCTACACCCTAGGAGTGAAGGTGAACCAGTAAGCTGCTTCTGGATTTGTATAAAGATGATCCCAGAGTGTTAATTCCCATTGGAACTTGGCAGATACAATGACACATCCTCTCTGGAGAAAGATAACATCATCCTAGTTCTCAAATTATTTCTATAAACAATTTCTATATAAAAGATTCAGTACAAAATAAAAAATGATCAGGCATTCAAGAAGATAAAATAGCATGAACAAAACCTATAATATATAACAGATGAAAGAAACAGTCTACCAGATTATTAGGTATAGACTTTAAAATAACAACGCTTACTAAATCAAAGGAGACAAAGATTAAAAAATTTAGCAGAGAAATCAATTGGAAACTCTTGAAATGAAAAATGCAATGATTCAAATTAACTCAATGGATTTAATAGCAAATTAGACACAGCTGAACAGAATTAGTCATCTAAAAGATAGGTCAGAAGAAAATTTCTAGACAAGTAATGAGACCGCTGTGATGAAAATGAAAAATATAAGGTGAAGTGAAGTGAAGTAGCTCAGTTGTGTCTAACTCTTTGTGATCCCATGGACTGTAGTCTACCAAGCTTCTCTGTCCATGGGATTTTTCCAGGCAAGAGTACTGGAGTGGGTTGCCATTTCCTTCTCCAGGGGATCTTCCTGACTCAGGGATGGAACTCAGGTCTCCTGCATTTCAGGCAGATGCTTTACCCTCTGAGTCACCAGGGAAGCCCTAAGGTGGTATAGAAGGGAGGTATGTACATTATTTAGAGTCCAAGAAGGAGAGGAGAGAAAGAGAAATGTGTGAGATGCACTTTTTTGAAGAGGTAATGGCCTAAATTTTCCAAAACCAAAAGCAAATATCAGGGCTATGATTCAAGAAACTATACAAACTATGGGTAGGGTAAAAATCCACCATTAGACCTATTACAATAAAATTGCTGAAAATCAGAGGTGAAGGGAAAAACAATCTTAAAAGTAGAGAAAAGAGAAAGACTTCTTTCAAAGGAACTGATTTCTCCACAGAAAGTATGGAGGCCAGAAGAAAACTGAATGATGCTTTTATATTACTAAAAGAAGCCTAAGCATTCATCAAACAAACAAGGGTTGCAGGTATATTTCTAGCACTGTCCAAAGACTACAGTTCACATAGGAGCAAGGGCAAGGGAAGAATCTTTTGCTGGCAATGTCATTTGTATGTGGGGGTTAGAGATGACAGAGGACTGAGAACGTTAATATACTGAGAAATCTTGTCCCTGGTATACTTATGGTTGAGGAAAAAAAGGCTTCCTATGATAAAACTTGAATTTGAAGTGTCTTAATTGGTAGAACTCTATCAGATTCTATGGTCTAGATCTGAGAACCAGTGAAACAGATGTCTCTCATAGTTTCTGTTCTAGGGGAATCTCATTCACCTCACCGTGGACTAATTGCTTTGTTCTCCTATAAGTAAGCACAAGGAAATGTTTACATTTGTAGTCAGTATGACTGTTGTGACTATAATTCATTTGGTCAAAATTCATTTAATTGAGTTCAAATAATATCTGAAATTAAATAGTAGTTCAGAAGGGTAATTTATATTTAATTAGACACACAAAGGTTGTCGTGAGCAATGATTAATGGACTTCACCCTTTGTGTATGTAAAGAATAATTTTAAAAAACTTTATTATCCATCTACCTCTCTGCCAATAAGCTTGAGTTATTTTAGTAACTAATAGAAAATGTTTAATCTATTATATGTAGCAATTTTATGAACTGTTTTTTAATCACAAGGCTATATAGTAGCATACCTAGTCCTTCACTTTTTTATACATTTCTTTTTAAATTTTCTCTCTTTGATCACAATTTTAATTTAAGCAGTATTGCATGCTCTTTGTATATGGTTAAGTTCATATCCATAAAGCATTTTAACTCCAGGGGTGAACAGTATTAGTTGATGCAGTACATTTACTTAATGAGAAAATAATACAGTTAATTATCTGTAAGAAACTCAGAATCAATATAGCAGGTCTTTCTCTTCATAAGGAAAGCTACTACATACATATTTATACTAGTCTCTGCAGTGTGAGTAACACTGTAAAATAACTGTGCTTGTGAAGAGAAACAGTTGAGGCCACTGCTAAGTAGGATTTACTTTTCTGATCTATTGTTGATGAGAATGTCATCCAGCAATCTTTAGTCATAGGAAGTAGTAAGTACAGGAAGGGAGCAAAGGAGTTGAGAGAAATTTTCTCTCCTAGAGAGGCTTGCAATTCTAGGTGGTTTGGGGAGAAGCAAGCCGAAAGGGGGAAGGAAATATTCAATACAGAACTTAAAAATAATAAATTAAGTCAAGGAACTCATTTGAAATAGAAGATGATTTATTTTGGTTAAATGTATCTAAGATATTAGTGCAAACTTCAGCCTAGTGCACTTTGGAGAAAATATATGATAAAGATTTTTTTTTTTTTCCCAGTGTATAGGAGCAACTAACAAACTGAAAAATCTGTCTTGCTTCAGAGGTATTACTATAATCCCTGGTGGGCAAGTTATTGTGATAGCAATTACAAATTGCTCAGGGGCCTACGGATCTTAGAAATCTTTAGAAATTACCTGGAGGGGCAAGAGAGGGCTCCAAGAAGAGCTGCTAAGCTTCCTGAGCCCTGTCAATCCAAAATCTACAAAAATACGGCTTCTCAGTTTCAAAGTCTTGAGTAGCAGGGCAGCCATCTTAGAGGTGCACTTCTGCCTTCCCCAGTGATGGAAATGTACAGAGCAAAGTGGAAACGAAAACAAGCTGTAGATACACTGAAACTAGTACCTGTGCTGGGCAGTAGTCCTAGCACACTCTCAGCTGATGCTCTTAATCTGTCGATCCTCAGGGAAAAGACCACTGCAGCAAGTCACTTTTGACTTTTAAAGTGGTGAACTCGTTTGTGAAAGGAGAAGTTATTAGTCAAATTCAGCCATGAATTCATCAACGATTTAAGGGAAGAAGCCAATATCTTTATTCTAAAGGCATTTCACCCATCCAGCAAGCCACGTCTGTTTTATACTTAATGATGTTATTAAGGATTGAATGAATGGTTATTGCCACATATATGGGTGTAAAATTAAGGGTGAAGAAAATGAAAAACATACATCTTTTCAGGGTCAAAGCTTGATGAATTTTCTTTGCCCCTGATCTGGGGACATTTATGATCTAAAATTCTCTCTGCTCATGAGGTGTTTCACATTACTGATGGTCCCTGCCTGCTGGAGCTTTTACTCCTGCAAATATTACTACTTATAACAGGCTGATACTTTTGTTTGTAATTTTAGTCACTTTAGCAAATATAAATAGGTGACTCAGCCTGTTAACAAAGAACATTTGAGAATCCTGAAACACAATCCTGTCTTTATGTTATCTCTTATCTCAGTACCCTTTGTGGGGAGGTCAGGAAGAGAAGATGGTTAACACACATCCCAGTCAATCCCATGTGATTATTTACCCAACACAGAAATGTAAATGGATTAGTACAGCATGTTTGACTGTATTCATGGTGATCTTCTAGACTTATCATTTCTAAGTTTTACTTAGGCTACAGCAAGTGACAGAGGTTCACACTTTTTTCTGAGGGGGGCCAGGAACTATAACCCTCTGTCAGTCACAACAGAAATCTATAGTTAAGAAAGATTCTAGACCTTAACAACCAGGAAGAAACACATAAATCCTAGTTGTGAGTCAAAAGTGACTCATATCATGATAAGAACTGGTTACTTTGTTACCTCACCAGAGAAATGGCATAAATCAGAGATGTAGGAGCTCTTGTGGAGTCACAAGATCCCACACACTTATGCTACACTGATAAGCATCGTCATCATCACCACCACTTTTTACAATTAAAAAGTGCTATTAATTCTGCAAAGCAGTCTCATATTGATGATGTCTTTGATTCTCACAGATAAGCAGGTGCGTATTATCACAGTTCATTTTGTAGATGAGGAAATCAAGGCACAGGGCCATTAAATAATTTGCTTAACGTCACATAGCTAATTAGTATCAGATTGGAGCCTCTTCACCATCAGACTTGGGCTCTTAATAGCGAAAATTTTCAAATAAGAAATCAACATCCTAATTTTTTTCCTATGCAAAGAGTGAAAAATATTATTAGTGACTTCAGCAGAGGTTGTGATAGAAGCTGGGCAATAAAACAGTGTAAAAATAAGTCTATCTTACTTAATTCAGATTGTTTGTAAGGATTATATTTAGAATAATATATTCATTTGACCCCAAACCTATGGTGGAAGGCAGCAGTATGGCAGCTCAAGCTTTCAGAACTGTAGAATACTGAACTCGGGTTAAAAAGATATTGTCCATGCAAATCAAATGATAGGTACTTACTGTTTCAGTTTCACTTTTTAAAAGACAGCTTTGAATAGGTAACCTAAGTCCTTATCAGAATATTTTTGGCTTAAGATGAAAAACTTGGTGGGGAAGATGAAGTTCAGTTTAACTTGTGTCAGTCAATGCCGTGCTTAAGTAATTGTGAATAAATGTCTTTTGATCATTAAGGACGTGTCCACTTGCTAAATAATCCAAATTTTATTTAACCTAAACTATCTGCTCCAGAGTACTCTCTATCAATTGTGTGACTCAAGAAAATCACTTAATTTCAGTATGTCTCAGTTTCCTCATGGGGGCTTCCCTGGTGGCTCACTGGTAAAGAATCCACCTGTAAATGGATTAGTACAGCATGTTTGACTGTATTCATGGTGATCCTCTAGACTTATCATTTCTAAGTTTTACTTAGGCTACAGCAAGTGACAGAGGTTCACAATTTTTTCTGAGGGGGGCCAGGAACTATAACCCTGCAGGAGATGTGGGTTTGATCCCTGGGTCGGGAAGACCCCCTGGAAAAGGAAATGGCAACCCACTCCAGTATTCTTGCCTGGGAAATCCCACGGACAGAGGAGCCTAGCGGGCTATAGTCCATGGGGTCAAAAAGAGTCGGACACGACGGAGTGACTGAAGCAACAGTTTCCTCATATAAGTCAAGTGTTGGCTCAGGTGTTTTGCATATTTGAACTTTGTACCAAGTTTGACAAAGGACAGAATCCTCTAGTTTTTCTGTAAAACTTGATTTCATTTTCTTTATTTCTTGTAGGGGGAAAGTGGGAAAAGTTGTCACGGAAGCACTTACTGAATAATGTATCCTTTCTCCACGCTCTTATTTTCTTTTTTTTTTTTATTATTATTTTTTTTAAATTTTATTTTATTTTTAAACTTTACATAATTGTATTAGTTTTGCCAAATATCAAAATGAATCCATCACAGGTATACATGTGCTCCCCATCGTGAACCCTCCTCCCTCCTCCCTCCCCATACCATCCCTCTAGGTCGTCCCAGTGCATCATATTTTCAAATGACAACTTGAACATTCGCCTTCATTCCATCTGATCCTAGGCTAGTTTGCTGTTGCCACTTGTTTCCTAAATGCAGCCATTACAATGGTTCTGTTGCTGTTTATTGGTTTTAGACAAGGTAAGAGTAAACATTGCCAAGAAATTTTCAGGGATATGCTACAAGCTTTAAGCCTAACAATTTTATCTTTATTTTATCCTTAGGAAAGAGAGAGAGGAGAGATAAGGAAGGAAAAGAGTTTTTCCAAATATGTGATGCTTAATAAGATTTTTCTATTTTCCCTCACATCACATTAATTGTTTTTAATTTTTTGAGCTATCTTGGCATTCATGAGATATGACAAACTGAAGGAGCAGAGGGAGACATTTATTTCCAGAAGAGGTCAGAGAGCATAATCAGGGGACAAAACTAGTAAGTAATCAAGCATGCGGTACACACTTTCATTAAGGCCCATGTGTTACCAAACCACAATATTTAAATTTTCTGGTTCCTGCTGTTTAGGCTGAAGAGGTTCTGTTAGGGTTTATTTCAGTTATATTTTGCAAAGGATAAATGTGTGATATTTTCAGTCTTATTAGAGGTGCAATGTTTTATTCCAAGCTTCATCTTCACTTACACGAAAGGAAAAAGCTCCTCGTGATGGTTAAATAATAAAGAAGGCTGATTGCTTACAGAGTCAAGTAACAAGACTCGATTGTGTGCCATGATCCAATCTCTCCTTAAATCTTGAAATTCTTATCCAACTTAATGATGGCATCTGTTGGGAGGAGAAAATTTCCATGGCACATCTTTGTAACAACCCCAAATCTCATGGAAAGAAGCCAGGAGAAAAATTTAAATGAATGTGATCCCCTAGGAAAGATACACTTAGAAATATTCTCTTAATGGGAATTTTGTTTGCTGACAGTGAATAGTCTACCCAGATAACACCAACAACATCTGCTGCTGTTGGTAAAAACTGACCTCTTAATCATGAGCTACTGACATCAAAATGACTGCAGGCTGTTGGAACAACACAAGTTTTCCTCAAGCCTATCTCAACAATATCATGCAGACTGAAGGCCAAAATAATATTTTACCTTTTGTTTTAAATGCAGTTTGCTAAGACAAGGTAAAGGGAACACACAGAACAGGGAAGAAAACAGATCAATCAGGTGAGATGAAGGTGATCTGATTTGTTTGGCATCTGCTCTGGAAGAGAAATGCTCTGGTATGCCTTTATTTCAGCTTAGATTTGTCAATTTGGGGGAATTATCTCTCTTTTTCCCTTCAGTAAGTCCATCTTTACCGTGACTGTGCCTACTATTTGTTTTGATTACAGGATGTTGGGATACCAGTTTTCTGACCAAAATGTCTGTGAGAAGAGGAAGGATATGGGGGAGGGAACCACTGTGCTTTACAGGTTAAAGGTCCTTACCTCTAAATCTCTGTCTCAGGCCACGGAAGAGACAGAATATGACTTGTATGTCATATAGTCAGGGATTTGATGGCTGTTTTATTTGTGTGATCCACAGTAGTTCACTTTGTTGTCAGTCTGTTGTCATTTAAGGTAAGGCAGCAAAGTAAAGACATCTGTTGATCCTCGTGGCTAACTTAGAAACTGCATCTCCTGGCATAGTATTTTAAGTTATTTTATGTTATCTAATTCTAGAGTACAAAGAATTTGAAAGGACCGTAGAGGTCATCTAGTCCAATTCCATCCTTTCACGATATTCCTGGCAGGAAATCATCATTCTCACTTGTATATTTCTAGTTACTGTGTAACTAGTAACAAGCTTTACAACAGTGATGACAGGCAAGAGCCCCAGCCTACCTCTAGGAAGTTTCCACAGTAAAAGAAAAACACGTGAATCTGTATTCTATAGATCATCTCTTCAGGTAAATAGAGAATAGCGAAACAAGAGAATACTTAACTACTGCATTCTCCCCACACTTAGGCCATCTTTTCAGGACTGCTGACAGGTAATTCCTCATCTGATATTGTCCTTCGTTGCTAGATCCCTCTCTGTCCTGGCTTCTTTGCTATGGACACAACCTAGGGTATCTAGGATTATTTTAAAGTATATTACTTGCAGAATGGAACAGAACAGACCTACCAGAACAAAAGGATTTCAGAATTGAAAGGAATATCCAATTTTTTAAAAAGTAGAAATAGGACCCAGAGAAGTTGGGCAAATTGTCCAATGTCACACAAATAGCTCTCCTCTTCCCCCAAATGATTCTCTTTTCAGTTATTTTCCCTAAACTGAACCTTGTTTTTCCAACCGGATATAATATTTCAGACACTATCTGATCTGCCCAGACCTTGGGAACATATGCATTTGCTTTTTAAACAACCATGTTATTTGGTTGTTTATTTTCTATTACTTACATGGTAGTTAAATCGAGTCATATACAATTATGTTTTCTCTTATGTTTTGTCTTTTGAAGTTTAGCAGTGTGCAAGCGTCTCAAGATATTATGTTTGAGTCCTTTCATCTAATCAGTATATCATCTATCCTTCTTTGACTTGTGCAACTATTAATTGTCAGAATGTCTTGGTTCAGATTATTGTTAAAAATATTCAGCAAGACAGAGGCAAACCAACAAACAAGCAAAAACAAACCAAAAAATGCAACTTTGTATCATTATATTGGACTCTAGTTCTAGACTGAAGATTCATTCCTCAAGACATTTTGAACCATTGCTTAACCATGGATGTTTTTGCTTAACTCTGTACTTACTCATGTTACGGTTTTCCTTCTTGTCTACAAACATTCTATGAAGATGTCTTCAGAGATGCCCTACTGGAAGTAAGGCATTGTCTAGGATCTGATAATTTTATTTGAAAAGGAAAAGAGGTTACTGTGAAATGATTTATTCTTATATTCCTCAGTATGACTTAGAGATCTCTTTCTTTTCTATGTGCTCACAAATCTGTTTAGTAACTTACTCTAGAATTTCTCCAGGAATTAATGAAAAATCCATACATCTTTGGTATTATTGTTAAAAAATCTTTTGGAAATCAGTGCCTTTCCCAGGACCTCACTTATTCACGAATTCTCAGAACGTTACAGTGTTTAGGAGATCATATGTGTAAGTGCTTAATAACTTGGTATATAATTGTTTTTGTTCAGTCGCCCAGTTGTGTCCTACTCTTTGTGATCCCATGGACTGCAACACTGCAGGTATATAATTGTACTGAACTTAACTTAAACCTATTTAAAGTTGTTTGTGCTCTGTTAGAAACTAAACCTTGGTTCCTTTTACTAATGTTCATTGTCTTGGGGAGTACTTCTCAACTAAAAAAGAATATCAGCCAGTTTAATCGGATTGTATTATTATTATTAGGATAGTAGTACAATGTGTGTGTGTGTGTGTGTGTGTGTGTGTCCAGTCACTCAGCCATGTCTAACTCTTTGTGACCTATGGACTGTAGCCCACCAGGCTTCTCTGTCCATAGGATTCTTTGCCATTTAAAAAAAAAAAATTAAATACTGACTAGATAAAAAGAACATTCATAAAATATATGTGATTTATGGAGAAAAGGATATAAAAATACCCATGTACAAACACACAGTTTAATAATTAGAACATTTTCACTTACTGTGAAGTCATTTGGATGCTCTAGCCTAACTGTATCTCTTTCCTTCTGCTGTCAGAAAAAAAGTGCTATACTAATTCCTCCTTGAGTCTCATTTGAAGATGTGATTCTATTTTTCTCCATGGGCTCTCACTTGTGGTATTTTCGTACTCTACCTAGCTCTGATATGCAATTTTCCTTGCAGCCCCTCATTTGGTGGAGTAGTGGTAGTCATATACATATATATATATATATATATATATATATATATATATATATATATTTTTTTTTTTTTTTTTTTTTTTTTTACAGTTTTGCTGAGAGCTTTGAATTTTAGGAATTCAAATTTAAGTGGGTGTGTGTATTTCCTATTTGACTTGCCATCTTGGTGTTGGGCCTTTATCTACTATATTCCTATGCCTCAAGGACTGTGAAAAGCTCACTGGAGCTCAGTAAATCCCTCATTTTAGCTAGCACCTGGGTTTCTGCAGGATTTACTCATTTCTCTGGGCTCATGTTTGCTGCTGGTTTTTGACCTCTGTGTAGTTGTTATTTTCCAGGTCAGTGGTACATTTATAAGTATATGTTTTCTATGCCTTAATCAACGTTTAAGTCATTTTCAGCAGGAGCATTGATTAGGAAATGAAAGTGTGCTCTACTCTTTCCACTTTGAGGTAATTCTTGATGGAGAAGACATGATGAAAACAGGAGTTGAGTAAATAGTTCTATTATTGACTGATGTCACACCATTGTGTGGCCTTATCTTCTGCTTTTAGCACAGCTGTTGTCTTAGTATCCTTTCCCTAGTCTTTGTTTATTTGCTCTTTCTACTTTTGCACTTATCCTCAGTTCTGACCTTTTGTATTTGTATGGATTATATTCAACCTGATACTATAATTCCTCTCAGTTTTTGGAAATGTTTCACCTTTAAACTCTTTAGAGATGGAACGATAAGTATCTTTACAAAGGTACAACAGAGTCTTAGAAAATTTCTTTCTAAGAACTTGCATCAAATTAGTTATTTTTCCTGTCTTATGGACCCTCCTTACTTCATGAATCTGTTTCTTTATAAGAATATCTTGATCCCATATATTTTGGGACTTGAAAAGCCGTAAAGCATTCTCTGGCACATTATATAGCTATATAGTATAAAACATATGCTCTATTCTTTGAAACCAGTCATTGTTCATTGTCTCAGGGAGTACTTCTCAATTGCAAAAGGATATCAACCAGTTTAATAGGATATTAGTACAATGTGTGTGTGTGTTCAGTCACTTAGCTGTGTCTAACTCTTTGTGACCCATGGACTGTAGCCCACCAGGCTCCTTTGTCCATGGGATTCTCTAGGCAAGAATACCAGAGTGGGTAGCCATTTCTTCCTCCAGGGGATCTTCTTGACTTAGGGATCAAACCTAAGTCTCTTGTGCATCTTGCATTGGCCAGAAGATTTTTTATCTCTAGCACCACCTGTCTGCCCTCTGATGAAGAAGGATAAGAGGCTTATGGAAGCTTCTTGATGGGAGGGACTGACTGAGGGGGAAACTGGGTCTTGTTCTGATGGGCGGGGCCATGCTCAGTTAATCTTTAATCCAATTTACTGTCGAGGGCGGGGCTATGTTTCCTCCCTGTTATTTGACCTGAGGCCAAACTAATGGAGGTAATGAAGATAATGGTGACCTCCTTCAAAAGGTCCCATGCTTGCACTGCTACACTCAGTGCCCCCAACCCTGCAGCAGCCCATTGCCGACCCATGCCTCCTTGGAAGAAAAGTTATGACCTAGACCTAGACAGCTTATTAAAAAGCAGAGACATTATTTTGACAACAAAGGTTCATCTAGTCAAATCTATAGTTTTTCTAGTAGTCATATATGGATGTGAGAGTTGGACTGTAAAGAAAATTGAGTGCCAAAGAATTGCTGCTTTTGAACTGTGGTGTTGGAGAAGACTCTTGAGAGTCCCTTGGACTGCAAGGAGATCCAACCAGTCCATCTTAAAGGAAATCAGTCCTGAATATTCATTGGAAGGACTGATGTTGAAGCTGAAACTCCAATACTTTGGCCACCTGATGCAAAGAGCATTTGAAAAGACCCTGATGCTGGGAAAGATTGAAGGTGGGAGAAGAAGGGGATGACAAAGGATGAGATGGTTGGATGGCATCACCGACTCCATGGACATGAGTTTGAGGAAACTCCAGGAGTTGGTGATGGACAGGGAGGTCTGGCGTGCTGCAGAGTCGGACATGACTGAGCGACTGAACTGAACTGAACTGAACTGAGTGCCACTTGGGAAGTCCATTAGTGCAATATAGATAACTAAACTCGTTTCACTTATTAATGTGCAGTCTGATTTCATTTGGAATATTTAGAGAATGACTTGGCTTACTCAAGGCTTTTTCTTATTAAAAAAGTAAAGGGCTCTTTCTGATTCTCAGTTCTTAGTGCCCTACAAAGATAAGACAAGATGGGATCAGTGGTGTAGTAAGAAGCTGAATTCTGCCTTGATATGATAGAAATGATTCCTGGTGTATTTCACCTAGTTCAGATTCTGAATACCACTGGAACACCTATGAGAGATGGGAGAAATTAAAGAAATAGAACAACCTATTATTCATCATACAGTGATCTTTTATAACCACCTCAAATCTTTAGAGTGTTGGTTTTGAACAGAAATTTATACCTTGGTGGTATTTAATTTGGAACTTAGAATGTGGCATTTAGGCTGATTCATCATTTTAGCAACTATCCCCAGTTTCAAAACATTTACTATTTATTATTCAAGCAACTGGCACTATACATTGAATAAGACTTAAAGGAGAGTTGAATTACTGCTGTTTGTAAATGTTTCCTTCATAAATTACATTAAATCTAAAATTTGATTAATTTTAATACTTATAAAACTAGATGTAGTAAACAAAACTGACACAGGTATATTTTATATCTGTGAATACATGACTTTTATGCAATTCTCACTCTTTCTTACTTTTATAATTGTGAATTTATATTTCTTTTAAGCTGGAAGAGTTTGTTGATTGTTTTGCTTTGCAAATCTTGGTCACTATGACTTGAAATTGTACAGAAAAACTGGAACCTAGGTTTTCTGCTGTGTGTAATTTATGGACTCTAGATAATCTTGACTTCCTTGTAAATTTTATTAACTTTGGTAAAAATGTCATTGATATTAGAGGAGGTTATATACCTTGAGAGAAGGAGAATGGAAACCCTCAAGATTCTTTCCTTGAACTTAAAGAAAGTTAGAGCCTAACCGGGGAGAAATCAATGTACACAAATGATGGAACAAATAGAGGACAAATAATGAGAACAAGCACACCTATTTAATCTCATAGTTCTAAACTAAAATAATGGTGTTATGGCTTGCATTGCTTTACAGTGTATTTCCCAGTCCCAGTGTGGTGACGTTCCTTGCAGACTAGCTCATGAGAGTGAATCAGATGGAGTGACCATGGTAAATTATGCTCTAGTGATATAAGAGATTTTGACATACTTGTTGTAAGGCTAGAGAAGAAGGAAAGAAATAATACTTAAAATCTGGTCTTTGTTGGGGTTTCAGTAGGCCATAAAACATCCTTCAAGGGCTAAATGGTGAAGGAGCCATGCTTCCTCTCCTCTCCAGTTATTCTCTGTGTCTGAACTCATAGTTTCCATGGATAAGAACAAAATCACTATCAGTATGGCCACTATAGTCTTTATGTATATCTTGCATACTTACTATGTACCATTAATGACAGGAACCATGAATTAAATAGACTGCTACAAATATGAAGTAGCATAAATATTTAACATTATTGTATTTTCAGTGGACTCAAACTTTTGATCCTTGCAAATAATAGTGAATAGGAACATAAGAGAATTGTGTCTAATAGAAACATGACTTCCAAAGAGAACAAAAAAGTTTTCTGTGTTGCAACCAGAAAGACTTTTAACACTTGGGTTTTTTTTAACTGATGAATTTATATTGACACATAATAGTCACCCAAAGGCCATAGTTTACATTAGAGTTCACTTTTGGTTTTGTACATACAAATTGGTTTGGACATGTCCGATGATATGTAGCCATCATAATGGTATCATACAGAGTATTTTCACTGCCCTAAAAACTCTATGTTCTATCTATTCATCTTTCCCTTGACAAAGTCACCTCTTGACATGTCTCCACAGTTTTGCTTTTTCATAATGTCATATAGTTGGGATCCTATAGTATGTATCATCTTTATATTGCCTTCTTTTAAAGTGGTGGTGGTGGTTTAGTTGCTAAGTCATGTCTGACTATTGTGACTCCATGGACTGTGGCCTACCAGACTCCTCTGTCCATGGGATTCTCCAGGCAAGAATACTGGAGTGGGTTGCCATTTACTTCTCCATCTTTTACTAATCACTACAGATGGTGACTGCAGCCACGAAATTAAAAGACACTTACTCCTTGGAAGGAAAGTTATGACCAACCTAGATAGCATATTCAAAAGGAGAGACATTACTTTGACAACAAAGGTTCGTCTAGTCAAGGCTATGTTTTTTCCTGTGGTCATGTATGGATGTGAGAGTTGGACTGTGAAGAAGGCTGAGCGCTAAAGAATTGATGCTTTTGAACTGTGGTGTTGGAGAAGACTCTTGAGAGTCCCTTGGACTGCAAGGAGATCCAACCAGTCCATTCTGAAGGAGATCAGTCCTGGGTGTTCTTTGGAAGGAATGATGCTAAAGCTGAAACTCCAGTACTTTGGCCACCTCATGTGAAGAGTTGACTCACTGGAAAAGGCTCTGATGCTGGGAGGAATTGAGGGCAGGAGGAGAAGGGGATGACAGACGATGAGATGGCTGGATGGCATCACTGACTTGATGGACGTGAGTCTGAGTGAACTCCGGGAGTTGGTGATGGACAGGGAGGCCTGGTGTGCTGCGATTCATGGGGTCGCAAAGAGTTGGACACGACTGAGTGACTGATCTGATCTGATCTGATGTTTTTAATGTTCCTTCATGTCTTTTCATGGCTTGATAGCTCATTTATTTTTAGCACTGAATATTATTCTATTGTCTAGATGTACCACAGCGAATTTATCAATTCACCTACTTAAGTATATATCAGTTGCTCCCAATTTGGCAACTATGAATAAAACTGATATAAACATTTGTGTACAGGTTTTTGTGTAAATACAAGTTTTTACCTTAAAAGTATTATTACCTAAACAAATAAAAATACTTAGGTATAAATCTAACAAAATATGTAACAATGTGATCTACAGGAAGAAAACTACAAAATTCTGATCAATAAAATCAAAGAAGAACTAATAGTAGGGCTCAATTAAACCTAGAACAGAGATTACTTCAGATCATCCTGCTGCTGCTGCTAAAAATAAACCTGAGGGCTTCCCTGATGGCTCAGTGGTAAAGAATCTGCCTGCCAGTGTATATATAAGATATGTATAAAGAACACTTGCAGCTCAACAACAAGACAAATCACCTAATTAAATAATAGGCAAAATATTTGAAAAGTATTTCACAGAAAGATATATGAATGGTCAACAAGCACATAAAATATGCTCAACGTCATTAGTTATCAGGAAATGCAACATAAACCCACCATGGGATATCACTAAACAACCATTAGAATGACCAAAATTAGAAACACTGACAATACCAAGTGTTGATAGGAACGCTTAGACTTTGCTGGTGGAAACGTCCAGTGGTGCAATGACTTTGTTAAACAATTTGTACCTTTCTTATAAAGTTGAATATACTCCTAGCATATCACTTAGGGCTTCCCTGGTGGCTCACATGGTTAAGAATCCGCATACAATGCAGGAGAACCGGGTTCTATCCCTGGGTCAGGAAGATTTCCCTGGAGAAGGGAATGGCTACGCACTCCAGTATTCTTGCATAGAGAATTCCATGGACAGTGGAGCCTGGTGGGCTACAGTCCATTGGGTCATAAAGAGTCAGATAAGACTGACCGACTAACACTTTCACACATACTAGCATATCACTTAACCTTTCCACTTTCCAGATATTTACCTAAAATAAGTGAAAATATATGTCCTCCAAAAGAGGATACTCTTTCCTCTAGTCATTTGTTTGTGTTAATTTTGACATTAATATTGTTTAGTTCTAAGTTGTATCTGACACTTTTTGTGACCTCATGGACTGTAGCCCCTCTAGGCTCTTCTGTCCATGGGATTTCCCAAGCAAGAATACTGGAGTGGGTTGCTTTTTTCTTCTCTAGGGGATCTTCCTGGCCCAGGGATCAAACCTGCTTCTCCTGCACCTGCAGGTGGGTTCTTTACCACTGAGCCACCAGGGAAGCCCAATTTTGGCATATAGAAATTTAAATTTTTAAAGAGTCACAACAAAGACTTTGTCTACACAAAGACTTATACAGGAATATTTCTAATGGATTTCTTTATAATAGCTAAAACCTTCAAAACAACCCAAACTGTTCATGATCAAGATAGATAAATTATGATATAATAGCCAAATACTATCTGCAATAAAAAGAAATGAACTACTGATACATACAACATGTATGAATCTCAAAAAAATGAAGTTAAAAAGCCAGACAAAAGAGTATATACCATATGATTCCATTTACATGTACTTCTACAAGAGATTAATCTCATTTCAGTAACAGAAAGCCGATTAGTTGCTTGGGGTCAGGGTGAAGGGCTGATGTCAGGATAAGGGAATAATTAACTGAAAATGAGCAGAAGAAAACTTTCTTGAATAATGGAATCATCTTGAATATGATGGTGGTTATAAGGTTTACAGCCAACAAAAGCCATCAGACATACACTCAGAATGGAGCATGAACTATATACCTCATTACCGACTCAATGAATGTGTGTCTAAGCAAACTCCAGGAGACGGTGAAGGACAGGGAAACTTGATGTGCCACAGTCCACGGGGTCGCAAAGAGTTGGACATGACTGAGCAACTGAACAACAACTATATACCTTGACACAGCTGACTTTTTTTAAAAAAAGGATACTCTTTCCTCTAGTCATTTGTTTGTGGTAATTTTGTCATTGATATTGTTTAGTCACTAAGTTGTATCTGATTTTTTTTGTGACCCCATGGACTGTGGCCCTTCCAGGCTCGTTTGTCCATGGGATTTCCCAAGCCAGAATACTGGAATGGGTTGCTGTTTCCTTCTCTAGGGTATCTTCCTGACCAGGGATCAAATCGTGTCTCCTGCATTGGCAGGTGGGTTCTTTACCACTGAGCCACCAGGGAAGCATAATATTGGCATACAGAAATTTAAGTTTTTTCACAGTCAAAATATATTAATCTTTCATTCACAGTTCTTGAGTTTTGTGTCATGTTTAGAAAAACTTTCCTTGAATATTTCATAGAGAGGTCATTTGACAGAATGTTTTATAATGTAGATTCAGACACCAGATAGCCATCAAGAGACTATTCACACTTGTGCAAATTAACCTCTATTTTTTAATTTCATCATTTAAGAATATATAGATAAAGTTTTTATTTTAAATGGTAGACAGTGACAAAATGTAGTTAAAATAGAATACTAATAGATACACTGAAAGGCTTAGTTAAAACTAGCTATTTTTATTACTATATTTCCATAGTGTTTATTATTTGAATTAAGAGCAGTACGTGGATTATAATGAACACCTGTGTAGACACTACGGACTGTTGTCAAATCTATCTCCATTAACATCCCGACAAGTTTGTTTCAGATGTCCTTCCTTTGAGGGCAGCTGGATTCCTTTTTGTATTCTTTGATTCCAGTCTTTCCCCAACTTACATATAATCCCTTTCCTGAAATTTATGTGCATTTTTCTTGTCCACAAATATAAAATATATAAAAATAAAGACTAAAAATATATAAAAATAAATATTATTGGAATTTTCAATTTTGTATAAATATTTGCATTATTATACAACTTAATTTTCTTAATCAACTAATACAGTTGAAATTTATCTATGATTTTACATGTCAAAACAATTCTTCATTTTTATTTTTCACATCTATGTTTTAACCTAGTTGGATTTTGCTTTCATATAAGTTATGATGTAGGCTTGTAATTCAGTGGTTTTGTTAATGGCTGTTTCTGTGTGTGTTAGTCACTCAGTGGTGTCCGACTCCATGAGACCCCATGGTCTGTAGCCTGCCAGGCTCCTCTGTCCATGGGATTTTCCAGGCAAGAATATTTGAATGGATTGCCGTGGCCTCCTCCAGGGAATCTTCCCAATGCAGGGATTGAATCTAGGTTTCCTATATTTCAGGCAGACTCTTTACCATCTGAGCCACCAGGGAGGCCCTTATTAATGGTTAGCTGGTATCAAAATGGTGTATAGTATTTTGCCTCACATATTTGAAATTATACTTATTATTTAAATTTTCTTGTTTCAATTTTATGTGTAACTGACATACAGTACTGTATAACTTTTGGAGAAGGAAATGGCAACCCACTCCAGTATTCTTGCCTGGGAAATCCCATGGATGGAGAAACCTGGCAGGCTACAACCATGGGGTCACAAATAGTCAGACATGACTTAGCGACTAAACAACAACAACAACAACAACTGTATAAGTTTAAGGTGTAAAGCATAATAATTTGAATTATACACATCATGAGATGATTGCCACTATAAGTTTAATGAACATTCATCATCTCATATAGATACAAAATTTTTTTAAAATATATTTTTCCTTGTGATGAGGACTCAGGATTTATTCTTAACAACTTTCCTATATAACATACAGCAGTGTTAATTCTATTAATCATGTTGTATATTACAACCCTAATATTTATTTTATAATTGGAAGTTTGTGTCTTTTGATCACCTTCATCCAATTCCTACTTCCACCCACCACTGCCTCTGGTAATCACAAATCTGATCTTTTTTTCTAAGAGTTTGTCTATTTGTTTGGTTGGGTTTTTTTTGAGGTATGATTGACCTACCATACTATGCTATTTCCTGGTTGTTCAACATAGTGATTCAGTAATTCTATACATTACAAAGTGATCAGTCACTATGCTAAGTCTGGTAACCATCTGTCACCATGCCAAGATATTACCTTGTTATTGACTATATCCCTCATTCTGTACATTTTAATCCTGGGACTCATTTATTTTGCAACTGGAAGTTTGTAACTCCTAATTTCCCTCACCTGTTTCGCTCACTCCCCACTCCAGTAATCATCTGTTTGTATCTCTGACTATGTTTTTATTTGTTATGCTTATTGTTTTTTCAGTTCAGTTCAGTTCAGTTGCTCAGTCATGTCCGACTCCCCGCGACCCCATGAATTGCAGCACACCAGGCCTCCCTGTCCATCACCAACTCCCGGAGTTTACTCAAATTTATGTCCATCGAGTCGGTGATGCCATCCAGCCATCTCATCCTCTTTTGTCCCCTTCTCCTCCTGCCCCTAATCCCTCCCAGCATCAGAGTCTTTTCCAATGAGTCAACTCTTCACATCAGGTGGCCAAAGTACTGGAGTTTCAGCTTTAGCATCATTCCTTCCAAAGAACACCCAGGACTGATCTCCTTCAGAATGGACTGGTTGGATCTCCTTGCAGTCCAAGGGACTCTCAAGAGTCTTCTCCAACACCACAGTTCAAAAGCAGCAATTCTTCGGCACTCAGCTTTCTTCACACTCCAACTCTCACATCCACACATGACCACAGGAAAAACCATAGCCTTGACTAGACGAACCTTTGTTGTCAAAGTAATGTCTCTGCTTTTGAATATGCTATCTAGGTTGGTCATAACTTTTCTTCCAAGGAGTAAGCGTCTTTTAATTTCATGGCTGTAGTCACCATCTGCAGTGATTTTGGACCCCCCAAAAATAAAGTCTGCCACTGTTTCCACTGTTTCCCCATCTATTTCCCATGAAGTGATGGGACCAGATGCCATGATCTTCGTTTTCTGAATGTTGAGCTTTAAGCCAACTTTTTCACTCTCCTCTTTCACTTTCATCAAGAGGCTTTTTAGTTCCTCTTCACTTTCTGACATAAGAGCGGTGTCATCTGCATATTGTTTTTTAGATTCCAATATAAGTGAAATTTTACAGCATCTGTCTTTCTCTGACTTATTTTACTTGGCATAATAACCTCTAGATCTATCTATGTTGTTGAAATTAGAAGATTTCATTCCCTTTTATTCCATTGTATATATACCACATCTTCTTTACCCATTTGTCTATTGAAGTGCCCTTAGGTTGCTTTCACTTGTTGGATATTGTGGATAATACTTCAGTGAACATAGGGGTGCATATATATTTTCAAATTAGTTTTTTTGTTTTCTTTGGAAAAATACCCAGAAGTAAAATTATGCTATTTTGCATACTACTATATATAGACATATGTAATAATATGTTTAAAATGTATTAAGCATATTTGGGTTTAATTTTGTCTTCTGTTATTTTGATGTAAATCTTGTATTCTGTGGCAATACCACATATTTCAAATATTTTAGCTTTTTACTTAATGATTGCAACTTATATTATTATATGTTTGAGTGTAGATATATATGGAATACATATATAATCATAATGCTGTAAATGATGTTAGTTTTTAATTTTTAGATTTATAATGTACAAAGCACAGAAGAGAATTATCGCTGCAGAACAGATATAAACATTGTGTATCTTGACAATTTAAAAATAATATTATAAGTAACAACCCTGGAGAAAGGGAAGAGGGAATACTGGTTGAATAAAGTTTGAGTGCTAAAATCTTAGTCTTTCCAAAGTGGGGAATCAGTAGGTCCCATGTAAGCTTACTGAACAAGTCCAAATTTATTGTTTCAGTTTAAACTTTAACTATAAACCAAAATTGGGAAGTAGAAAAATAGTGTTAATATTCTAGACTTTTTATCTTTTAAAGGACTGTCAATAGATAGTATTCAAGATGGTAAATCAAGATATAAGGGCACATATATATTATTTAAGTTATACTGGAAACTTCCAGAAAATCTAAAAACAGAATTTATTAATAATAATTATTTCTAGAGAATGGATTAGATATTGGGGAATAAATTTTAACTCATGTTTTATACCCTCACATGTATTACTTTCACCATGCTATGCTATGCTATGCTAAGTCGCTTCAGTCGTGTCCGACTCTGTGCGACCCCATAGACAGCAGCCCACCAGGCTCCCGCGTCCCTGGGATTATCCAGGCAAGAACACTGGAGTGGGTTGCCATTTCCTCCTCCAATGCATGAAAGTGAAAAGTGAAAGTGAAGTCACTCAGTCGTGTCCAACCCCAAGCAACCCCATGGACTGCAGCCCACCAGGCTCCTCCGTCCATAGGATTTTCCAGGCAAGAGTACTGGAGTGGGGTGCCATTGAATAATTTAAGAAATTAATTGTCTCCAGGGCTGCTTCTTAGGTGGCTCAGTGGTAAAGAACCCACCTGCCAATGCAAGAGATGGGGGTTTGATCTCTGGGTCAGGAAGATCCCCTGGAGAAGGAAATGGCAACCCACTTCAGTATTCTTGCCTGGAAAATTCCTGGACAGAGCAGCCTGGTGGGCTACAGTCTGTGGGGTCACAGAAGAGTTGGACATGACTTAGCGACTAAATAACAATTGTCTCCAGACTATATCACTGGATTTTGGATAAATTTTACCAACTGTATTCCACAAGGCAGAGGCAGATGATCCAGGGACTGATGTAGGACTCATAAGATTAAGTCCCCAAACTAACCATTATAAGGAATCACGAATTGTTGGATCACAAAAAGGTTTACAAGAAAAATAGCTCTTTAACTAATTAATCAAAGTATTAGAACCAATTTCAAAAGAGTAAGTTACAAACTATTTAATTAGTAGAATCTTTATTTTTTCTGGCAGTATAAAGAGAAGATTCTCTGGTGATAGGGTTTTTTCTCTGATTATGAAGGCTAAAGAGAAGCTGTCTAGAGTAGGTATATCCTTTTTTTTTTTTTTAAATGGAATCAGTTTTAGTTTGATAGGTATTCTTGAAATATTTGACTTTCTTAGAAGATGAAGTCTTCAGTGAAGATGCTGATCTCCTTTCAAATTAGAGTCTCCCAAGAGACTCTGAATTAAAAATCAACACTGATTCATGAACATCTTTCATCTGACATTCAAATGCCATCATTGAGATGAGAGTTATAGCAAGGCAAGTTGTTGAAGCTTCAGGGCTACCTTGATAATTCTCTTGATATTATGCCAATTTCCTCTTGTTTGATTCTCAGTTATTACTGAAAGTGAATTACTTCTTTCAGTTCAGTTCAGTTCAGTCACTCAGTCGTGTCCAACTCTTTGCGACCCATGAACTGCTGCACGCCAGGCCTCCCTGTCCACCACCAACTCCCAGAGTTCTACCCAAACCCATATCCACCGAGTCAGTGATGCCATCCAACCATCTCATCCTCTGTCATCCCCTTCTCCTCCTGCCCTCAATCTTTCCCAGCATCAGGGTCTTTTCAAATGAGTCAGCTCTTCGCATCAGATGGCCAAAGTATTGGAGTTTCAGCTTCAACATCAGTCCTTCCAATGAACACCCTGGACTGATCTCCTTTAGGATGGACTGGTTGGATCTCCTTGCAGTCCAAGGGACTCTCAAGAGTCTTCTCCAACACCACAGTTCCGAAGCATCAATTCTTCGGTGCTCAGCTTTCTTTATAGTCCAACTCTCACATCCATACATGACCACTGGAAAAACCATAGCCTTGACTAGATGGACCTTTGCTGGCAAAGTAATGTCTCTGATTTTTAATATGCTGTCCAGGTTGGTCATAACTTTCCTTCCAAGGAGTAAGCATCTTTTAATTTCATGGCTGCAATCACCATCTGCAGTGATTTTGGAGCCCAGAAAAATAAAGTCTGCCACTGTTTCCACTGTTTCCCCATTTATTTCCCATGAAGTGATGGGACCAGATGCCATGATCTTAGTTTTCTGAATGTTGTTAAGCCAACTTTTTCACTCTCCTCTTTCACTTTCATTAAGAGGCTCTTTAGTTCTTCACTTTCTGCCATAAGGGTGGTGTCATTTGCATATCTGAGGTTACTGATATTTCTCCCGGCAATTTTGATTCCAGCTTGTGCTTCTTCCAGCCCGGTGTTTCTCATGATGTACTCTGCATATAATTCAAATAAGCAGGGTGACAATATATAGCCTTGACATACTCCTTTTCCTATTTGGAATCAGTCTGTTGTTCCATGTCACCATTACCCTACTGAAACATTCAAATTACTGCACATCCACCCATTTTCAAAAGTAATTTCTCCTCTGGCCCTTTACTTGTTGAGAGATAGGACTCCAAAGTGACATTCTACTTTCCACTACATTTCTGGCCTCAAAATTTTCTGACTCTTCTTTTTCCTACTGAAAATCCTTAGGAAATCTACATTCTCTCACTTAAGCTCTACTACTAATGCTTTGGTTTAGAAAGCCAGTAAATACATCTTCTATCAGGAACTGGTTGGATAAGTTCTATTTTGGTCCAGTTGATCTGCCAGATTGGGATACATCACACAGGGTACTTTTAGAACTATATGAAGCAATGACCCTGGCTGATGACGAGTCCAAAAGTAAGAGCTATGAAAAGATATTTTTAGATCTGATAGAATCCGTTGGATCATGCTCCATGGGGACCAAGGATTATTTTAGAAAAACAGCTCATCGGGGTAGATAGAAAGCAATTTTATGTATTATATTTGTGAGAGACTTTAGAATTCTATGCTTGTAGATAAATACTAGTTTGTTTTTAAGGGTTTAGAACTTTTCTCTTTCTGGCCCTTGGGAGGAAAAGGAGTAGGAGTAGAGATAGGAAGGTATTTTGGCGAATTGGCCAAATCTACTCTTCAAGGTTCAGGGGCACTGCTGTCAAGCCCAACTCAAATGATAAGAGCTATTTTATTCTGTTTTTTATATAATTCCCTGGCAAGCAGAATATGATATCTGTCTTAACACTTATATTCTCCCTGCCAAAAGCGCAGGCAGTATGTTTGGACATATGGTCTCATTTTTATGATCTTTTAACCTTTATTTATTCTACATACCCTATGGCAGAGGTAATCACTTGTGGGACTTGAATTGCTAGGAAAGGGTCCCATCTGGAGCCTCCTTGCTTCTTCAAGGGAAACATTTTAAAGATAAATAGAATCATTTAAATATGATCATTTCAGTCCCATTCTTGATGAACTTACATACTGGTATAATATGTGTGTGTGGCAAGGGGAATCTATGGGACATTTTGCCTATGTCTCTTTCTGGAGTTTAGCACTATAAAAAAACAATGTAGTAAGATAAGAAACCTGTGCTGCCCACTAGTCTTGGTTAGAAAGAATTTTTTTAAAGCTTGCTGCTGCTGCTGCTAAGTCGCTTCAGTCGTGTCCGACTCTGTGCGACCCCATAGACGGCAGCCCACCAGGCTCCCCTGTCCCTGGGATTTTCCAGGCAAGAACACTGGAGTGGGTTGCCATTTCCTTCTCTAATGCATGAAAGTGAAAAGTGAAAGTGAAGTCCCTCAGTCGTGTCTGACTCTTAGCGACCCCATGGACTGCAGCCCACCAGGCTCCTCCGTCCATGGGATTTTCCATGCTTGGTCATAGATATCTTGAACTATTTTCTCCACAAGTGGCTGTATCAGTTAGGATTATGTTTGCCACAAATAATAGCGAACCCTGAACAACAATGGCTTACAAAAGACAGATATTTAATTTCTTTTCATATAAAACAAGTCCAGAGTTACACAGGTCAGACTTGTGTGATAACAATATGACTTACACACAGACTCCTTCAGTGTTTCTGCTTCCTATTACTGCAGTGTGGCCTTTGTCTAAAAGAGCTTCCAGAGCTCCAGTCATGACATCTGAATCTCAGGCAGTAGGCTGAAGGTGGATGAAGGTTGAGTGATAAGGGTTAACTTGTCCAGACAGAGCCATTGCAGTAAAATCTTGATTCAAAGCAGTCACTGAGGTCATCTTTTGGGCTTCCCAGGTGGCTCTAGTGGTAAAGAACCCACCTGCCAGTGCAAGAGACATCAGAGATGAGGATTCGATCCTTGGGTCTGGAAGATCCCCTAGAGGAGGGCATGGCAACCCACTCCAATATTCTTGCTTGGAGAATCCCATGGACAGAGAAGCCTGGCGGGCTACAGCCCAGAGGGTTGCAAAGAGTTGGACATGACTGGAGCGACTTAGTACAATGTCATGTTTGTCTCATTCCCAATCTTCATAAATGTTTTAATCTTTTTGTAAATATATTATGGTTAAAGCTGTTTTAAATTACAAAATCAGACTAAGGAAGTTCTCTTTATTTTTAATTGCTAATTTAAAAACTCTGAATGGTTGTTGAATTTTATCACGTGCATTTTTCTTGCAATGTTTGAGATGTCCAATAGTTTGTCTAATATATTGATTTATATGGTGAAATACATCGGTTCTTTTTTTTGAAGATTAAATCAATTTTACATTTATGGGGGGGTGGGAGGAATTTTGATTAGGATTAACAATATACACTATTGATAATATGTATAAAATAGATGACTAGTGAGAACATACTGCATAGCACAGGGAACTCTGCTTAATGCACTGTGGTGACCTGAATGGGAAGGAAGTCCAAAAGGGAGGTGATATATCATTTATGTATGGCTGATTCAGTTTTCTGTACAGCAGAAACTAAAACAACATTGCAAAGCAAGTATACTCCAATAAAAACTAATTTAAAAAGTCTTAACATTTATGGAATCATTACAGCGTAATCATTATTTTAATATATGACTGGATCCAATTTGCTGATATATTGTTTAGTATTTCTGAATTTGTATTTATGAGAAAAATTTGCCTATAGTTATCCTTTATTGTATACTTACCAATTTTTATTATATTAGTTGGAAATGACCACTGTTTTTCTCTTTGTTAGAAGAATTCTGTAAGATTGATATTATTTCTATCTTGTATAGTTAGAAGAATTTACTGCTGAAACCATCTGTAGGCTCTTTCATTTTGGGTAATGGTAATTCCTGCCTTCTTTTCTCTTGATCGGTATTACTAGAGATTTGTTAATTTTGTAAGTCTTTCCAAAGTCAAATCATTGACTTCATCGATTTTTCTATATTGTACATTTGTTTTCTATTTTATTATTTTTACTCTTATCTTCATTACTTAATGCCTCCTATGTTATTTGGATTTTATTTACTGTATTGTTCTAATTTTGGAGACTGCTATTTAGATAATTTATTTTTAGTGTTTCTTATCTAATCCATGCATTTAATACAAACTCCCTTCTAAGCTATGCTTTTGTTGCATCCCACAAATTTTGATATGTGATATGGGAAATAGATGGAGAAACAGTGGAAACAGTGGCAGACTTTATTTTTTGGGGCTCCAAAATCACGGAAAATGGCGATTGCAGCCATGAAATTAAAAGACGCTTACTCCTTGGAAGGAAAGTTTTGACCAACCTAGATAGCATATTCAAAAGCAGAGACATTACTTTGCCAACAAAGGTTCATCTAGTCAAGGCTATGGTTTTTCCTGTGGTCATGTATGGATGTGAGAGTTGGACTGTGAAGAAAGCTGAGCACCGAAGAATTGGTGCTTTTGAACTGTGGTGTTGGAGAAGACTCTTGAGAGTCCCTTGGACTGCAAGGAGATCCATCCAGTCCATTCTAAAGGAGATCAGTCCAGGGTGTTCATTGGAAGGACTGATGTTGAAGCTGAAACTCCAATACTTTGGCCATCTGATGCGAAGAGCTGACTCATTGGAAAAGACTCTGATGCTGGGAGGGATTGGGGGCAGGAGGAGAAGGGGACGACAGAGGATGAGATGGCTGGATGGCATCACTGACTCGATGGACATAAGTCTGAGTAAACTCCGGGAGTTGGTGATGGACAGGGAGGCCTGGTGTGCTGTGATTCATGGGGTCCCAAAGAGTTGGAAACGACTGAGCGACTCAACTGAACTGAACTGTCACTATTATTCAGTTAAAATACTTTGTTATTTTTCTTGTAATTGCTTCTTTGACTATGGATTACTTGGAAATTACTTAGAAATCTATTTGGATATTTTCTAGTTATCTTTTTATTTCTTCCTAGCTTAATTTCTCTGTGGTCAGGGAGCATAATACATATTCTTTTATTAATCTTTTAAAATTTTGCTAGACTTGCTTTGTAGACCAACATATGGTCAAGTTCAGTTCACAAAATAAGTATACACCTGTGTGAAGCATCCCATAGATGCCCATACATGTTAATCAGCTGAATTTAAATTATTCATAACTTCTATATCCTGACGATTTTATTTATTTATTTTATTTATTGATTTCTCAGTTATTAAGAAAGGAGAATTAAAATTTTGCACTATGATTGTGTTTCTCTTCCTTATAGTTATGTCATTTTTTTGTTTTATGTATATATCATAGATATATATTTGGGCTTCCCAGGTGGCGCTAGCGGTAAAGAAAGTGAAAGTGAAGTCACTCAGTTGTGTCCGACTCTTTGCGACCTCATGGACTGTAGCCTACCAGGCTCCTCCCTCCATGGGATTCTCCAGGCAAGAGTACTGGAGTGGGTTGCCATTAACCTAGCTGCAATAGTGCATATAAATTTAGCATTTTGAACTTCCTTAGACTTGGCCTTTTATCATTATAAAATACTTCTCCATTTCTCTAGTACTGCTTCTTGCATCAAAATCTATGTTAACTATTAGTTTAGTTACACTGACTTTCTTTTGTGTAGTGTTTGCATGGCATGTCTTTTTTCATTTTACTTTCAGTCATTCTGTTTTCATATATCTAAGGTTTTTCTATTATAAACAGAATATAATCATATTTTGTTTACTACCTTAGTCTTACAATCTAAACCTTTCAATTAGAGTGTTTAATTTATAAGCAAAATTATACAAATACAATTATTTCCAGGGACAAAATTATATCAGATATTACTATTTGCTTCCCTTATGTCCTGCAAGTTTTTTATTCACTTCACTATTTTATTCACTTCACTATTCATTAAATAGTATTTTCCCAAAAAATAGAGCCTCTATGCCAGCAATTATTTTCTTTGAACATTTAAAAGATACCATTCACTTATGTTCTACTTCCTTTGGTTTTCATAAGAGATCACTATCAACTTTATTATTTTTTTCTTTTAAGGTAATATGTCTTTTTACTGTGGCAACTTTTTCTCCTATATTTGATTTCCAAGAGTTTTATTATGGTATCCCTAGTTGTGATTTTTTTCTCATTTATCCTTTTTGGAATTTCATTCTTCAAATCTGTGTCTTAATTTTTTCACAAGTTCTGGACTATTCCTGTTTACTATTTCTTCAAATATGCTTCTGCTTGTCATTCTCTCTCCTTATATTTTGTATTTCCAATTACACATATCTTAGAGCTTTTCACTACATTCCATAGCTCATTTATATTCTTTTTACATCTACTCTGTATCTTTTGCTCTGTATTTTTAGCTTGGTTATCTTCTAATATTCTGCCTTCTAGACTACAAACTTTCTCTTCTCATGTGTTCCTTTTGTTATTAAGCCCATTTTTAAAAATTCAGTTGTTGGGTTTATCTTTGATTTCTTGTATAGCATACAGTTGCTTATGAATTTTTGCATCTTGTCTATTTTCATGTACAGATTAATCACACTTAAGGTGCATGATTCAAAATTCTGATATATGAATTGCATATGGAGTTATCTGAATTATCTGTGTTTTTTTCTCTTGGTCATTTAATATACCTGGTAAGTTTTTATTATATACTAGCTATTTTGTATAAAGGTATAGTTATGACCAACTGATAACAACAACAACAATAGTAGTTCTGAATTATACTTTTTCCTTTAGAGAATAGTTACCCTATTCTCTCATGGAGAGCTTAAATAAGATAAGAATACAATTTCATTCCGAGACTGAGCTAAATAGAGGCTGTTATATTATTTATAAGCTTTGATCAACCTCTGGTTTGTTTCCACCCCTAAAATGTAGTATTCTCGAATTCTAAACATTGGGATTAATGTGTTTAGTAGGGTCTCTATTTTCAAGTCTAATTATTATTAGTATTATTTTTTCCTCATCACTGTGAGACTGCTGACAGTTATCTTTACTTTTGAGTCTTTCTATTTGATTTCTTAGCCTTCTCCCTAATGCAGTCAGAATTCAACAAATACTCAAGTGAAACAGTGTCAAGTGCTGAGCTCAATTCACTGTTAATTCCATTTCTTTTGAATTTTTGCTCTATACATTCTAGTTTCTGTGAAAGCCCTAAACTTTATGTTTTATCTCCGTAGTTCTATGAGAATGTCAAAGCACTTCTGGATTTTCTACCTCTTAGCAATGTCCTCCTTCCCAGATTCCCAGCCTCCCATCTGCACCAAAAGTATAGAAATGCCTTTAGCAGAAGAGTAGCTAACAGATTATATTAGGTCATCTTTCTGTCATTCAACTATTTCCTTCTTTCTGGTACGTGTGCCTGTTAAGTCCTGGCTTTTGGGAAAGCTGTCTGATGCTTTCAAACAGGTTTTTGTTTCAATACAGATTTTAAAAATATTTTCAATGAATGTACTGGTCTTTCAAAAGCCATGGTATCTCAATTGGAAATAAAGTACTCCCCTTAAAAACTAATATTATATTAATCTTTTCTGGAGCTCAATTTATGAAGAAAGTGACTAGAAGTTAGAGATATTTTACTGGTGGGAAAGAAGAGGTTAAATAAAATATTTATGGAGGTCTTACTATGAACAGAGTTTCCCTGATAGCTCAGTTGGTAAAGAATCTGCCTGTAATGAGGGAGATACTGGTTCAACTCCTGGGTTGGGAAGATCCCCTGGAGAAGGGAAAAGCTACCCACTCCAGTATTCTGGCCTGGAGAATTCCATGGAGGAGTCCATGGGGTTGCAAGGGTTGGACATGACTGAGCGACTTTCACTTTCACTTACTATGAACAAACGGTGGAATTAACACATTAAATGATATAGTCATTATAATAATTACTTATAATATGGATAATAAAAGGCATAATAAAGTCTTTTATCTGCTAAAGCTTATAGATTTATAGGAAACACAAAATTACTGAATTATTAGAGAAAAATGTCAGAGTATGGTCATACACAATAAAGTATGTTTATATTCTAGTTGAGAAGTTGGTATAATATAGCCAGAGGGCCAAATCTGTCCCATAGGCTGTTTTTGTAAGTAAAGTTTTGTTGGAACACAGCCACAATCATTCTTTTATATATTGCTACAGTAGCAGAATAGTTGTAACAGAGATTGTGTGGCCTGAGAAGCCAAAAGTATTTACTAAATTACTGTAAAACAGAAATAATTTGCAAAGTCTTTTTGTAATTTTAGTATTACTTTGGGACATCATTTTTTTCTCTTCTAGACCACATAATTTTAGTTGATGGAAAATTCAAAAATACCTTCCTAAATTAAATCATTTCCTTCTTTTGTGGCTATTTTAAAACCATTTATCTTTGCTGGTTCTGTTGTGAGGACTTCAATTCTGTGGTTGTAATCTTGAATTATTACTGTTACTTGGACTGAACCTACAACAGAATTCATTTTGTTTGCAACTGACAAAGACTTCTATCTTCTGTACAAAATTCTTGTGACTTCTGTTGTTGCATCTTTTCCTATCCTGGATACCATTTATCTTGCTGAGATTATAACTGAAAAAAAAAAAAAAAAAGGCATTTTGAACTGTTGCCAATTTTGGAGTCAGAAGGCTCAAAGGGGAAAACAATTTCATGTTTGGAGACTTGCCATGAGGCATTTTACTTCTCAAGGACCATCTCTTAGGGAATATTGGGCCAAGTGGAGTATTCCCAGGAGAAAGAGAGGGCTCAAAACAGCTATTATCTATATAATTGTCAGCTTAGAGTTCTCAGTAAGGACAGATTTTCAAACCATTATTCTTTCCTTTCTGGCATCTTCTCTTCCACACCCACTCCTTCATTCTTATGGTGCTCCTATAGTGGTGACACTGTCTATTCCCCCATCCCCCTCTTCCAATTTTAAGAGAATTTTTAAAGTGCTGGCTCGTTGATTTGAATTGTTCTTTGGGGCTTCGATCAGTCTTATGTTTTGTAGTAACTGGTACTCATTTTGGCTTTGTGTAAATAATTGCAGAGGCCATTAACAGAAGATTAATTGTTGACAGTTTCATTACTCTTGGAATAAATAGAAAGTCCATGAGCTGAGATTGAAGAGGCAACAGAATAGCTTTGAAACTGTAGAAGACAGATTTCCAGGATATATTTTTGAGATGGCAGTGTCAGACAAATAGGTATAGTATGAATTCCTAAAGTTCCCACCCTAATGTCCCTCAAATGACATAAATGAATTGATGGGGAAACAGAAGCATAAAACCAAAGGAAAAAATTCATTTTCAAGGCAGGAATTCTCATTAGTGAAAGCAATAGCACATTTGAGGTAAGTGGAAAAAAATTCAGTTTGTCAACAAATTGTCTCATCAACACAAAGTCAAACTACCAATCTTGATAGATTCTCACACTAACTGACCAAGTTGATTGTTTATATTATAATGTGAAGTTAAAATGTCAATTCTTGTCAGTCTTCCACCTGAAGTAGTATTCAATACACACAGGAGGTTACTATAGTACCTCCTGATGTTTCTTTGTGGGTGAATTCATCAGGTAGTATTGGTGACCCCCCAAAACCTCAAGTGTGATTTATCAGCTGAAATTCTAATTGATTATATTGTCAACAGCCTTTGTAGTCAATTATGCAAAACCACAGGGTCAGGTTAATTGAAGATAGCACTTCAGTCCAGCATGCTGATGTTTTACTCTAATCCAAGAGGAGTAAATACCTACATAAAGATTACCACACTGGTCAGTCCAGAATAGCCCTAACAGCCCAAATCTTCATAAGTAAAAAGGGGGTATGACCCATCACAATTGATCAGAGTCACTGATTGACAATCCATGTTATTGACAAGTTCCTCTTGACCACTAAATGACTTCTTATTCTGATTAGATGTGAAGGGCTTACAACTCAGGCTTAAACTTGGACATTTTTCTATCTAAAGAACCATTTTGTTACCCTTATATTGTTTTCCTCTCTCGCTAAAATGTTGTGATTTGAATGGAAGGCAGTGTTTGCAGTGTTTGAAACAGCTAGTGAAAGGTTTTTAGGGAGAAAAGCATCTAATTACTAGTGGGAAAATTCCTTTAGCTATCCTCTTTTTTGAAAGATAAATGAAGGAGCTGTAAATGTTTAACTCCAATTATGTTTCCATTTAGTTGATGCTATTGAGGTTGATTTGTATGTAACCAGAGTGAGTTGTTCATGTCTAGAATCAGGGTTTTTTCTTGTAATTGTAGAGATCACAGTGGCATTTACACCTGCTAACCATAGGCTTTCATTACGATGATTGATTGCTTGCATTGATTTATTTGATATGTGGGCATTTCTATGATGTGAGTTTTCTCTGTAAAATGTACACAGTTCATCATTTGGGCTCTTCTCTTGCATTGCCATTAAGGAAATTTTGGGCATGTTTGCTTCCAAAAGGCTTTTCTTGATTAGGTAAAAATGTATTGCCTTTGAAGGAATAAGATATGAATCACTGAATGCTTTTCTGGGTTGGAGTGGTGGAGGGGACACTTAATGAAAATCATTTTTATTAACATTTAGATGTCTTTTTGACTTGATAGCTATGGTTGCCAGTTTATTTAGACATCTGCTCCTCTGGTTGAAAGCAGACTTAAAATCAGAGGGATGTTCAATGTTTACCACTTAAAAGGGTAGAAGCAACTCACATTGATTCTTCCTAGGCTCCGGATTGTACTCTGAAGCTCCTTTTGAGCTATCATAAATGAGGTCATTGAATTAAATCAATCCGTGCTTACTAGGAAATCCCATTAAAAAAAATCTTTACTAGATTTGTAATCTAGTAAATTGAAATTGTAAACTAGATTTGTAATCTAGTAAATTCTAATTTGAAAGCATAAGAAACTTACATACTTATAGTTAGTTGTATTGTGTCCCCCCAAAGACATATCCATGTCCTAACCCAAGTACCTGTCAATGTGACATTATTTGAGAATGGGGTCCTTGCAGATGTAATTTAGTCATGTTTCTAGAGCTGAGATCATTTTGGATTTCAGAAGGGTCTTTCATCCAACAATTGCTATTCTTCTAAGAGAGGGAGATTTAAAAAACACGGTAAAGAAGGTCATGTGAAGATGGAAACAGAGACTGAGTTTGTTGCCTCATTCCAGGATGCCTGGGGTGAATAACTAGAATGTCAGGAAGTACTAAAAGCTGCAAGAAGTAAGGAAAATTCTCCCCTATGGCCTTTGAGAAAATGTGGCCCTACTAACACCTTGATTTTGGACTTTTGGGCTTCCAGAACAGTGAGAAATATTTCTGTTGCTCTAAGCACCAAGTTTGTGGTGATTTGTTGCAGGAACACTAGAAAATGAATACAGTATTCATGTTGTAGTCTGTGTGAACAGCATCCTAGATTTGTGTCTTGTACCACCTGTACTACTTGACTGGACAGCCCTGACCTTCATGCTTAGAAAATACCCGCTGCAAAATTTACTACCAAATATTTGCATTCGTGCAACTTGATTCATTGGAATCACTATGTTTATATTTTGATTTATTTTGAAATTTTAGTCAAGAAATTATAAGACCATATAAAGTTTTCCTGGGCTTCCTTGGTGACTCAGTTGTAAAGAATCCGCCTGCCAATGCAGGAGTTGTAGGAGAGCCCAGTTCGATCCTTGGGCCAGGAGTAGAAAATGGCAACCTGCTCCAGTGTTCTTGCCTGGGAGATCCCATGAATAGAGGAGCCTGGTGGGCTGCAGTTCATGGGGCTGCAAAAGAGCTGGATATGACCTAGCGACTAAATGATGACAACAAAGCTTTCCTAGTTAAATTTCAATTGAATTGGTCTTGAGAACTGGGTATTTTACTTAACTTAATTAACAGCTCACTTTATGTTTTCTATGATGGTCTCTTTAACTTTTATACAATGCTTACAAATTTAGCATTTCATATAATTGTATTTTTCATTGTTCTGCCCACAGAGCCAGTATATACAACAACAAAATGAAAACACATACAAGTTGCACCTCTTGCCCATAAATAAAGAATGACAGGGACTCAGGACGAGAACTCTCTTCTCAGAACTCTTACTGTTAGTATACTCAGGTGAGCACTTGGCTATCCTAAGATGGGTTTCGTCTCAAACTGTTTTTTGGGGTATAAATCTTATTGCAACTATGACATAAACTTTCTGAAAGAAGCAACTGCCTTAAACCCATGACCATTGCTCTCCCAGGGTTATTCCGGGTGGTGGTGGTGTTTTAGTTGCTAAATCAGGTCTGACTCTTTTACAGCCCCATGGACCGTAGCCCGCCAGGCTCCTCTGTCCATGGGATTTCCCAGCTGGGTTACCATTTCCTTCTCCAGGGAATCTTCCTGACCCAGGGATTGAACCCAGGTCTCCTGTATTGGCAGGGAGATTCTTTACCACTGAGACACCAGGGAAGCCCTGTTCCTGATGTAGTTGCTGGATAAATGCTAATCCAACTAAACTGATGTGTGGGCTTCTGACTCAGCGTTAGCACTTTAAATCATTTCCAGAATTTCCTACAGGATCTAAGAATGTATGATAATGAAAAATCATCAAATCCCTCCCTCCAAAACCTTTTACTTAATACTTTCAAGTTTTGGTGAAAAAAAATTAAACATTATACAGAGAAAAGATTTTATAACTTTTATCAATTATTTAGGAGGGTACTACCCTCAGAAAAGAAATCCACATAACCTACTCCTAGAGGAAGGTAACTTAGGAAGCTAAGTTTGTGATAAAGAGTTTTTTTGAGGGGGAGAAGATAGGAAAGGATAATTTGTAATATTAAAAAAATAGTTGTGTAGACTGAAAATTGGGCAGCTCTTTTAATTTGCAGGAGTGGACAAAATGGGTGACTTTAATCCCCTGAGGGGAAGGGGCAAACTCAGACTGGCCACTCTGTATTGAACCTGAGTATTTCTTATTTTAATTGACAACATTCACATCTTTGAGCTTCTCATTTAGACTTTGATAAAATCAACTTGCAGAGGCAGATGGCGGGCTGTTATTTTTAATTCACAAGCCATGTTAAATGTATGCCATATGTTATAGAACTTTTCAGGCTCAGCCTTTTGAGTGCTACCACAATAAACTCACCAACTTACAGAAAAGGAAATCTGACAGGAAGAATTATGCACTTGCGGGTTACATTTTTGAAAACTGAAGTCAGTTACTTGTCTCTTTGCCTGACTTAAGGAGGGGTAGGTGGGGAAGAAAAACCTCTCAGCAAAATGAGAAACCACACATTGAAATGGTAATATCTGAGTAAAAGATAAGTGGGATTAGGGGATCTGATTGTAGCTTTGTACTCAGAAGTGATATGTCACATCAACAGTACAACACTTCCCAAGAATATATGAGGCGGGCCATTATAATCCGTAAAGGGACTGAAACGTGAGTTCTAAATTGTTATACTGCTAACCATACTCAGCAGGGGGCTCAGTTCTCTGGCCCTCAGTATTCATATATCAAAATTTAAAAGTTGAATCAGATAAATTCTAAAGTTTGTTCTAGAATTTATATAGCGCAGATCACAACCTACACTCATTGTTACTCACAGTTAATCATTGCCACCTTTATAGGGGCTATGTTATAGAAAATTGATCCTTTTTAAAGAAGCTCTTCACTTGTCAAGACTCTCAATTTCATGGGCCTTTTGCAAATTTCCATTAATGAAGGTCAGCACAGTTGTTAGAAAAAGATTTCGAGTTAATTTTATGATATCTGCTCACTTGTTCATCTCTATGTCGAAGATGATCTCTGCCCCTTCTAGGTTTAATATCTGAAACATCTATACTGGTGATTGAGATACAGCAAAGCTTTTGGCCACCTGCCTCTGTTTGTCTGGATAGAAGTCACTTCCCAAAGACATGATTCTAGTTACCTGACCAGAGTGTGTGGAACTCAGGGATCATTATCCAATGATGAGAAATCTTGTGTCTCCCTGTTACAAGATTTAATATGAATACTGACATTCATCTTAAATATCTATTAAAATGAGTTTTAACTTTTATTTTCCCTTTTATTCATACTTAAAATAGGAAATGCCTACTGCTCCAAGAGTAAGAGATAAAGGGGAAATGTCAGACAACATTAGAAATCTTTGAACTAGTTGGTTGGAGGTCTAGGAGATAGACAATGGAGATTTTTCATAAACTCCTCATCCTTTTATTCTGTTCTTATTCTTGGAACCATGAATGTGACAACCATGTTCGGTAGGAAGCACAAGAGGTAAGTCAAGGTCTTCCTGGTGTATCTTGGGAGGGGTAGAGGCAGGCAGAGGAGTGTCTAGTGCTGAGATCTCAAATTCCTTGCTTAAGGATTTGTCTGAATTAAGGATTTAATTGTCTGTCCTCTGTTAAAGGTGGGCATTGCACAGGAAATGTACCCCCTTTCATAACTCAGAATTACCCTTGTCTAACACTCAGACTCTTTCCTTATTATAACTTCCTGGTTTCTATCCCAAGGTGCTATGCTAAAGTAGCAGCTCTCTGAGATGATTTTCTTGTTCCTATCTGGTTTGACTTTTGCCACTGCAAACAGCATTTAAAGAGAGCGTTCCCTTACTCCTACATGCCTACCTCCACTCCTCCAAGCCTACTTCTTCTTTGCTTTCACACTTGTGTGTATGTGCACACACGCACAAAGCTGTGTAGGCATCTCGTGTTACAGTTACCATCGTTGCCTGCCCCTATACAGATTGTACTTCCCTATGCACATTCCATTCATACCCATTTCTTTACATGTTTCTCTTTGCCGCTTTTCTGAACCTGAACTCCTTGAGGGCAGTGACCTTGTCCTATTTATCTTTGTTTTCCCAGTATCTGGCTGAATCTGGCGTGTTAAGAGTAAGGACGCAAATAGATGTTTGCAGGGTAAAAAAGAGGAATGAAAGTGCAGTAAAGTATGATTTCATAAACATCTAGTTAGGTCAAGAATTACTTTAATTTCTAGGTCATTTACTCATTCAGTCATTCATTAGACAACCGTTTCGCTGATTATTTTATGAAAGAGGTTGTCATCACTGCTTACTATACAGAGTTTGCTGTTTGTGTATGTGTGAGTGCCTTTAATCTACATGTGTATATTTAGAATGAAATTAACTATTAAATGGGAAATTATTCATTTCACAGTGTTAATCATTCCTACTAATCTTTTTGTTGCCTTCAAAGTTTCTAGAACATTTTTATATATAGATATCTGGTCAAAGTGTGCTGCACTGCCAACTGTAGTTGAGATCTGAGAGTCCAGAATAGATGGACCAGATGGGCAGCTTCCCTCACAGCAGAGTTTCCCAAAGTGCATTCAGCAGAATACTTGTTTCATGGGGTGTTAAAGGGATGTTACTAGGTGTGATAGGAAAAGGAACAGAGATAGAGATAGACATTGAGAGAGAGAGAAAATGAGGAGATTTATATACTCACATATATTCATGTATATAGATATATATATGAATATAAAATATATATTCATAGTTCATATATACATGAAACATTTTGATTCAATGATGTTAAATAGACATTACTTTAAGATTTTTTAGAACTTTTGATCCACTAATGTGCTTTGCAAATAAAAAAAACAAATGTATAATATCTAGCACTTCTCAAATACACTTTTTTCATGAAATTTAAAACTTTTAAAGCATTTTTCAATAAATGCTGGTTCTATAAAACTTTAGAAAATAGCTAGATTATTATATTACAGCTCAAGGACATACTCCTATCTGGTTGTGCCACATTTTATGAATCCATAGATTTATATTTATGAGATCTCAGCTTGTCTTGAATTCTGGTATACATGTCTTTGTAATTTTTCTGGATTTGATTTTATTTTGGAAAAGGAAACGACAACCCATTCTGGTATTCTTACCTAGAAAATTCTGTGAACTGAGGGGTCTGGCAGGCTACAGTCCATGGGGTTGCAAAGAGTTGGACATGACTGAGTGACTAACGCACACACTGGGAGAACTGACGCTGAACCCGAAACTCCAATACTTTGACCATCTGATGCGAAGAGCTGACTCATTATAGAAGAGCCTGATGCTGGGAAAGATTGAAGGCGGGAGAAGGGGGTGACAGAAAATGAGATGGTTGGATGGCATCACTGACTCAATGGACATGAGTTTGAGCAAACTCTGGAAGATGGTGAAGGAAAGGGAAGCCTGGCATGCTGCAGTTCATGGGGTTGCAAAGAATTATACATGACTTAACGCCTGAACAACAACCAACTAGCTTTTGGATACAGTACTAATTGTTTCCATTCATCTCCTTGGCCCCCATACTTCCTCCTCTTTATTAGGCAGTATCCTATTAGGAAATCAGAAATGTCTCAAGATACTTCAAACAGAATGGACTTAATTTAGGGTATTGCTTAAAAGGTTTTGGAAAATCTTGGAAAGCAAACAGAAGTAGAGAGGGACTGGAGCAAACAAAGGAAGGATTTTCGCATTTTAAAATTCAAGATCTGTAGCCACTAAATAATCCTAGGCTGGAGCCACGCTGTCTTTCATACTGAATTGCTGGAGGTGCTGCCGTAATTGGAACCATGCTGATGTCACTGAGTTGGACCTATCCAGGGAGCCAGAACCACTGCTGCTGCTGAGCCTCCATGGACAGAGCTAGAGCCCACAGTCGACTGTGGTTACTGCCATTTGCCCACGGATGCTACTGCTGCTACTGAAGAGGGGGCAAAAAGAAGAAAAAGATGGCATCTTCTTTCTCCCTAATTTCAAAGTCTCCAACTATTGCCTTCCATTGACAAACCTATCAGGAACTCAACTGGCAAGTGGATTTTAGAAACGTAGCACATGGGCTTTCAGTCCTGGTGGGATGGAGAATACAGAAAGGCAAGCATGGGGATGAAAACAGCAGACACTCTTAAGCACTGTCCACTTCTTTGGATATCTGACATCCATAAATGTCTTTCTACTCATATTTAAGCTTTCATACAAGAACAAAAAGCACTGAACCTCTACTTAACAAGATATACTACCACTTTTATCAAGAGACCCTAAAATTGAAACACTGGTAAAATTATTTGACTTCATAAAATTATGTGCTATACTGGCCCAGTGTAAAAGCCTCTGCTGACCTTCATTTGCCTTATATAGCTTACATTCTAAGCTCATTATTATAATCATTTCCTTACAAAATTTCTCTACTTCTCAGCCTTTTCTATATTCTTTAATAAACCTCAATCCTAGATGAACCCAAATCAGCTAACTTTTTCTGTACCTGCTCCCTTTTGCAGATTGGCATTACTGGAGAAAATCATGTAAACGAGCTGACTTGTATCAAAATGAGTTAAAATCACTAGCCTCAAGTGAGCATTCAGTATTTCCCAGGACTTTTTCACTAAAGCTTGTCCTCTCTTCCTTGCAGTAATTATCTCAGAATCTGTGCTCCCTTCCCCACATTCATACTATGATACTGGGTAAAAAGAAATCAACAGCTATGAGTTCTGTCATATTCCCAAGAGAAAATCTTACATAAATCTGCATCTTTATGTCACTGACCTTTCATCCCTCTGCCACAAGAAAGAAATGGCCTTCATTCTCTTGAATCTAATGCCTTCTGGAACCCAACATTGCTCAGTTTTTCAGGATCTCTGCTTTTCTTTAAAAGCATATTTACACCATTATTTCAATATGTGCCTTTGCATTATTCTCATCACCAGATAAACCTGACCTAGAATTTTAAATCACAAAAAAAGTTAAACAATCCTTCATTGTCTTCTTTTACCTTTTATTTTCTTCTCTGTTACATTTCAGATGTTGTCTAATTGAACTGCCTCTTCTTCCTCATTTTCCAGCGACTCTTTCTGTACTCAAGTTTGGCTTCTGTTACCAATACTCAAGACTGCTCAAGTAAGCAAGGAACTCCATTTAAGAAAATACTTGGCCCAGTTGACTTTCTCCATCTTGAAATTGACTTTTATTTTGTTGATTATTTCTCAATGCAGTCTCTCTCTGAAAAAGTACTTCTCTGTGTTGACAATCTTCAGGCCCATATCTTAGGAAGATGTTGTCTTTCTTTATACTCTTTTCATAAAAGAATTCATTAATTCCCAAGGCTCTTGATGACTCTAAAATCCCATCTCCATCCAAGAGCATGCCTCTGAACTCCACTCTTGTATTACATAACAAAATTCTTCAAAATTCCACTTAAATATCTCTAAAGCATCTCAAACTAAAAATCTCTAAAATTGAATCCATTGGTTTCTCTTCTAAATCTTTTTCTGTCACAGCCTTCCTCATCTCAGAAAAGGATCCTATCCATGTGCAAATTTGGAAATTACCTTTCATTATTTTTTCTTTTATCTCCCTCATTTTTACCAGTATGATCTGTGAGTTCCACAGAAATCTATTTCTCTCCAGCTTTACTGTTACCCAACTTGTCTGGGGCTCCTAATTAGACTAAAATCCAGAATCTTACCATGCTTTACAAGGCAGAGCATGATACAGTCTTGATATATCTCTCCGACTTTATCTCCAGTCTTACTCTTCTCATTTACTGCCTTCCAGCATGCAAATAGAAACACCTCTGGTTCCTGAAATACACCCACTTCTTCTCTGCTTTAGGATCTTTTGTACTTCTGTCTTCCTTTCCTGGAGCTCCCTTCCTCTAGTACTTCATATGGTGGCATTTTCTTGTCTTTCATAATAGTCAATGATGTTTGCCCATTGCCTTAGTTAGCTCCTACAAGTACCTTCTTACAGCATTTATTTTACTTTCATTTGAGCACCTATTTCAATATCTAATTATCTAGTTTGGGTTTTATTGTTGGATCCCTTTCTAGGTTGCAAGCTCCATAAGGCAGAAACCTTGCCAATTCAATCTAGTATTAATAATAATAAGTCTAGTACTTAGCACATAGTAGATACTCAACAGAATTTGATGAAAGAATGAAAGCATGAAGCTCAGTCACTCAGTCATATCTGACTGTTTTAGACCCATGGAATTGAAGCCTGCCAGGCTCTTCTGAAAGCATGAAGATTGTTATCTATATGGAATTGTAGAAGGATCTTGGTAAAAGAGTATGGTTATTTTAATTTCATCTGTTGAGATCTAGCAAGAAGTATATAGAGAGAATTGTTTGGTTTTGAAGGTTAAATAGAGGGAAATAAGATTTTTCCACTAAAATTTAGACATTAAAAATATCAAGTCTGTCCTCATAGAAGAAGTTGCTTGTCAGTCCAATGATGAAGAGGCTCTGAAGGTAGTTGTGGACCAAACCTCCAGAGACATACCATCATAAAATTGTTGGCAAGTGTCAGTAGGATTACTAGTTTCTCTTAAAATACCTTGCCTTTTGCATGTAGTTTTATATGCACAGAATTCTGATTTGTATCACTTCATCTTGTAACAAAGGGCTAGAACATTTGATATTACTGAAGGCATTAAGGAGAAATCAAATTCCATTTTGAATTGTCTGTTTCTCTTTTCTCGTGAAGTGGAAACTGAATAGAAAAAAAGGATGCTTGAGAGGTAACAAAATATATTATTCTCCTTGGCCTGACAATTTTTGGGGCTGGGTGGAGGTTGGGTACTCTTCTTCTGTTAACATGAGAAGAGAAAGGACTGTATGAAAACTTTCCCTTCACTTTATTCTATCAATACTCCTTCAGTTTCCATGGAAATAAGAACTGAAAGGCCAGTGAGACAGTGAGTTCTTCCTGGCATGCTTTGGCTGCTTACAGTCAAGGGCTTGTAGGAAGTGTCAACTACCAATTTAAAGAAGATTTAACTTTTTGTATTTTGCCCATTTTTTTTTTAACTGTGCAGTTTCCCTCATATCATGAACAAAAACAGAAATAGGAAATAAAAGATAAGAAACAAAATTTGAACAAGATCTTTCCATGACTGTAATTTGGGGACACTTGTTTGGGTCTGAACATCTAGACTCGATTCCTTTAAAACCAAAGGACTTGCTTGAGTTCTGCTTTTGGGGACTGTGAGAAAAGGGTGAAGAATTTGGAAGACTGATTTACACTTGGCAGTCTCTTTTAAAAGCGATGAGAGCCACTCCTAGCATCTCCCCCACACTTCCATAAGAGATAGAATGAGTGGTAGTTTGAATGATAAAAAGAAAATGAGGCCAAATTTTGAAGAATTCAGTGGTCTTGAAGGAAAAAAGAATGAGCGGAAAATGGGTTGAGAAATTACCCTGGAGGTATGAGCACTGTAGGCTCACTGGGTCTCTACTATTTATTGCATTTATTTTTTATATCATAGCTTTTACACTTTCTCTTGAGTCTTTGCAAAATGTGAACCTGAAAACTCTAGAATGCACTTATTCAGGGAAAATGGGATCTGGTTTTCAAATTGTCCGAGTACAGTTTATCCATGTCTTATTATTTGCTTCTTATTTGTTTCCCCAATTGAAGTTCAACACCAGGAATTGAAGATCACTGCATTTTTCCCTGTGGATGAAACATTCACTATTATTAAATTATAACCAACCAGGAATGTTTAGAGACTATCTTAACTTTCTCAAACATGGCCCTTTTTCATCTCAATTAATGAGTCCCTTCTTTTTCTACAGTACTGTGTGCAGTATAGAGTTTGGGTCAGAACACTAAGTGCAGACCACGAGTGCCCATACTACTGTTGGTTCTGAGTTCCTCAGCCTTCAGAGTAATGGTGTTATTGGTATTAAAAGACACAGAGTTCTAAAGAGTAAAGATTGTCAATTGCTCAGAAGAAATGAAGAATTATTTTTTGGTACTGGGAACCCAAGGCAGTGTATCCTCAGGATTTTTACACAAAGTATACACTCTGTAATAGAGACAAATATATCTGCAATACCCTTTCTATATTCCATCTGGCAGGGAGTTGTATATGCAGAATCTTTCAATGTCCTTCAATATATTTTGGCTACATCATGCTAAAGTAAGACTGCTTGCTTGCTTAGTCACTAAGTTGTGTCTGACTTTTTGCGACCCCATGGACTGTAGTCCACCAGGCTCCTCTGTCCCTGGGATTTTCCAGGCAACAATACTGAAGTGGGTTGCCATTGCTTTCTTCAGGGGATCTTCCTGACCCAGGGATCAAACTCATGTCTCTTGCATTGGCAACCAGATTCTTTACCACTGAGCCACCAAGGAAGCCCAAATTAAGACTGAGTAATGCCAAGTATATGGAGGGCCAAAGAATGTGGTCCAAGAAATACTCAATTGATTTAATAATAAAAATATACAATACCTAGGAAAGTGCATCATATATTAGAAACACTATGATATAATACCAGAAAGAAAAAGTAATTCTCTTCTATTCCACTAGAAGACGTTCAGATAGTAACTTGAACTATATTTTTAGCATTTTTTGGGCAGAATTTGAGGCAATATGGGCTTCCTTTGTGGCTGCAATGCAGGAGACCTGGGTTCGATCCTTGGGTTGGGAAGATCCCCTGGAGAAGTGAAAGACTACCCACTGCGGTATTCTGGCCTAGAGAATTCCATGGACCGTACAGGCCATGGGGTCACAAACAGACACGACTGAATGACTTTCACTTTCACTTGAGGCAATATTGACTCCTTATTGTTTGAGATACTAACAAAGCAAAAGCATTTTTCCTGTAAGATTGGTTTATAATTGTCTTATTTAAGAAAACAAATATAAATATTACTATAAGGATCATTTTCTGGCTCCAGTGATAATGCATTTGAAAACACACATACCCACATAGCCGCAGAGAATTGCCAATTGATGCTAAACCAAATTTTTAAAATTTTGGATTATAATTGAAGGAATTTTATTTACAAGTTAAATAAGTAGTATTTTTACCAAAGAATTGTTTTTCTCTATGTGTTTTTGGTAAATACCAGAATTCCCTTTAGGAATGAAATGTAGCTGGAGATCCATCCATTCTCTCTTTTATAATGGAGATGTATTTCAGTCTCTGTAAATCTCACATAGCTCTTAAAAATCATGAAAATGGATAGACTCTATTATAATATTTGTAGGAATTGACTAGAGAAAAGGTTTTCTTTGCAGAACTCCTGCTAAGAGATGCTGGGCTTCCTGAAGTTACTTTATATCCATTTTAACTTGGATTGTGATACATCATCTTAAGTATTATTAAGGCTTTATTCACTAGATCAAAACATAATTGAGCCAAATATAAAATTTTTACATCCAGTTTCTATTAAGGACTTCCTGTTGCCATGAAACATCATAGCATAGCATTGATATTCCATCTTACCCAGTTTTAGTAAAATTTTAGTATTAATGAGCTTAGAGCTTGGTTATCTCCAAGCGATCGTATGGTTAGATAGTCTGGATATATCTAAATCCTCCTACCTGTGAGATTTCTAAGGAAGTTGTGATAATGTGAATGGAAATAAAGATATCACTCATTCAAAACTTTTCATCAAATATCTACTTCATGTCAGGCACTGATTTTGGGGTGAACAAAAGTGACAGAAATGCCTCATTATAGAGCTTACATTTTAGCAACCAAATCAATAAAGCATGGAACATGTTAGATCGACTTAAAAAGCAGCAACAATCTAGACTATTTCTTAAATTTCTTATTCCAAAGCAGATCTCTGTGGGAGGACTAGATTGAGCATGTGGCTTAGGCTCTTCTTTTTCCTTACCTTCACTGTTCCCCATCTGACCACTGTGCTTACAATGATGAATGTACTCCACCCACAGCACAGAAGACAGGAAAAGCTGAGAGGTTTTCTGGTAGATCTTCCCCACCATTATACAGTCCCTATGCTATCAAAGTTGGACGAGTCAAATTTTCAACTCCTTGGGACAGAACTGGTATATTGTAGAGGGGGAGATTCTGGTTAAGAGGTCATGTAAGCAGAGCACTGCCCACCCTTCCTGGTGCATAAGAATACATGCATTGCCCCTCTTGTGCAAAGACTTTTTATTCATGTAAACAAAAGAATTCCTCCTCTTCGGGGCAGACTTCTCCACGGGCATACACAGAGCTGGTAACTGTGGTCTAGTAGTGTTCATCTGAAGTATGGATGCCCACAGCCACAGGTAGCTTGTCTGTGTACGCTCTGTATCAAGAGACCCTCCCTTCAATGCACTCTCATAGCTGTTGTTTTTCTTTTTAATTTTGTTAGTTAATTTATTATTATTAATATGGAGTGATGAGAATAGGTTTTTATTCCTCTAAGATTACAGTTGGGTAAAAAATTTCTCAGTATACATGGTAATTATTTTAGGAATATATAATTTGTCTCAAATTGGCTGCTTCTGGTACACTGATTCAGAAGGCATTAACTCATCTGCAAATAGGATCATTAGAAGCCAAGCCAAAGAGGTAGCTGATTTGCTTGGTATGGTATATAGAGGCTGTTTCAGGAGTTCTTTCTCTCTCCTTCTTTCTTGCTCTCTTGCTCTCTCATTTATTCCATTTCAGGGCAGCTGCAGCAGGTAAGGCATTTTTTACTCTCATCTCATTAATCACTTGTGGGTTGCTGAGGAGAGCTCTATTAATACCTGGTCAAAGACAGGATAATCCATAACATCTTCCAGCAGCAGCAAAGCCAGCTGTGGAAGCAATGTGTTACTATGTAACCAGGCTGAAGTGATTTATGCAAACTAACATGGCACATCTCTAAAGGAAACCTGCTTGCTCAAACCAGGAGAGACATGATTCCTTTAACCCTTGCCTGTAGGACTGGCCCTCTGCAGAAGTGTAACATGATCAAAGTTGACTTTTGGACTTGTAACACCTCTGTGTGTCTTCTCTCTTTTCTACCTCTTCCAGACACTATAGGATCCTATGGTTTCCATTAACTGCTCTCTCAAATTTTTGATTCAGATTTTTCTTTAAATGTCTTACTCTTTCCGTAGTAATTTTTTAAAATTGTGGCTAAATTTTCAGTTTAGATGTTGGAATCTGAAGGTGAAATCATATTAGTGTTATTTGAAACCTCTGAAAAGCCATAGGCTACTGCTTTTTTAACCAGCTCAACACCAAAATCTTCCATGATCCTCACAAAAAGCTGTAGGTATCAAGCATTAATGCATTTTATAATTTTTTAAAAAATCACAGACATAATAAAATTGCTAGTGGATTATTTGCTGCAGGAGATCAACATTCCAGCTAAAAGCAAAGCATGTTGTCATTTAGGTTAATTTTTACGAACTTCTTAGGGGAAGTGGAAGGATATACTGGATATAAATGTTGAAAATTGCTTTGAGATCGCCATGACTAGCTTCATGGATCTCTACAATATATGACAGCTTACAGTGAAGCCCAGGCTTCACACCCACCAGAGAACCAAAGATGCAGCTCTAACACGGAAGGGCTTCCATTTTGGAAAGTTGGACAAATGGTATTTTATGTTGTTACTAAAGGAACTGTGACTGAAGTATTAAGAGACTAATACAGATTAAGGTGTACGGCTGGGTTATGGTGAATGTAGTCCAGTTAGAACAAGTTCCACAGCTATATACATATTTGTACACTTAAAAAACTTAAATATTAATAGAATTTGAATACGACTATGGTTAGAAAGTCAGAAGTTAACGGCTGCATACTGACTGGCGTCAGTGCTGCATACTGACTGACTGCAGTTCTGCTTATTAAAGCTATGCTATAGCATATTTGTTCTAAAACCTGCATGTCACCTATGGTCTGGGGACACGGTTTCCCACTGAAATTCACTATACTTGGTGTGCTTAATCTTTGAGGTGCCATAGACTACTGTGGCACCTTGATGAAGCCCAAGAACCCCCAAATACCACTGTGATTTTATTGCTTCTCACAGACTTAACTGAAGGAAATGATAACTTTTAGAGGCTAGTTGAAAATAAGAATATTATTTTCCCCCATCTCAATATCTGGACTTCCTAAACTCTATTTTAGATTAAGAACCTCTGCAAATGTAATCCATTTTCATGAGTTATTGAGGCACAGTGAAAACTGGGTATGCATTAAGTTGCATATAGAAAGATAATGCTGAAGATTTTTTAAGCTGTTAAGTCCACGCCATGATTGAACAACCAGAGATACAGAGAAGCAGCTCTCTAATGCGTCTTTGGTCTTTATGGTCCAGTTTCCATTCTGTATTATGACTTGTCCTGGATCTACCTGATAGTTAACTCTTTTACAGTTAATATATGACCACTGTCCCTCAGATTAGAAACTCCATAATGATTTCTTTGTTAAAAAAAAAATCCCTTCCCTTTGTGGTCCCCACTTTCCTTTGACTTCCCTGCATGTGGACATTTAGTCTGTCTCTGGGCCACTTTCCATAGCTCTACCCCATGAATGGCCCACCTCCAACCCCACAGAGGAATTTGGACAAATGAGAAAAGAAGCAGTTTCTTATATTAATTAGGGGAGGTAGAAGCTTAATGAAAATTTGACACAGTACTTTGCCTTTTGCTATGACTTTCTTTTGGCAGACAGAGTTAAGCAGTGAATAATTTTAACTATATCAAGGGTTGATGCAATTTACAATAACATGTTCACTTATATTTTGGAATGCAATAGAGAGGTTCTAATGTGGTTCAGGTCATCATCTCCATTGCAATTTCTGCAGTGGCTCCTACTTACGAGGATATAGCAGTAAACCAAAGTCTAGCACCCTGAAGTGATCTGACTCCATGTTGCACTTAGTTGGCAGATAATATATGAGTTAGTTTGTTTACTTTTGAGACAACAGACCCTGCCCCCCACCTTCCTTGAATCAAATTTACTTTCTTGAACATATTCCATGTGTCTCTCTAAGTTTTCCAAAATTTTATTTAGGATAATACACATATTAGTTGATTACAGTGGATTTTTAACTAACCTGGTTTAGGTGGTAGAACCTCTGTAATTGAGAGCAATTTGTAAGACACTCTGTAATTGAATAACAATCTTCTGCATTATTCAGATGCACAGTGACCAAATCCATGATGATAAATGTCCTATACACTCCAGGATTATCTGTCCACGCTTGCTTAAGGATGATAAGAAGGCATATAGAGGAAAGGAACATGATGGACCTGGAAACTGTACCACAGGTAAAACGTTTGAGGAAACTGGACTGTTTATCTTGGGACACAATAGTAACATTTAAGAATCTGAATAACTGTCTTTTAAAAAATGTTTTATGTATTTTATTTCTGGCTGTGCTGGGCCTTTGCTGCTGTGTGGGCTTTTCTCTAGTTGTGGCGAGTAGGGACTACTCTGTAGTCGCGGTGCATGGGCTTCTCACTGCAGTGGCTTCTCTTCTTGCAAAGCACAGGTTGCCCTGCATCTAGGCTTTGGTAGTTGCGGCTCCTGCGCTCCGGAACACAGGCTCAATAGTTGAGGCGCACAGTCTTAGTTGACCTTCGGCATGTAGGATCTTCCCGGACCAGGGACTGAACCTGTGCCTCCTGCATTGGCAGGTGGATTCTTTACCACTAAGCCATCAAGGAAGCCCAAGAATCAGAATAACTGTCTTGGGTAAGTGGGCTTCAATCCTGAAGGACTCACTGCACAAATTTAAAATAGGATGATGATGCGAACTGCACGCATGATCAGTCACTCAACTGTGTCTGATTCTTTGTGATCCCACAGACTATAGCCTGCCAGGCTCCTCTGTCCATGGGATTTCCCATGCAAGAATACTAGAGTGGACTGCCATTTCCTTCTCCAGAAGATCTTCTTGAGCCAACCTGCATCTCCTGTGTCTCCTGCCATGGCAGGCAGATTCTTTACCACTGCACCACCTGGGGATCCCCAGTGTAAACTGCGTTAGGTCTCTGTTGCATTCTAAACTGAAAGCAAATATGGTGTTGAAAACTGCATCAACCCACAATATAGTTAAAATTATTTGCTGCTTAACTCTATTTGTCTTGAAGTAGAAGACAGAACCAGAACCACTAAGCAAAAGTTAAGGAGGGCATATTTTAGCTTGATAGAGGAAAGAGATTTCTATTATCCCTATTAATTAGATCTTTTTAAAAATTTATTTTTTTATTGAAGGATAATTGCTTTACAGAATTTTGCTGTTTTTTGTCAAGCCACAACATGAATCAGCCATAGGTATACATACAGCCCCTTCCTTTTGAACCTCCCTCCCATCTCCCACCCCATCCCACTCCTCTAGGTTGATACAGAGCCCATCTTTGAGTTTCCTGAGCCATACAGCAAATTCCCATTGGCTATCTATTTTACATAGGGTAATGTAAATTTCCATGTTTTCTTTCCATACATTTCACCCTCTCCTCCCCTCTCCCCATGTCCATAAGTCTATTCTTTGTCTGTTTCTCCATTGCTGCCCTGTAAATAAGTTCTTCAGCACCATTCTTCTAGATTCCGTATATAAGTATTAGAATACAGTATTTATCTTTCTCCTTCTGACTCACTTCATTCTGTATAATAGGTTCTAGGTTCATCCACCTCATCAGAATGGACTCAAAGGCATTCCTTTCTATGGCTGAGTAATATTCCATTGTGTATATGTACCACAGCTTCTTTATTCATTCATCTGTCGATGGACATCTAGGTTGCTTCCGTGTTCTAGTCATTGCAAATAGTGCTGCAATGAACAATGGGATACTTGTGTCTTTTTCAATCCTGGTTCCTCAGGGTATACGCCTGGGAGTGGGACTGCTGTGTCACATGGTTGTTTTATTCATAGGTTTTTAAGGAATCTCCATATTGTCTTGCAGTGCAGGAGCGGTGGCCGTGGGGTAGAGGAGTGGCGGAGAGGAGCTACCCCATGTCCAAGGTCAGGAGGGGCGGCTGTGAGGAGATACCCCATGTCTAAGGTTAGGAGCAGCAGCTGCACTTGCTGGAGCAGCCGTGAAGAGATACCCCACATCCAAGGTAAGAGAAAACCAAGTAAGACAATAGGCACTGAGAGAGGGCATCAGAGGGCAGATAGACTGAAACCACAATCACAGAACACTAGCCAATCTGATCACATGGACCACAGCCTTGTCTAACTCAATGAAACTAAGCCATGCCGTGTGGGGCCACCCAAGATGGATGGGTCATGGTGGAGAGATCTGACAGAATGTGGTCCACTGGAGAAGGGAATGGCAAACCACTTCAGTATTCTTGCCTTGAGAACCCCATGAACAGTATGAAAAAGCAAGAAGATAGGACACTGAAACATGAACTCCCCAGGTCAGTAGGTGCCCAATATGCTACTGGAGATCAGTGGAGAAATAACTCCAGAAAGAATGAAGGGATGGAGCCAAAGCAAAAACAACACCCAGTTGTGGATATGACTGGTGATAGAAGCAAGGTTTGATGCTGTAAAGAGCAATATTGCATAGGAACCTGGAATGTTAGGTCCGTGAATCAAGGCAAATTGGAAGTGGTCAAACAGGAGATGGCAAGAGTGAACATCAACATTCTAGGAATCAGCAAACTAAAATGGACTGGAATGGGTGAATTTAACTCAGATGACCATTACATCTACTACTGTGAGCAGGAATCCCTTAGAAGAAATGGAGTAGCCATCATGGTCAACAAAAGAGTCCAAAATACTGTACTTGGATGCAATCTCAAAAACGACAGAATGATCTCTGTTCATTTCCAAGGCAAACCATTCAATATGACGGTAATCCAAGTCTATGCCCCAACCAGTAACACTGAAGAAGCTGAAGTTGAATGGTTTTATGAAGACCTACAAGACCTTCTAGAAGTAACACCATAAAAAGATGTCCTTTTCATTATAGGGGACTGGAATGCAAAAGTAGGAAGTCAAGAGACAGCTGGAGTAACAGGCAAATTTGGCCTTGGAGTACAGAATGAAGCAGGGCAAAGTCTTATAGAGTTTTGCCAAAAGAACACACTGGTCATAGCAAACACCCTCTTCCAACTACACAAGAGAAGACTCTACCCATGGACATCACCAGATGGACAACACCAAAATCAGATTGATTATATTCTTTGCAGCCAGAGATGGAAAAGCTCTATACAGTCAACAAAAACAAGACCAGGAGCTGACTGTGGCTCAGATCATGAACTCCTTATTGCCAAATTCAGATTTAATTGAAGAAAGTGGGGAAAACCACTAGACCATTCAGGTATGACCTAAATCAAATCCCTTACAATTATACAGTGGAAGTGAGAAATAGATTTAAGGGACTAGATCTGATAGACAGAGTGCCTGATGAACTATGGCTGGAGGTTCGTGACATTGTACAGGAGCCAGGGATCAAGACCATCCCCAAGAAAAAGAAATGCAAAAAAGCAAAATGGTTGTCTGAGGAGGCCTTACAAATAAGCTGTGAAAAAAAGAGAAACTAAAAGCCAAGGAGAAAAGGAAAGATATAAGCATATGAATGGCTAGTTCCAAAGAATAGCAAGGAGCAATAAGAAAGCCTTCCTCAGCAATCAATGTAGTGGCATAGGTGGGAGTCCAGGGTGTGGGGACAAGCGGTGAGCCGCTCTGGGCCATGGCATTCCTCCTGCAGTCCTGGTGGCAGTTGGTCCAGTAGTTTCAGACTCCCTGAGCTTTGGCTGCATGGAGAGCTATTAATTAGATCTTTAAACAGAATATCCAAAACAAAAATAGAAGGCAGTGATGTCTTAATTCTTTGAAGTATGAGTGGTTGGGAGAAGTTGGAGGGATGAGAGGGAGAGTGCATGAGCTTCTGTCTGTTTAGATGCTGGACGAGGCTTTGTGTCATTGATAGGGATGGGGTGGAAGAGTATATGGTTTCCAAGGGCCCATCCAGCTCTTGTAATTATGATTCTGTGATTTGAGAGGGGGTCATGGGATGAAGCCTTCATTCTGGAAGTGACTCAGTGATGCACCCTGACGTTCTAGTCCATTATTCATATTTATGGCATCTGTGTGTCTACTCTCCTATACACAACTTCCTGTTGGCTGTAGCTGTAACTGTAATTAACATAGACTTTTGTTTCTACCAAATAAATAAAGAACATATTAGATGTTTATGCTATTTGTCTCCAACTACTAGGTCACAGGATCAGGGATAAATAATCTTTCTGTTACTTTAGAGGACAATCTGGATATTTCATAGAAACTATGAATGTTATTCCCATAAAAATTTACACATTCACCAGTACACAATTTTTGCACACAATTCTAGCTGAATGTGCAAAGTCTTAAGCCAAACTGTAGAATCTTAACTAAGAACCTTGATGTTAGAGATTTTTGGCTTTTTATTGCAATGAAATGAGCACCTGCAAGAAACAATAGCACAGCTTGTGTTTTTTTGGTTTCTCACTTGCTCCTTTTAGTTTTCTCCTGTACAATGCAGCTGGGACCTCAGGTGGTGATCTAGATCATTCCTGTGCTACTTTTTCATCAGGATTTAGAAGGACTGTACATGTGCTTCCCAGAATACTGCACTGCAAAACTCCCAAAGAGGATTCCATGATTTATATGCTTTATTAACTATAAAAGATTGTTTTATGTGCTTTGTTGGGTTTTAAGCTAAAGGAAACTTTTAGCTCTCTTGTCAAGCATAACTGTCTTAATTTGGTTTCCTTTGAAAGCAGATCACTTGACCAGATATAAGTTAGTTAGTTGGGAAGTTTGGCAGGTAGAGGAGAGGAGAAATGATACAGGAAAGAAAATAAAGTGACAGAGACTATGGCCAAGCAGGCAAACTGCTGGGCAACAGAAGCTCACCACCTATCCCTCATCCACCATGTTGGGAAGCTCTGGAAACCTTTATAGACTACACACTTTTGTGCTCTCTTACCTAAAGGATGAGAAAGCTGGGGTACATGGAACACAGTCCACATCAGTCACTCTTTGAGGGCTGCTGGAGGCCAAAGCCCTTGACTGTGTGGATCACAATAAACTGTGGAAAATTCTTCAAGAGATGGGAATACCAGACCACCTGACCTGCCTCTTGAGAAACCTATATGCAGGTCAGGAAGCAACAGTTAGAACTGGACATGGAACAACAGACTGGTTCCAAATAGGAAAAGGAGTACATCAAGGCTGTATATTGTCACCCTGCTTATTTAACTTATATGCAGAGTACATCATGAGAAACGCTGGACTGGAAGAAACACAAGCTGGAATCAAGATTGCTGGGGGAAATATCAATAACCTCAGATATGCAGATGACACCACCCTTATGGCAGAAAGTGAAGAGGAACTAAAAAGCTTCTTGATGAAAGTGAAAGAGGAGAGTGAAAAAGTTGGCTTAAAGCTCAACATTCAGAAAACGAAGATCGTGCCATCTGGTCCCATGACTTCATGGGAAATAGATGGGGAAACAGTGGAAACACTGTCAGACTTTATTTTTTGGGGCTCCAAAATCACTGCAGATGGTGACTGCAGCCATGAAATTAAAAGATGCTTACTCCTTGGAAGGAAAGTTGTGACCAACCTAGATAGCATATTCAAAAGCAGAGACATTACTTTGCCAACAAAGGTCCATCTAGTCAAGGCTATGGTTTTTCCTGTGGTCATGTTCTGATGTGAGAGTTGGACTGTGAAGAAAACTGAGTGCTGAAGAATTGATGCTTTTGAACTGTGGTGTTGGAGAAGACTCTTGAGAGTCCCTTGGACTGCAAGGAGATCCAACCAGTCCATTCTGAAGGAGATCAGCCCTGGGATTTCTTTGGAAGGAATGATGCTAAGCTGAAACTCCAGTACTTTGGCCACCTCATACGAAGAGTTGACTCACTGGAAAAGGCTCTGATGCTGGGAGGGATTGAGGGCAGGAGGAGAAGGGGACAAAAGAGGATGAGATGGCTGGATGGCACCACCAACTCGATGGCTGTGAATCTGAATGAACTCCGGGAGTTGGTGATGGACAGGGAGGCCTGGCATGCTGCAGTTCATGGGGTCGCAAAGAGTTGGACACGACTGAGTGACTGAACTGAACTGGAGGTAGGTAGGTGGTACTTCTGTGGTCTATTAAACGGGTACTAAAGAGGGCTTCAGTGGCCAGAAAAAGTTCTTCTGGAAAATACATTTAGGCACTGAATTTGGGAAGTTGGATTGGTCTTTCCTGAAGTGGTGAGATGGGTGTGGATATTGGGTGTGGCACGTGAAGCATTCCCTGTAAGACTTTTCTATGGCCCTGTGCTTGAGGCTTTTTTTCAATGCATATTGGGACAAACTTAATAATATATAGAATAAGACAAGTTTGTTAATCTGATCAAACAATACAAATTTTTTTTTAGACCCTTCCTTCCCTAAAAGTATCTACTATTGTGACTAGGACTGTATTGTTGCTTTATTTTAGTGGAGCTAAATAAAGAAAGCTGAGCCCTGAAGAATTGATGCTTTTCAACTGTGATGTTGGAGAAGACTCTTGAGAGTCCCTTGGACTGCAAGGAGATGAAACCAGTCAATCCTAAAGGAAATCAGTTCTGAATGTTCATTGGAAGGACTGATGCTGAAACTGAAGCTCCAATACTTTGGCTCCCTGATGCAAAGAACTACTGCTGCTGCTGCTAAGTCACTTCAGTCGTGTCCAACTCTGTGTGACCCCATAGATGGCAGCCCACCAATCTCCTCTGTCCCTGGGATTCTCCAGGCAAGAATACTGGAGTTGGTGGCCATTGCTTTCTATGATGCAAAGAACTGACTCATTGGAAAAGATGCTGATGCTGGGAAAGGTTAAAGGCAGGAGGAGAAGGGGATGATAGAGGATGAGATAGGTGGATGGCATCATGGACTCTTTAGACATGAGTTTGAACAAGCTCCGGGAGTTAGTGAAGAACAGGCAAGCCTGGTGTGTGCAGTCCATGGGGTCGCAAGAGTTGGAGGCAACTGAGTGACTGAACTGACTGAAATTGGTTTGCAAGATATCTGCAAGTCATTTTGCTCATAAGTTCAACTTGTGTTAAATACCTTTCCAGAGTTCTTATTTTTAGAAAACATGATGGCTGTGAGTTTTATGTCCCTCTATTCTTTTGATATTTCCTAAGAAAGGAATGCTTTTGTTCTCATGGCAGATAAACTTTAGTTATAAAATGAGTTGTGAAATGTCCTTCCTTTTTAAATTTTGGGAAGTGTTTGTACAGATGCAGTATTAATTGTTTAGATTTTTCTTTGGATTTCACCATCGAAGACACTGAGGCCTGGGATTTTTCTTTGCGGGTTGTTTTTTGATTACTAATTCAGTCTTTTGTTGTTTAGGTCTACTCATATTATCTGTTTCTTCTTGAGTTAGTTTTAGTAGTTTGCATCTATTTAAGCGTTTGTCCACTTCATCTATGGAGAAGGCGATGGCACCCCACTCCAGTACTCTTGCCTGGAAAATCCCATGGATGGAGGAGCCTGGTAGGCTGCAGTCCATGGGGTCGAGAAGAGTCAGACACGACTGAGCAACTTCACTTTCACTTTTCACTTTCATGCATTGGAGAAGGAAATGGCAACCCACTCCAGTGTTCTTGCCTGGAGAATCCCAGGGACGGTGGAGCCTGATGGGCTGCCATCTATGGGGTCACACAGAGTCAGACACAACTGAAGCGACTTAGCAGCAGCCACTTCATCTAAGTTATCTAATTAGTTGGCATACAATAATTCATAGTATTCATTTATAATCCTTTTTTGTTTTTCAGTAAGGTCAGTAGTCCTGTCACCACTTTTATTTCTGAATCTAGTAATTTGAGTTTGTTCTCCCCCTCTCTTTCTCTTCTTCCTGCCTTCACATCCTTTGTCCCTCCCCCACCATGTCAATCTAACTAAGAAGTCAGTTTTGTTCATCTTTTTTAAAAAACAGCTTTTGACTTCACTGATTTTCTTAAATATCTTCTCTATTCCATTAATTTCCACTTTAATCTTTATTATGTTTTCCTTCACTTGTTTTAGATTTAGTATTTGGTTCATTTTCCCATGTTAGTGTAAGTTATTGATTTTAAAATCTTTCTTCTTTCTTAATGTAGACATTTACAGCCATGAATTCCCTCTAAGCACTGTTTTAGCTGCATCTCATAATTTTTTGTATATTGTGTTTTTCTTTTCATTCTTCTCAAAGTATTTTCTGATTTAATTTTAGTTTTATGATACATTGATTATCTATGTGTATTGTTCAATTTCTACATGTTTTTTAGTTTTCGAAAATTTCCCCTGCTTTTGTTTTTTAATTTCATTACTTGTGGTCACAGAACACACTTTATCTTTTTTCTATCTTTTTAAGTCCACTAAAGTTTGTTTTATGGTTTAGTCTTTTTTAGAGAATATTTCATGTACTCTTGAGAAAAACTGCATACTCTGTTGTATTGGGTGGAGTGTTCTATACATATCTGTTAACTTTCACGGGCTTACCATTGTTATTCAAGTCTTCTTTGTTGTTGTTATTTTTGTCTGGTTTCTCTACTTATTGAAAGTGGAAACCATCCATTATTGATTTAGCTTTTTTTTCTTAAAACATTCCCAGCTCTATTATTTGAGTTGTGATCATAAAATTTGGTTCTAGTTTCTCAGGGGAGAAAACACTATTAACTAATTCAAAAGTAACTGTTGAATTTTGGTATTCTGATCTTCAAAACAGAATAGTAATCTCTGCACTGCTTCTTTTCCATGGATGGTATTTAGATTCAGCTCAGTCGCTAGTCGTGTCTGATTCTTTGTGACCCCATGGACTGTAGCTTGCCACACCACCCTGTCCACCACCCACTCACAGAGTTTACTCAAACTCATGTAACATTGAGTCAGTGATGCTGTCCAACCATCTCATCCTCTGTCATCCTCTTCTCCTCCTGCCTTCAGTCTTTACCAACATCAAGGTCTTTTCAAATGAGTCAGTTCTTCACATCAGGTGGCCAAACTATTGGAGTTTCAGCTTCAGCATCAGTCCTTCTAATGAATATTCTGAAGTGATTCCCTTTAGGATGGACTGGTTGAATCTCCTTGCAGTCCAAGGGATTCTCAAGAGTCTTCTCCAACACCACCGTTCAAAAACATCAATTCTTCGGCATTCAGCTTTCTTTATAGTCCATCACTCACATCTATACATGATTACTGGAAAAACAATAGCTTTGACTAGACGGACCTTTGTTGGCAAAGTAATGTCTCTGCTTATTAATATGCAGTCTAGGTTGGTCTAACTTTTCCTCCAAGGAGCAAGTGTCTTTTAATTTCTCAGCTGCAGTCACCATCTACAGTGATTTTGGAGCCCCAAAAGATGAAGTCTGTCACTGTTTCCACTGTTTCCCCATCTATTTGCCATTAGTAATGGGACCAGCTGCCATGATCTTAGTTTTTTGAATGTTGAGTTTTAAGCCAACATTTTTCACTCTCCTCTTTCACTTTCATCAAGAGGCTCTTTTGTTTTTTCTGCTTTCTGCCGTAAGTGTGATATCATCTGCATATTTGAAGTTATTGATATTTCTCCCGGCAATCTTGATTCCGGCTTGTGCTTCATCCAGTGTGGCATTTCTCATGATGTACTCTACATATAAGTTAAATATGCAGGATGACAATATACAGCCTTGATGTACTCCTTTCCCAATTTAGAACCAGTGTGTTGTTCCATGTCCAGTTCTAACTGTTGCTTCCTGACTTGCATACAGATTTCTCAGGAGGTAGGTCAGGTGGTCTGGTATTCCCATCTTTTGAAGAATTTTCCACAGTTTGTTGTGATCCACACAGACAAAGGCTTTGGCATAGTCAATAAAGCAGAAATAGATGTTCTTCTGGAACTCTCTTGCTTTTTCCATGATCCAGCAGATGTTGGCAATTTGATCTCTGGTTCCTCTGCCTTTTCTAAAACCAGCTTGAACATCTGGAAGTTCATGGTTCATGTACTGATGAAGCACAGCTTGGAAAATTTTGAGCATTACTTTACTAGTGTGTGAGATGACTGCAATTATGTGGTAGTTTGAGCATTGCTTGGCATTGCCTTTCTTTGGTATTGGAAGGAAAACTGACCTTTCCCAGTCCTGTAGCCACTGCTGAGTTTGCCAAATTTCTGGGATATGGAGTGCAGCACTTTTATTGCATCGTCTTTTAGGATCTGAAATAGCTCAACTGGAATTCCATTACCCCCACTAGTTTTCTTCATAGTGATGGTTCCTAAGGTCTACGTGACTTCTCATTCCAGGATGTCTGGCTCTAGGTGAGTGATGGTACTGTCTTGATTATCTGGGTCATGAAGACCTTTTTTGTATAGTTCTTCTGTGTGTTCTTGCCACCTCTTTTAAATATCATCTGCTTCTGTTAAATCCATATCATTTCTATCCTTTATTGTGCCCATCTTTGCATGAAAAGTTCCCTTGGTATCTCTAATTTTCTTGACAAGATCTCTAGTCTTTCCCATTCTATTGTTTTCCTCTATTTCTTTGCATTGATCACTGAGGAAGGCTTTTTAATCTCTCCTTGACATACTTTGGAACTCTGCATTCAAATGGGTTTATCTTTCCTTTCCTCCTTTGCCTTTTGCTTCTCTTCTTTCCATAGCTCTTTGTAAGGCCTCCTCAGGCAACTCTTTTGCCTTTTTGCATTTCTTTTTCTTGGGCATAGTTTTGATCACTGCCTCCTGTACAGTGTCATGAACCTCCATCTATAGTTCTTCAGGCACTCTGTCTATCAGATCTAATCCCTTGAATCTATTTCTCACATCACTGTTCTGACAAAATGTGGTCCACTGGAGAAGGGAATGGCAAACCACTTCAGTATTCTTGCCTTGAGAACCCCATGAACAGTATGAAAAGGCAAAAAGATAGGACACTGAAAGCTCAACTCCCCAGGTCAGTAGGTGCCCAATATGCTACTGGAGATCAGTGGAGAAGTAACTCCAGAAAGAATGAAGGGATGGAGCCAAAGCAAAAACAACACCCAGTTGTGAATGTGACTGGTGATGGAAATAAAGTCCAATGCTATAAAGAGCAATATTGCATAGGAACCTGGAATGTTAGGTCCATGAATCAAGAGAAATAGGAAGTGGTCAAAGAGGAGATGGCAAGAGTGAACCTCAACATTTTAGGAATCAGTGAACTAAAATGGACTGGAATGGGTGAATTTAACTCACTATATCTACTACTGTGGGTAAGAATCCCTTAGAAGAAATGAAGTAACCATCATAGTCGACAAGAGACCAAAATGCAGTACTTGAATGCAGTCTCAGAAATGACAGAATGATCTTTGTTCATTTCCAAGGTAAAACATTCAATATTACAGTAATCCAAGTCTATGCCCTGACCAACAGTGCTGAAGAAGCTGAAGTTGAACAGTTCTATGAAGACCTACAAGACCTTCTAGAACTAACACCAAAAACAGATGTCCTTTTCATTATCAGTATCAGTTCAGTCACTGTTGTTTCCGACTCTTTGTGACCTCATGAAGCACAGCATGCCAGGCCTTCCTGTCCATCACCAACTCCCAGAGTTTACCGAAATTCATGTCCATTGAGTCAGTGATGCCATCTAACCATCTCATCCTCTGTCGTCCCCTTCTCCTCCTGCCTTCAATCTTTCCCAACATCAGGGTCTTTTCAAAAGAGTCAGCTCTTTGAATCAGGTGGCCAAAATATTGGAGTTTCAGATTTAACGTCAGTCCTTCCAAAGAACACCCAGGAATGATTTCTTTTAGGATGGACTGGTTGGATCTCCTCGCAGTCCAAAGGACTCTCAAGAGTCTTCTCCAACACCACAGTTCAAAAGCATCAATTCTTCGGCACTCTGCTTTCTTTATAGTCCAACTCTCACATCCATACATGACCACAGGAAAAACCATAGCCTTGACTAGATAGACCTTTGTTGACAAAGTAATATCTCTGCTTTTTAATATGCTGTCCAGGTTGGTCATAACTTTCCTTCCAAAGAGTAAGTGTCTTTCAATTTCATGGCCGCAATCACCATCTGCAGTGATTTTGGAGCCTCCAAAAATAAAGTCAGCCACTGTTTCCACTCTTTTGCCATCTATTTGCTATGAAGTGATGGGACCAGATGCCATGATCTTAGTTTTCTGAAAGTTGAGCTTGAAGCCAACTTTTTCACTCTCCTCTTTTGCTTTCATCAAGAGGCTCTTCAGTTCTTCACTTTCTGCCATAAGGGTGGTATCATCTGCATATCTGAGGTTATTGATATTTCTCCAGGCAATCTTGATTCCAGCTTGTGCTTCATCCAGCCCAGCATTTTTCATGATGTACTCTGCATACAATTTAAATAAGCAGGATGACAATATATAGCCTTGATATCCTCCTTTTCCTATTTGGAACCAGTCTGTTTTTCCATGTCCAGTTCTAACTGTTGCTTCCTGACCTGCATACAGGTTTCTCAAGAGGCAGGTCAGGTGTTCTGACATTCCCATCTCTTTCAGAATTTTCCACAATCCTAAAAGATGATGCTGTGGAACTGCTGCACTCAATATGCCATAAAATTTGGAAAACTCAGCAGTGGCCACAGGACTGGAAAAGGTCAATTTTCATTCCAGTCCCAAAGAAAGGCAAAGCCATAGAATGCTCAAACTACCACACAAATGCACCAATCTCACACACTAGTAAAGTAATGCTCAAAATTCTCCAAGCCAGGCTTTAGCAATACATGAACAGTGAACATCCAGATATTCAATCTGGTTTTAGGAAAGACAAAGGAACCAGAGATCAGATTGACAAAATTGGCTGGATCATCGAAAAAGTAAGAGAGTTTCAGAAAAACATACATTTCTGCTTTATTGACTATGCCAAAGCCTTTGACTGTGTGGATCACAACAAACTGTATAAATTCTTCAAGAGATGGGATACCAGACCACCTGACCTGCCTCCTGAGAAATCTGTATATAGGTCAAGAAGTAACAGTTAGAAGTGGACATGGAACAACAGACTGGTTTCAGATTCAGAAAGGAGTATGTCAAGGCTGTATACTGTCACCCTGCTTATTTAACTTATATGCAGAGTTCATCCTGAGAAACGCTGGACTGGATGAAGCACAAGGCTGAATCACGATTGCAGAGAGAAATATCAATAACCTCAGATATGCAGATGATACCACACTTACTGCAGAAAGTGAAAAAAACTGAAGAGCCTCTTGATGAAAGTGAAAGAGGAGAGTGAAAATGTTGGCTTAAAACTCAACATTCAGAAAGCTAAGATCATGGCAGCTGGTCCCATTACTTCATGGCAAATAGATGGGGAAACAGTGGAAACAGTGACAGACTTCATCTTTTTGGGCTCCAAAATCACTGTAGATGGTGACTGTAGCCAATAAATTAAAAGACACTTGCTCCTTGGAGGAAAAGTTAGACCAACCTAACGTGAACGTGAAGTCGCTCAGTCCTGTCCAACTCTTTGCGACCCTATGGACTGTAGCCTACCAGGCTCCTCTGTCCATGGGATTTTCCAGGCAATAGTACTGGAGTGGATTACCATTTCCTTCTCCAAGGGATCTTCCCAACCCAGGGATCGAACCTGGGTCTCCCACATCATAGACAGACGCTTTACCATCTGAGCCAGAGGGGACTGTCCTAGACTGCATGTTAATAAGCAGAGACATTACTTTGCCAACAGAGGTCCATCTAGTCAAAGATATGGATTTTCCAGTAGTCATATATGGATGTGAGTGTTGGACTATAAAGAAAGCTGAACGCCAAAGAATTGATGCTTTTGAGCTGTGGTGTTGGAGCAGATTCTTGAGAGTCCTTTGAACTGCAAGGATATTCAGCCAGTCCATCCTAAATGAATTCAGTCCTGACTATTCATTGGAAGGACGGATGCTGAAGCTGAAACTCCAATCTTTGGCCACTTGATGCAAAGAACTGACTTATTTAAAAAAAACCCTGATGCTGGGAAGGATTGAAAGTGGGAGGAGAAGGGGATGACAGAGGATGAGATGGTTGGATGCCATCACTGACTCAATGGTCATGAGTTTGTGTAAACCCCAGGTGCTGGTGATGGACAGGGCAGCTTGGCATGCTGCAGGTCATGGGGATGCAAAGAGTTGGACACAACTGAGCACTGAAGTGAACTGATAATATATATATCCAAACCATTTTGTAATTACATAGACTGCCACACTTGTGGTTATCATGGTACAGTTTTGCCCAGTGTCTTCTGGCAATGTGTGAAGATATTTTTGATCATCACAGCTTGGGAGGTGCTACCAGCATCTGGTGATTGGATTGTTGTTAAGTATGGTACAATGCATAGGTAGCCCATTTCAACATAGCATTATCTGGTCCAAAATATCAATAGTTTCATTGCTAAAAACCTGTACTATACACAGATGACCCAGGCAGTGCAAAATAAAGGCTTAGAGAAGAAATAAGTGGTGTTTATAAAATCATGGAGAGTATGATAAGGCGATACTAAACTTAGTCATATTACGAATGTCTTAAGAAGGGTATTTCCATTAGACCTCAAGAAAAGTTGAAAAAATATATATACTGAGAAAAATATATCTTGGATTTTATGTTATACTAAATGATGTATGTGTACACACAAAAAAATTCTATGTCCTCCATTTCTCCCACAATAACTAGTACAGTGATAGTAAAACCATTAGGAAAAAAGAAGACATGGATTTAGATCCTCACACTAAAAACATATATTAGATAATAAGTAAAAATAAGAAGAGATTAATGAGTACATTAAAAGAGAATATAAGACCTATTTGTCTGGAGAGATGAATTCTCTGCTCAGTTTAGGGGATTCAGCTATAAAGAGGAAAATGGATATATTGGCAGCTTGAAGAATAGAACTTGACCAGTTCAAAAGGCAATTGGACAGGCACATAAAGCAAACATGATGGGGAAGATACTTGAAAAAGGTAACCTCTGTCATGCCATTCTGCCAACTATACTTCCAAAAAATAATGATTAATATTTTGTATTTTTCTAGAAAAAAAAAAAAAGAAAATGAATCTAGTTAAAAAAAAAAAACTAGTAAATTCACTGTCTGAAAGGTACCCTGTAAAAGGGCTTATGTGAGTTTAGGGAAAGATATTTCTGTAGTTTCCCTGGGGAGCAGGAAATGGCAACTCACTACAGTACTCTTGCCTGGGAAATCCCACGGACAAAGGATTCTGGTGGGCTACAGTCCATGGGGTTGCAAAGAGTCGGATATGAACGAGCTACTGAACACATTTCCATAGTTTATTAAAGGAAGCCTGGGATGTTTTGGATGAGACTATTGACTTTTTAATTATGATATGTTGAAAAGCAACCCTGATCTACCCAATATCTTTATCAATTACATTCCTAGAAACAGAATGGACTTCTAAGCAAGTATGGCATTTGGATCTTATTATTACTCTGATTATTCTGGTATCTCTGAGTTTATAATATGTATCCTCAAGTCTAATTCACTCCTGTGCCAATTCTGGGAGGACATAAACACAACCAGTTCAGGAAAATGGCAATTTCAATTACTAAACTATATCTCGGTTATATTCATTTCAGTTAAATTTCAAACTTAGCCAAGTCTTTCAGGAGCTTTAATGTTTTCAAAAGCTCCTTAGAAAATCTTTCAAGCAAAGGAGACTTAGAGTCACACATTCCAAAGCTCAGCAGTCAATGAGAATGCAGATAATAAGAACTTAGAAAACCATTTGCATGCAGCTGCTTCATCCCTTAGAGAATAATTTTTTCCTACAAGTGGACCTCTTTCTTTCTGGGCTGCATTTTCCTGCAGAACACCTCAGGAATAGGCATCATTGGCAAGATTTTCAATACAATGCACCATCCTTGGAACTTTTCAAACAGCTCACCCTCAGTCTTGCATGTGATAAAGAACCATGAATTTCATGGGATTCTTTTTTATGATAGGCCACTAATCACTCTTGATCCTATGATAAATTTAAATACTAACTAATCCACTTTGAATAGGGATTAGGCTTCAATGTAGGAGGAAAGGGTTCATTAGAATTCATTACATCAATTTGTAATTTGAATGATGCATCTTCTAAATAAGGTACTGTAATTTCTAGTGATTGTTAACTGGGAGCCTAAATATCCTCATTATTAATTAATGGAAAGAGTGATAATATCTATAATAATTGAGAGAATGCTTGTGTGCTTCCTCTCCTCCCTTTGCTTCTTGAAATATCTAGCAGTTATTATTTTTAAGAACAAACAATGTCAAGATAGAATAATCACTGTGGTAGAAGGAAAAATATAACAAACTCAGATTTCTTATGTCAAGGATAATTTGATGTGCATGAAAAATGGAATACATATCGCAGAGTTCCTTATTTTGATATATGCTTCATTCTTGGTGAACTCATTGTTGTCAAACTATTTTACAAATTTAGGGTGGAAATCATGTCAGATAATCATCTATCACCGTTTTATATTTTCCATATTTGGAATGAAAGCATCTAATATTACTGAATTAAAGTGGAAAATAGCTTTCATACCTGAGTAATATTTCATTCCAAATAATTGTCACTATAGTACAATAATTTAAATTTTGATTTTGGAATATAGAGGCTATGAAAGAAAAATGAATTAGACATTTCTCTTTCTCACTTAAAAAATAAATACATCTATAAATAGTCATTTGAGAACTGAATAAAAAACATGAAACTTCTGGGGCCTTAGTGCCTATTAAAGTATTTCACTTAACTTGAACAATTCAATCATGATTGTCAATGCAGTGAACTGTCTTTAATTTTAATTTTATACTACACAGGGAATCATCAAAGTGGATTTTCAGTATTTTCATTCTGTTGAATGTTGTAACTCATTATGTGGCAGCTTGAAAGGGAGGGAAGTTTGAGGGAGAATGGATACATGTATATGTATGGCTGAGTCCCTTCACTAAAATTCACTTGAACTACCACAACATTGCTAATTGTCTGTGCCGCTGCTGCTAAGTCGCTTCAGTCATGTCCGACTCTGTGCAACCCCATAGACGGCAGCCCATCAGGCGCCCCTGTCCCTGGGATTCTCCAGGCAAGAACACTGGAGTGGGTTGTCATTTCCTTCTCCAATGCATGAAAGTGAAAAGTGAAAATAAAGTTGCTCAGTCGTGTCCAACTTAGCGACCCCATGGACTGCAGCCTACCAGGCTCCTCTGTCCATGGGGTTTTCCAGGCAAGAGTACTGGAGTGGGGTGCCATTGCCTTCTCTGGCTAATTGTCTATACCCCAGTACAAAATAAAAAGTTTTTAAAAAGTGATTTTTGTTATGAAGATTGATACTGAAGTAATTGGGGATGTTCACATGGTACTTGATGTATGCCAGGCAGTATTCTAGTGCTTTATGCAATTAATTTATTTAGTCTTCACAACTAAATGAACTAATTTAGTTACTGAATGAAAAGCTTTATAATGCAGTCATTGTTGTTGTTTTTGTTCAGTGGCTAAGTTGTGTCTGACTCTTGTGACCCCGTGGACTGCAGCACACCAGGCTCCTCTGTCCATGGGATTCTCCAGGCAAACATACTGGAGTGGGGTCACCCAATCTATTCTCATAATCCAAAAGCTGGTATCAGTGAAAAATGCCATCACTGCAGGCCATTCCAAGAAAATCCTTTGAATCTTCTATTACTCTTCACTTTTTTTTTTAAACCAATTAGGTCCTGACTTCCTAATGTGATGTGAACATCATTCTTACATTATGAACTTGGTGATAGATTTTTGACTTCTCTGATTTTTGTCTCTAGTTCAGATTGCATTGAATATACTCATCTCTTCCTTTTCTGCTCCTGGTCCTATATAGGAGCATATCCTATATGAGATATTCCCCATGTCTTCCTTGGTTTATTTTATACATGTACTGATCAAGACTGAAATTTCAGTGCCTGAACACAATAAAAACTTTCTTCCCTCTTTTAGCCTTGCTATGAAGAGCCAGTGGTCACCAAGTTTTCCATGATAGGAGAAGATAGAGAAGATGGAACAAGCTGATTCTTAACTGTCTTAGCCCCAAAGTGGCACATGTTCTGGTCACAACTAGTCTATGGTCCCAACCTAACTGCAAAGCAGACTGGGAAACATAGGAGATCACATGGAATATCTGGTGAGCTTTAATAATCTTTCCCAGAATATACTAAGATCTCAAAAGTTTTTGATGTATCACTTACTAAACTGCCTTTTTGTTTTTCCTGAGAATGAGTTTATGACCTGCTTGAGAGGACGCTATATTATTAAAAGCCTAGAATCCTAAAATAATCTTTATGCTAATATTATGATATTTTGCTATACACTAGAATTGGACATTAGAGGACTCTGTCATGTAATAAAAGTGCCATTTGGTTTTAAGTCCATGAGGAGATGAAGAAAAAAATTTAAGAAAACAAGTTACTAGTGTTCTCCAAATTCCCTTTCAATTTCTCTTGCTCTATCTTCCATAGATTTTATAAAGTGAATTATGTGGAAAATTCTTAAAGAGGTGGAAACACCAGACACCTTACCTGCCTCCTGAGAAACCTGTATGCAGGTCAAGAAGCAACATTTAGAACCAAACTTAGAAAAACAGACAGGTTCCAAATTGGGAAAGGAGTGCATAAAGCTGTATATTGTCCTCCTGTTTATTTAACTTATAAGCAGAGTACATCATGCACAATGCTGGGCTGGATGAATCACAGCTTGAATCAAGACTGCCGGGAGAAATATCAATAACCTCAGATATGTAGATGACACGATCCTTATGGCAGAAAGTGAAGAGGACCTTAAGAGCCTCCTGATGAAGGTGAAAGAAGAGTGATAAAGCCAAGTAAAATTCAACATTCAAAAAACTAAGATTATGGCATCCAGTACCATCACTTCATGACATACAGATGGGGAAAGAGTGAAAGACTTTATTTTGGGGGCTCCAAAATCACTGCAGATGGTGACTGCAGCCATGAAATTAAAAGGCACTTGCTCCTTGAAAGGAAAGTTATGGTCAACCTAGACAGCATATTAAAAAGCAGAGACATTACTTTGCCAACAAAGGTCTGTCTAGTCAAAGCTATAGTTTTTCCGGTAGTCATGTGGGAATGTGAGAGTTGAATCATAAAGAAGGCTGAGCACCGAAGAATTGATGCTTTTGAATGGTGGTGTTGGAGAAGATTCTTGGAAGTCCCTTGGACAGCAAAGAGATCCAACCAGTCCATCCTAAAGGAAATCAGTCCTGAATATTCATTGAAAGTGTTGTAGCCATGGGTTCTGGGAAACAAACTCACTCAGAAGGACAATGCAGATAGCGGAGTGCAGTTTATTACACCAGCGGGCCCAAGGCAGAGTCTCCTCTTAGCCAAGGACCCCAACCAGTTTTTGTGAAAACCTTATATACCCTAAGTGTACGTGCCCAAACCCACCTCCCCAGATTTGCTGAAACTAGTTGGAACAAAGGAAGAGAAAGATACAATCAAAGTTAACCCGTGATTCATATGCCTTAAGCCTATGTAGTTAACAGTGGATAATTATCAATAGGCCTGTGGTCATACCCCAATAAGCATAATCAAATTTATGATTTTATTTGGTTACACAGATAATTAGGGTATTCTTTTAGGCAATGGAGAGTCAAGGTATGAGCCCTGGGGTTCTTCCATATGGGGAGCCTGGTTTTCCAGTTGGTATGTCGTTTCCATAGATACTGGGCGTATACCTCAAAATCCACAGTCCAGCCCAAGACGGAGTCTTGCTTTCAAGATGGAGCCTGTTCTGTCTGTTTCCTCCTTCAGATGGACTGATGCTGAAGCTGAAACTCCAATACTTTGGCCACCTGATGTGAAGAAAAGACTCATTTGAAAAGACCCTGATGCTGGGAAAGATAGAAGGCAGGAGGAGAGGACAAGATGGTTGGATGGCCTCATTGACTCAATGGACATAAGTTTGAACAAGCTCCAGGAGATGGTGAAAGACAGGGAGACCTGGCAAGCCACAGTCCGTGGGATTGCAAAGAGTCAGACAAGACTGAGTGACTGAACAACAAATGTGTATCAATTAAGATAATTCCCATAAGAGTATTTTACAGATTAAAACTACGAAACTCTAATTGTCTTGGTGTTTTGGGGAATCTCTTGTTTATAGGATTCTAAGATGACAAGCTGTATTTATTGTCCAGGCTTACCTAATTATTTTCCAAAGAAGACTGGAAGAAACACTTGAGTTTGGAAGCCCTTTGTAACATGGTAAAATTTTTAATATGCACATATGTCTGTATTATCACAAGAAAACGAGAGTGAACACTTACATAAGGAAATGGTATGTGTGCTCAGTAGTGTCTGACACTGTGCAACCCCATGGACTGTAGCCCGTCAGGCTCCTGTGTGTACGGAACTTTTCCAGGCAAGAATACTGGAGTGGGTTGCTAGTTCCCACTCAAGGGGATCTTCCTGACCCAGGGACAAAACCTATGTCTCCTGCACTGGCAGGTGGATTCTTCACTACTGTGCCAAAGACAAGAACAAAACTAAATCTTTTTTTAATTTGGTAGAGACAACAGTCTTATAGACTATACCTCCAGCTTGAAACTTCCTTTACATCTTCTTTGAATGTTTAAAATCTTCACATGGCAACTTTGATCTGAAGTTCTCAAATTTATATTGACCTCCACATGAATATTTTATATTGTTTGGCTTTTGGATTAAGTGATACCACCAGCCAAAGTATAATTTCTACTCCTGTCACCACTTTAAGTGAAACTTAATAATGGATACTAGATAGGAAAAAAATAATGTAATTATGGATTACTGGCACTTGATTTAAGGGAAAAAACCCACCTGATCAATTACTTATCTCTGTTTCTTCAAATCTTATGATTTGCTTGTAGGACAATTTTGATGAATCAGTATTTGCAAAACTCTTAGAAAAATGACTACCTTCATAATAAGAAAAAGAGAATAATAATAGTAATCTTCAGATTTTAAACATTTTCCTTCCTTTTGATTTTCTTTTATTTTTAATTTTTTTTTTCTTCCAATTTTATTTTATTTTTAAACTTTACATAATTGTATTAGTTTTGCCAAATATCAAAATGAATCTGCCACAGGTATACATGTTAATTTTTAAGATGAATTTTTGATAGCAGGATTATCCATGGTGGTCTTTGATTTTGGTTTCAGCTACTGTTGATAGCTGCTGCTGCTAGAATTTATAACCTGTTTATGGAAAGTAGGTTTCAGTTCAGTTACTTAGTCATGTCCAATTCTTTGTAACCCCATGGACTGCAGCATGCCAGGCTTCCCTGTCCTTCACCAACTCCTGGTGCTTACTCAAACTCATGTCCATCGAGTCGGTGATGCCTTCCAACCATCTCATCCTCTGTCATCCCCTTTTCCTCCCACCTTCAATCTTTCCCAGGTTCAGGGCCTTTTCCAATGAGTGAGTTCTTTGCATCAGATGGCCAGAGTATTGGAGTTTCAGCTTCAGCATCAGTCCTTCCAATGAATATTCAGGACTGATTTTCTTTAGGATGGACTGGTTGGATCTTCTTGCTGTCCAAGGGACTCAAGAGTCTTCTCCAACACCACAGTTCAAAAGCATCAATTCTTCAGCGCTCAGCTTACTTTATGATTCAACTCTCACATCCATACATGGCTACTGGAAAAACCGTAGCTTTAGCTAGATGGACATTTGTTGGCAAAGTAATGTCTCTGCTTTTTAATATGTTGTCTAGGTTGGTCATAACTTTTCTTCCAAGGAGCAAGTTTCTTTTAGTTTCTTTCCTGCAGTCACCATCTGCAGTGATTTTCAAGCCTCCCAAAACAAAGTCTCTCACTATTTCCATTGTTTCCTCATCTATTTGCCATGAAGTCATGGGACCAGATGCTATGATCTTAGTTTTCTGAATGTTGAGTTTTAAGCCAACCTTTTCACTCTCCTCTTTCACTTTCATCAAGAGGCTCTTTATTTCTTCACTTTCTGCCATAAGTGTGGTTGTTATCTGCATATCTGAGGTTATTGATATTTCTCCTGGCAATCTTTATTCCAGCTTGTGCTTTATTCAGCCTAGCATTTCTCATGATGTACTCTGCATATAAGTTAAATAAGCTGAGTGACAATATACAGCCTTGATGTACTTCTTCCCAATTTGGAACCAGTCTGTTGTTCCATGTCCAGTTTTAACTGTTGCTTCTTGACCTACATATGGATTTCTCAGGAGGCAGGTCAGGTTGTCTGGTATTCCCATCTCTTGAAGAAATTTCCACAGTTTGTTGTGATCCACATGGTCAAAGGCTTTGGCATAGTCAATAAAGCAGAAATAGACGTTTTTATGGAACTCTCTTGCTTTTTCGATGATCCAACAAATGTTGGCAAGTTGATCTCTGGTTCCTCTGCCTTTTCTAAAACCAGCTTGAACATTTGGAAGTTCACAGTTCACATATTGCTGAAGCCTGGCTTGGGGAATTTTGAGCATTACTTTGCTAGTGTGTGAGATGAGTGCAATTGTGCAGTAGTTTGAGCATTCTTTGGCATTGCATTTCTTTGGGACTGAAATGAAAACTGACCTTTTCCAGTCCCATGGCCACTGCTGAGTTTTCCAAATTTGCTAGCATATTGAGTGCAGCACTTTCACAGCATCATCTTTTAGGATTTGAAATAGCTCAACTGGAATTCTATCACCTCCACTAGCTTTGTTTGTAGTGATGCTTCCTAATAGCCACTTGACTTTGCATTCCAGGATTTCTGGCTCTTGGTGAGTGATCACACCATCATGGTTATCTGAGTCATGCCAAATTCTGACTTAAATTGAAGAAAGCAGGCAAAACCCCTAAACCATTCAGGTATGACCTAAATCAAATCCCTTATGTTTATACAGTGGAAGTGACAAATAGATTCAAGGAATTAGATCTGATAGACAGAGTGCCTGAAGAACTATAGATGGAGGTTCATGACATTGTACAGGAGGCAGTGATCAAGACCATCCCCAAGAAAAAGAAATGCAAAATGCAAAATGGTTGTCTGAGGAGACTTTACAAACACCTGAGGAAAAAAAAAAAAGATGGAAAGGCAAAGGAGAAAAGGAAAGGTATACCCATTTGAATGCAGAGTTCCAAAAAATAGCAAGGAGATATAAGAAAGCCCTCCTCAGTGAGCAATGCAAAGTAATAAAAATACAATAGAATGGGAAAGACTAGAGATCTCTTCAAGAATATTAGAAATACCAAGGGAACTTTTCATGCAAAGATGGCACAATAAAGGACAGAAATGATATGGACCTAACATAAGCAGAAGATATTAAAAAGTGGTTGCAAGAATACACAGAAGAAAGTAGGTTCACCTATAACCAATGCACTATACTAATTACATATGTTCTTTTATTTTATTGAGAAATTAGGAGTGAAATAATATTTGCCGCATTTTTTTTCTATCATTGGTAGACTAAGCTTAAGCTATTAATGTTTTTTAAACTTTTTCATAAAAATATTATTGTGAAAATCAAAGAGAGTGGGGAGATTACATTTTTGTCACTAATTATGCAAATGGGCTCAGCAGGAGACAGTTTACCCAAAGTCAGGCATTTCATGGATTGGATTCACACTGACCTTCCTGGTAGAACTCGAAGGGCTGAATACAAATACCTTCACTGCCCAGAAATTTGTCTCAGTCAAATCCTCTTTCAAACCCTGCACAATAGAAGTCTTGGGTCCCCACCAAGTCCTTGTTTACATATTTAAGCAGATTTCCTTTCCTTTTTTTTCCTTTTGAAAAAAATTGGCCCTGCCTTTTGGCATCTATGTTATACATCCCTGTGCAGAGGTTGGTGATCTTTCTGGCTGAAGGTCAGTGAGGATCCTAATTTGTATAGAAAATACCAGAGACAACACTCAAATACCAGACATAAAATGGCTGTGGATCTTCTCCATTAACTACAATACAGGGATAACTCTCAAATTACCAGAAAGGAAAATCTTGTTGACTGTGATTCAGCAATTTCTGTGTACTTAGGTTGATTAAGATCTGAAAGACACGCTCTGGAACACTACCAGTGTCAAGATGAGAGTTTGCAACCTGTTGGCCTGCTGCTGCTAAGTTGCTTTAGTCGTGTCCGACTCTGCGCGACCCCATAGACGGCAGCCCACCAGGCTCCCCCGTCCCTGGGATTCTCCAGGCAAGAACACTGGAGTGCAGACAGGTTTTGTTTGACTAAAAGCTGTGCTTTTATCACACCCATGTTTGTTTGTGCTTTGTTGTACAATATTAAAACAGGATATAAAGGTTCCAATGTAATGTTTCTTCAAAAATCAGAAACTTTAGCAACACTGGACCTACACTGTGCTTGCATTCAATTATAGACGCCTAGAGTCTTAAGATGAGACATATGTTCTTTAGCTCACAATTTGATGGCTGCCCATTCTCGACTCTCAACAGTCTTATCTGACCTGCTTCTCTCACTGACATGACCAGGCTGCTCCTGTAGCACAGAGATTCATGATTCAATAAACCAAGTTTATCTTATTTTAAGGTAGTCTTCGTACCAATTATTAATACATTGGAGTCACCTAGGGTGCTCACTAAATTTGCAGATTTCTGTTCTCTCTTAGTAGAGAAAATATTAATATACCCATCATTCGTATGCTGCATTCTTGGGCAAATAGGGTCTAGAAAGGGTTGAGATATTGGGCATTCCCCGTGCATTCCTAGAACTCTTTTCATCCCTTTTCTTCCCAGTATTAGCTTTGTATATTTCCTTGTGGGGAAATTAATGTGTTTGCTTGTCTTATAATTTCAGAACAAGTCTACATTAACTTGTTGTTGGTGTTCAGTTGCTCAGTCGTGTCTGACTCTTTGTGACCCCACAGCCTGCAGCATGCCAGGCTTCCCTGTCCACTATCTCCCAGTGTTTGCTCAAACTCATGTTCATTGAGTTGGTGATGCCATTAACTTATGCTATTGAAAAATTTCTTAAAAGACACACAGTCTCTTTTCTTTGGCCTTTTTGTTCTTTTTCCTTGGCCTAACAAGATTATAATGCTAGAAAAAGCTTTGCTCCCCATTTGGAATTGGATTTTTTAAAAGCTAGATATTGAAGGTTATAGAATTTATTGTGTTTCACCTTTCACTTGGGTGACCAAGAATTTCAAAACCAAATTTATAACTCACATTTAACAATTGTATAAATCTCTGTGGCTAGAGTATATGCAGTTTAGCTTCAACATTTGGAATAATTGATTCTGATATTTCATGTATTATGTATTCCAAAGGGTCAGTTCAAAAGACTTTGAGTGAAATTAGGTGTCCAAATGCAAATAAACTATAATAAGAAGTCTGACTGATTTTCTTCAAGCAAATATAAGGTTTTAAGCTAATGAACACCTTTATAATTCATTTAAACTCATGGTCTTTTTTGAATACAAACCAGTTGCCATTCTAAATAAACAAATTTTTAAAACTGAAGTTCAATTTACATCTTATGAAACAAACTGATTTAATGTGTTTAGTTTCATATGTATTGACAAATGCACATACTATACATTTAACTCATATCCCTACCAAGAAACAGAATATTTCCATCATCCCAGAAAGCTCCTTCATGACCCAGTAAATCTGCAGCCACTAGAAACAAATATCTTTAAACTTATGTTAAAAAACAAAATTTAACCGAGCAAGTCTGAAGGATCTTATTGGCTTTTCAGCAAGTCATGAATCAAGCAGCAACCACTCTAGCGACAGAAAGGATCTCTGAGGAGCTATACAGAATGAAAGATTTTTATAGGCAGAAGGGAGCAGGAATAAGGATGTTATACTAAACAAAAAAGTAGCTTGGTTATTGCAAGACCATTTTCCTTTATGGAATGGCAAAGATCTACCAGGCAGACTACCTAACAAGTGCTGACAGGTGACTCCTGATTGATTGGTTTAAGGTTCCATTCCTGAAAAGAGCTGAAACTATAGTTAAGCTAGATCTCAATTTGGTGATGTCGAGTTTAGCACAGGCAATCTGTTTTGGGTCTGTTTTCTTGTTTTTAATAATTCCCCCCTTTGATCAGACTCAGTCTGAGAGATTTGATCAAGATTTAAGGCATCAATGCTATTCCAAGCTTACTTCCCTGGAGTTCTCATATATTTTTTTCTGAATCTTTTTGTGGTATTTATAGGTCATGACATTGGATTCACATTCTTAAAGTCAGTGATTTTTTTTTTTTTTATCCTTTTCTAACATTCTAGTCTTATGGAGATCATTTGCTTTGCAGTTGGTGGCTGTGAACATGTATTTAAAGCTTCTGAGAGAATACAGCACCCAGGGAGCCTACCAACTGAGCTATCAGGGAAGCCCGATTATTATAATAAGCATGATAATTCCTAATGTTTGGGGTTCACTTCAGAGCTATGGCCCCTAAGACCCAAACCAATTGGAATCAAATAACTCAAAGAAAAACCCTATTGAAGGAATCACTTTCTTAAGCCAAATGGCTTGTTCAGTGATCTTATATAACTGAGTCTTAGCTTCCCCAGAAGTGTCAATCCAAGTGCGGCAGGCAGTGTTGGCCACAGCACAAACATTTGGATGCTCTGCTAAAAGATAATACTATTATAAAGGACAACTTTGGCCAGAGAATCTAGGAATTTTTGTTGAGCAAACTTACTGTTTTAGCAACAGATTCTGCAATATTTTCAAGAGTTGAGAGATTCCTGATCATAGCCTCATTTGCATTTACTTCTGGCCATGGGAGTAGGAATCTGCCAATGGAAGCAAATTTGGAATCATGAATATCTCCAGGAGATTCCAGTTTGAGTCTTTGGCTCATGACAGAGAAGGGCTGAACTTGTTCCAGAGAAACTGAGACCTTGTAATTTAGGAAGAAATTTGAGATGGGAAAAACTATAGGATCACCAATGGCATGGAAATCCAGCAGTTATTTGGAGTTGGATATGTGTGAACAATGGCATTATCTTTCTAGGACAAATTGAGGCAAAATGTGAATATAAAATAAGCATAAAGAACTTCATGGTGTAAGAATTAGGAAAAGGATGGTCAGAGAGGGAAGGAGGCATGGAAGGAAATGTTCTTGATCTAGCACCTTTGCGGGAAGCAGACTACCTTAATGTTGGCTACTTCTCTTCCTAATCAGTTTTGTTTTTCTTTATATCAGTTGCACTGCACAGCATGCAGGATCTTAGTTCCCCAACTAGGGATCAAACCTGTGCTTCTGCATTGGGAGCGTGGAGTCTTAACCACTGGACTGCTAAGGAAGTCCCTTGCAAGGCAATTTGATCTTGAAGTCCTGAGCTTTTGCCCAGAACCAGATGTCAGACAGAGCTTTCCTTCATTATAAAATATGACACCTTGTAATTTGGCAGCAGTGTCAGTAGTCAAGAGTACTTGGTAGAGTCCTTTCCATGAATCTCACTTTTGCACAAGCATAAAACAATAATTGTCCATAAATGACAAAAGACTTAAAAATGCCCATTGTTAAAGATGTGATGAGAGCACTATAATGAAATTGACATGGAAATTTGTTCATTTCTATGATAACAATATTTTAAGATAATAAGTGAAATTCAGCATTCTAGGAATTTCATAACACTTATGTTAAAACATGCTTCCATACAAATATAAACTAAGAAGTTTGAGCATAACTTCTTATTTGATATTTTTCCCATGTAATTTAAACTTAATTGCCAACATCCGCTGGATCATGGAAAAAGCAAGAGAGTTCCAGAAAAGCATCTATTTCTGCTTTATTGACTATGCCAAAGCCTTTGACTGTGTGGATCACAATAAACTGTGGAAAATTCTGAAAGAGATGGGAATACCAGACCATCTGATCTGCCTCTTGAGAAATTTGTATGCAGGTCAGGAAGCAACAGTTAGAACTGGACCTGGAACAACAGACTGGTTCCAGATAGGAAAAGGAGTTCGTCAAGGCTGTATATTGTCACCCTGCTTATTTAACTTATATGCAGAGTACATCATGAGAAACGCTGGACTGGAAGAAACACAAGCAGGAATCAAGATTGCTGGGAGAAATATCAATAACCTCAGATATGCAGATGACACCACCCTTATTGCAGAAAGTGAAGAGGAACTAAAAAGCCTCTTGATGAAAGTGAAAGTGGAGAGTGAAAAAGTTGGCTTAAAGCTCAACATTCAGAAAACGAAGATCATGGCCTCTGGTCCCATCACTTCATGGGAAATAGATGGGGAAACAGTGGAAACAGTGGCAGACTTTATTTTTCTGGGCTCCAAAATCACTGCAAATGGTGACTGCAGCCATGAAATTAAAAGACGCTTACTCCTTGGAAGGAAAGTTATCACCAACCTAGATAGCATATTCAAAAGCAGAGACATTACTTTGCCAACAAAGGTTCGTCTAGTCAAGGCTATGGTTTTTCCTGTGGTCATGTATGGATGTGAGAGTTGGACTGTGAAGAAGGCTGAGCGCCGAAGAATTGATGCTTTTGAACTGTGGTGTTGGAGAAGACTCTTGAGAGTCCCTTAGACTGCAAGGAGATCCAACCAGTCCATTCTGAAGGAGATCAGCCCTGGGATTTCTTTGGAAGAAATGATGCTAAGCTGAAACTCCAGTACTTTGGCCACTTCATGCGAAGAGTTGACTCATTGGAAAAGACTCTGATGCTGGGAGGGATTGGGGGCAAGAGGAGAAGGGGACAACAGAGGATGAGATGGCTGGATGGCATCACTGACGCGATGGACATGAGTCTGAGTGAACTCCGGGAGTTGATGATGGACAGGGAGACCTGGCGTGCTGCGATTCATGGGGTCACAAAGAGTCGAACATGACTGAGTGACTGGTCTGAATAAGGTAACATTTTACCATGTGAGAGACAAATCTTTTGAGATTTTCCAAGGTCTCTCTGGGAAATCTCCAAGTTATTCTGAGGTCAGAAAGATTCCATTTAGAATTTGATTTGGGGAAGTTGCCAAAATGTCTAACAGTTTGAACATTTGACTGCTGCTGCTGCTGCTAAGTCGCTTCAGTTGTGTCGGATTCTGTGTGACCTCATAGATGCAGCCTACCAGATGCCTCCATCCCTGGGATTCTCCAGGCAAGAACACTGGAGTGGGTTGCCATTTCCTTCTCCAATGCATGAAAGTGAAAAGTGAAAGTGAAGTCGCTCAGTCGTGTTTGACTGTTAGCGACCCCATGGATGCAGCCTACCAAGGTCCTCCGTCCATGGGAGTTTTCAGGCAAGAGTACTGGAGTGGGTTGCCATTGCCGTCTCCCGAACATTTGACTAAATTATATCAAAGATCATTATGAAATAATGCTTAATTATCATTTAACCAAAGTGATAGTAGAAGATACTAAAAGCAAATACAGAAGGTTACATAGTTGTGAGCAAAACTTGGCTATTTTAATATGAGAAGACTGGATTTTCTTAAATAATTAAAGACTTGATAAAGACAATGTGAAATACAGTAAATTATTTTACAAAGTCAGTGTGAAGTACCGTAACATTGCTAAGACATGAAATCTTTGTCCAGGCAGATTATTTAAAAGGTAGAGATACTTTTACAGTTGCTTATCAAAAGCAGACCAAAAGTCCAATAGCACTTTATCGTTTTAGCAGAGTGAAAACCAAATTTTAACTTTGCACCAGTATATTTTTAATATCAAAATTTATTAAAAATAAATAAATCCATTTCAATTTTAGTCAGCTTGACCACACATAAAATTTCCTTCCCAAGATCGCTCTTCTACAAACCTTAGGGAACTTTTTAATATCAGTTCAGATTTTGTCCTATTTTCATTGTTGTTGTTACTGTTGCTATTATTTTTCATTCTGAAATAGTCATTTTACTTTATTTGCCTACTTTTCATACATGGGCTTCCTTGGTAGCTCAACTGGAAAAGAATCTGCCTTCAATGGAGGAGACTCCGGTTCAATTCCTGGTTCAGGAAGACCCCCTGGAGAAGGGATAGGCTACCCACTACAGTGTTCTTAGGCTTCCCTGGTGGCTCAGTCAGTAAAGAATCCACCCCCAATGCAGGAGACCTGGGTTCAATCCCTGGGTTGGGAAGATCCTCTGAGAAGGGAATGGCTACCCACTCCAGTATTGTGGACTGGAGAATCTCCATGGATAGAGGAGCCTGGCAGGCTACAGTCATGGGGTCACAAAGAGTCAGACATGACTGAGTGGCTTTTCACTTTCACTTTTTCACTTTCATACAGTTCTTTCCTCTTTTTTTTTTTGGATTCTTTTTTTTTTTAATTTTTAAACTTTACAATATTGTATTGGTTTTGCCAAATATCGAAATGAATCCACCACAGGTATACATGTGTTCCCCATCCTGAACCCTCCTCCCTCCTCCCTCCCCATACCATCCCTCTGGGTCATCCCAGTGCACCAGCCCCAAGCATCCAGTATCGTGCATCGAACCTGGACTGGTGACTCGTTTCATATATGATATTATACGTATTTCAATGCCATTCTCCCAAATCATCCCACCCTCTCCCTCTCCCACAGAGTCCAAAAGACTATTCTATACATTAGTGTCTCTTTTGCTGTCTTGTATACAGGGTTATCATTACCATCTTTCTAAATTCCATATATATGTGTTAGTATACTGTATTGGTGTTTTTCTTTCTGGTTTACTTCACTTTGTATAATAGGCTCCCGTTTCATCCACCTCATTAGAACTGATTCAAATGTATTCTTTTTAATGGCTGAGTAATACTCCATTGTGTATATGTACCATAGTTTTCTTATCCATTCATCTGCTGATGGACATCTAGGTTGCTTCCATGTCCTGGCTATTATAAACAGTGCTGCGATGAACATTGGGGTACATGTGTCTCTTTCCCTTCTGGTTTCCTCAGTGTGTATGCCCAGCAGTGGGATTGCTGAATCATAAGGCAGTTCTATTTCCAGTTTTTTAAGGAATCTCCACACTGTTTTCCATAATGGCTGTCAGACATGGAGATCTTAAACTTTTGTTTTTAAAAATTTAGCTGTCAAATACAGTAATACAAAACCTATAAACAATAGTTAAATCCAAATTTTGTTTCTAGAAATTGAAGTAAATTAAGGTTACCTGCTCAGATGGCTAAAGCTTTTTACTAGTAATATTTATGGAGAAGACTAGTAAAAAGCTTTAGCCACCTGAGCATTCCCCTTGACTGAGATAATTGGTAGTGGTTTACTGGTAGTGGTTTATTGGAGAAATCCCTGAGAAGGGTCCATATAGGGGTTCTCTCCTTCAAAGGTAAATATGGAGGCATTTGTAAGGTCACTAACTTGTCAGAGTTTTGTTTATGGCTCTGTAGTTGCTTCAGAATGGAAAGGTAGTTCAGAGAGAGGATTGGTAGACTCTGAATACTCAGGTAAAGGAGGACAGAAGAGAGTAGGAGGAATCATGTCAGTCTTAGTTTTTTGTTTTAGGTACCTCTTGTGTCTTTAATTTTCATTAGCATTTTGCTAATGAAACCTTTCAAAGAATCTTTCAATGAAGTTATTTTGGAATCTTTTTTTATTTTATTTTATTTTTTAATTTTACAATATTGTATTGGTTTTGCCATATATTGAAATGAATCCACCACAGGTATACATGTGTTCCCCATCCTGAACCCTCCTCCCTCCTCCCTCCCCATACCATCCCTCTGGGTTGTCCCAGTGCATCAGCCCCAAGCATCCAGTATCGTGCATCGAACCTGGACTGGTGACTCGTTTCATATATGATATTATACGTATTTCAATGCCATTCTCCCAAATCATCTCACCCTCTCCCTCTCCCACAGAGTCCAAAAGACTGTCCTATATATCAGTGTCTCTTTTGCTGTCTCGTATACAGGGTTATTGTTACCATCTTTCTAAATTCCATATATATGCGTTAGTATACTGTATTGGTGTTTTTCTTTCTGGTTTACTTCACTCTGTATAATAGGCTCCAGTTTCATCCACCTCATTAGAACTGATTCAAATGTATTCTTTTTAATGGCTGAGTAATACTCCATTGTGTATATGCACCATAGCTTTCTTATCCATTCATCTGCTGATGGACATCTAGGTTGCTTCCATGTCCTGGCTATTATAAACAGTGCTGCGATGAACATTGGGGTACACGTGTCTCTTTCAATTCTGGTTTCCTCAGTGTGTATGCCCAGCAGTGGGATTGCTGGATCATAAGGCAGTTCTATTTCCAGTTTTTTAAGGAAGCCTTCTGAAGGCTTCTGCATGTCAATTAAAATAGATATTCCATTCTGTTTGATTTGTGAGCTCTTGCATTCATGTGCACTTCTTAAATGAGTAATCTTTTTTAACTGGAATGTTCACTGTAACAGTGATTGTAATTCTAGGTTGTTTTAGAGATATTTTTCCATTATTGTGGATATCTACAGCTTCTGGGGCTGTAGTTTCTAGATCTAAAATAAGCAGTTGTGCTGGAAGGTGGTGCGCTTAATTCTTTGAAACTTGAGGATCCCATTTCTTTAGCTAAGCTTTAGGTCTCAGAACCAAATTAATACTTAAGAGGGATGGGCTGCTGGATTGCAGATTGTGTGGCTTTTTAATAGTGTACTGAATTGTACATAAATTTTCTTGAGCTGGTTAGGTGACCTAACAGCAATCTAACCCATTCCATGACCAACTTAGCCTAGTACATGAGTCTTAAGAGTTAGATGGTGAGCACTCTAACATGTTTTGAGTGCTTGACTTTTGCCCACCTACCAATTTTGTGGCTTAGGTTTCCAAGGTTCTCATTAACAATAAATCTATGATTCCTTTGGGGGCTTCCCTGGTGGCCCAGTAAATAAAGAATCCACCTCAATGCAGGAGACACAGGAGATGCAGGTTCAATACCTGGGTCAGGAAGATACCCTGGAGAAGGAAATGGCAATCCTCTCCAGTATTCTTGCCTGAAAAATCCCATGAACAGAGGATCCTGGCAGGCTACAGTCCATAGGGTCACTAAAGAGTCAGACACGACTGAGTGACTAAGCATGCGTTATTCCTTTACCTTATGTACTCAATAACAGAAACCAATGAAACCCAAGGAAACAGAATGAGCAGTAACAAAAGAGATAGTTATTTGACTGACCAAGAGAAAGTTTTAGGTGCACACTACCAGCCGTTCCCAAAATGAACAGATTAATCCAGCAGACTCCACTAAATGGGGACTGTAGGCTGAAGCAAGGGCTATGGATTCAGGTTCTAGGTAGAACTATCTGCTAGCTGAAGCTGACCTGCTGAGTCTGGATCGGGATTGTGGGCTAACCAAGGACTGGTGCTCTGTTATTGCCTCTAGTCAGTCTAGACTCACCCAATAACCCTAGACTGAAAAGTTAATTATATTGGGAACTTGACACAAAGAGAGTGGAACTGAGATCTGAGAGTAACTTACCCATGGCCCTTGGAAATGATGAGAAAGAAACCACAAAGCATTTGTAGGTACCAATGCTTACATTTCTTATTGTCCCTGAAGCCATCAGATGTCTCTTTTGGGTCCCATCACTGCTACCAAACTGTTAAAAACAAAATTCAACTGAGTAAATTTTAAAGATATTATTGGCTTTATTCAATGACTCATGAATTGCAGCATCCAATCTGGTAGATACAAAGGAGCTCAGGGGAGCTGTAAAAAATAAAAGACTTCTATAGGCAAAACGGAGCAGAACAAGGGAGTTATACGAGACAAAAACTGGTTACTGAAAGGTCACTTTCCTTTTCCTTTAGTTAGCATCCACTAACTAGTGCATATCAGGCAATTCCTGACTGACTGGTTTAAGATTCTATTTCTATTTCTTGAAGAGCCAAAAATATTAGTAGGTTAGGTCTTGGTTTGGTGCTGTGGGGCTTAGCATGAGCAACTCCATTTTGGGCCTGCCGTCTTTTAACAATTTTAACTGCTTCCTTCCCTCACTATTTGAGGCTTAAGAGTGGTGCTATCTTTCTGCTATAGCTAATCCAGAGTACTGCACTATTTCTGACATTCCCCCAAACCCTGACAATGCATATTAAATTTTACTCAGTTCTCCTTAAATTTACCAGTTTGAATGTGCTATCTAACTCTTGATAAGATTCCAAGGGTTATCCCTGGTAAAGTTGAATAGGTGTATACCTTTGATTCAGCAGTAACAATTATTAGGTATATATACTTGAGACACTCTTGCACATTTGCTCAATCAGTTATACATGGATGTTTATTGAAATATTATTGTAAAAGCAAAAAAAAAATAATCTAAGTGTCCAAAACAAGATAATGGATCAATATATTGAAGTACAGGATTCCTTGGTGGTTCAGACAGTAAAGAATCCTTCTGCAATGCAGAAGACTCAGGTTAGATCCCTAAGTTGGAAAGATCCCCTGGAGAAGGGAATGGCTACCCACTCCAGTATTCTTGCCTGGAGAATTCCATGGACAGAGGAGCCTGGTGGGGTATTTAGTTCATGGAGTCACAAAAACTCAGACACAACTGAGCAACTGAACACATACACAAATACAATGATACAGTATAACATTATTCAGCAGTGAAAATGAAAAAAAGGTAGAGCCAATGTGCCAAGATGGATAAAATTTTAAAGAAAAGCTCTTATGATTTAAGGTTACACACACATATATAATAAGAATAAAAATATACACAAGAATAATACACCCAGAATTCAGGAAAATAGTCATCTCTAGGAAAGAAGGGTGGGATTGTTTAGGGATCCATAAAAGTCTTCAGTCGAAAGTGGTGCTATGTTTTATTTTTTTGTGGTGGTAGAGGATGTGTAAGTTTTCATTATATTATTACCTTAAATTTTCTATTACCCGAAAAGTTGATAATTTAAAACCATTTTAAAGAGCAGGAGAGGTATAAGCAATCTACCAAATAAATAAATAAATAAAAGTTCATGCCTCTGTTCATGATATTTGCAGTTTGCCTTGAGTTGTTCTGTCCTTACTTTTGTCCCCATGTTACTACAGTCCTCTAAAATCCTGCTCAATTATTTAAGGATAAGTCCATCCGGTGATATCCTAAATACCCTTTTGCAACATTTGTGAAGTTTTGGTTAGAGTGGAAATCTGTCATCTTTCAGCTCTTTGTTCTGGACACTGGAGAAAAGTATGGATTTAAGTGAGAGCCTTGCTGCTGACTTCTTGCTTGAACCCAGCTGGGAACATTTTTAGTGTTGCATAAGACAGGATGGGCTTCCTTGGTGGCTCAGAGGGTAAAGTGTCTGCCTGCATTGCGGGAGACTGGGGTTCTATCCCTGGGTTGGGAAGATCCCCTGGAGAAGGAAATGGCAACCTACTCCAGGATTCTTGCCTGGAGAATCCCATGAATGGAGGTGCCTGGTAGGCTATAGTCCACAGGGTTGAAAGAGTTGGACATGACTGAGCAATTTCACTTTCACTTTTCAAGACAAGATACCAAGATAAGGGCACTCTATAAGGATAAATATCTCCACTCCTCTCATCTTTCAGGATAATGCCCTTGCATTCATTTTAGGATTATTATGGAGATAGCAGGGGAACTTGAAAAGTTTTTGCAATATGGAGGAGTAAAACATATATATATATATAAAACCTTTGTCCAACTTTATTCTTTAAGCTGGCATGTTGTACTCCCAAGACACAAGTGGGCTACATCATATCCTTAAGTTTGCCTAAGAAATGCCAGTTTAAAAAAAATATTTTTTAAAGTTTTTAACCATATTTACTAAGAGATGCTGGAGAGGGATATAGTATACTCATGGTAGTAACAATTGGCATATTATATCACAAAGTAAAATGTTTATTGGCAGCCTTGGAACATATCTTGCCTGAGTTTGAGTCCTTATAAGTTATTAAAATTCTCTATGCCTCAATTCCATCATTTGTCAAATGAGTAAAACAATAGGAGCAACATCACAGAGTTGCTGTGAGGGTTAGGTAAGCACTTAAAACCGAGTCAAGACCTGCTACTACCATGCAACCCAGCAATTGCACTTCTAGGCATTTATCCCAGAGAAAAGGAAATTTAAGTTCAAACTAAAACCTATACAGAAGCATTTATAGAAAATTTACCTATAATAGTGCCAAATGAAAACAGCTTTCTTTTAAAGTGTAGATTTTGTTATTATTCAGGTAAGGTGAGACCAACAGATCAGGAGATAACTACAAGTGTAAAGATGGTTTATCACTCACATTTCCCAAGAGGTGGCTCCTCATGCCAGGCAGGTATGCCTTTGCTGCCAGAGTAATCTGATCGTGTTGCAGATGTGTTCTCCTCTACCCAGGAAAATATCCAGATGGTGAGGCCAGTCCATGCCCCTCCTAAATGCTCGAAACCTTCCGAGTCCACACCTACCAGTACTGAGTATGCGTGTGCCACGCAGTTAAGGCAGCCAGAGTTAGGGAAGGGTTCGAAAATTCTGAGCAGCAGGACCACCGGTGGGGTCTTCCGGGACTTCAAGGATTCTGACTAATTCCAAGCCCCCAAATAACTAGTGGAGCCTATTCTTCCTGAAGGCAGATTTGGAGGGCACTTGAAAATCTTGCCCCCACCGCTTAGGGTGGGCTGGACCGGATATCTGCCAAGAAGAATATCCTGGGTGACCCAGCTATGGAAGAGGCTGTCTGGAGCAGAGGCGCTCTAGCCATGAGTGAACTCCGCATGCATGACCCGTACAACTCTCCGAGAAATGTGGTCCAAGCAGACCCTGTACTGGTCCAGGATCCAGTTCTCAAGGTGCTGGATCACTTTTGTGGGCTTTTTAGGGGAAACCAGGCCCGGGCCTCTCTAATGTCCAAGACCGCACCTGCACCAAGACTTGCATTCACCTTGATGCCAGCTAGCTGTCGCGGGAACTTTTAAAGCCTTGCTTGATAGGGCTGGATGGGGTATCCAGGAATGAGAGACTCCTGAAAGCTCTGGTCCCTGTTAGAGGCCCAGGTTTCCATAAGCAGCGTGGCTGAATAATGACTGAGTGTTGCTACCTTTGCAACAGCAGTATTTGATTTTATTTGGCAGATGGCCCCTGGCCCAGAAAGATATCCTGGTGGTTTGGCCAGGCCATGAATCCACCGGCTGGCAGGGCCTGAGCTGACCAAGGCCTTCTGAATGGGTGCATATTTCACATGCGTGTGCCTTGGGTTCTGGGCAGCCAGGGGTCACTGAGAGGCAGGATCACTGACTCAAGGTGGCCAGAGGTAGTTCATGGTTCAGTCTCCTGGGGTTTGGCCACAGGCCGAAAGCATGGGAGGAAGATAAGAGCAAGAGTCTACTGTGGTTTCTGCAGGAAGGAACCCGAGAGGCAGGACAAACAGATTTAGGACTGGCTAATTTAAATTATTTCAGTGGGCTCTGGGATGCTGGGTCTGTCCTGAGTAGTTTGGGACCTGGCCTTGGAGGGATAGCAACAGGGGAATATTGGCTTGGAGTGTAAAAGCCTGAAGAGGAATTATGTGTGTGGGGGTATGGACAGGTGCATGTTTACTGTCTCTAGGAATTGGCTAGCCCTGGAGATTGGGGAGCAATTTCCCCAGGGTCAGTAAGGCCCCAAATATCAAAACAATATAATAAAAGCCATTCTTAAATCAGATGAGTAAACAAACTGTGATTAACTATGAAATAGTTCTCAGCAATATAAAAACAATGAACTGTCTGATGCAGGAATCTTGCTTGACACCCGGGAAGGGGTGCTCATGATGGTGGTTGGGTGTATGTGTTTATAAAAGTGAAACACCAGGGAGCCTTGTGATAATGGAAAGGTACCGTACCTTGATTAGATCAAAGTTAGTATGCTGGATGTGATTGTACATAGTTTTGTAAGATATTAACACTGTGTACAACTAGGTGGTAATAGAATCTATTATTTCTTCCAACTGCATGTGAATCCACAATGATCTCAAAACAGGTAATTGAAAATGAAAATCCTGGTACATAGTTAGAGCTCTTCAAATATTAGTTATTTTTAATATTATTTGCTCTATGTTACTAGTAAATCTGTTACAGAATGCATTAGAGTTGATTGATTCAGTACTTCAAACATTAGTTTAGCAGCATTTTGATTCTTACACATGTAAGATCCCATAGGATAATTTGTAAAGACACGACTCCTCATGTTAAGCCTAATACAATGAAGAAAAGAAATGCTAATTATTGTAATAGGAAACATAGTGGAGTACTTTAAAGTAAGATTTACAGCCAAGAAGATTTGTATTGAATTTCCTCCCGTCTGCATTTTCTCAAACGTTACTTAACTTCTTTATTTTTGTTGCTTTGTCTACAAAATAATGATGAAAATAATTTCTCCTCTTAGTATTATTATAACTTTTAAATGTGATATTACTTTAATATTTTAATAGATGTCAGTATTGCACCTATAATTGTGCTCTTACAAGATACTGGGGATCCCACAGTGTTTAAGAAAATTATGTTATTCGTGAAGTTTGTTGTCTTGTGGGGTCTTTTAAACTCTCAGGGGGAATTGCTAAGGAATTGGATGCATTCACTGCAAGGTTGTGGGCTATTCCTTTGGACTTTCAAAAAACAGTGATATCTGTCTATTTTGAGATCAATGCAAACACTTAATGTGCTTTTGCTGCTGCATATGCTGCAATTTTTTTGTTTATTACTAGAAGTATGTATGTAAACTGAACTGTGTACTTGCATTATAATTTTATCAATGCTTTGTCTTTATGTATATTTGATCTTTGATGGGCAGCAGGGCTTCCCTGGTAGCTCAGCTGGTAAAGAATTTGCTTGCAATGCAGGAGACTCTAGTTTGATTCCTGGGTGAGGAAGATCCCCTGGAGAAGGGATAGGCTACCCACTCCCATATTCTTGGTCTTCTCTGGTGGCTTAGATGGTAAAGAATCAGCCTGCAATGTGGGAGACCTGGGTTTAATCCTTGGGTTGGGGAGCTTCCCAGGAGGAGGGCATGGCAACCCCCTCCAGTATTCTTTCCTGGAGAATCCCCATGGACAGAAGAGCCTACTGAATTACAGTCCATGGGGTCACTAAGAGTCAGACATGACTGAGTGACTAAGCACAGCATAGCACAAAGCTTATGTAATCATTTACTTAGTGTTAGGTAGTTAGAATAGTAAAAAAGAGTCCAGAATGGTGGTGGCTAAAAGACAAGGAAGGGAAAAGCCCGCAAAAATAGAACAAAGGAAAGTCCGACGACTAGAGTGAGGACCTCAGTAAAACAAACAGCACTCCTGGCGAGCCAGATTTACATAGGGCAGGCCCAGGGGGAAGAGAAAAACCATATAAAAAGAGGAGCCAAAATTGGACTGGGGGCCTCTCTTCTCTTTGAGTCTTTTGGGTTAGTATGCCCTCATGCCTCGAGGAAGTATTTTCCTTTACTTTCTAAATAAAACTGAGCTGTAACACTGGTCTGTCCAAGAGCTGTAACACTGGTCCCTCTGAAGGTTGCAACACTGGTCCATAGCTTCAAATTTTTGTTGTGATGAGACAGAACTGAGGAGATTACATACTCCCCTGACATTAGCAAGTGATCAATAAGTCATAACATGCAGAAGAGAGAAAGAGATATATAGACTATTAGGAAGTGGCATTTAAGTTGGAACTTGACATAATAGATAATAGTCTAAGCACAACTCAGATCACATCTAATTAAAGAAATTTAGCACACATAATGTCCTCAAAATAAAAGGGTTTATCCATTAAAAATGGGGCTTCCTGGGTGGCGCTATTGGTAAAGAACATGCCTCCAAATGCAGGAGACATGGGTTCGATCCTTGGGTCAGGAAGATCCCCTGGAGTAGGAAATAGCAACCCACTGCAGTATTCTTGCCTGGAAAATCCATGTACACAGGAGCCTGGCAGGCTACAGTCCATAGGGTCACACCAGAGTCAGACATGACTGAAGTGATTTAGCATGCACACACACACGCTTGTAGGCATTAAAAAGGAAAAGAATTTTGCTTTCTGAAAGGTAAAAGAATTTGAAGTGAATGGGGAAAAATATTGAGTATCATTCTTTATTCTGTTACCTATAAATGATACCCTAAAAATCTGCATGCAGTCGTGACTTCTGAGGCTAGGAGATAATTCAGCTGGGCTGAGTTCTCTATGATATGAATATACTGAAGGGATATGGCAATTTTCTATAAACACATTGTTTGAAGTCTCTTGCTTCTCAGTGATATTGAAATGCTCTTTATTGTTGAGACCACAATGTCAGCTACTGCATTTTATTTAGTAGTATTTCCCAGAAAACAGCAGTTCAAACAGTGTTTCAGTTCAGTTCAGTTCAGTCTCTCAGTCGTGTCCAACTCTTTGCAACCCCATGGACTGCAGCACACCAGGCCTCCCTGTCCCTCAGCAACTCCTGGAGCTTGCTCAAACTCATGTCCATCGAGTCAGTGATGCCATCCAACCATCTCATCCTCTGTTATCCCCTTCTCCTCCTGCCTTCAATCTTTCCCAGCATCAGGCTCTTTTCTAAGGAGTCAGTTCTTCACATCAGGTGGCCAAAGTATTGGAGTTTCAGCTTCAGCATCAGTCCTTCCAGTGAATATTCAGGACTGATTTCTTTTAGGATCGACTGGTTTGATCTCCTTACAGTCCATGGGACTCTCAAAGCTAAACTGTGTTTAGCTTTATTCTTTTAGAAGATCTGGGGCTGATTGTATCTTTATCCTGAAGAAATCCTTATAACTATCAACTGTTAATTTGTATGAAGAAATATGCAAAATAATTGAAAGGCATTTTTAATTTTTAGACCTGGAAGGTAGCTATATTCTCATTAGCTTTATAGTTAACATTACCTGATGTCTGAGTTCTCCCTTTTTCCAAACACAAGAATGAATTGATAGTATGTTTAAAAGTACTGTTTCTTCAAACTTTTTGGGCTTCTTTTTATATACCATTTATATTTATAGAATATTTATTGAAACTCCTTTTGTTTCTATCCAAGAAGATAATGCAGTTATGGCTGGTGGAAAACTGAGGCTGTGCTTAAGATTCTCAACACATTAGATACAAAAAGGAATGCTGTCACAGAGGGAATTTAGAAACCTAGAGGGGAAGGAAGGATTGAGGCTTTGACAATAGATGAGTTCCCCTGAAGGGATGACCACCAGCCATTTAACATCTCAGTTACCTGTTCTGCATGTGATTAGGCTTTCTGAAGTTTCTGATAAAATGGTGAGAAATGATTATCTTCAGCTTGCTGCTGCTGCTGCTAAGTCGCTTTAGTCGTGTCCGACTGTGCGACCCCATGGATGGCAGCCCACCAGGCTTCCCTGTCCCTGGGATTCTCCAGGCAAGAACACTGGAGTGGGTTGCCATTTCCTTCTCCAATGCATGAAAGTGAAAAGTGAAAGTGAAGTCGCTCAGTCGTATCCGACTCTTCGCGACCCCATGGACTGCAGCCTACCAGGCTCATCCGTCCATGGGATTTTCCAGGCAAGAGTACTGGAGTGGGGTCCCATCGCCTTCTCCGATCTTCAGCTTAGCTGTATACAAAAGTCTATTAAGTATCAGATGCAAAGCACAAAAGTCCTTTGAATCAACCTTTTCTTTTTTCTCACTTGGTATACTTTTTAAAATTAAACTTATACTCCAAAAAAAAAAAAAAAATTCTTTCTTGGAAAATATTTTTGGCAATAGTTTTCATCTCTGGGAGAAAGTTTTTGTATTTAGTCAGCTTCTTAAAAACAGAAGGTGGATATATTTTTTTTTTCTTAGCAGATATCTATTTAAAGCTACTTTGTTAGAAAAAGTACCAAGATTATACATATAATTATGATAATATATATACTGATTATATATTGTTACAATAAATATACAAATATATTCTACAATTGTTTCAATTTTATTGTTTCATTGACATCTATTTAGAGGTATTTTAAAAACAGACACATCATTTAGGAGATGTTCTTATTAATAGAAAATGTATTATTTACAATGGATAAAATATATAGTAAATATATGGAAATATGCTGAAATATTTTTAGGGGCTGTTTTATTAAACCTTTCTTCATTTAAATGTCTTTAGTACAAAGAAGGAACTAGAAAACTAATCCCCCTGAGATTAAATTGAACATCTGGGACTGCGGAATGTTGAGAACAGAGTTAAGGTTCAGAACATGAATTTATGTGTCTATTATTCATGTTTGTTGCTGTTCTGTTATTTAAAATATTTCTGTAACTACTGTATTCTACTTACCTGGGACTGGCAGAAAGGGTGCTGTACTCAAATGTAAGTGAACCCCTATGTGTGACTAAGTATGAAAATAGAATGCACAAAGCTTTCTTCAAATTATACAGAATCTTTCTTTCTGATTTGAAAGAAGAAGAGAAACTTCTCTTTATTAAGTCTGAAATACCACACATTTCTGTCTTACCCTTAGAGTTTTAAAATGCACTATAATAATAAATATGTACTATGTATATGTATATATATGAATACACACACACACACACACACATACACATACACCAAGCCCCCACTCTGAGGCATACATTTTTATGTGTACTTTAGATAGGAGGAAACTGAAACAAGAGAATTTAAGGAATTTGCAGAAAATCACAAAATGCTGAGTAGTAAAGATTTGAACCCAGAGCCCATACCCTGCCTACCAATTCTGTTGCCTCTTTTGTTAGAATCTTTGAAAAAATTGTAGACCCTTTTTTCATTTTTCAAACTAGAATCTATACACATTTTGTATATCCTCCAGCTTCATTGTCATGCTACTGATAAAATGGGTCTCACACACACAGAAAGATGGCAGAGCTGCTGCCAGCCAAGTGGGTGTGATTGCCACGTGTTCAGTTCAGGCAGTGTATGGAAAGGTTGGAATGTTGCACTCGTAGAAACCCAGGCCTTCTTCTTAATTGCAGTCCTATTGTTTCAGGTCATTTACATTCAGGGAGCACTTCAGGACTCATCTCAGCATACTGCCAGGGCTCTGCTGTGGGAATCTCCTTGGTATGCAGGCACAGACGAAGGCCCTTGAAGATGGCTGCTGCCCCAGGTAGGAAGATGACCCAAGTGAGTTCCTTGACTCTTGAGAGATGAGCTCAGCTATAAGAGGAAAGAGTGTTCTGAGACTTGAAACAGAGGAAGGAGAAAGAGTAAAATTGGATTTAAATGGAAATCTGATGTTCATTTGAATTTGTTCCAGTTATGCTTGGAATGTCGATGCATTTGAATTTTCAAGTTTAGAACAGTATTATGTGAAAATGCCTCAATAATTCCAGAAAAGAATATGTCCAAGGGGAATGAGGAAGTAAAGGTGTCTTTTATTACTTTCAGCTTTTCCTTAAATCCATTTAATTATAACAGTAGCTTACATCTTTAATAGCTTTTCAGGGCACTTTGTGATGTGTAACTCTATTTTATTCTCACAGTAGATCTTCATTGTAGGCAACACAATTAGTATCTTCTCCATTTTGCTGATTTAAAAAAAACTGAGAGGCAGAAATATTATGTAAATTATTATTACTATTATTACTGGTAGTGAGTCAGTTAAACAATAAAGTTGATTATTTTAAAAAGTATATCTATATCTGTCTATAATTATGCCTTAACATTTTATTTTAACTTTAAATATATGAGTGTACAACTTGACATGGGCTAAGCCCTTTTATTTGCATATATTTTTGATGACTTGAAATTCTCTATGATTTCTTATTGAATCATCTATAATTTTTAGGGTTTGTGGCGGGGAGGAGTTAACTACTTAAAAACATTTTTTAAAACAATGAGTGCGGCCTCCTATATTGTTATAGCTGTTTTACAAATATTTTGTTGTTATCAAATATGGCATTTTTTTTATTGTAACTTGCCTTTACTGAATCTTACTAAAAACTTCAATAGCATTTTCATAGTGATATATCTATTTTCAAGTGCGTTGTCTATTGGTATATAAATATTTATTGAAGATGTATATTTATAACAGGTGCAACAGACATACACATGTTTGGGAAGAAACACAACTGATCTTTATTAAACATACAAGTGTGGGCAGAAGGATGTAGTTGAACTTGTGAATAGTCTGCTAGCTGTGAGCATTCATTGTAACAAAAGACACACATTTTTTTAGAAACGTAAAGATGAACTTCATTTATTTTGATTATACAGAGCAATTAAGAAGGAATAATCTTGAATGGATGTAAAGATTTAACTAAAGTCTAGTCACCATAATATCTACTTGTTAAAACAGTATTTTTTGAATTATCAATTATGTACCAATTCTAAGGGCTGAAGACAGTCTTATGAAATAGAGTCCATAGTTCTGGGAGAAGGACATTAAACAAATTAAATGTGTAAGATGGTAAAGAGTCTATGGACAAGATACTTTGGGATTTGAGACAAAGACTGATTTCAGGGCCTCACTGAGAAGTTGCTATTTCAGTAAAGCTATGAGAGGGGAGAGTTAATATACTTTAATGGCACTAACACAAACAAATGCAGTGGAGTTCAAAGGAGATGTTTTTTATTTAGCTAAGTTTGTGAAAGGGGGGACCAGCCAGGGAGCATCAAGTGCAGAACTCCTGGAGGCCAGTGTGTCTAAAGCAAGATGAGGCAGGGGAGTAATAAATAGGACCAGAAAGAAATGAATGGTAATGGGAGGAGTGCTGTTGGAAACAGAGTCATCTAGTCTTGTATTAGGACTTTGGTTTCTACTCTGAATAAAACGGAAAGACACTGGATGATTAGAATGGATGGGGTCATGATCTGACAGGTGACAGGCTGTTGTGTGCTCAATTGAGAACATCCTAAAGACCAAGAGTGAAAACCCTCAGACTGGCTGGTAGACTACTGTAGAAGTCCATGTGAGAGACCATGCTTACCTCTATTTTTCAAGCAATGAAATTAGCAGTGAAGGTGTAGAATTATTTATATGATTCTTAAAAAAATAAGACAGTAGGATCAAAATGGAGTGCTTTTGCTAAAATGCATGTCACCAAATCAAGACAACTTAATTTCAGTTTCTGCTCTTCCAGAAATGGAATTTTAAACCAATCAGGAATCAGCTGATCACTAGTTAGGGCTTACCTGACAGACCCCTGCCATCCCCTAAAGGAAACTAACCTTGCAATAAACAACCTTCATTTTTGTTTACTTTCTTTGTAACTTCCTTGTTTCTGCTCCCTTCTGCCTAAAAAAAAGTCTTTCATTTTGTACAGCTCCTTGGAGTTCCTTTCTCTCTGCTAGATTGAATGCTGTCTGGATTCATGAGTTGTTAAATAAAGCTAAGAGAATCTTTAGAATTTACTCAGTTGACTTTTGGATTTTAGCATTATTAAAAAAATGTTTGAACATAGGAGGAAAGATGATGACAGAAAAATTAAAAACAATCAAGGTATGTGAGAGCAGAAGATTGTCTAAATTATGTTGTGGCCATATAATGAATATTATATAAAATATATGTAATATACAGAAAAAAATTATAGTGACATTCAGTCATGATATATGGTGAAAGTGAAGTCGCTCAGTCACGTCTGACTCTTTGCAACCCCATGGACTGTAGCCTATCAGGCTCCTCTGTCCATGGGATTTTTCCAAGCAAGAGTGCTGGAGTGGATTGCCATTTCCTTCTCCAGGGGATCTTCCTGACCCAGGAATAGAACCGGGGTCTTCTAGTGTTAAATAAATACTGTAGGTTGTAAGATAGACAAAATACATTTTCACAAATATAAAATATGAACATATATTATATATACGAGGCAAAAAAGACAGGAAGAATATATAATATATTCATGGATTATGGGTGTTTTGAAATGTTATTTTTGCTTCTCTGCATTAATTTTTTTATAAATACATGCTAGATATATTAGTTCATTCATTTCTTTGTTTAGTCTTTTTTTCTTTTTGAGAAGTGATTATCTTTAAAATTCTGCTCTTGGCTTTGAAAAACATTCAAAAATGAGTGAGATATAATTCTTGTCATCAGTCTTTGGAACTTTGTGGGTGATGAGAAAATAGTACCAATGCACATACCAATAGATCAAGAAATTTTACCAAATCAACTAGAGAAGCACAAACAAAATACTATGAGGGTTTGTGAGGTGACAAATATTTAGCTATCTGTAGCATTTGAATTGGGCTGTGAATTCTCAGGGGGGTGTTTTGACAGTTTGTGGAATAGTATTTTCAGCTGAGGGAACAGAATTAGCAGAATTATAGAGGCAGGGATGGGAGTACCGTGTTAGAGAAATTAGGTAGTATGGCTAGAGTGTAAAGGGAGCATACATGGAAAAGTATATAAATATAATATAGTATGAAGAAGTATGTAAATACAGTGGAATAGAATCAGACATGAAAAATGGTAGACTTAAAGTAATAGAATATTGTTAGTCATTGAAGAATTGTGTATGTGTGCTATATTCATAGATAAACACATTTACATACATTTATATTCATATATTAGTTAATATCTATATGCAGGTTGCTCAGGCTATTAATATTAGACTTGTGTCACAAAATTGACATTTAATGAAAAGAAAAATGTATCCTTATGACTTCTCTTCCTTCCAGAAATATTTGCTGATTTATTTTGGGCTCTACTAATAGAAATAACTGTAAATATTTATTTGTAGGTTGAAAATTTTACTCTAGGCCCTCCTGTACTAAAATTCTTCTGAGAAGCAGCCAGAAGAATCTAGTTCATTATATGTGAAGTTTATTTTCTCATTCGTTTGGAAGAATGAAAAGAATTTTTGCCTTCCAGAACTCAGTGGTGACGTCTATGGAGAGATGCTGGGCATCTCCTTTAAATTTGTCGTGACTTAAGGCCATGGCATAGAGCCAGAGCCAGCATTATGGCTGCCCTTTGTCACATTGCTGCAGTTTGTGAGTTTGCATTAGTCAACAGCACTTTGGAGGGTCTGATTTCTTACTTGTGAACATTTGCTCTTGGCTGTAAACTGGTAAATAAACAAAGGCTTTGCATGAGAGAGCAATGACATTTTGGTAATTCTAGGGGAAAAAAAGTCAATTTGAGCACTTGATGATAAAGAGAGGAAACCAAGATGTTACATTTTGCAGTCATTTGTCCCTCCCATTTGTAACTGACAGATTGGATTTAACACATGGAAACTGAAAGACTACTTGTCTTTAAAAATGGTCTAATTACATTTGGAACTTAAGGGGAAATAGAAGATTCCAGGATATTTTTGTTTTGAATTTGAAATTGGGGACAGCGCATGCACAGTTGTTTGTTTTCACACTTTATGGGAATGAATCACACCATGTCGACCGTGAGATTTAATTATGTATTTAGCAGAGAAGCTGGAGATGCGCCAGTGCAATAGCTAAGCTGCTGGAATAGCCTGTGCACAGCCCCTTCCAGTTTCCAGACACTCCAAACCTTTCCTAATAGCACATTTAACATAGGAGAAGGAATGGTGTTGATGAGATGCATCAAATCTCAGTGGAATTGTGTCTGCTTGGAAACAAAATGCTGATGTCAAAGGACTTTTTTTTTTTTTTTTTTTTTTAATAGTGGGGAGCGAAGCTGCTGAACCTCTGGGCATAGGATTTAACTTTAATTGAGGCAGTCTGAGCAAAACATGTCATCTCTGCCTGTTCCCATTGTTCTTTTCATCTATAGGTCAGTGTGTGAACCCTCTCTGTTCCTAAACCTTGACACACACACACAGAACTTGTTGCAATATATAGATCTTGGGGACCAGGGATGAACAAAAGCTTGAATTATTGCATTTAAAAATTCACCATTATTTTAATGAGTGTTCTTTAATACTCAGTTCAAAATAGCATTGGCTGAGAAAATTCTTAGGTTGATATGTGTTCAAAGATTTAATTTTTCTCATAATAGCTAACTAAATAGGTTAACTTATTTATTAAATATTCATGAAGGATACTTAAATAAACTAAAAGGGATAGATAAGGGTGTCATTTTGCCACAAAATTTATTTCCTTCTTAGATGTATTTAATCCAGAGTTTTCATTCGTTTCAAGGTTCTTGAAGGTAGCTAGGAATGTTAAAGTTTCTTAATATGTCAAAAACCTAACAAAAGTCATACATTTCATTAGCATGAAAGGACTCTAAGGCTAATGAAATATTTTTTTTATTCAACATTATTGTATCACCCTGACTAGTTGATTAACTGTGGATAACATTTTAGATTTTCATTGTGGAGGAAAGTAGTAATAAAAAACAGATCTTTTATGGTGAAAGAGCTGGGATCTGAAGATACAACCTCAGTATTTATGTTCTTATGATTATTTCTGTCTACATTTTTTTCCTTGTTCTCAAATGGGGATGAGAATTCTATATAAAAGCAACATAATGACTTTGGGCATAGACTAAAAAGTCAAGAATGCTAATTCCTTCTGATTTATAGTAAATTCTATTTGGAAACAACATTTAATCTCTTGCTCCTTGGTCCCTTTATTTATAGTTGTTGGATTCATTCTCCTATAGTCTAGGTGATTGTTTGTGGGGGTTGTTGGAATTTAGAGTCAGTGAATCTTTGATCCAGATGTATTTTTAATAAGGTGATCAATAAAACTTGTTTTAGATAACTTTCAGTGAGTAGAATGGAACTGCCTGTGATTGGGAACCATGCTTCCCTTGTATTGGTAAATGTTAAGTGGGCATATTCAAAAACTGATTGGCCAGTTTGCTGAAGCAGGACTGTTACTTGATGAATTAAAATATATGTGGTACCTCTACTGACAATCAACTATGAAACAGTATTTTAAAGAAGAGTCCTTGAAAATACATAAAATTAGTTTAAAAAACAAGAATGAAATAATTCACTCATGAACACAGGCAGCATTACACCTCCATAGTCGACAGGCAGGGCAGCAGCATTCAGCTGTGAACCCCCTTCTGAAGAACACTGAATTGTCCAAGGTCATGCTTCTTTCCAGCACTGAATGGGGTATGGGAAGGGGATGCTTATAACAGCCTAGCCTCTCATCCCAACTTGAGACAGGTTCAAAATCCATTCTGTTTTCAGAACCTCCATGAATTTGGCTAAGGCTTTCATTGAGACTGTATCACAGTTAAGCTTTGCCTTCTTCTCAGCCCTGCGTCTTTTCCTTCACTTCCATAGGAGTTGATCACAGAGCATTCCCGACATCCTTCTGCCCACTAATGCCTTCTGAGTCCATCTCTGTCTCCCAGGAAACCTAACCTGCAACAGCCTCAGAGTGTATAAAAGAAAGCTAATCTGGGCTGCTTTTATGTCCCATGTGTATAGTCTGGAGGCTGTCGCTACCCTGACTCAGAAGGTGTGGTGGCCAGCCTACCTCCTTATACTCAGTCTGGGTTTACTTCTGACTGTATCTAGCCATATATGCTAAATCAATATCTTCAGTCTTGAGAAACCCTAAACGTTCATGTATTCCATTCTAACTACCATGAGGAACATCCCCTTCCCTCCCCACCCACGAAAATGAATTGTGTGTTCAGTTTAAAGCATGTGAAATGATTTCCACTGAATTTCAGCGTGACCAATAGCTAACAGCCTCATTGTGGTCTCTCAGGCTAAGCACCATACGTTGAATATCTGAATTCCCACATAAATGATATTATACACCTTATTCTGTTTCCCAGAAGATCTTTCTTTGGATTCCAGATGTTGAAAGCATCATCATGTTAGGAGCCAGGAAATGTTTTGTCATTTCTGTTATGTGTGAAGAATAATATTTAAAATATTTCTCTGAATGTTATTTTCCATCTTGCTTTGCAATTTTCATCATTTGTAAGCTCACATTGGTTTTTCTGTGTATGTTTTTGGTGTGCCCGATCAAACCTGTTATTGTGATTTTATTTTGACACTCTTGGTGTCAATTTCCAGGAAACACCTGTCTAAAGAACAACGTGGAGCTCATCCTACGGGAGTGAGCCAGCCATCTCTGCCAGGCATAGTAGAGTTCGAGCATCTGTGTGTTAAGACCAAATGGTGCCTGAATCAGTTTAATTTAATTTGCTTATCATTTCACTTTGGAGAGAATTCACAATACAAAGATACATTCACAAAGAGACCATTTCTGCCAAACCCCAATTTCAAAGTGTTCCTAGAATGTGCAAATATTGATTATTGAATCAGAACTTTCTCTCAGTTTAGCAATTTTCCCATTATACCTTTAGATCACTAATATAGAACTTGCTTAACTATGACTAACTAATGAGTGATGTCTGCATAATGTAAAAATGTTAATCCATATCTTCAAATATCTATTCTTAGTCAGCTCTGATTTGTAAAGACTGGAGAAAATGATAGTTTATCTCATGGAATATGATCTATCTTTGTAAATACTCTTTCTCTATTTTCCTGGCATTTATACATGCATGCTCACAACCTTCTTGTTAAAATACAAAAATCATTGGTAGAAGGGATAGCTCTCAATCTATACACTCAAGTGTCCACACAATGTTCCATGTCTTCATTTTTCAGTGAGTGAACTCAACGCCACATTCTGAGAACCTTTCCTGCTGTGATGATGGGAAGATTGATTTTTTCCTTTTCTTAGTGTCTCACTCTCTTCTCTGAGTTGAAATATGAATCTGGGGCCATGTGCCGAGATAAAGTATTAGAAAAAAGGCTCCCTGCTTGTCATCATGGGATATCTGTGTTAAGGACTGGATATTTGTATCCTCACAGAATTCATGTGTTGAGACCTAACCCCTTACCCCAATGGTGATAGTGTTTGAAGATGGGACCTTTGAGAGATAATTGAATTATAAGAGATCATGAAAATGGCCCAGATGATAGGAACTGTGTCTTACAAAAAGTGGGAGAAAGATGAGAACTGTTTCTCTCTCTCTCCCTCTCTCCCTCTCTCTCTGTCCTGTAAGGGTCTATCGAGAAGGAGGTATCCACAAGCCAGAAAGAGAATCTCTCACTAGGGCCTGACTCTGTTAGCACCTTAATCTTAGGTTTCTCAGCCTCCAGGATGGTGAGAAATAACTGTTTCAGTGCTTTGTTATAGCAGCTTTAACTGCCCAATACAATCTGTCTACACTGATGATGATGAGATGGTCTTGTGCCTGTCCCCATGGCCTCATCAAGCCTGACACTTTTCCGTTTTTCCTGTGTCATGGTTGTGACTTAGAGATTTGTGCCAGGCTGTCTGTAGTGTCACTTATTTGAAGCATCACACAGCATCTCTTTCAAATCTTGTTACCTCTCTACAAGCAGCCCATAGATTCTCCTTTTCCAGAGACCTGTGCGCTTACTTGATTTCTATTGGACTCCTTGCCTCTATTCCTAGTACTTTAAAGTTCCTTCATGGTATGTGCATGTAAGGGGAAAAATCCAGACGGACTTGTAGGTAGGTGACTTTTATATCCACCATTCCTTGAGATACAGAGCTAGTCTAATTTCTTCAAGAGCAGATTGCTTTAAAAAGATAATATTAATAATGCAATCAGATGAGAAAGGACCACACAGATTTTAATATCTCAAACTATTTTTCAAACACAAATCTCAGCAGCCATTTATTGACAAGCATTTTCATTTTAGACAGAAAGAGGAGGATGCATTGTGCCTTGTGCAGAATTTGTCACCAGCCAGCAGAGGGAGCTTCTGAAGTTTTAGTACAGGTGTAGCAGTCAGGGGTACCAGTGATCAAAGATGGTTTGTCTCAATAACTACAAGATATGCCAGTGCTTAGTGATGGGGAATCAAGGGTCTTTCTCCTAACACCTAGGCTTAAATCTTTACTAGCGATAAGTTTGGCACATGTCATATTAACCTTTCTATTCTTTAGTTTCCTAATCTGTACAGTGGGCAGATGATTTCTAAAGTACTTAAAAGTTTCTGACGCATATTATTGTTACTTAAGTGATTGTTAATGACAATGATTGTAGAAGAAAATACCAGAACTGTTGGAAATGTAGGTCACTCTCTCATCCTCTCCCCCTGGTAGGAAGAAAATATTAATAGGGAGGAAAAATAGTAAATTGATAGTATATTTATCTAGATGGAATGGAATTAAAACCAGAAAGAACTAAATTTACCTTGAATTGGTAAAATTTAGTTTCCTGACATCAGAGAAAATGGATGTCTATAAATCCATTTTTCACAAGTGGGTCAAAATATCTATTAATTCATATCTTGCTATGATAATTAAATAATTACCTTTAAAAAATAACATGTGGTTTATAATGCATCAGATACAAATGCAGGATTTATTGGCAAGAACTAATTGATTCTAATTAGTTTGATACCTAATTTGGTTTTATGTTTCTCTCTACATTTTACCTCCAAATTGAAGACTCTTTACCTTAACAGCTCACACAGCATAATCTGTTAAACATTTCTGGAAAAAGAAATATATCTTTCCCTTTGAAAGCTATTCATTCCAATCATAAAGTGCCACAGGCTTTTTCCTCCCCCACCTCACCCTGCCCCCATTCAGAATTCTATAGGGAAAGAAATGGTAGGGAGATGAAAGTCCTTTAAGACTTCTCCCTTTAAGAAATGAGACTCTCTTTTCCCTAATTTAATTAAAATAAACATGACTTGAGAAAGAACAAGAAATACCTGCAGGTTTAATTCTAGTTTCTCTCCATCTGTTAGACCCATATTTTCTGAAATGACCTAGCAGCTGTGCTGCAAAGACACCCCACACTAATGTTCTCTTTTATACATGCCTAAGACTAAAGCTTTAGTAAATATTTCAGTATTTTATTTATATCAGATATAGTCACCTTTTAAAAATGCCACTGAAAGCTCTGTGTTTTCCTTTGAAGGTGGCATGTTGACAGTTGAAGTGAGTCCTCTAGTTACATTGTTGACCTCAGAAAAGATCTGGGAGAATCTTCTGGTTGAGAACTAAATACCAAATTGTACCAGGAGAATCAGTGTTCAGTAACTCAGAGTTGACCATGGTCTGCTGCTCTGAGCAGAGGCAAGCATATATTTTATATGTGCTCAATAAAAGGGACCACAGGATTATAAAACAAAGCAAAGGTGATTTGATGGTGATACCTGGATACAAAAATTCTTTATTTATTCATTCAGCCACTCAGCTGTTTACTAAGCACCTATAATACTATGCACTGATGGAGGAGCAGGGGCACTTATTTACATCTTGGATTTAGGCACCTTCATGCTTAAAGTAGCCCTTAATAGAGGATTATTCCTTAAGGAGGGTGAGTGAGAGGAGAGGGTGTGTGGTTCTCCAAACCTCCATGGAAGACTCAACTTTTAAATCCAAGCCTTGAAAGATAGATGGAATTTTATAATACATTTGTAAAATACATGTTTTTTTTTTTAGGGGAATGAGTAGCATAGGTGCCTTTAAGAGAGTCAGAAGGTACAGGGTATATGCTAGGAGAGTGAGTGATGCAAATGAAGAGAAAGATGATTAAACAATAATGTTTATTATAGTTGCTACTAATTGATTAAGGAGCTTTCACATTATAGAGGGATTCTTAAAACTTTCCTGAGAATGTACTAATAACCAAGAGGAACTTGGCAATGGGGCCAGAGATGGCCAGCTGCACGATTTAAATTTCTTTGAAGTCTGACCTTTTTCTCCTAGTAATTTATACAAAGTTTGTATTTTATTTCATAATGCAAGTACATATGCTTCAATATATATATTAAAAAAGTCTCAACTTGTTTTCAGGAAGATACTACCATCTGTGGCTGCACTTACCTCTTATCATGGAAAATAAGGCTCATACTCCTGGATGTATGAGTCCTGAGTTGTAGAGGCACGGGCACATAGTCACTCAGATACGAGCAGCAGAAAACAAGAGGAGAAAGGAAGATTAACACCTCATTGTGGCTGGCCTGGAGTGAGCAGTTCTAGGCTAAAATACTTGGAAGCGGTTCTTTAGGTAATGGGGGAATGAAGGAAGTTTTAAATCAGGCCGTTAGGAGACTCCAGCTTACTCTGGCTAATCAGGCTTGACTTGGCAGAATATTTTAGATGGATTAGGGGTGAAGAAACAGGAAAAGGAAAGAGGGAGGCCAGTTAGTAAGTGAAGGTCAGGGTCATGGCCAAGATACAGTCACAGAAGAGAAGGAGGTGAGCCTAGACACTGAACACATGGAACTTGACTGGATGTTGGTGACAATGGTGAGAGGAACATAATGTTTTTTTGATTCTGGGTATAATTGTGAGGTTACCGGAAGTTCCATTAAAAAACATGGGGAATCTAAGGACCAGAGGAGCAAATTTGAAAAGTAAAGACTGGTAAGTTCTTCTTGGAACTACAGAGTTTGAGATAGCCAAGAACTGTTCTAGGAATCTATCCTACAGAAGCATGGATGATTCTGTTAGTCTCCATTTATCTCATTAGGGTGCATATATTTAAAATGAAATTAGATGTGTTTAAAAATTATATATCAACATTTTAAATATATTTATATATATAGTTTTTATCAATTGTTTATTACTAACAAAATGATCATTTAATCTAGTTTTTTTTAATCTTAGAGATTTAGCACATTGGGGAATAAAATAAGGTTTATCTATTTAAGTAAATTTCAAGTTCCAATTAATAAACACAGCACTTTTTTTTTTTTTTGGTACAGAGAAGCATGATAAGAGATCAGTAAAACACTTTAAAGGATAAAATATTTTATTAGAATAAAATTGTATAAAAAAGTATAAGAAAATATGAGTTCAGGGAGAAAAGGAAAAGGTAGAGTTCCAAATGTTGGTTCATTTGGCTTGTTCATGTAGTTTAAAATAGATAATGTGTGTGTGTTAATCGCTCAGTTGTGTCTGACTCTTTGCAATCCCATGGACTGTAACCCACCAGGTTCCTCTGTCCCATGGAATTCGCCAGGCAAGAATACAGGAATGGATTTCCATTTCCTACTCCAGGGGATCTTCCTGACCCAGAGATCGAACCTGAGTCTCCTGCACTGCAGGTAGATTCTTTACCATCTGAGCCAGGGCTTCAGGGAAGCCCAGAACACTGGTACAGTAACTAAATATAATCATGAGCGTGGTAAGTGGTAGAAGATCTATGACTCTTGACATCTTAGGTCTGCTTAGACACAGATCGTTTTGAAAGGTAAAGCAGACTTTTGAAAAAGGTAGGCTGCATCCTCTAACTGGAGGGTCTGAGCCCTAATGAATTATAGAAAGTGTTTGGTAGCCTCTTCCCAACAAATTTCTACATAAACATGTCTCAGAAATCTACATGGCCTCCTAAGTCAATGGGTCAATGGTGTGTGTGTGTGCTTAGTCCTGTCCGACCCTTGGCAACCCCATAGACTGTAGCCCACTAGGCTCCTCTTTCTATGGAATTTTTCAGACAAGAATAGAGTGGGTTGCCATTTCCCGCTCCAGGGAACATAGATGATAGGATATATCAAACTGTTATGTATGTAGTTTCCATTGGCTATGTTGAAAGTAATGAGATCTTTATTTTGAAGTATCAGTATTTATAATATGGTAGACATTGCTTGCTTTTCGGTTATTTAAACTTATAATGAAAAAAGATTAGTTATCAACTTAGAAAATGTGGGGAAGGGTAGACAGTTATTCAAAATTATTTTAGGGAGTACATGAGCAAAAAATTTTCAAGGCCACTACCGTGGCATATTTTGGAAAATGGTAGGTTTGTCACACAGCAATTCTTGAATCGTCTCTCTGGATCCTGTTCTTCTGAATTTGTTTCTTCTTATTGCTCTTTACTTTGCTTTAGATAATGTCTCAGTCTGTGGCTGGCAGTTCCCCTGGCAGCCATATTGCCAAACCTGACAGGCCTCTGGGGTGGGGGATGAGGGTGGTTCAGGTGAAATACTGAAAATCTACCAGGACTCATACTGGGCTAAAATCCTGGCTCAGTTTCATCCCAGCTATATGACCTTGGGCAAGTCACCCAGTCTCTCTGAAACTCATCTGTAAATGATTGATGGGATTGCTGTCGGGTCAGGTGTGATCATCTCTGTGGATTACTTTGCCCTGTTTGGTATAGAGAAAGAACTCAAGAAACAGTACCTTTTCTCAGGGCAACCAGCCCTGTCAGAAGAAGAAGAGTTTATATAATATCAGTTTCTGCTCACTTTTTGTCTTTTAAGCAAACAGATTTCTCATTAAGTAACTAAAACACTTAAATGAAAATAAAATGTTAAAATAGGTACTTGTCGTGATTTCCACTGCTCCCCAACTATTAAATATCTTTTTGATTATTAGGGTATTTCTATACTTTTGAGTCCAAGCCCACTAAGAAAGAAGCCACAAAATACCTTTGCAGGTAGAACATGAGTATGTCACAAATCAGATGCATTTACCCAAGATTTGGGTTGGGAGATGAGTAATGTGACTACATTTTCTCAGGGAGGTTTTTTCAATGGCATGAAGATGTTTAAGCTGGTTTTAGAAAAGGCAGAGGAACCAGAGATCAAATTGCCAACATCTGCTGGATCATCGAAAAAGCAAGAGAGTTCCAGAAAAACATCTGTTTTTGCTTTATTGACTATGCCAAAGCCTTTGACTGTGTGGATCACAATCAACTGTGGAAAATTCTGAAAGAGATGGGAATACCAGACCACCTGATCTGCCTCTTGATAAATCTGTATGCAGGTCAGGAAGCAACAGTTAGAACTGGACATGGAACAATAGATTGGTTCCAAATAGGAAAAAGAGTACATCAAGGCTGTATATTGTCACCCTGCTTATTTAACTTGTATGCAGAGAACATCATGAGAAACACTGGGCTGGATGAAGCACAAGCTGGAATCAAGATTGCCAGGAGAAATATCAATAACCTCAGATATGCAGATGACACCACCCTTTCACCCTAGAAAGTGAAGAGGAACTAAAAAGCCTCTTGATAAAAGTGAAAGAGGAGAGTGAAAAAGTTGGCTTAAAGCTCAGCATTCAGAAAATGAAGATCGTGGCATCTGGTCCCATCACTTCATGGGAAATAGATGGAGAAACAGTGGAAACAGTGTCAGACTTTATTTTTCTGGGCTCCAAAATCACTGCAGATGGTGATTTCAGCCATGAAATTAAAAGACACTTACTCCTTGGAAGAAAAGTTATGACCAACCTAGATAGCATATTAAAAAGCAGAGACATTACTTTGCCAACAAAGGTCCATCTAGTCAAGGCTATGGTTTTTCCAGTAGTCATGTATGGATGTGAGAGTTGGACTGTGAAAAAAGCTGAGCACCGAAGAACTGATGCTTTTGAACTGTGGTGTTGGAGAAGACTCTTGAGAGTCCCTTGGACTGAAAGGAGATCCAACCAGTCCATCCTAAAGGAGATCAGTCCTGGGTGTTCATTGGAAGGACTGATGTTGAAGGTGAAACTCCAATACCTTGGCCACCTGATGCAAAGAGTTGACTCATTGGAAAAGACCCTGATGCTGGGGAGGATTGGGGGCAGGAGGAGAAGGGGATGACAGAGGATGAGATGGCTGGATGGCATTACCAACTCGATAGACATGGGTTTGGGTGGGCTGTGGGAGCTGGTGATGGACAGGGAAGCCTGGCGTGCTTCGATTCATGGTGTTGCAAAGAGTCGGACATGACTGAGTGACTGAACTGAACTGAACTGAAGTGTTTGTGGCCGGTTTTATGTCTCTAGTGTGGAAATGGTACTGGTGACTATGATGATTGGAGTGGAGACTCAATCCTGGTGGCCAGATACATTCAGCATCTCGTTTGTGATGGCAGCAGAAGCAGAGGATCATAAGACTGTTTTCAGACAATTTATACTTCTGCCTTAGGAGCTTCACCTCTTAGCTGGAACTCCAGTCCTCTCGTCTATCCTGTGAGCCTCAAATATTCTTTCAACAGGCTTCTTTTTCCGGTTACCCAACCTTTACTGCTGAGACAGAAGCAAATATACAAGAGGTGGTTTTACATGGCAGGCTTCTAAGGGAATAAGCACCTATATGTTAACATCAATAATAGCTTAGTCTAATCATGAACTTCCTCAGAGTGTTTTAGAATCTTTTCTTTGTTTTTGGTAACGCTGTATCCTCCACAAATAGGTTCAGCGTGTTGGAGTCCGCAAAGCTTAGGCTCTGTGCTGTACAAGAAGTTACATTCTTCTGATCTTTTAAAGCAGTTCTCAACTTATTTTTTGCTACCAATAACTGATCAATATGAAATCATACCCATATAGCAGTGAGGTTGATGGAGTGGGAGTGGGATCGGAGTTGGATCGAGCACAGAAAACTGAAGAAACTGGGGTAAATGACAACATCCAGGAGATGGTTATTTGAGAAAGCCTGGAGCAAAATATGATTTACTGTTGTTTACCTCTCACACTGTCCCTCTGACTCCAGCAACACTAATTTAGAGTGGAGATCTCTTTTGTAAGAGCTAATCAAAATGACAGACCATAAATAGTAGTGAATGATATTTGCATCCCCCCTTTCAAAGGTAAATGTAGAAAAAGAACGATAATGTCTGGGGAATGTGAGCCTCTGAGGGTAACTTTATCCTGTAATCCATCCATCCTTGGAAAACAACAAAAATAACATGAGGTAAAACTTGGAGATAAAAAAGGCTGAATGTTTTGGTTACCAAGTTTGAAATCACGTTGTGTAAAACACTCTGTGTGTATTTATTTATTTTACCTTCAAATGTTTTTTATTTCATCTTCATTTTATTTTAAACTTTTTATTTTGTACTGGAGAATAGCTGATTGACTATGTTGTGATATTTTAGGTGAACAGTAGAGCGGTTCAGTCATACATACACATGTATCCCTTCTTCCCCAAAGTCCCCTCCCATCCAGGCTGCCACTTAACACTGAGCAGAGTTCCCTGAGCTGTACAGTATAGGTCTTTTTTGGTTATCCATTTTAAATATAACAGTGTGTACATGTCGACCTCCAGCTCCCTAACTATCCCTTCCCCCAACCCTTCCCCTGTGTGTATTTATTTTAATGGGTATAGTATTTAATGTAGGCAATATTTTTGATTCCTCTCCACTCCTTCATTAATCAGAGTATTGCTAATACTACATGCTGCATATACCTTTTCAAAAGACTTCTTCAATTATAGTGATAATGTAATATCATTGTCTTTAAATTTGCTCTGATGTACTAATTAATGAAGAAACACATTGCAGCCTCTTTGTGAAAGATGAGGGCAGAGTAAATGAGGCCTGCTGTTTCAGACGGCTTCAGATTTTATCTCTAATACTCAAAATTTTGAACTTGGATATTACATTAACCTTAGATATGCTAGTAATCAAGTGTGGCCAGACAGCTGTCTCCTGATTACATATCTGAGAAGATAAATGTGGTATTTATGCCAATCAAAGTCGGCTTCAATTCACTTGTTGACTAGCTTCAAGCTTAATAGAGGGTTCTGAAAACAGAGGAAGCTTAAGAGATGTCAGATGGAAATGAAAAAAATATTTACCCCCCAGCCTTCTTCAGGCTAGAGATGCACAGTCCCTCAATACATTTGTTAAATGTGAGAAAGGCTGCAAAAACTTGGCAGGTTTACTGATATGTCATAGCTTATATAAGAATTGTCTGGTCTATGAAAAAAAGTCTCTCTCTTTTTTTTAATTGCGAAAACAATGTCACAACATTACAGGGAGTTTGGCAAATAGAGGAGAAGATATCAATCATAATCTCAACATTCAAACATTAAACCGAGTACAATATCTGTGGGTTCTGTTCCTTTTGTTTTTCATTTCAATGGTAAGTTTTCCATTATTGCAACCATAATGTCCTCATTACAACTTTGTTCTTTCTTATTAAAGTCAGTTTAGGAGGAGTTTTTATGTTTTGCTATGTTGACTCATAATTATCTAGTTTAAACAATTGTATAATTTTCAATGAGGTAGATATACTTTATTTAACTAGTCTCTTACCTGTGGGCATCTCATTGACTTTTAACATTTTGGATTATTCAGTGTGTCTCAATGAATACCTTGCAATCATTGTGTCTTCCATATTCTGGGAAATTTCTTAAGATAAGTTTGTAGATAACAGTAAGGCATGCCCCTTTAATTGGTGATGTTGGTAAAACCAATTACATGGGATGTTGGAGAATAAAAGCTAGTCTTCTTTAGTGGGTTGAAGAGTGAATGGGGGTAAGAACTGGACAGTTTTTCTGCTGATGGTAAAAAATATTTTCAAGAAAAAATTAAAGTTACAGGAACAAAATGGAAAGGCTGAAATAATGAAATCTGGAAAAGACAGGAAGATCTGGGATCCAGAACATCAAAAGCTCCATGGAAAAATTAGCAGTGCAGACAGAATATGCTATCCCCTGTATGTGAGGGAAAGCACAATTGTAGGTGTGTATGCAAGGAAGCCTTCGGTTTGGTGGCAAGAAACCAAGGGAATCCTTAAGTGATTATGGAGTTCATCTGCTGAGAGGAGAAGAGAGTATGTCTAAAATAGCCACTATTAAGAATGAAAGATAATTGACAAGTAACAATGGCTAGTGTTTTCTTCTGTGCACTCACTATGTGCTCCCTGCAGTGCTAAGTGCTTAATATGTGCTGTCACATAATAGTTGTATACTTTTCCATCGATCTTCTGCAGTGCAAGTATAGGAAGACGTTGATTCAGGTCTGGATGCTTGCCACGTGGGTACAATAGAAAGGCAGTGCTAAAAGGAAATTGATGATGTGGCATGGGAGAGGTGGAGGGGAGTGATCGCGCATCTCTGCTAGATAGGAGAAGTTGTAAAAGAGCATGCACTGTGCGGTGCTAAGGGCAGATTTGCACCAAAGCCCTGGCCGAATGGACCATGAATAAAAGAATAGATTTATGGGACCAAATCTTCAGTCATCTTTTGTATTACCAGAAAAGACCTGACTCTGACATGGCTAGTTTATTACCCCTCTTGTGGACAGTCTACTTTTTATAAATAAACTTCCAAAGATATATGGGTGGGAAGCCAAATGGAAAAATACATTGAGTTTGAGTGTCTCAGCTGGTAATCATAGAAAAGGCGTTATAATTGTCATTAGCCTCGCTTTATTGCATAATGGTTACTGTACAGGCTTCAGGCCAGCCTGCTTGAGGTAGACCTTGTATCTGCCACTTCCTAGCAATGGCACCCCACTCCGGTACTCTTGACTGGAGAATCCCATGGACGGAGGAGCCTGGTGGGCTGCAGTCCATGGGGTTGCTAGGAGTTGGACCTGACTGAGTGACTTCACTTTCACGTTTCACTTTCATGCATTGGAGAAGGAAATGGCACTCCACTCCAGTACTCTTGCCTGGAAAATCCCATGGATGGAGGAGCCTGGTGGGCTGCCATCTATGGGGTCGCACAGAGTCGGACACGACTGAAGCGACTTAGCAGCATCAGCAGCTGATAGCCTTCAGCCGGTGTTTCTATGGCTTAGTTTACTCACCTGTAAAATGGGGATGACAATGGTATATGCTTCATAAGTTTATTATGAGGCTTACAGAGTTAAAACATATAAGGCATTTAGAGTAGTTAAGTTTGGACTACCTATCATCATATTTACTATTGTAACTATCACTAAGACTCCTAAGTGCTAGCAATATACTAAGTGCTTTATTACTTTAGCTCATTTAATTATCACAAAAATTTTCTCCATTTTACATATGAAAGAACTGAGACTTATGGAAATTAAACGAATTGCCTAATGTCATCCCAATTTCTAAATGACAGAGCTGGGAAATTCAAGACTGCTTTAACCCAAAGATTAAGACAACTTTCTTGAGCATATGAATAATGTTTGGTTTGGTTTCTGTTTTCTACAACAGATGTTAAAAAACAAACTTTTTTGGGAAACTATAGTAGGTAGTAGTTAGTGGCTCAACCATATTCCTTCAAATTTCTCTACCTTTTCCTGCCTCTGGTATGTTTTCCCTTACTATAGTCCAAATCAGTGTCTCTTTGGCAGAGCACTGCCTTTAGACTACTGAGACTGCTAGTATGTGTATACCCTCTTATAAGTCCTAACATAAAATTATAAGGAAGACTTGTTAAAAATAGACTGCTGGCCCTGTGTTCACAGTCTATGATCTTATCCATTCCTAATTCTAGGAATGGATGAGTTTCCAGATCTAAATCACACTTCGAGAACTATTGTCTGAGAGCCTACATTTTAAACCATCATGAGTATTCAGCATTGCTATGAAAACAAACATTGCTGTGCCATTTAAAATAATTTTTAAAAACTCATTTAAAAGTATATTTTGAGCACATAAGTCCACTCTATTCTCTGTTTTTTGTTTTATCTTTTCCTACACTTTTGGTATTTTGTATCCTTTGTATTTTTCTTTCTCTCAATTATTGTTGGTTTGATCAAAATGCTCTATGTTCACATTTTCTCCTTTGAATTTGGAGGGTTTACTATAAGTTTTCATTTCAGTAATAGTCACCACTTTCTCCTTGATCTCTTAATGAGGTGAGAACTTATTCTACAATAAGTTGTGCACAATATACAGATGTCTTTCCATGCAAGATACTGTTTCCCCAGCACCATGCTCTAATGCCCTGCTCCCCCAGCTTCTCTTCCCTCCTATCTTCTCTTCCCCAAGCCCTGTGATATTTTTAGAATGCTTTCACGTTTCTTTTCTCCTAACACACCTTCAAGTCCTAGGGTTTGCTAAAACAGTTTGTTACTGATAAGAATTTAAGAAATGACATTTTGTACTTCCACATGGGAGTGGCAGTAGAAGATATTTGGAACAGTAGGTTCCTTGGCTTTCATTAAATCACAGCATTGAGACTTTTTCTCTTCCTCCTTCCTCTCCACCTGCTCCTCCTCTTCTCTCTCCTCCTTTAATTAAAGCTTCACCTTCCGCTTCATTGTCTCAGAAGAGCTCGGCGTTGGCTGTGGTGTGTTCTCTAAAGGGATGTGTCAGCAGCAGCGGGACTGGTAAAGTTCCCAACCACACAAGCATCCAGGAAGCTAGCAATTGTTCCACCTATTTCTATGCCTGTTTGCAAAGCTAACTAAAATAAAAGAGAGCTCAGAGCCATGTAACAGATGCTTTATTTTAGGAAGGTGAATGATTTCCAGTGACATGTCTTCCCTGTGTTCTGCCCTGACACTTACCTACTCCAATGTTGGTCTTTGATCCCCTGAGCTTCCCTGAGACCTCAGGTTGCTTTTAACAAAACAGGTACCTATCTGGTTGCACCTGAAGGAGCATGTAGCTACCCTGCTGTTTTCTGCACAGAGAGCATCCTCTCCTCTAGTAAAGAGAACATTCAAGGGGAGACTGGATTCAGCTGTTATCCATTTGTTTCCGGGCCCTGTGGTCAGGTTACTGACCCCACTGAGGTGTGCAATATAGTTGCTGAGAGATACTGCTGTATTTGCTTGTGTAGTTTAAACGTTTCCTAAGTTTCTTTTAAAGTTTCAATTTGAGGGGTTTGCTGACTCTGCCACCTTTTTCTCCTACTAGACATTCTTGAGGTATGTCTCTGACACTAATAGGAGCTTTGTTGAGTGTAAGGTTTATGAATATGAAAAGCAGGAAATTTGCATGATTATAGTGCATTCTTCATTGAAATTCCCTTTTGTTTGAGCACAAAGCCTATATCAGTGTATGAAACACTTAATTAATGAACCCCAATTGTTGAAAAAAATGAAATAAAAACCCTAAGTGGGATTGTAACTTTTTGAAGTGTTTTACAGTTTAGCAACCACTTTATTTTTGAAATAGTATCAACATATGACTTTAAGATTCCTGATTGTCATCTCTTTGGAATTTTGGATGCGTTTTTTCTTTAAAAACTGAAGTATAATTGATTTAAAACATTTTGTATTAGTTTCAAGTATACAGTAAAGTGATTCGGTTATATAGATATGTATATGTTTTCAGATTATTTTCCATAATAAGGTATTACAAGATAGTGAATGTAGCTCCCTGTGCTAAATCTGTTGCTTTCATATTTTATGTGTAGTACTGTGTATCTGTTACTCCCATACTCCTAATTTATCCCTCTCCAACTCCTGTTCCCCTTTGGTAACCATAAGCTTGTTTTCTGTGTCTGTGGATCTATTTCTGTTTTGTAAATAAGTTCCTTTGTGTCATTTTTTTAAGATTCCACTTTTAAGTGATAGCATATGATATTTATCTAGGGCAATACTTCTTTGGTTTGAGTATTTAAAATTTGCTCTTTTTGTTAATTAATTTATTTTTGACTGTGCTGAGTCTTGTTGCCATGCAGGCTTTTCTCTAGTTGTGGAGAGTGGGTGTATTGTCTAGCTGTGGTTCATGGACTTTGCACAGGCTTCTCATTGCAGTGGCTTCTTTTGTTCAGTGGTTCTTTTGCCGTGGGCTCTAGGGCACGCAGCTTTCAGTAGTTGCGACTTGCAGGCTTTAGGACCCCAGCTCCATAGTTGCAGTGCACAGGCTTAGTTGCTCTGAGGCATGTGGAATCTTCCCAGACCAGGGATCGAACACGTCTCTCCTGCATGGGCAGGCAGATGCTTTATCACTGAGCCACCAGGTAAGCCCTAAACATTGTTTTTAAACATAAACTTTTGATTATGGTTTTCCTTTTTTAAAATATGAAATACTCTAAAGGCACAAGGCCCTCAGTGATGAATTTTAAGCTCACCCTGAGGTAAAGTATAGAAATTTGAGAAAAAACAGATGAAAAAGTCACTTTAAAATCAAGAGAGGTAATTATCTTTCTGAATATTGATGTCCACATGAGAAAATTTAGTTTAATGTGAATGCTTTTCTTGAAAAAGTTAAAACAAACAGCAGGAGAAGGAGAGAGAGAATGATGGAGGGAGAAAGAGAGAAGCAGAGACAGAAGAAGATAGACTCTTCCTACCCCATTTGCCCACTTACCTCTAGGGAAAGGAATTTCACCAATAAAACTCCGGGTACCACTTTTCTGGTCCTATTCTGTTTAAATAATGTACTTTTCTGAAATGTGTTCTGTTAAAATAACGGCTAAGTGTTATGTAAAATAGAAAACTCATTGGACCTGAGGACAGAAGATCTTTAAACTGAAGAGTAGCCTGAAGATCGAGTCCTTGATTGAAAACTTACTAATTGACTTTAGGAAAGTCAAGTAGCCTTTCTGAATCCCACTTTCCTCTTTTTCACGGGGTTGTTGGGAGGATCAAAGATGATGGACATGCAGCATCTTTTGTTGGCTTTGTTTTTTAACTCTTTCCAAAACTACGAAGTACTATGTAAATCCAGGGTATTCTTTCATTTCTCCAAATATTTTTTCAGGGTCAGGCAACTTTATCATGATGCAGGTACTCCTATGGAAACACATTCAGAATACATTTCCAATGAATTAGTTGTCTGACTATAGTGACAACTGAAAGCACTCAAATTTTAATCTTTCACAAAGACAGAAAGCATCTAATATGTTGATGGAGCTAAACCCACAGGTCCTTGAAAAGGAATTACAGCTGCAGGCCCTCCACAGTGCTCTTGACTAACTGCCATATGCATAGGTACCCCTGTAGCTTTCCCTAAATCCTGCCTCACATTCCGAGTGACATCCTCTGCTTGAAGTCCATCTACAGCCTACACATATTCTAGCTTTAGAAGCAATAGCCACCTGTTCTGTTTTCCCCATCTGAAGGTCTGTTTCCTTATTATTACATACCTCAACAAAGCAAGAAAACTTAGTCAAGTCTAAATTTGTGATGGGACTCCAAAAATCCCTGAAGCCTACCTCAAAATTATATCAACTAATGGATCAATATGCCAAGAACAGGCCTTGAATTTTGATTTTTATTTATTCACCCAGCATTTGTGAGGGATAGAAAAATTGTTGGTCTTAATCATTTGAACTGTGGAGAAGGTTATTGAATTGAGAAGAGATGGGGAATACTTGGTATTTCTATTGAAGCAGTGAATAGGCAGAATTTGGAGATATTTTAATCTTGTCCTATCTCTGAGGCTTCATGAACTTAGAGAAGAAACATATGACTCAGCCAAAAACAAAATAGAAAAAACAAAGTGGCAAGAAACTCTTAGAGATTGTAGTTCAGTTCAGTTCAGTTCAGTTGCTCAGTTGTGTCCGACTCTTTGCAACCCCATGAATCACAGCACGCCAGGCCTCCCTGTCCATCACCAACTCCCGGAGTTCACCCAGACTCACGTCCATCGAGTCAGTGATGCCATCCAGCCATCTCATCCTCTGTCATCCCCTTCTCCTCCTGCCCCCAATCCCTCCCAGCATCAGGGTCTTTTCCAATGAGTCAATTCTTTGCATCAGGTGGCCAAAGTACTGGAGTTTCAGCTTTAGCATCATTCCTTCCAAAGAAATCCCAGGGCTGATTTCCTTTAAAATGGACTGGTTGGACTGGTTGGATCTCCTTGCAGTCCAAGGGACTCTTAAGAGTCTTCTCCAGCTTAAAGCATATTGGTTTTCTAGTTCTCAAGACTAGTTATCTCTGAAAAACAAAAAGAAAAAACACTGTAACCTCTCTAAGTACAACCTGACAAATCAACTTTCTAAAGTTTCTTAATATTATGCTTTCCTACAAGCAACCTAGATGTCCATCAGCAGGTGAATGGATAAGAAAGCTATGGTACATATACACAATGGAGTATTACTCAGCCATTAAAAAGAATACATTTGAATCAGTTCTAATGAGGTGGATGAAACTGGAGCCTATTATACAGAGTGAAGTAAGCCAGAAAGAAAAACACCAATACAGTATACTAACGCATATATATGGAATTTAGAAAGATGGTAACAATAACCCTGTGTACGAAACAGCAAAAGAGACACTGATGTATAGAACAGTCTTATGGACTCTGTGGGAGAGGGAGAGGGTGGGAAGATTTGGGAGAATGGCATTGAAACATGTAAAATATCATGTATGAAACGAGTTGCCAGTCCAGGTTCAATGCACAATACTGGATGATTGGGGCTGGTGCACTGGGACGACCCAGAGGGATGGTATGGGGAGGGTGGAGGGAGGAGGGTTCGGGATGGGGAACACATGTATGCCTGTGGTGGGTTTATTTTAATATTTGGCAAAACTAATACAATTTTGTAAAGTTTAAAAATAAAATAAAATTGTAGTTGGCAAAAAAAAAAGAAAGTGAAAGAAAAAAAAATATTATGCTTTCCTACAGATTATATGCTGAAAACAGAAGATAGGAAACCTCTCATATATTATCATATATTACTTTTAATAGAGTGCTTATCTTTAGTAGGTTCATGATTTTAATTGTCACTAAAATTTTATCTCTTGTTAGATTAACTCTCAACATTATGATTCAGACAGCTATCGAGTTGCTGTCAATATTTGAAACACTCTTACTAAATTCATTTTTAGACTATGTATCTCATCAAAAGGATAAAGTAAATCATATAGAGTATATACATAAAAAGAATTGTCCAAAATTTAAGCAGTATTGTATTTATGCTTCAGCATTTGTCCTGAAAGAATTCTAAAGAATCATTTTTTTTTCCTGTGATACTCCAGAAATATAATTTAGATGCTTTTTTTCATGTCTATGTTACAAGTTGATTATAGGCAAATCTCACTTGAAAGGCAAGAATGTGGCTCAGTCATCCACATTCTACCTTGAAACAACTACAGGCTAGCTTTTATACTAAGCATGGAGTCCCCATTTCCTCAGGGTGGTGTTCATTCAGACTCACAAATGCCGCTTAAGTTGTGGGCATCTCATTAGAAATGCAGACTCTTGAGTCATGCCAAATTAGAATCTGAATTTTAGCAAGATTTCCAGGTGATTCACCTCTAGTTTGAGAAGTTCTGCACTGAGAGTTTTCTTGGGTTGAATTTATTTCTACCCATGACCCTGAGAAGAAGCATTTAGTTTCCTTCTTGAAGCATGAAGGGAGAATTCTCAGTTTCTTATATCAGAAACGGAGCTGTCCTTTATGATTGCTGTCTGTCTGTCACATGCAGTGGTCCTATGCCCTGGACATCCTCCCAACGTGGGCATTGAAGCCTTAGTGTCTATACTCTCGTGAGCCCTTTACTTTGCTAAATAAAAAAATCTGGTTTTGTTTTTCCCTTCGCTTCTGATAGCTTTCTATATATCAACATTTCCTAAGTGTTTTAAAAGGGAGATTTTGTTTTTTAGCATATACATGTGTTTGGAAAGGAGAGAGATCCCTTCCCGCTCTCTTGGACTGCTCTATTAATAGGAAATCTTGATTTTAAGGGACTTCAGCTTAGTGAAATTGTGAATTAGGAAGAGTAAGGAAAAGATATTAGAAGGACCATAGCTATTAATTTTGATAAAATAATGTAGTAATATAGGTTTGATAATGGCTGTTAGTAAAATTAAAGTGCATAGAAGTACTGTAAAATTAACAGAGGGAAGAGGGAGGAAGAGGAAATGAAGAAAAATTTGACTGAGCTGACAAAATTAATGAAAGGTAAAGAAAGGACACTTAATGATAAAATATGTTGTATAATAAATAAATGTGTTGAACAATAAATATGATGGAGTGAAAATCACTTGGGTGTTGATTATATCAGGAAATTTGCATATATTTCTATATCAAATAAACAAAGTGGTGTAAAAAACATAAAATTAAATATTTTGTTATTTTTAAGAACAGAGGAGGGTTGAAAATGTTAAAAATGGATAAAAATATTACAGACTAATGTAAAATTAAAAAGGAAGGAAGGAAAAAATTCAGACAAAGAAGATTCAAGATTAAAATCATTAAAGAGGGCTGCTGAAGTAGAGTTTAGCTAGGCCTTTGGTTTGTTTTGACTGAAGGATGATAAACCTGGGAAACTGATTTTTGCTCTACTTATCTCTCCCCAAACACTGAAGGATGTGCTAAAGCTGTTTTGTACCAGTTTCTTGTATCTGATGAGCAGGCAGGAAAGGAGCCAGGTTTTCTAAGCCTGGGTGGCCATGGTAAAGGGAAACTTCTTTCTTAAAAACAGAGGAATACTTACTCCATGAAGGTGATATTCATAGAAACCATATGTCTCTGTAGGGACATAAGGACATTGGGGATTGAGGGAATGCTGTGGTTCCTCCTGCTTCATCTAACTACCTCCATAAATTCTCTTTGTCAAAAAGGTACTTTAAACTTTCTCATTCTGTCTCATGGGGTCCTTTAGTTAATGCATCTCATTTGCATTAAAAAGGGATATAAGAAAATAAACTGATATTAACTAATTACCAACTATTTTTATTCTATCAAGTAATATAAAGGAAATAAACTACATTTCTAAAATAATATTGTTAAAAAATTATCATTTAATTACAAATACAACTCAGTAAGATGTGGTACATGAGAAATGAAAACATATACATCATATGAGACTTTAATTTACTTTTCTCAGTTCATGAATAATCAAGTAAAGAAAGACAAATCAAAATCTAATTTAACTAATAAGGCAGATCAATAACTCTTATCTTTTTGTAGGAAAAGTAAAACCCTGCCCTAGAAACTAGAGAACAGACTATAAAAACCGTTTTAAACGACTTTTATGCCACAGAAGAAATAAAGTTATAAAATAGTTCAAAAACCAAATGATGAAGCACCATGTATTAGGATCTATGGAGGAACCCTTGAAATAGGGCTCAGTTATACCCATACCCTTTATAAAGCTATATTGTTAAAACCTAAAGAATAAAAATAAATTGATGATAGCCACTTCAGAATATTAAAAGTCTTTAGGAAGCAGAAGTCAATGGACTAAAGTATGGGGAAAATAAGAATTATTATGTGAATCCAATAAGCAATTCTTTGTTAAAAATTAAAAATGAATAGATTTGACTTTCAGGACCAAAGATGAAAAGAAAACAGATATTGAAAAGTTTTAAGGAATAATGAGCTTGGAATAAAATAACACTTAATTCAATTCTATGCAAATATATTTTCTAACCTGAAAGAAATTGACAATATAATAAATTAATGGTGATGACAATAATTTACCAAAACTAACCATGAGATATAAAATCAAAGGAAATCATTTACCATAGAAAAAACACTGATAAAGTAAAAAAAAAAAAATTAATGAAGTTTCAAAGGGCTACTTCTTTCCATAAAGCACTGGACCACAGAGTTTTATACATGAATCTTACCAAACAATGAACAAATTGAGAACTTCCAGACTATAGAGAATGAATAAAAGATTCTAAAGTCTGCTTTTTTTTTAATTCAACCAATATAACCTTGAGAGTGAAAATGAACAATAAAGACTACATACCAATCTCACTTATGAATTTTAATACAAATATCTAAATTAAATATTAGCAAGTCAACATGTGAAGTCCATGCCAGTAATTTAACGACGGATGAATGTTATGAAACCTATTATTGAAATTAACTAGAGCAATAAATCGAAGAGGGCTTCCCTGGTGGCTCAATGGTAAAGAATCTGCCTGTTATGCAGGAGATGTGGCAGGAACCATAGGTTTGATCCCTAGGTTGAGAAGATCCCCTGCAGAAGGAAATGGCAATCCACTCCAGTATTCTTGCCTGGAAAATCCCATGGACGGAGGAGCCTGGTGGACTACAGTCCATGGGGTTGCAAAAGCGTTGGAGACAACGTTGGAGCGACTAAACAATAACAACAATGAATCAAAGAAGTAGAATTCTACAATTAAGATTATTTTCATAGATGTTGAAAATATTGAGTTAAATTTAATATTTATCCTTAATAAAAACCTTTCATAAAACATGAATAAGTAGACTTTTAATGGATATGTGTGTGTACACGTGTGTCTCTCCAGTAATAAGCTCACTGTCAAAGCAGTGGAATTATTACTATTCAAGTCAGACATAAGACAACCAAGGTCTTTGACTATTTGAACAAAATGTACAGCTGAAGAACAACTAAAGTGAATAGACAATATTAAAAATGCTTAAACATGTTAAAAATGTTCCAAGAGAGTTATTAGTTTCTAGAAACAATTCTAGAGGAATGTCTGAACTCAGGTAAGTGAATCTATTCCCACAGCTACTAAGTATCAGAGTAGAGATTTTAATCCAGCATTCTGATTTCAGAGATTCTACCTTTTGTCATTTTGCAATACTGTTTAAATATTCTAGTAATTCAAATAGCAAAAGGAGGCATACAGGGGAAAGTAAATACCTTTCAGTTCTTCTCAGAAGCAACCTGTATTTGCAAATTCTAGTATGTCCTTTGAAACAAATTATTTGCTTAATCAGCATAAGTGTATATGCACCGATCTATCTATATTATATACTTATCAGTTGTCTATCTTTTTATATTAGTCAGGAAACATAGAATGCATAAAGAAGAGGATACATTTGAATATGTAATCAAGAAATTTGTCTTGATATGAGATACTATTTTATAATGTCAAAATAAGCTGGAAAAAATGAAATGCAAATGATAGACACACTATAAATATCTTTATCATACAAAGACTGCTACAAATTAATAACTAGAGGAGGAAAGCAATAGAATGATGGGCAAATATAGGACAAAAAAATTAAGAAAAAATGAAAATCCCAAAGAGATATATGTATATACATGATTTTTGCTGTGGCTAAACCTGGGGGCAGCTTGAATCATTAAGGAATGTCCTGCTATTAAGTATGTAACTATTACAAAAAATAAAGCAATGAATTAAAGAAAGCTGTTTTGAATTGGAAGAATGTTCATATTATACTGAGTTTAGTCGCTCAGTCATGTCTGACCCTTTGTGATGCCACGGACTGCAGCATGCTAGGCCTCCCTGTTCATCACCAACTCCCAGAGTCTACCCAAACTCATGTCCATTGAGTCCGTGATGTCATCCAAATACCTCATTCTCTGTTTTCCCCTTCTCCATCTGTCCTCAATCCTTCCTATCATCAGGGTCTTTTCAAATGAGTCAGCTTTTCGCATGAGGTGGCCAAAGTATTGGCGTTTCAGCTTCAGCATCAGTCCTTCCAATGAACACCTAGGACCGATCTCCTTTAGGATGGACTGGTTGGATCTCTTTGCATTCCAAGGGACTCTCAAGAGTCTTCATCAACACCACAGTTCAAAATCTTCGGCGCTCAGTTTTCTTTAAAGTCCAACTCTCACATCCATAAATGACTACTGGAAAAACCATAACCTTGAATAAACAGACCTTTGTTGGCAAAGTAATGTCTCTGCTTTTTAATATGCTGTCTAGGTTGATCATAACTTTCCTTCCAAGGAGCAGTCTTTTAATTTCATGGCTGCAGTCACCATCTGCAGTGATTTTGGAGCCCCCCAAAATAAAGTCAGCCACTGTTTCCACTGTTTCCCCATCTATTTCCCATAAAGTGATGGGACCAGATGCCATGATCTTCATTTTCTGAATGTTGAGCTTTAAGCTAACTTTTTCACTCTCCTCTTTCACTTTCATCAAGAGGCTCTTTGGTTCTTCACTTTCTGCCATAAGGGTGGTGTCATCTGCATATCTGAGGTTATTGATATTTCTCCTGGCAATCTTGACTCTATCTTGTGCTTCTTCCAGCCCAGCGTTTCTCATGATGTACACTGCATACAAGTTAAATAAGCAGGGTGACAATATAAAGCCTTGATGTACTCCTTTTCCTGTTTGGAACCAGTCTTTTGTTCCATGTCCAGTTCTAACTGATGCTTCCTGACCTGCATACAGGTTTCTCTAAGAGGCAGGTCAGGTGCTCTGGTATTCCCTTCTCTTTCAGAATTTTCCACAGTTTATTGTGATCCACACTCAAAGGTTTTGGCATAGTCAATAAAGCAGAAATAGATGTTTTTCTGGAACTCTCTTGCTTTATCGATGATCCAGCAGATGTTGGCAATTTGATCTCTGGTTCCTCTGCCTTTTCTAAAACCAGCTTGAACATCAGGAAGTTCACGGTTCACATATTGCTGAAGCCTGGCTTGGAGAATTTTGGGCATTTCATTGCTAGCATGTGAGATGAGTACAATTGTGCGGTAGTTTGAGCATTATTTTGCATCGCCTTTCTTTGGGATTGGAATGAAAGCTGACCTTTCCCAGTCCTGTGGCCACTGTTGAGTTTTCCAAATTTGCTGGCATATTGAGTGCAGCACTTTCACAGAATCATCTTTTAGGATTTGAAAGAGCTCAACTGGAATTCCATCACCTCCACTAGCTTTGTTCGTAATGATGCTTCCTAAGGCCCACTTGACTTTGCATTCCAGGATACATGGCTCTAAGTGAGTGATCACGCCATCATGATTATCTGGGTCGTGAAGATCTTTTTTGTACAGTTCTTCTATGTACTCTTGCCACCTCTTCTTAAATCTTCTGTTTCTATTAGGTCCGTACCATTTCTGTCCTTTATTGAGCCCGTCTTTGCATGAAGTGTTCCTTTGGTATCTTTAACTTTCTTGAAGAGATCTCTAGTCTTTTTCATTGTATTATTTTCCTCTTTCTTTGCACTGATCACTGAGGAAGGCTTTCTTATCTCTTCTTGTTATTCTTTGGAACTCTGCATTCAGATACTTATATCTTTCCTTTTCTTCTTTGCTTTTCACTTCTCTTCTTTTCACTGCTATTTTTAAGGCCTCCTCAGGCACCCATTTTGCTTTTTTTGCATTTCTTTTTCTTGGGGATGTCTTGATCCCTGTCTCCTGTACAGTGTCACAAACCTCTGTCAATAGTTCATCAGGCACTCTATCAGATCTAGTCCCTTAAATCTATTTCTGTCTTCCACTATATAATGGTAAAGAATTTGAATTAGGTTGTAGCTGAATGGTCTAGTGATTTTCCCCACTTTCTTCAATTAAGTCTGAATTTGGCAATAAGGAGTTCATGATCTGAGCCACAGTCAGCTCCTGGTCTTGTTTTTGCTGATTGTATAGTTTCTCCATCTTTGGCTGCAAAAAATATAATCAATCAGATTTCGATGTTGTCCATCTGGTGATGTCCATATGTAGAGTCTTCTCTTGTGTAGTTGGAAGAGGCTGTTTGCTATGACCAGTGCATTTTCTTAGCAAAACTCTATTAACATTTGCCCTGGTTCATTCTGTACTTCAAGGCCAAATTTGCCTGTTACTCCAGCTGTTTCTTGACTTCCTACTTTTGTGTTCCAGTCCCCTATAATGAAAAGGGCATCTTTTTTGGCTGTTGGTTCTAGAAGGTCTTGTAGGTCTTCATAGAACCATTCAACTTCAGCTTCTTCAGCATTACTGGTCAGGGCATAGACTTGGATTACTATGATACTGAATGGTTTGCCTCGGAAAAGAACAGAAATCATTCTGTCATTTTTGAGATTGCATCCAAGTACTACATTTTGGACTCGTTTGTTGACTATGATGGCTACTTCATTTCTTCTAAGGGATTCCTGCCCACGGTAGTAGATATAATGGTCATCTGAGTTAAATTCACCCATTCCAGTCCATTTTAGTTCTCTGATTCCTAGAAAGTCGACGTTCACTCTCGCCATCTCCTGTTTGCCATCTCTTACGGCTGCTGCTCCTGACCTTGGACTTGGCGTGTCTCCTCACAGCTGCCACTCCTGACCTTGCACGTGGGGTATCTCCTCTCGGCCGCCGCTCCTGACTTGGATGTGGCATATTATACTATTAAATAACAAAAGCAACTACAATAATGTGCTTTGGGTGTCTTTAACTTTGTTTATAAAATCTCCAGTCTATAAACTCAATGATTAGTATGTGTGTGTGTGTGTTTGTGTTTACATGAGTGCAGAGGATTGCAAACTTGGCTGCTATCAGGAATTACTTTTCACTGTGATGGGAGAAGGAGGAGGTCAGTGATTGGAAGGAGAAAGCAAAGTGAGAATAATTTTCATGCATGCATATTAGTTTTGTTTCACTTATTGCCATGATCTTTATTTATTTCTAAATATATGTATATTAAAGAAAAATGAAATGAATGCCCCTCTTTTAGAGGAGTTTGATCAACGATCTGCAGAATAACTGAGTACTGAGTTCACAAGATACATTGGAGAACTTTAAAAAAAAATTTATTGAAATGTAGTTGAGTTACAATGTTGTGTTAGTTTCTGTTATATAGCAATGTAATTCAGTTATACATATATTTGTTTTCATATTCTTTTCCGTTATGGTTTATCACAGGATATTGAATATAGTTCCCTGTGCTATAACTACTGCTTGACTACTTGTTAGTTACTCAGTTGTCTCTGATTGTTTGCGACCCTGTGGGCTGTAGCTCACCAGGCTCCTCTGTCCATGAGATTCTAAATTGGAGAACTTTTTTGAGTTCTCCAATTTAGGATGCAGCTATAAAAATGAATTACATACATAGATGAACTAGTGAAAGCAAAGTGGAAAGCCAACAATATGCCTCATGAAGATGCAACAGGATATTAAACAAATTTAGATTCTTTTGCTTATTCAAACTTAATGATTAATATATGACCACAACTTGTATATTGAGGTTTGTAGGCTTGATTAATTTTCTCTATTTCTGAACATTTCTATACATTTCTGAAATTACAGTGATTCAGATGACTTTGGCTGTTTCTGTGTTGAAAAATACACTTGCTTTTCAGGCATCAGATTTTAGTAGACCATTTAATTAAACTAGGTATGAAACAAGAATGGCCCTGGAGCAGTTGTGACAACTTGAGCAAACTGGAATTCTGACAGGCCTGCAGCATTGCTTTCTTCTCTTACACAGCTTATTAGGTCCCTTAATATCTCTAAGGAAATAAAGTGAGGTATAAACATACAAATAAAAATGTAACGTAATGAAAATCAACAGCAAATGAACAACTAAAATCCCAAGTCCACTAAAATAGTCATAGCAAAAATAAGTAAATATACTTACTCTGCATTTACCATTACTGTCCTTTCTCTAAGACTATTTTCTCTTGAAGCAGCAAAATTTCACCTCTGACTTAATTAAACACCAATTGTCAAAGGTTCTAACCAGGGGAGTTAGGGAACAAAAAGAAATAAAAAAATAAAAATTGGAAAGGAAGAAGTAAATTCATCTCTGTTTGCAGATCATGTGATCTTGTATAGAGAGAATCCTAAGAAATCCACCAAAAGCTATTGGAACTAATAAATGAATTCAGCCAGGTTTCAGGATACAACATAACTCTACAAATTAAACTGAATTTTTGTCAATGAACATTCAAAAATGAAATTGAGAAAATAATTCCATTTACAATAGCATTAAAAGAATAAAATACGTAGGTACAAACAACACAAATATGTAAGACTTGTGCACTGAAAACTAGAAAACATTGAAATGAATTAAAGAGGATCTAAATAAATGACAGAATTTTATGTTCATGAATTGGAAAATTTAATATTAAGATGGCAATATTTCCAAATTAATCTGCACACTTAATGCCAATCCTAATTAAATTCCAACTGGGTTCCTTACAGAAATTGACAAGCTGATTCTAAAATTCATATGGAAATTTTAAACACCCAGAATAACTCAAGCAGTTTTGAAAAAAAACAATGTTGGAAGACACTTAGTTCCTAACTTCAAAACTTAATAAAAATCTAAAGTAATTAAGATAGTATATTATTGGCATGAAAAGAGACTATAGATCAATAGAGCTGAAAAAAAGTAAAACCATAAATTTATGGTCAACAAATTTTTGACAAGGGTGCCAAGATAATTCAATGAAGAACTATAGTCTTTTCAACAACTAAAACAGGGAGAACTGGATATCTACATGCAAAATAATGAATTTGGACACATCTCAAATCATACCCAGAAATTAACTCAAAATATATTATAAACCTAAATGTAAAGACCAGAATGGTGAAACTCTTAGGAAAGGACATAAGAGTAAATCTTCTTGACTTTGAGTTAGGCAGTGATTTCTAGATTCAACTCCAAAAGCATAAGCAACAAAAGGAAAAATAATTTGGACTAATCAAAATAATTTTGAACTGCAAAAATAATTTGCTGTAACTTTTTTTTTGCTGCAAATGATACCACGAAGAAAATAAAAAGGCAACCCATAGAACAGAAATATTTAGAAATAATGTATATGATATTTCTAAATAAATATTTAGAAATAATGTATATGATAAGGGTATTTATTAAAAAAGTATAAAAATTCTTATAGTTAAAAGTTTAAAAGACAAATAACTCAGTTAACAATAACCAATGCATCTGGATAGATGTGTCTCCAAAGCAGATATACAAATTGCCAAGACATTTGTGGAAAGATGCTCAAGATTATTAAGAAATGCAAATGACAATCACAACAATATATTACTTTAAATACACCAGGGTGGCTCTAATAAAAAGGACAGATGACAACAAAACTTATAGAGTGTGGAGAAATTGGAACCCTCATTCATTGCTGGTGGGCATATAAATGATGTAAAAAAGTCTGAAAGTTCCTCCAAAGCTTAATATATTTACCATATGACCCAGAAATTCTACTCCAAGATATTTACTTGACAGAAAGAAAAACAAATGTCTACACAAAACTTACACATGAGTATTCATAACAACATTATTCATAGTAATAAAAAATTGAAACAACTCAGATGTTCCTCACCTGCTGCTGCTGCTGCTGCTGCTAAGTCGCTTCAGTCATGTCCGACTCTGTGGGATCCCATAGACAGCAGCCCACCAGGCTCCCCTGTCCCTGGGATTCTCCAGGCAAGAACACTGGAGTGGGTTGCCATTTCCTTCTCCAATGCATGAAAGTGAAAAGTGAAAGGGAAGTCGCTCAGTCGTGTCGGACTCTTCATGACTCCATGGACCGCAGCCTACCAGGCTCTTCCGTCCATGGGATTTTCCAGGCAAGAATACTGGAGTGGGGTGCCATTGCCTTCTCCATCCTCACCTGATGAATGGGTAAACAAAAGTGGAATGGAAAATTACAATGGAATATTATTCAGCCACAGAGAGAATATTAAGTACTGATACACACTGCAACTCAAACCTTGAAAACATTATGCTAAGTAAAAGAAGCCGGTCCCCAAATACCACTATTGTGTGATTCAGTCTATGTGAAATGTTCCAAATAGGCAGATCCATAGAGACAGAAAATTGATTAGTGATTGCCTAGAGCCACGAGTGAGAGTTTGTCCAAAAGGAATGCAGACTGATTGCTAATATTCTTTTTTTCTTTCCAGTGATAACAATGTTCTAAATTAGATTATAATGATGGTTGTGTAAATGTGAAAAAATTATACATTTTAAATGGGTGAATTGTATGGTATATGAATTATGTGTCAATAGAGCTGTCAAAACATACCCAAAACAAAATACAACAAAACAAAGCCACCAGTTGTTGAAGGCTTAAATCAAGAACTCACTTGACTATTTTATAAAGAACTGCCTCTGGAAGGAATGGCAATTGTATGTCTTTATAGGGCCCACTGGAGAAAGTAGATGATAGTTTTTCACCCTTGTACAGCATTCTACATTTCCAAAACATGCTTGCATGCCGTATGAGTTAATTCTTCTAATAACATTGTAACGGAACCTAGTATGCGCTGGAAGATGAGTAAACACATGTCTGGGGAATTAGGTGATTTTCCTAAGGTCCCATCTCTAGCAGATAGAAAATCTAAGTCCAGTGTTCTTCCACCATTTCTGGCTGACTTGAATTTCTCCCCAGATGATTGCCAGCCAAGACATTTCCTTGCTGTACAACGGTCAAAACCCCATCTGAGCATGTTTGAGATATTTTCTTGGCTTAATTATTTTTTCTTTCTATTGAGAAGAATATCTCTTTTCTATACTCAGTCAAATGTACTCATTGGGTATTTTGTTTGCTTTAATTTGACAATACCAGAAAAGATATCACAAACTAACTTAAAATACAAAGAGAAGATGCTTGCATTCATCTCACTCTCAAAAATTTAGAATAAAAAATATAAAGATTCCAATAATCAATGAGTGATAAACAATTAGTGATAATAATGAGCAACTATGTGAATAGGCAGTTTACAGAAATAATGCATGAAGAGAGAAAAATGTATAAAAAGATTCACATTAATATGTAGATTATGGTAGTTTTAAAGCATGACTGAAAATTTTTGAACATTCTTTGAATCCACATTTTGATTCTGTGTTCCCTCAACTTGAATCTGAGTAGGCCTATGTTGGCTTCAACCAATAAAAAGCATGACAGAATTGACATTCTTTTATATCTGAGTTAGGTCATAAAAAGCAATGAATGTTCATCTTTGATCCCTTGAATTCTTGCTCTTAGAGCCCTGAGTTCCATGTCTGACTTCCCTGAGGCCTCTGTATTGTTAGAACCTTGTATAGGTCACATACAGGTTCTCTGGTCTTCAAACCTCACTTGTGTGTCATCCCTGACTGTTTGAGTCTTCCCAGTTGACGGTAAGGTGGAGGCACAATCCACCCCTTTTAGTCCCTGTCTGAATTCCTCCGTGGGAACAGTGAATATACTAAACTGGTTGTTCTCTTGTTACCATTAAGCTTTGGAATAATTAAGTTGGTTACACAGCAAAAAGTTGGGACATAGTTTTCATTGGATATTGAACCTGTGTTTAGTGACCCTGAATTTGATTCATGCAAGTAAAATGTAATAAGTAAAGTTAGGTGAGAATAGAATCTAAAATTCCCTGGGAAATAAAATCTAGAATAGTGGCTTAGAAAAGGAGTCATTAGAAACCTCAGCATCAGGTACAAGCAAATGAAGAACCTTTCTTGTGAACTCATATGAATCCCCAGCACACGATCCTATATCCTGTGAGGCTGGAAACCTGTCTCCGTGCTCAATAACATGGCATATTTTGGCAGTGATGGGTGTGACCATCTGACTGAGTTGGAATGTGATAGGGCAGAAGGGTTAGCAGTTCCAAACATTTGTTTCTCTCAGGGGCTCCAATTTTCAGTCTATAAAACTTGGCCAGGTGCCCATTTCTTGAATTTTTTTCCTTTTTTAAAAAACTCCCCTTCTCCCTTGCCAACTTGCATTGCGTGGCAACTGGGAACATGCCTGATCACATAAGGAAAATTCTGATTGAGGCCAAGCCGTGTCTGAAGCCATAGTTCAACTTTGAGCTTTGCCTCTGACCCAGATACATACAACCTAGGGACTTAAAAACCATGTGTGGCAGTTATATGTGGGAATAGGATGGAATTGACATTCTCTCTCTGTGTGGAAAGACATGAAGGTGCCGACAAAAAGACTACACTTGTTAGGTTTCAGACTGTTCAGCCAGCTGAACTCCATTAAAACTGGGGCCATAGGGTAAAGAAATGGCCACATATTGGCATTTCAAAGATCCCTTACATATATGTGTACCACAGACATCTTCTGAATTGTAGCAAAATCCAAATTCATCGGATAGTAAGACTCAATAAGAACACTATTACTTTTCTTAGAAAATGTTTAGGTTTTGCTATTTTTCACTTGATGTGAGCAACTCTCTTTGCATTCAGAATTTATTCTAAAATTACCAGGTTGTCATATGTGTGTTACCTCTGCCTTATTTCATTTGACTCGAGGAAAAGAATTAAAAACAAACCATTTTTCTGAAATTACCAGGTTGTTGTATGTGTGTTACCCTAGGTCATGTCATTTGACTGGAGCTAAAGAATTAAAAACAAACCATGGAGATATTATTTTATTCCAACTCTAACTGCTGAACACTGTTCTCACAACAACAAAAAAAGCACAGGTAGCAAAACTTCATCTCCCCCAAATGCACTTCAATACGTTTTAAGTGTAAAAACCTAATTTAAAATAATGTCAGCATCTTTGGGTTGTAGAATATGAGGCTCAGCATCTTTAAATTATTTAAGAGGTCCACAGAGAACCAGTTATGCTTATAATGTCAGATTTACTCAAAGAAAAGGGAGAGCAAAGCAAAGTGTTGAATAAGGGTTTCATATGCAGTTTCATTGTTATTTCTACATTCAGTAATTGTAATAGTAGTCCTACTAAACTTTAACACAAAACAAGATATGCATGTGCATAATGTTATGGGATCTATTTAGTGTGTTTTCTGGTTTTAAAGCAACTATTTGTGTTCAACTGCTGCTACATCTCTTTTTGGCTTTTGTTTACTAACAACAAGATCTATCAGAAACATACTAAAAAAATTAATGCCTCTGCCACCTCTAAAATTTGTCATGATTTCCTTTAAGTAAGAGGCAATCTCTAAACTTATATAGTATACAGCTGCCTTGGTTTCCTCTTTTCCAATGATCTGGGGGAAAAATAAACTTCTTTTTTCCTTCAGGCAAGGTATACTATATAAATAATTTTAGCAGTATATTAATCTATAAAATTTCCATTATTACACAAAATAAAAAATAATAAAATATATAGTGTAATGCTCAGAAGACTCTTTGGCTATCTGGAATGGTAAGAAAGGACACTGAAAATTTTTGAAACCAGAATCTCTATCCATAATGAACATGATAAAATGATGAGAGTTTATTGCCACTATGTTAATTACTAGAGTTTGCCAGACTTCCCAAGTGGGTCAGTGGTAAAGAATCTGCCTGCCAACTCAGGAAACAGAAGATGCAGGTTCAGTCGCTGAGTCAGGAAGATCCCCTAGAGAAGGAAATGGCAACCCACTCTAGTATTCTTGTGTGGAAAATCCCATGGACAGAGGAGCTTGGCAGGCTACAGTCCCTGGGGTCACAAAAAGCTGGACACGACTGAGTGACAGCACATAGTTTTCCATAAAGCCTTTGTAGTATTGTACAGTTCATAGTCAGGAGTTTTGTAGATATGAGCACTGCTTATTTGTCATCTTCTAATGGTGACTGGAAATGGCAACCCACTCCAGTGTTCTTGCCTGGAGAATCCCAGGGACGGGGGAGCCTGGTGGACTGCCTTCTCTGGGGTCGCACAGAGTTGGACATGACTGAAGCAACTTAGCAGCAGCAGCAGCAATGGTGACTGAGCCTCTTTTGAGAAATACAGTTTACCGGCACTAATTATTGGCCACATTTCCATGTTAAGGCCACAGGTATTGCAGACAGCCTTCACTGGGGATGGTCAGAGGGATCTACCAAATTCACAGAACTGGTATGTGTTAACCCCAAAGAAATGGTCATAACAATACCTTTTGTATTATGTCTGATAACGATCTAAATTTACAGTTGTTCCAGGAGTTAATGAAAAGCATACAGATCTCTAATACCAAAGAAATTTATTTGCTTCTTTTCTATACATTACTGAGTTCTTTAAATAGACTTTCACAGAGATAGCTTCTACCAGGCTGGTGGTGGGGGTATAGTTCAACAAAGAGGTAACTTGCGTTTGAGTGGTCTGCATTCTAATGATGTAGGCTATATAGGGACAGGTTCTCTTTTATACCAGATAGGCTCCCTTATCCTCCAAGGAGCTCTGCCTGGAACATGACAAGCTTCAGGGAAAACCACATGGCTTTGCTAAAATTATTTTTCTCTCTGGGAAAATTTCAGACTTCCTTTCTGAGCTTACTATCTTTCATTCCCTGCTTTCATTCATTGTTTATCAAGAATTATGGAGTTGCCTGGGTTGCTGTATCAAACCTATCCTCTAGTGCTGACCTTCTCTCCTGTTCCTCATCCTCACTGAAAAAGAGGTTCAGTGTTCATCCCTGCCTCATTCCTTAAGTGATCCCTCATCCACTGAGGCCCTGATCCGAGCTCTACTTTTCCCCCTTGCTTCACTTATTTACTGAGATTTTTCTGGGCCACAACTTTTCTAAATTTGTTTTTGTAGTTTATACTTCATCTTCTTTAAAATTGTCTCTAAAATGCTATAATACTAATTAGCTAAATGAAAGCTAAAGATTAAAAATTATGTAAAAGATATAAGGGGAAACAAATAGAGGAAAATAAATTATGAGACATTTCTGTAATTAAGCCTGAAATTTAATCTGTCTCCTGAAAGCCAAAGGAAAGAGGGAAAGATGACAGATTACTTAGTTATCAGTGTCTGATAAATGGAAGAAACTGATTCTTCAGCAGAGATAAACTGTTTTTGCTATTAAATTCTAGGGGGAAAACTAGCATTTGGGATTTTAAAGGGCATTTAATAAAGTCATGGCAGTATACTTAGCGGTTTTATGGCAGATGCAGAAATATCTCTACATCGCTCTTTATTAGAGTAAACAATGATATAAAATGAAATCATAGTAGTAAAGACACTTCTACAGGGACTGAGATAATACAGTTCAGTCATGTTTCTTCTGGTGATCTAATTTGGTAGAATAATAAAATGTAGATAACAGGGAGAAGTCATTCATAATCTGGGTAGGTAGAGGGGATGAGACATGTATCAGTATTATCTTGTAATCATTTTAAAACTACACACTGCCATGTCTCCTTTCCTTAGAGTTTTTCTGATATAGCCATTCCCAGAGAGAAACTCCACATTTTTCTGATTGATCTTACACAAAGAAATGCATTTTTATTCACATAAGCAGATTTTTACACATGGACCTAAATATGTACAATATTCATTATTGGTCTTTAAAACATAACCAGAAATTAAAATAATTGTTTAGTGCATCCCAGTGAACTAAAAAGATGAGAATTTATTTGAAGCATATGTTATAGTTTTCTAAAATTTTAGTACTCATTGCATTTTAAAATCCTTGTGACAACTTTGGAAGATAGGGCAGGCATTTTGACCCATTTAAAATTTCTTTTGATTATTAATATTACATGTTATTATGTCAGAAAAAAATTCTTCTCGGAATTGGGGAGGTTATATTTGGCAGTAGGGAAAATTTAGACAAAATGTAGCAAATAATGATATAAATATTTATTTGAAAGAGAAAAATATTTAAATTAGAAGGGACTAAAATATCAGAAAACAAAATAGTTTTTCTGCTATAATACAGAAATGAGAATTCAAAAAAGAATTCATTTCTGATAGCAAAATTAAATGTCAACTTTCTACGCATTAGATTGAAGTATATCTGAATTATAATATTTACATACACATACTCAAACTCATATATGATACATATATATATAATCAACTGAAATCATGATGTACATTTAGGTTTTTATCCTGTTTTTTTTTTTCACTTAATGTTATATGTTCACATGAGATAATTGTGTCTTTGTCTCTAAAACTTCATGTTTAAAGTGTGTAATGTTGAATGTAACATATAGGTCCTTTCTCTTTTTTTTTCCTAATATAAAACCTCTGCTCCCCCACTTTCTACCTCCATTTTATATTTCATCTTGCTAAGTCATTTCAGTCGTGTCCAACTCTGTGCGACCCCATGGACGTCAGCCCACCAGGCTCCCCGGCCCCTGGGATTCTCCAGGCTAGAATACTGGAGTGGGTTGCCATTTCCTTCTCCACTGCATGAAAGTGAAAAGTGAAAGTGAAGTTGCTCAGTCATGTCCGACCCTCAGTGACCCCATGGACCGCAGCCCCCCAGGCTCCTCCATCCATGGGATTCTCCAGGCAAGAGTACTGGAGTGGGGTGCCATTGCCTTCTCCGATATTTCATCTTAGAGCCAGGGAATTGTCTGATCACTGGATCTTTCAGCACTGAGAAAAGAATAATTCCTAGATTCCCAACTATGTCTTATGCTGAGAATTCGTTCTTATTTCTTTTCTATATACCATCATAATTTATACATATAATATGTCAGTGACACCCACATTTTTATGTCCAACCCATGCCTTTCTCAGAACTTACTTATCAGCTTCTGGTGACCTCCTGTATTCCTTGGTTTATGGCCCCTTCCTCTGTGTTTAATGTGCATCACACCTATCTCTGCTTCTGTCATATCACCTTCTCCTCTGATTTCAGTTGCTCATAGGTCCCTCTTAGAAGGATTGTTGTGTTGGGATAATCCAGGACAAAGTTCTGATCTCAAGATCCTTAACTTAATCCCTTTGCCATGTTAAGTAACATGCACAGACTCCGGGGATTAGGATGTGGGCATATTTGAGAGACACTATTCAGCCTGCTACAGCTTTTTTATGTTGAAACATTTGAAGGGCATAAACCAAATATTTTTGGAGAATGACCTCGATTTGGTTTTGTCTCATATTTACTCATTGCATCCTATTAGGTATATACATGATTTTGATTTGTTCTAGTGATCTATTAAATTTGATCTCAGTTCAATCCCTGAGTTGGGAAGAACCGCTGGAGAAGGGATAGGCTACCCACTCCAGTATTCTTGTGCTTCCCCTGTAGATCAGCTGATAAAGAATTTGCTTGCAATGCAAGAGACCTGGGTTCGATCCCTGGGTTGGGAAGATCCCCTGGAGAAGGGAAAGGCTACCCACTCTAGTATTCTGGCTTGGAGAATTCCATGGACTATATAGTCCATGGAGTTGCAAAGAGTAGTCATGAGTTTCACTTTCATTTTTATTTAAGGTGGTGTCTTCTAAGGCTTCTTCACACATTTTCCTTTTGTGATTAATATTTTTTGATAAGATGCTGTGAGACTGTGTAAGTATCCTATTATTTACCTGATTTTATATTTATGTATACTGTGCCATGCTTAGTCACTCAATTGTGTCCAACTCTGCAACACCATGGACTGTAGCCTACCAGGCTCCTCTGTACATGGAATTTTCCAGGCAAGAATACTAGAGTTATAAACTGTTATTGTAATTATTTTAATTTCATGCCTTTCAAGTCATTTCCAAATTATGGTACCTGTTTGAAGCTGGCTTTCACTTTTATTCATTTTCTCAATGAATTCTTTTTATTATTTGATTGCTTCCTTGCTGTCTGTCACAATGATATACCAGGCTTGTGTTATATTTTCCTCCTCTAGACCAAGAAGCAGCCACTTCCAAGGAGTCCTGGTTCCTTTTACTGGAGAATGACATTTAGAGCCTAAGTCTGGGCACTAGCCATACTTTTGTGTTGGAATGTCACTCTTCCCAGACCTCCTCAGTAGATAAATATAGAAAGTATGTGTACATGCACATTCACATTTCTTCTTATTTTGACTTTATCTGTTTGTATTGAAATCAATGGTTTTACACTGATATTTCTATTTTAAGTCCAGTTCTATAGAGTTAGAGTTTTATTATTGTAACTCTTTTTTTTTTTTTGCAAGAAACCTTGCTTCCACTGTCCTTAATATATTTATTTATTTGTTCAGTTCTCCTATATGTAATTGAACTCCCATCACTGTCTTATCCCTCTTCATCGCAGCTGGGTCTAATACTCTACACTAAGACATCTCCTCCTCCTGCACAGGAGCCGCAGGAGAATGTCCCTGAGGCTCAAACACCCACAGCACAATGCCTCTTCAGATGCATCCAGGTTCTAGTATCTTATACCAGATTGTCCTCCAGCATAGAGCCTCTGTACCTCTTGAAACTCTAGTACCCCACAGTGGACAGTCTCCATTGCTAAACTACCTTCCTCGGCTCCCTCTCTACTATGTGAGCATCTGATCTTGGTGACAACAGTAAGATGATACAAACCTGCTCCTCCCACATGGACACCCTCTTTACCTGGATCCAACTGTGACGTCTTCTACAGCACGCTGTGTCTCTATCCCTCTGTCCATGTAAATACTTACATTGCTGAACCCAAGTAATGGCTTTTGGGATAAATTGTTCTAGAAGTGAAGGAGAGGAGAAGAAAGAGTAAAGGAAAGAGCTCTCTGTTTTCTTTAAAATAATGATTTAGAAAAAAAATCACAAAGCTAGGCTTTGGATATCAAGAAAAAATATTTATTTTAACAAAGATTGAGTAATGATAAATTTTATATTATGTACCTTTTACCAATAAAAACAGAAAAAATAAAAAAGATACTGGTTTAATTCCTTCACAATATTATCATTTGTATGTGAAATAGTGTTACATTTTAACGGATTATGCCTGAGGTGACACAACATTTTAAAAAATATTTTCCTGTCTGTTTTCTTATGTAAGATGGATCAATGCTTTTTTTTTAATCTAGTGCTCTTTTAGTTTATTTATTTTTATTTTTATCTTTGTAAATTCATTTTTATTGGGATATAGTTGCTTTACAATGTTGTGTTAATTTCTACCATACAGCAAAGTGAATCAGCTATATGTATACATATATCCCCTCTTTTTAGGATTTCCTTTCCATTTAGGTCACCATAGAGCATTGAGTAGGGTTTCTTGAGCTATACAATAGATTCTCATTATTTATCTATGTTATACACAGTATCAATAGTATCTATATGTCAATCTCAAGCTCCCAGTTCATCCTTTCTTTCCCTACCCATTCTCCTCTTTGGTATCCATACATTTAAGAAGATGTGGTACACATGTACCATGGAAAATGACTCAGCCAGAAAAAATGAATGGAATCATTTGTAGAGATGTGGATGGACACATAGACTGTCCTACAGAGTGAAGTCAGTCAGAGAAAAATAACTATCACATATTAATGCATAGATATGGACTCTAGAAAACCAGTATAAATGATCTTATTTGTAAAACAGAAATAGAGACACAGACATAGAGAACAAACCTGAGGTGACTCAACTTTTGATACACTTATGGGATGTTTGAACATCTTCTGTGATAGTGACTTTTTCTGTTAACAGCTTATGCACATTTTACACTTATTTTTTATTGTTAAATATAAATTCTTCGTATGTTTGAGGTACTGATTTTCTGGGTTATGTGTGTGGCACATATTTTCTCTTAATCTCTCTGACTTTTCTTGACTTTAGTGTGTTTATTTATATATGTATTTTTAATTTAGTGAGTAAAATTTACCAGTCCCCTTACCAAAAAATAGCATCTTTTTTCTTTTACTGTGATAAAATGTACATAACATAAAATTTACCATTTTAATTAAGTGCACTGTTTAGTGGCATTTGGTATTTTCACATTGTTATGAAATCATCACCAATATCCATCCACAGAAGATTTTCATTTTGCCAAATCTGAACCAGTGCATGCGTGCTAAATCACTTCAGTAGTGTCAGACTCTTTGTGACCCCATGGACTGTAGCTGGCCAGGCTTTTATGACCATGGGATTCTCTAGGCAAGAATATTGGAGTGGGTTGCTGTGCCCTTTTCCAGGGAATCTTTTTGACCCCGGAATCAAACCTGCATCTTTTTGTCCCTGCATTGACAGGTGGTTTTTCTTTCTTTTTTTTTTTTACCATTAGTGCCACCTGGGAAACCCCAAGTCATTAAACATTAACTCCCCATTCCCTCTTCTCTAAGTTGGTCCTCACTATTCTACTTTCTGTCTCTATGAATTTGATTGCTCTAGGTACTTCCTCTAAGTGAACTGATACAATGTCCTTATGTGACTGGCTTATTTCACTTAACAAAATGTCTTTAAGGTTCATCCATTTCATAGCATGTATCAGAATCTCACTCTTTGTTTTAATTAATGCTGAATATTATTCCATTGTATGTACAGTTGGCTGTTGAAAAGTGTGAGTTCAAACTACGTGGTTCTACTTATAAACAGATATTTTTCAGTAAATATAGTACCGATATGTTCATTTTATAGATCTTTAAGTGTGGGGAAAAGTTAATGTTTGATTAGAGATCACAATTGGAGAAGGCAATGACACCCCACTCCAGTACTCTTGCCTGGCAAATCGCATGGACGGAGGAGCCTGGTGGGCTGCAGTCCATGGGGTCGTAAAGAGTCGGACATGACTGAGCGACTTCTCTTTCACTTTTCACTTTCATGCATTAGAGAAGGAAATGGCAACCCACTCCAGTGTTCTTGCCTGGAGAATCCCAGGGGCGGGGGAGCCTGGTGGGCCGCCATCTATGGGGTCGCACAGATTCAGACACAACTGAAGCGACTTAGCAGCAGCAGCAGCAGCAGGAGACAGCAGCACACTTTTAAAGTATTGTATGTTTATCTTTTATGCAATTGCATAATGTGGTATATACACATTGGTGTAAATAATATACCCCAAGGCATTTTTCCCAGTCAAAACTTCAATGAGTATTTATGATCTTTTTTTTATTTAGACTGCCTGAGTGAAGTACTACTTGATTCAAGAGAAAGAAAAAGTATGACATTGTTTTATATAGAAAAAAATTCATATATTTCTCATGGGAACTTGCCCTTTGAATTTTCTAAATACTTCTATGCTGGGGCATTCAGAGTAAATGAAGATATGTTCAGGAAGGAGTTCATTTCTTCATCTTTAAAGTTTGTAAATACTACCAGCATATCAGAGAGAAAATCACAGTTGGGTAAAATAACAGAAAAAAAGTCTTGAATAAGCCACATATGGACAGTTATTTTCATGCATTCATATTTTTCTATATCCATTTCAGTATTTCCACCATGTTTTCTTCCTTGCTAGTGTTCTGTGCCTGTAAGGGTATAGATTAGAATGCAACTAGAGAGTTACTTTGTTGATGATGGCAGTTTTTCTCTTGGGAGAAACACACAAAAAAGATTTTTTAAAAATATTTGTGTCTTTACATTCTGGGCTCCTTATGGTATAATCAGTATGGAGGCATAAAACATCTCAATAAGGCAAAGTTAAAAGAAAAATTATCCATGTTGTCTGATTATCTACATGCAATAGATGATTGTCACTCTTGATATTAAATATAATAATGTCTAGAGATTCCAAATACATCAGGCATGTGAGACAAATCATGCCTAATGATCATCTCAGAAAACTGTCCTTCCTATTTATAATATTTCTTTTCCAGTCTCTTTTTAGGACATTTAGTTTGGTTAATAAGCTTGAGTTTATTCCTAGTTCGTCAAGCTTGAGTTCATTCCTAGTTTCTGAACCCTCTTTATCAAGTTATTTAATTCCTTTCCAACTATCTCCTTATTTTGGCATATTAATGGCTTAACTGTGGGGCTGATGTAAAAAGCTAGGTGAATGGCTGTGTGTTTTTTAAGTGCTTAATACGTTGACGGAACTTCACAGTAAATGAATCATGTTGGTGTATGGTCATATTCATTCTGTAGACAAATACTAAAGGGGCATGTTATTCAGTCAGAGTGCAATTAAGAAAAGTTAGTAAAACACCTTACTGAGTAAGAAAAAGGCCACATCATTGCAACTTCTGCTTCAATATCAGCTGGTACCAAGCAAAGAGTTTTGCTGCAGGGCATTTTTACCTCAAGTTCTCTTAAGACCTTGGTGGGATTTAGTTCTACTCTTCCAAGAATTTGCTCTTCACAGAATTTGCTTTAGAGGGAAGGATAGATGGTGTAGAGTTGAAAGAAAGGGGCATTTTAGGAATTGGTAAGCCTATTTTTGAGAGTATGATTGGTCCACTTTAGAAGTTAGTGCTTTTTTAAAGTCAGCAAGCATTTGGTTTCCATGAAGTTCAAAGAACTTTCCCTCATATGGCATGGCTCTCTTTTACAAGGGAAAACTGTGTTTCTTTCAGTATCTATCATGAGAGCTTCAGAGAAACTTTTTATTTGATCCAGTTACATGTATGTGCTTAATCATTTCTAGAGCCTGGTAAGATATTCTAATTATTTTTTAGCATGTATCTGAACAATCAATAAGCAAGAAAAGAGGATGAGTGATCTGAAGTAACTACTAGTTCTGTATGTACATCAGATTCAAATCTATTGTGAGTTAAAATTTCCAAATTGGTCACCATGCTCTTAGGTAAGGGGCAATAAAAAAATCACCATTAGTCTCTTGCAAATCGGATTAATGTGAAGCATTCAAATAATACTTTACCTTTCTTCTTAACTTTTTCTAGGTTCCCAAATACTTCTATACCTCTCGGTCAATATAGTGACTCATTTAGTTGTTCGTTGTTTCATGACAAATAGATGGGGAAACAGTGGAAACAGTGGCTGACTTTATTTTTTTGGGTTCCAAAATCACTGCAGATGGTGATTGCAGCCATGAAATTAAAAGACGCTTACTCCTTGGAAGGAAAGTTATGACCAATCTAGATAGCATATTAAAAAGCAGAGACATTACTTTGTCAACAAAGGTCCATCTAGTCAAGGCTATGGTTTTTCCTGTGGTCATGTATGGATGTGAGAGTTGGACTATAAAGAAAGCTGAGCACTGAAGAATTGATGCTTTTGAACTGTGGTGTTGGAGAAGACTCTTGAGAGTCCCTTGGACTGCAAGGAGATCCAACCAGTCCATCCTAAAGGAGATCAGTCCTGGGTGTTCATTGGTAGGACTGATGTTGAAGCTGAAACTCCAATACTTTGGCCACCTGATGCAAAGAGCTGACTCATTGGAAAAGACCCTGATGCAGGGAAAGATTGAGGGCAGGAGAAGGGGACAGCAGAGGATGAGATGGTTGGATGGCATCACCGACTCAATGCACATGGGTTTGGGTGGACTCCTGGAGTTGGCGATGGACAGCGAGGCCTGGCGTGCTGTGATTCATGGGGTTGCAAAGAGTCGGACACGACTAAATGACTGAACTGAACTGAACTGAACTTTTCCTTCAAAAATATTTAAATACTCAATATTTACTCTGTAATAGGCACTGCCCTAGAAGTGAACCAGATAAAATACAGCACTTGACTTCATGGAGCTTAAATTTATATTACTCTAAATATAACAGAACTAGTTTCTCAATGCTCTCCTAAAAGCTGGAAGTCATCCACATTTTTTTATACCACTGTGACCCAATTAATCCAAGTTAATGACTTCACCAGACAATAATGACTCTGATTTAGAAGGAGATGGTCCCTGAACACAGTGTTTTAATTATCGAGCCACAACTGTGCAGAAAATATATTTTTTAAAATGAAGACAAATGAACTTCAATTATAATACAAGCTGCTTTGTTAGTAATTAAGAAAGGATATTGATTAGGATATATAGTTAATGCTGTAATTTTGTTATTTTTTAAATTTGAATATGTTCTTGGTTCTAAGTATCATATGGAAACACATAGATATTTTTCTCTATTTTTCCCAGTTGAACGAGCTAATACTGTACAAGCCACTTTGCTGAAAAGTAAGAAGATTTTTTTTTTTATCAACATATATTTCTAAAATAATTTTATAACATTAGGTAGACAGATTGATCACCCTCAAAAATGTCCACATATTAATCCATAGTGACTGAATGTGTTATTTTGGATGGCAGAAGAGACTTTGCAGATGCGATTAAGGTTAAGAACCTCTGGATGGGATATTATCTTGGATTATGTGGAAGGGTTCAGTCTAACCATGAGTCCTTAAAAGTGGAGCACCTTTCCCAGCTGTGGTCAGAGAGAATGTGAGCCTAGAAGAAGGCACAGAGGGATGTCACATTGCTGACCATGAAGATGGATAAAGGGGCCATGAGCCAAGGAATACAGGCAGCTCTAAAAACTAAAGACAAGGAAACAGAGCCTCATGATAAATTATACTCTCTCTCTTCTCCCTATATGTGTATGTGTGTGTGTGTGTGTATACACTTTCAACACACACATACACACATCCTATTGGTTCTTGTTCACCAACGAACCTTGATTGATACAGATGGGTGAAAAATTGTGATGACCATTTCTCTTCATAATTGCTAGTAATTATTTGGTCTCTTGGTCATGAAAACCCTACTCCTCATGGGTCCACTTAACATCTAGAGCTAGTTAAGGCTTATACCACTGAGGATTATGATACATTTCCAATGGATAAATGAATTCTTCAACAAAAAAATATTTCAGAGTCCTTTCACAGTGATGACCACAAACAGTTTATTTCAACATAGCACTTTCAGAAAGAGGAATAACTTGGTGTAGTCAGGCATGAAAATTTTGATCATGACACTCTTTTCCTGTTTTAATACCATGTCCAAAAGCACATTTAAAAAGTAAAAGCTTTAATAATGATAATATACAGATCAATTTCACAACTGACAAATAATTTCAAGGCAGAATAGCTATATAATAAAGTAGCATTTTGAAATGTCAGGTATGGTTTAATTAGTAGCCCTGGTTTCACATATTTTATATTTCCAAGTATTTTTATATTAATTACATTTTGCAGTAGATAAAACAGATATTTCTAGTAATTATAAATTGAAGAGAATAAGGTCAGCAAGATTTAAAGGTTGACCAAGTGTATGACTTCCCTGGTGGCTCAGATGATAAAACGTCTGCCTACAATCCAGGAGACCCAGATTCGATCGCTGGGTTGGGAAGATCCCCTAGAGAAGGAAATGGCAACCCATTCCAGTACTCTTGCCTGGAAAATCTCATGGATGGAGGAACCTGGTGGGCTACAGTCCATGGGGTCACAAAGAGTCGGATACAGCTGAGCGACTTCACTTTCTTTTTCTTTCTAAGCATATGCAACTACTAAGGGGCATGGCTGGGTTTGGAAACAAGAACTTTCTGATTTCTAATTCAGTGCTCATTTTTTATATTACTGTGATGCTCTTTGTGATTAAATGATAGATATTTCAAGAGCAGCACTCTACAATCCAAGGAAGGATAGTGGAATAACAAATGAGCATTTTCCTGTTAGGTCTCCATTTTACAAACATAAAGCTACCTCAGAGCACTATGGTAATGGATTGACCTATGAGATACCTTTCATTAGATATCTACCAAGCATAAGAGCTAACTAACCCTCTGTGAAGAGTCAATCCTCTTAGAAGATGAGATCTGTTGTCCTCACACATCCATGAAAGAATAAAGAAGCCCTTTTCTATTTTCTCAATAATTTTGAAGATACATCAGAACCATACATCATGTGAAGCCTGACTCCAAAGCAGCCCAACAGTGGGGTTCATGACAGTAATACTCCATTTATTTCCAAGTACAGAACAGCTAAAATGTGTTAGGACGGTGTTACATATGTACACAAGCCTGTGGTAGCAAACCACATTTAATCCAGTCTAATTTTAGATCTCTGAAGTCTTATCCATGGCCTTCTAGAAAATGTCCCCAAATCAGGATGCAATGCCAGGAGAGAAAACAACAATGTCTGATACAGTGTTTTAGCTTCTAAAAAATTGGAAACCATAGCTGTGAGTTTATGAACTGAGATGGATTCACTATAGAATAGCACTCTAGACAATTTAGATTTTTCTTATCTCTTCCCATTTTAAATTGTTTTGCCCTTGTAGAATACACAATTCTATGGCAGAAACTTCACCAATCTGTTGCACAACCAAAGGAGGAACTTTGTATTTTCTTGGCTATTAAGCCAATGTTAGGTCATGCCAAAATACTTTAGCTTCATTTCTTTAGGTTTTCTAACTGGGTTCCCTTGAACCAGGGATCTACATCATATACTTAGGTTGTCATATATATTTTGAAATTGCAAACAACGCTGTTAATATTTCAAATAGCTAGTTTAGTAGTACAGGAATTTATGCTGACATTAAAAGCCATCCTGAATTGCTGCTAGGGATATTTTAAGAATCTCTCTGTTACTAATGTGACAAATGATGACTTTAATGGCATCATAAACCAGAAATATGAAAGCATTAATAAAAAAACTGCTTCATAAAAGAGTTATCAAGTAACTATCAGTTAAGCTGTTTAGATGTGATGAAAGTTCAATCTAAACACACTGGACCACTTCAGATACACTGAACTAGCAATATTATAAAATGTGGAGGTAATGAATATTATTGCTTCAGAAATTGTCTTTGCTAATCTTACTCTGAATAAATTGTGTTGGTTAGGGAAATCCTTATGCCTTATGAGACCAATTCACATTTAAAAGCCATTTTATTATTATGAAGCATTTGTTCAATCCTTTGCCCAGACATATAGTTCACATGCAGAAACTACATCACTTACTTTGGCTTAAATATTGAAATAGTGCACTTATATTCTCCTATATTTTAAAGATATGGTGCTCTGCACTAAAGGGTATCATTCCATTAATTATTCAAGCTCTATGTGGTGGTTAAACATTTATGTTCCATACACATTTTATCTTCTACCCTTTTTTCCCTTATAATTAATGGGTCCATAAGACATTTGGCATGATATAAGCTGATTTTTTCAGTCCTGGTAGAAAATATTTTATTACAGTAGCCTTAATCTTTGTAGAAATGTAGCAACAGAGCTGTGTGAATGAACAAGTGAAAATGAAGTGTCTTTAGAAAGCCCATGATATTTATACATGGGTTTACTTAAGAAAAGGATTGCCATTGTCTCCTCTCAAAAGCTACTTGCTTGCACTAAGTGTCAAGAAAATAGACTGATACATTCATGTGATCACAAGGGTAATCAGATATTCTGGATCTTTAAATTATTAAATTATATTACCACATTATTGACTTTTGTAAAAATATCACTTTGAACATAGAATTCTAAATAGGTTTATTCTATGGGTGAATTTAATTCAAATGACCATTATATCTACTACTGTGGGCAAAAAGTTCTTAGAGGAAATGGAGTAGCTCTCAAGGTCAACAAAAGAGTCCATAATGTAACACTTGGGTGCAATCTCAAAAATGCAGAATGATCTGTTTATTTCAAAGCAAACTATTCAACATCATGATAATCCAAGTCTATGCTGCAACCACTGATGCCACAGAAGCTGAAGTTAACCTGTTCTATGAAGACCTACAAGACTTTCTAGAATTAACACCAAAAAAGAGGTCTTTTTCATCAAAGGGGATTGGAATGCAAATGTGGGAAGTCAAGAGTTACCTTGAGTAACAGACAAATTTGGCGTTGGAGTACAAAATGAAGCAGGGCAAAGCAAACAAAGTTTTGTCAAGAGAACATGCTGGGCACAGAAAATACCCTTTTCCAACAATCTAAGAGATGACTACATATGGACATCACCAGATCGTCAATACCGAAATCAGATTGATTACATTCTTTTCAGCCAAGGATAGAAAAGTTCTATACAGTTAGGAAAAACAAGACCTTGAGCTGACTGTGGCTCAGATTGTGAGTCATTATTGCAAAATTCAAGCTTATATCAAAGACAGTAGGGAAAACCACTTGGCCATTCAGGTATGACCTAAACCAAATCCCTTATGATTATACAGTGGAGGTAGCAAATAGATTCAAGGGATTAGATCTGGTAAGCAAAGTGCCTGAAGAACTATGGACAGAGGTTCATAACATTGTACAGAGGGAGTGACCAAAACCACCCCAAAAAGAAAAAGAAATGCACGAAGGCAAAGTAGTTGTCTGAGGAAGCTTTACACAAAAAGCAAGGGAGAAAGAGAAAGATATTCCCAACTAAATACAGAGCTCCAGACAATAGCAGGGAAAGATAAGAAGACCTTTTTCAATGAACAATGCAAAGAAGTAGAAGAAAACAACAGAATTGGAAAGACTAGAGATCTCTTCAAGAAAATTGAAGATATCAAGGGAACATTTCATGCAAGGATGGGCATGATAAAGAATAGAAATGGTAAGGACCTAACAGAGGCAGAAGAGATTAAGAAGAGGTGGCAAGAATACACAGAAGAATAATACAGAAAGGTCTTTATTACCTGGATAACCATGATGGTGTGGTCACTTACCTGGAGCCCGGCATCCTAGAGTGTGAAGTCCTGTGGGCTTTAGGAAACATCACTACAAACAAAGCTAGTGGAAGGGGTGGAATTCCAGCTGAGCTATTTCAAATCCTAAAAGATGATGCTATTAAAGTGCTGCACTCAATATGTCAGCAAATTTGGAAAGCTCAGCAGTGACTGCAGGACTGGAAAAATAATAGTTTTCATTCCAATCCTAAATAAAAACAGTGTCAAAGAATGTTCCATCTACCATACAAATGAACTCATTTCTCATGCTAGTAAGTTTATTCTCAGAATCCTTTAAGATAGGCTTCAGCAGTACATGAACCAATAACTTCCAGATGTACAAACTGGGTTTTGATAAGGCAGAGGGACCACAGGTCAACTGCCAACATTTGTCAGATCATAGAGAAAGCAAGGGGATTCCAGAAAAATTGTCTACTCTGCTTCATTAACTATGCTAAAGCCTTTTAACTGTGTGGATCACAACAAACTTTAGAATATTCTTAAAGAGAAGAGTATACCAGACCACCTTACATCTCCTGAGAAACCTGTTTGCAGGTCAAGAAGTAACAGAAAGAATCTTACATGGAACAATGGATTAGTTCCAAATTGGGCAAGGAGTATGTCAAGGCTGTATATTGTCACCCTGCTTATTTAACTTATATGCAGAGTACATCATGTTAAAAGTCAGGCTGGATGAATCATAAACTGGAAACAAGATTGCTGGGAGAAAAATCAACAACCTGAGATAAACAGATGATACCACTCTAATGGCAGAACGTGAAAAGGAACTACAGAGCCTCTTGATGAAGGTGAAAGAGGAGAATGAAAAAGCTGACTTAAAACTCAACATTCAAAAAATGAAGATCATGACATCTGATCCTATTACTTCATGGCAAATAGACGGGGAAAAAATGGAAGCAGTGACAGAATTTATTTTCTTGGACTTCAAAATTGCTTCTGATGGTTACCGCAGCCATGAAATTAAAAGACATTTGATTTTTGGAAGAAAAGCTATTACAAAGCTATACAGTGTATTAAAAGACAGAGACATCACTTTGTTGACAAATTTTCATATAGTCAAAGCTATGGTCTTTCCAGTAGTCATGTATGGATATGAGAGTTGGACTATAAGAAGGCTGAGTGCCAAAGAATTGATACTTTTGAATTGTGGCACTGGAGAAGACTTAAAAGTCCCTTGGACTGCAAGATCAAACCAGTCATTCCTAAAGGAAATCAACTCTGAATATTCATTGGGAGGACTGACTGATGCTGGAGCAGAAACTCCAATACTTTGGCCACCTCATGTGAAATGCTGACTCATTGGAAAAAGACCCTGATTCTGGGAAAGATTTTGGGCAAAAAGAGAAGAGCAGGGCAGAGGATCAGATGGTTAGAAGGCATCACCATCATTCACTGGACAGGGAGGTTTTTAAAGTGAAGGACAAGGAAGCCTGGCATACTGCAATCCATGGAGTTGCAAAGAGTTGGACACCACTTAGTGACTGAACAACAATAACATGTTCACATCTGTATTTTTGAAGAGACAAAACCCAAGGGAAAATAATGAATTATGTGTAAAGAATGAATTATGTGTAACATAATGGACATACAAAGATTGTGATAAAGACAGACAACTTTTACATGGTCCTAATGGTATGTGACCAGAAGCAGGCAGTAAGGTTGTAGCAATGATCGGGTCTTCTCTAGCAACAGTTATTAAACTTGATCATGCATCAAAATCACCTGGTGTGCTTACTAAAACACACATTTCTCAACCTACTCTCAGAGTTTCTGATTCAGTAGATCTGGGGTGGATCTTAAGTGTTTGCATTTTCCAGTTCCCAGATGATGCTGGTGCTGTTAGTCTGGGTACCACACTGATAATCACCTCTTTATAAGCTGGATGAAGCACAAACTGGAATCAAGATTGCCAGGAGAAATATCAATATGCAGATATGCAGAAGACACCACTCTTATGGCAGAAAGCCAAGAGGAACTGAAGAGCCTCTTGATGAAAGTGAAAGAGGAGAGTGAAAAAATTGGCTTAAAACACAACATTCAGAAAACTAAGATCATAGCATCCGGTCCCATTACTTCATGGGAAATAGATAGGGAAACAATGGAAACAGTGACAGACTTTATTTTTTGGGGCTCCAAAATCACTGCAGATGGTGACTGCAGCCATGAAATTAAAAGACACTTGCTCCTTGGAAGATAAGCTGTGACTAACCTAGACAGCATATTAAAAAGAAGAGACATTACTTTGTCAACAAAGGTCCGTTTAGTCAAGGCTATGGTTTTTCCAGTGGTCATGTATGGATGTGAGAGTTGGACTGTATAGAAAACTGACTGCCGAAGAATTGCTGCTTTTGAACTGTGGTGTTGGAGAAGACTCTTGAGAGTTCCTTGGACTGCAAGGAGATCCAACTAGTCTATCCTAAAGGAAATCAGTCCTGAATATTAATTGGAAGGACTGATGCTGAAGTTGAAACTCCAATACTTTGGCCACCTGATGTGAAGAACTGACTCATTAGAAAATACCCTGATACCGGGAAAGATTGAAGGCAAGAGAAGGGGACTATGGAGGACAAGATGGTTGGATGACATCACTGACTCAATGGACATGAGTTTGAGTAAGGCACAGGAGTTGGTGATGGACAGGGAAGCCTGGCGTGCTGAAGTCCATGGTACATGACTGAGTGACTGAACTAAACTGAACTGATAGGGTCTATCTGAATATATTATCAGAATTATGTCAATTTTATTTTCTGCTAATGATTTCAATAGAGTATAGGAAAATTGGTAATTAATTATTTCTACTCAGTTACTAAACTTGAAGTTCAGAGGCTAATTTGATGTCCATGAACAACTGTAAGCCACATGTAAATAATCGTTGGTGAGCAGCCTTTGTTTTCTTCTTAGCCTACCCATAAAACAGCACTCAGTACTCCATTGTATCCTCAGAAAAGGAGCTCAACTCTGCCGTAATTAAACAAAGTTGATTTTTATAAAATAATGTTTGTCACACTTTCTGATTACAAAGTTAGTGCATGTTCACTGAAGCAAATTTGAGCAGAGAAGAAATATGAAAATAAATACAATGTTATTATCAATACCCCTAGATAATCACTGATAATTTGTTGTGGCAATGGATGTAGAATTCTATTGAACATTTAATGGAGTAGTAGAAAAGAAAATTTAACTTGATTAACAACTTCTAACAAAAATTCCTATTGGGCAATAGCCATTGTTCCTAACCCTTGCTTTCAATTTTGCCTGCCAGCTTTTGATTTTCAAGTCCTGTCTCATAAGGTCTCTAATCCATTTCGCATCCAACCACACTCAAGAAACTTTTTGCCTCTCTGTATTACCCTTTCTTTTTCTTATGCATAACAGTTCTCCTCTGTCCCTGACCTTCAAGTCCTGAACTTTCATATTCATGACATCTTCCTGAAAGGATAATCTTTTTATTATAAGATCAACTGATTTTGAACCTTAATTAAGGTTACAAAATGCCTTCAGAGAAGTACCTAGGTTAGCACTTGTTTGAATACCTGGGGGAACATATGCTAACCTCTGGGGCTGAGAATCTTGGGGGTAAAGGTCAGGTTAGAAGTCTTTCTACCACAGGTACATTCTGACTTATCAGGGTTTTTCATTATACTCAAAGAGGTCACTGGACTTTACTCAGATAGACATTTTATTTTAGTTCTACATTAGAAATATAAATGTAACCCATTTAGTACAAAGAATCACCCTATCTATGTACCAATAAACATGAAATAAACGGTCTTTATTTTCCTGGGACTTCCCAGTGGTCATGTACAGTTGTGAGAGCTGCTCCATAAAGAAGGCAGAGCACCAAAGCACTAATGCCTTTGAACTTTGGTGCTGGAGAAGACTCCTGAAAGTCCCTTGGACAGCAAGATCAAACCAGTCAATCTTAAGGGAGATCAACTCTGAATATTTACTGGAAGGATCAATCCTGAAGCTGAAGGTCCAGTATTTTGATCATCTGATGCAAACGGAAGACTCATTGGAAAAGTCCCTGATGTTGGGAAATATCGAGGGCAGAAGGAGGTTGGGTGTCAGAGGATGAGATGGCTGGACGGCATCTCCGATGCACTGAACATGAACTTGGGCAAACTCCAGGAGATAGTGAGGGCCAGGGAGGCCTGATGTACTGCAGTCTACGAGGGCTGCAGAGTTGGACACAACTTGAACAACAATAGTTAAGCAGTAATCAACTTATGGTTTAGTTTCCCATGTGAACAAAGCAAATAGTTTTGAGGCAGCTGGTGAGTTGAGTCCTGACTTCATTTTTCTTTATAGAAGATTTATAATTTCATAAACTTATGTTATGTGCTGAGATATTATATATAAAGTTTTATCTTTGCAATTAACAACTATGACAATGTAGTGTATACTCTCTTAACTAACTTCAAGGCAACTAATCTACTGGATTGATCAGTGCTTTCTCATTCTTCTGTGATGTATAGATTATGGCCTGTGACTCACTGAGTTCTTGCATCTTGTATGTGCTTTCTAAGACATCTAATGCATCTAAAGTTTATTTGTATGCTTACCAAGAGTCATCCCAGGTGGCACTAGTGGTAAAGAATCTGCCTGCCAATGCAGAAGATGCAACAGATGCAGATTTGATCCCTGGGTTGGGAAGATCCCCTGGAGTAGGAAATGGCAACCCACTCTAGTATTCTTGCCTGAAAAATTCCATGGACAGAGGAGCCTGGTGGGCGACAGTCTAGGGAGTACCAAAAGAGTTGGAGATGACTGAGCTTGCACCCACCACCAAGAGCCATGGTTTATCCTCAAACTTTTTCAGTGATTGTACTTACTGTTTTGCTCATCTTATTTAATTTACTATTTCACAAATGGATCAAATAGAAGTGTAAAGAGAAAGATAGTTGCTCCTTTGAAAATGGGTGATTCTTTGGGAAAGACTTGATAAAGGTATGTTGCTAAAAATGCAGTTTAACTGTGGATGACACAACTATAAAATAGTTGAGAAGAAAATCTTACAAATCTAGAAAATTGTTCATTCACATTACTTTACAAGCAAATACAGTGTTCAAAATATTCAACCAGTGGGGCATTAGTAATAATCACTTAGAATAGTTGTTCTACTTATTATAAAGGATGTTCACAGCTTTTGAATACTCATTCAAGTTCAAAAAAAGCTGATCCTAGATCCTAAAAATCATGGAAGGTATATGATGAGTAGGCCCTTATTTTAAAATAAGAAGGAAAAAAACTTTGGTACTACATTAAAGGGGTAGCAATCGGCAATCACATGCACATTTTTTTATGTTTTAAGTTGAAATGTTTACAGTATTTGGATAGGTATGAATTACTTTTATGAGTCCTTAGTTTAAAACAACTTTTTAATTAAAACACCCGGACTAGCCCTAGTTTTCCTAGTAAGAATGTTCTTTTCTGTGTGGTATTGTTCTAGATTATTCCATTTTACCATAAGGATGGGATATTTTATAAAAAATAAGTATTTCAAGAGAAAAGTGATGTGATAAAAAAATTGGTCTGTATTTTCAGGCCAATCTTTCTCGTAAGCGCTCAGACTTCCTATGAAGTGGCACAGAAATAAAAGGAGGTGTTGGGCCTCTGTCTCACGTGAGTGTAGGGCTTAGCTAACTGAGCTTTGGTAATGAGTATAGAGGAACAGCGCTGGTGCTGATTTCCCTCTCTGCCGTATCTTTTGTCTTTCTCAGTTTTGCCTAATTCATTTGAAGTTGTTTACTTTGTGCACTGACAGATGCAGAGACTGATGGCAACAGTTTAAAATTCTCTCTTATCTATTTGAAATTTCTTGTTAGCATTCTTACCTAGTTTCTATTGGTGTATGAAAACAGAAAAGAATCAGATACAAACAGAGCATTAAACAGTGACTTCTGCCTCCCAGGTTCGTTTAATACTCTCTCCTACACCCGAGTTAATAATTCACACTCTGCAGAACCCCAGCACGTCTCTATTAGACTTGATGTCCTTTATTAATGTGACAGCACACATCCAGTACAGAGCCATGGTGTCGGGGATAGTGGGAAGGGTAGGGGCATGTGCTAAAAGTGTCCCTCTAGATAGGTTTGCCCATTCAAAACCGGGTCTCAATAAAGCTAAATTCTATTAAATAGTGTTTGTCTTAAACGGGCCTAACTATAGAATTCCAAACAAAACTGGAGAATTGCAGAGAAACTGTTATGTCTTGAATAAACAGTTCTTCCTTTCCAGAAGAGAATGGAAGCAAATCTTTTTTTTTTTTTTTTTCCTTTTTACTTATCATCACTCCTTCTCAGCTGGCCATTAACAAAGGAGCTGACTACATATTGTAAAAGGAATAGTATACGAATGGGATTAATCGGCTTGGGGCCTTCCAGGTCAGGCAAGAGGCAATCTGATGTTTTATTTAAATGTTTTTATAAAAGGAGTATAAGAAGAACTTGGAGAGTGTAATGTATTATAGAGTTTGAAGTGGTAAAGTAAGGAGAAAGAAGGCCATATCTAAGAGGAAAACCCAGAGCTTTTTTTTTTTTTTTAAAAACAAACTCATTTTGTGTTTCTGATTTTTTATATATTTTATAATAAATCACCTTCAAAGCTTGTCTTGAAAACCATAAATCTGGAAAAACAAGTAAATCTCAGTAAATATGTTTGAGCTATATTTTTAGATGTGAAAACTGTTGCACAAACCAAAATTTTATTTGTGTACACAGAGTCAGGTTGATTATCTGGCTTGTTTACATACAAAGTTGTCCTCACAAAGGGAAAAATAATGTAGAATTCATGACAAAAGTTGTCAGAATTATTTTTAAGGAGCTTTTAACAAATTATCAGCCCTTATGGTATAGCCAGTTTTGCTAAATATTAGCAGAATTTGCTCTAAAAAAATTTGCGCATATCCTACAACCCTAAGAATTGTGGACATAATGGTAATTTGGAAGCAAGATTCACAAGAAAACATAAACTCTTATTAAGGAAAGTAAAAGAAAAAAAGAAGAGAGCATGCTTTGTGAAAGCTATATCTTAGCTGAGAGAATAACATGGGGAAACCAAACCAAATTGGATAAAATGAACTTTGTGGAAATTAAGAAACCCATTACAGGATTAGGGAATGGGCTTATTTAAAAATCTCTAAAATTATTTATTTTTAAGCTGAAGTTTACCTAACATTGAATAAAGGAGAGGATGGAAGAGAATATAGAAAAAATCATTTTTTTGGGTAACAGTGGTTATCAAGCTAATGATTTCAGCAAGAGATCAAATATGGTAATCATAACTGTGTTAAAACATTCCCCTGTTCGCTCCCGTATTCTTTGTGTAATGCAAACTTTGTATTTCAGATACTGATAGTATGGCATAATCCAGGAATGAAAGGGACATGGCAATTTTCATGTATCATCTATGCTAGAAAATAGTACACAATTAAGAGAACAAACTCACTAAGCACAACATTGTAAAGCAACTATACTCCAATAAAAATTAATTAAAAAAGAAAAAAAGAAACAAACTCAATGTGAAATCAGCAGTAGATTGTACTTGTGAGCTTCCTTAGAATAGTTAGGAAAGTGTGAGTTAAGTTTTGATGTTATATGCCTTTTGGGAAAATTCAGATTCAGATCAGTCACTCAGTCGTGTCTGGCTCTTTGCGACCCCATGAATCGCAGCATGCCAGGCCTCCCTGTCCATCACTAACTCCTGGAGTTCACTCAGACTCACATTCATTGAGTCAGTGATACAAATCCAGGGATTTTACTTTTTGTGGTCAAACTATACGGTAGGAGCTTGAAGCATGAACACGCAGAGAGAGAAGAGAAAGAGAACACTCAAAACTGTGTAGTCAATCTTCAAGATAGCCCTATTGATCCCCGACTCCTAAGATTCATAACCTTGTCTACTTCCTTCCCACATTGTGCCAAAGTTGGTTTGTGTGACCAATAAATATAGCAGAAGTGATGGTAAGGCACTTTCAAGATTAAGTTATAAAAGATACTGCAGCTTCCGTCTTGGTCGCACTGTGTCTTAGATCACTTACTTTGGAGAATCCAGGTGTTATTTAATAGGCCCGTGGAGAGACTTACATAATAAGGAACTGAGGCTCCTGGTGATAGCCGCATGAGGGAGTTTGGAAGCGGACACCACACAGCTTCAGCTGACTGAAGTTCTGTTCTGCTTCTAGACTGCAACCTCATGAGGGCCTCTGAGCCATAAACTGTCTCCAAAGCTGCAGCCAGACTCTTGACTCCCAGAATCTGTATGAGATAATAAATATTTGTTGTTTTAAGCTGTCAAGTTTTGGGGAGATTTGTTACATAGTGATATATATCTAATGAAGGCATCATCTTCATATCAACAACAGGAAGAAGTAGAAAAAAAAAGGACCTGCTTGAGTGGCCCAGTGAATGTTCTGAATTTTACCATTTCTTTTTATTGGAGACACTAAGTGAGGGAATGTAGACATAGGAGATATTTTCTTCCTTCCTTCCTCTCTCTCTATATATCAGTTGTGTGTTTTTATAGTCTTCCCTGGTGGCTTCACTTTCACTTTTCACTTTCATGCATTGGAGAAGGAAATGGCAACCCACTCCAGTGTTCTTGCCTGGAGAATCCCAGGGATGGGGGAGCCTGGTGGGCTGCCATCTATGGGGTCGCACAGAGTCGGACACGACTGAAGGGACTTAGCAGCAGCAGCAGCAGCTGGTGGCTCAGATGGTAAAGTGTCTGCCAGCAATGCAGGAAACCCAGGTTCGATCCCTGGGTTGGGAAGATCCCCTGGAGAAGGAAATGGCAACCCACTCCAGTACTCTTACCTGGAAAATTCCATGGACCGAGGAGCCTGGTAGGTTACAGTCCATGGAGTTGCAAAGAGTCGGACACGACTGAGCAACTTCACTACAATATGTATTATATATACATATTTTTTAACTCACTTTAGGAACCATGGACTATACTACCTTAGAGGAAAGGGTCATTCCTCCCATCTTTTCAAAATATGTTGAATAGTTTAGACATAGTTTTGATAAAATGAGCTCTTTAAATATCTTTTGAATAAATGTGGAATGAATGAAACTGCCAATTTAGTGTTTAGCTATTTTTTTAGTTATACTGAAGACTGAAGGGGGTGCCTAAAATTAGAGACCTCTTCCTGACCTGTTATATGTAAAGGGACTACATTCTTGTAAATAAAAAGGCTAGACAATGAAAGTAGACATATCACCACGAGTCCACTGCCAGTTACCAAAAGTAGCAGAGGAGAGCATAAGCACAGATAATAGAAAACGTCAGATAATCTGCCTGGGCGGATCTTTCCTGCTGGATTTGCAGCTAAGTCTCTAAGCAAAAAAAAATCGAATACTGTGAGAGTCAGAGCACTAGAAAATAGTGTCTAAGAGATATCTAAAGTGAGATGGCTGGTTTTGTTTACTTTTGATGGCTTCTGCCCCACCCGCTTTGCATCACTGAGCAAAAGTGGGCAACAGTGAGATTGCATCTGTGCATGCTTAGTCGCTCAGTCGTGTCTCACTCTTTGTGACCCCATGGACTGTAGCCCGCCAGGCTCCTCTGTCCATGCGATTCTCCAGGCAAGAAAACTGGAGTGAGTTGCCATTTCCTCCTCCAGGGGATCTTGAGTTCACGTCTCCTGTGTCTCCTGCATTGCAAGCAGATTCTTTACCGCTAGCGCCACCTGGGAAACCCCTACAGTTAGATTGCTGGAAATTAACATATTCCTGACTGAGCAGATACCAGAAATCTCAATGGAAGAGGGAAAAGAAATTCTATAGAGAAAATAAAGTGAAGAAAATTAGAACATTGGACTGGAGAATGTTGCAGACAGAAAAGGCAATGAACTTTTTGATTTTGAAATATCTATCATCCTCAAGAATTTTCCTATAATCTGCAATTGATCCCAGTCTCAATAAACTTGATAGCATTCATTTAATGTGCAAATTTTTTACTTCTATTTTATTCCTCATTAGGGATTTAAATGGGAAGAAGGCAGAAAAAGTACAAACATAGTGATGACAGAGAAATATAGGTTAAGTGGGAAAGAGCTATTGAGTTTCTGTTTGATAGATTCCATTCTGGTATTTCATTAAATGTTTTATTGTAGAGAAATTTTCCTTAATTTTATTATTCGCACTTCTTGGAATTAAAATATTTATCCTATGTCTTTCAATCAGTTTAAATTGTGCCTCAATGTGGAATACGAAGCAACATGAAGATAGAGGAGTTTGTACTCTGAACCAAATTCTGCCTCAGATAAGACACATTCTAGGGGCTAAGATCCCCATTTTTGACAGCCTATATTTTGGTGGCAATAATGTCTTCTGTCTCAGAGCACCAATTCTCATAAATTGGTATAAAATTATCCATTTATGCTGAGTCTTCCAAGTGACTACTACTCCTTGCAGCTGTCTGTTATATTTGACAGCAGTGGTTATTGCCATCTTTTGCAAATAGCAGTTGTAAGCATGTCAAAACCTAGGGTCAGTTTAATGAAGATTTTCCTACCTTGGGCATTTCTTCTTTGTATTCCTGGGTATTATAATATGAGACAGTTAAATATAGTGTTTATTATATTCCCTTGAAATGCTGACACCATATTTTATAGGACATTGACCATTACAAAGGATACTGGAAGGATGGTCAGGTTTTATTTGAACCTCTCTGATCACATGGACCACACCCTTGTCTAACTCCATGAAACTATGAGCCATGCCGTGTAGGGCCACCCAAGACAGACAGGTCATGGTGGAGAGTTCTGACAAAATGTGGTCCACTGGAGAAGGGAATGGCAAACCACTTCAGTATTCTTGCCTTGAGAACCGCATAAACAGTATGAAAAGGACAAAAGAGAGGACACTGAAAGATGAGTTGGTAGGTGCCCAATATGCTACTGGAGATCAGTGGAGAAATAACTCCAGAAAGAATGAAGAGACAGAGCCAAAGCAAAAACAACACCCAGTTGTGGATGTGACTGGTGATGGAAGTGAAGTCTGATGCTGTAAAGAGCAATATTGCGTAGGAACCTGGAATGTTAGGTCCATGAATCAAGGCAATTGGAGGTGGTCAAACAGGAGATGGCAAGAGTGAACCTCGGCATTTTAGGAATCAGCAAACTAAAATGGACTAGAATGGGGAATTTAACTCAGATGGCCATTATATCTACTGCTGTGGGCAGGAATTCCATAGAAGAAATGGAGTAGCCATCATAGTCAACAAAAGAACCTGAAATGCAGTACTTGGATGCAATCTCAAATGACAGAATGATCTCTGTTTGTTTCCAAGGCAAACCATTCAATATCACAGTAATCCAAGTCTATGCCCTGACCAATAATGCTGAAGAAATTGAATGGTTCTATGAAGACCTCAGATATGCAGATGACACCACCCTTATGGCAGAAAGTGAAGAGGAACTCAAAAGCCTCTTGATGAAAGTGAAAGTGGAGAGTGAAAAAGTTGGATTAAAGCTCAACATTCAGAAAACGAAGATCATGGTATCTGGTCCCATCACTTCATGGGAAATAGATGGGGAAACAGTGGAAACAGTGGCTGACTTTATTTTTTCAGCTCCAAAGTCAATGCAGATGGTGACTGCAGCCATGAAATTAAAAGACACTTACTCCTTGGAAGAAAAGTTATGACCAACCTAGATAGCATATTGAAAAGCAGAGACATTACTTTGCCAACAAAGGTCCATCTAGTCAAGGCTATGGTTTTTCCTGTGGTCATACATGGATGTGAGAGTTGGACTATGAAGAAAGCTGAGCGCTGAAGAATTGATGGTTTTGAACTATAGTGTTGGAGAAGACTCTTGAGAGTCCCTTGGACTGCAAGGAGATCCAACCAGTCCATTCTGAAGGAGATCAGCCTTGGGATTTCTTTGGAAGGAATGATGCTAAAGCTGAAACTCCAGTACTTTGGCCACCTCATGCGAAGAGTTGATTTACTGGAAAAGACTCTGATGCTGGGAGAGATTGGGGGCAGGAGGAGAAGGGGACGACAGAGGATGAGATGGCTGGATGGCATGACTGACTTGATGGACATGAGTCTGAGTGAACTCTGGGAGTTGGTGATGGACAGGGAGGCCTGGCGTGCTGTGATTCATGAGGTTGCAAAGAGTCGGACATGACTGAGTGATTGAACTGAACTGAACTGATGAAGACCTACAAGACCTTCTAAAACCAACACCCAGAAAAGATGTCTTTTTTATTATAGGGGACTAGAACGCAAAAGTAGGAAGTCAAGAAACACCTGGAGTAACAGGCAAATTTGGCCTTGAAGTACAGAATGAAGCAGGGCAAAGGCTAATAGAGTTTTGCCAAGAGAATGCACTGGTCATAGCCAACACATTCTTCCAACGACACAAGAGAAGACTGTACACATGGACATCACCAACCAGATGGTTGACACTGAAATCAGATTGATTATATTCTTTGCAGCCAAGATGGAGAAGCTCTATACAGCAAAAACAAGACCAGGAGCTGACTATGGCTCAGATCATGAACTCCTTGTTGCCAAATTCAGACTTAAACTGAAGAAAGTAGGGAAAATCACTAGACTATTTGGGTATGACCTAAATTAGATCCCTTATGAGTACACAGTGGAAGTTACAAATAGATTCAAGGGATTAGATCTGATAGAATGCCTGAAGAAATATGGATGGAGGTCTGTGACATTGTATAGGAGGCAGTGATCAAGACCATCCCCAAGAAAAAGAAATGCCAAAAGGCAAAATGGTTGTCTGAGGAGGCCTTACAAATAGCTGTGTAAAGAAGACAAGTGAAAGGCAAAGGAGAACAGGAAAGATATACCGATTTGAATGCAGAGTTCCAAAGAATAGCAAGGAAAGATAAGAAAGACTTTCCCAGTGACTAATGCAAAGAAATAGGGGGAAACAGTAGAATGGGAAAGATGAGATCTCTTCAAGAAAATTAGAGGTACCAAAGGAATATTTCATGCAAAGCTAGGCACAATAAAGGACAGAAATGGTATGGACCTAACAGAAACAGAAGATATTAAGAAGAGGTGGCAAGAATACACAGAAGAACTATACAAAAAAGATCTTCCTGACCCAGATAATCCTGATGGTGTGATCACTCACCTAGAGCCAGACATCCTGTGAAGTCAAGTGGGCCTTAGGAAGCATCACTTTAAACAAAGCTAGTGGAGGTAATGGGATTCCAGTTGAGCTATTTCAAATCCGAAAAGATGATGCTGTGAAAGTGTTGCACTCAATATGCCCACAAATTTGGAAAACTCAGCAGTGGCCACAGGACTGGAAAAGGTCAGTTTTCATTCTAATCCCAAAGAAACAAAATGCCAAAGAATGCTCAAACTATTGCACAATTGTACTCATCTCACATGCTAAAATAATGCTCAGAATTCTCCAAGCCAGGATTCAAAGTACATGAACTGTGAACTTCCAGATGTTCAAGCTGGATTTAAAAAAGGCAGAGAAAGCAGAGATCAAATTGCCAACATCTGCTGGATCATCAAAAAAGCAAGAGAGTTCCAGAAAAACATCTACTTCTGCTTTATTGAATATGCCAAAGCCTTTAATTGTGTGGATCAGAACAAACTGTGGCTAATTCTTAAAGAGATGGGAGTACCAGACCACCTGACTTGCCTTCTGAGAAATCTGTATGCAGATCAAGAAGCAACAGTTAGAACTGGACATGGAACAAAAGACTGGTTCCAAATCAGGAAAGGAGTACGTCAAGGCTGTATATTGTCACCCTGCTAATTTAACTTATATGCAGAGTACATCATGAGAAATGCTGGACTAGATGAAGCACAAACTGGAATCTAGATTGCCTGGAGAAATATCAGTATCCTCCGATATACAGATGATACCACATTTATGGCAGAAAACTATGAAGAACTGAAGAGCCTCTTGATGAAAGTGAATGAAGAGTGTGAAAAACTTGGCTTAAAACTCAACATTCAGAAAACTAAAGTCATGGCATCAGGTCCCATCGCTTCATGGAAAATAAATGGGGAAACAGTGGAAACAGTGACAGACTTTATTTTTTCTGGCTCCAAAGTCACTGCAGATGGTGACTGCAGCCATGAATTTAAAAGACGCTTACTCCTTGGAAGAAAAGTTATGACCAACCTAGACAACATGTTAAAAAGCAGAGACATTACTTTGCCAACAAAGGACCATCTAGTCAAGGCTATGGTTTTTCCTGTGGTCATGTATGGATGTGAGAGTTGGACTATAAAGAAAGCTGAATGCCGAAGAAGTGATGCTTTCGAACTGTGGTGTTGGAGAAGACTCCTGAGACTCCCTTCGACATCAAGGAGATCCAACCAATTCATCCTAAAGGAAATCGGTCCTAAATATTCATTGGAAGGACTGATGCTAAAGCTGAAACTCCAACACTTTGGCCACCTGATGTGAAGAACTGACTCATTTGAAAAGACCCTGATGTTGGGAATGATTGAAGGTGGAAGAAGGGAATGACAGATGATGAGATGGTTTGTGGCATCACCGACACAATGGACATGAATTTGAGTAACTATAGAAGTTGGTGATGGTCAGGGAAGCCTGGCATGCTGTAGTCCATGGGGTTACAAAGATTCAAACACAATCGTGTGACCGAACTTAACTGAACCTTGCTGAGTCTTGCTCCATTGTCCAACAGCACTCAGATATGAAATTACTGTAACATTGATCATACTGTCAGAGAAGAGATAGGGCACACCTCGAATCAATCTAGCTGAAGACATTTTAGTACAGATTCTCAAAGAGTAACACCATTTCTTGGTTCATCCAAGTTGATAGTTCACTTTTGGGATTGTCAGTGTATCCAGGTTGACCTTGGGATGACCCAGGTTGTGTGACTGGAGTTCAGGCTCTTCCTAAGCAGACACTGGCTCTATCTTTGACTGTTTTAATGTTGCTTCATGACCTGGATAAAGTTTTGCTTCTCAAGTTAAGCTTGAGGCCTACAGGTAGCTCTATTGATTGATACTGAGGCTATGATGGATTTTGGGGGAAAGAGATGGGACCCATGTTGACTTATTCTGGGATTTGAGTCCTGTTGATGAACATCAGCTCTGGTCCCTTCAGGGAGATACTCCACCAGTCTGAATTACTGCCAAGGAGTCTTGGCAGTAAATGATTTCAACAGAGAGACATTTGTTACTCAGAACCTGTAGAACTGTCTTGTCCTTTACTGATAGAATATTAGGGGTTTACTTTCTTTCTACCTTGGAAAGCCAAAAAGCTCTACAATGCTTTATATTTCTATAACTTCACCAAAGCCCCATTTTTGTCAGTTCAATCTGGTAGGAATATTTACCAAAAAAAAAAAAAAATTCAGAGTAAGAGGATATGATTTTATAAGTCACAAAATCTTTTTTAATCAATTTTGAGGCAACAGATATTGTTGCCTATCAAAACACATTTTTGGTTGATTTTTTTGGAAAATAAAAAAAAAACAGACCAATCACCATAAACATTGCCACCTATATGGCTTCAGAGATACTATCTAGAAATCACTAAAGAAATACATTACCAGGTCATGTAATTTGGCTCATTTCTTATTGTAGAAGTTTGTCTACACTAATGGTTTTTAAATTGTGACTTGTGAGTTTTGGACATACTGCAGACAACCAACTGGGGCTGCTGTAGAGGAGGGGAGTATTAATGAGTTAAATTTTTTACTGCATTTGTTTGCATATCCATTCTGACTTCAAACTCCTTTCTTCAATCCAAACACCTACACTATTATACAAGATTTTTGTAAGCTTTTATTAAATAGAAGATTCCTGGTGTTAAACACACATTCGCATTGTAGTCCCAGAGGACTTATAAGGATACTGAATCACATGCAAATACTATGTGTGTATCAAGATTAATTCTACTTAACTCTTCTATTGAATGGAAAGAGAAATGCATTACACACATATATACACACACACACTGCAACCACACACACTCTTTTCACTCCTGTAAAGTGCACATCAGTGCCTGCTAATAAGAGACCTAAGAACCTTATAGGTCTCTATATTTTAACACTTACTTCTTAGTGACCAAAAGGAAACATTTCAAAATATTTGGTGATTGCACACATATAAAATTCACTTCTTTACCATAGTATTCTTTCATTTGTACCATTTTATTTTAAAATATGCTTTCTTCATCTTTTAAAATTTTGTAGCAGTTAAATAATGTCTTAAAATAGAAGCTATGGGAATGTATAACAAAATTGCTATTCCTTTTTCCCATTTCCACTGCTTCAATAAAATGAGAGGAATGCCGGTAATTGCAATAATCTGATTGGGAATTGAAATGCAAAGAAAATCAGAAAATTCTAAATTGTGGTTCCCAGAGCAGCTATAAAAAGACACTCAACATGACTGCATATTTATATTAAGATATAAAACTTAACAACTTCCCCAGTTATACAAATGCTATATAAAAACAAAGGGGTGGAATTATGGTTGCTATGGGAATCACAACTCTGAACCTACTGACTTTTGGAAGTTTAAATATACTGACACAGAATTTCACACTGAATATTGCATAGGTACAGGAACATGCACGGGATTAGAGGCAAACATGTGGCAAATGACATGAAATGCAATCATGAAAGAAAATGTCACTGTAGTGCCTAAATGTCTCCTATTTATGGATCAGTCCCTCTCATTTCGATAATACATTGACTCTAAAAACAGGGCAAAGTATCTCTAGGTTATGCTTTGTGAAGTGGTGGTATATAATGCTTATCTTTCCCTTTTAGCGATGGCTTAGCTGCTCTTAAATGTAATGGAGAGACTTGGGCATAGAGAGGCTTCAGCATGAATTTGTTTTTCTCTTTGACTCTTTTTTTTTCAAACTTTAAACTTTTTATTTTGTATTGAGGTCTAGCCGATTAACAATGTTGTGATAGTTGCAGGTGAACAGCAAAGGAACTCAGCAATACATGTGCATGTATCCATTCTCCCCCAGACTCCCTTCCCAGTATGAATCTTGAGTTAACAACTTACTAGCCAAATAACTTTTCATTCTCTTTTCCTAAAATCAGAGTCATGACACTTATTTTATGGACTTTTTATGAAATAAAATGAGATAAGATATGTGAAATCTCTAGCCAAGACAGACAATTAATATGTGGAATCCTAGTTTTTAAGACTCGACACATTTCACTAGAAGGCATTTGTTATTTCAGGAATCTGTTTTAAATTTTTGAGAATTGCTAGATGCTGAAGGAGATTAAAAAGAGGGTAATATTAATTTTGAATTTGTGGAAATAATATTCCACAAGTTAGATGGTTAAATAAATAGGATTTATATACAGTATATAATTTGCAAATAACTATATGTTTTTGTTGTTGTTGTTTAATTACTAAGTCATGTCTGACTCTTTGCGACCCCATGGACTATAGCATGCCAGGCTTCCCTGTGCTTCACAATCTCCCAGAGTTTGCTCAAACTCATGTCCATTGAATCAGTGATGCCATCCAACCATCTCATCCTCTGTCACCCTCTTCTCCTCCTGCCCTCAGTCTTTCCCAGAGTCAGGGTCTTTTCCAATGAGTCAGCTCTTCACATCGGGTGGCCAAAGTATTGGGGCTTTATCTTCAGCATATGTCCTTCCAGTGAATATTCAGGGTTGATTTCCTTTAGGATTGACTGGTGTGACCTCCTTACTGTCCAAGGGACTCTCAAGAGTCTTCTTGAGCACCACAGTTCAAAAACATCAGTTCTTTAACACTCAACCTTCTTTATGGTTCCACATATCCCTCATATCCATACATGACTACTGGAAAAACTATAGCTTTGACTGGATGGACCTCTGTGGGAACAGTGATGTCTCTGCTTTTTAATATGCTGTCTAGGTTTGTCATAGCTTATATAATTTGCATATACTTAAATATATGCACTTAAGAATATGCAAAAAGAACTGATTCCCTTCTTTGAGCTATTCTGAATTCTCATTCTTTTACATAGTATAGTAACAAGTAAGAAATTCAGAAAACGAATGACAATGGCAATCATATAATTCTTTATATCTTTTTATCCAAAACAAAGTTAAACAACAGTCATATCCTGCTTGCACTGGTTTCAGCCTTCTGCTTGGGTGATTTCTTTTTTTCCCTGAAAGGTGTCAGGAGTTTTTGGATTTTCTCTTTTTTGAGGTGGAGGTAGATAGAAGAGGCTTTTCTCCAGAACTGGGAGCCTGCTTAAAAGAGGAGAGCTAATTTAATCATGCATTAATAGTGATATTATTATCCCATTCTTGGTGTGGAAATGAAGTGTTGTGATCCAGTCATAACTTCAATAATACATCTGAGGTAATCTCATGGGTAGTGTTTTCTATTCAATATTGCCAGAGCCACAGTGATTTGGACACAGCTCTCAGCAATTTAAAAAAATCTTACATGTTCGTCATAACATCTGTAACACCTCTTCTGAAAAGAAAAATCAGATCATGGTGTTACTTCCCTAATATAGTAGTTCATTAATTTAAATTATTTTCCCCAATGTTTTAATTCTATTAAAAAAGCTTCAAGCCTCTAAAGTGAAACTTATCTCTTTTAGAATACCTACTCTTGAAAACTGCATACCCACAATAAGGTTCCTGTGAAACCTTTAGAGAAACTAAAGGTCAGAGGCTATTAAGATGAAATGCCCTAGATCAAAGTTTCTCAAATTTTGACATCAAACCACAGTAGAAAAAATATTTTGTATTATGACCTAAAGCACATCCCTCCATACTTGCAAAACTGTAAAAAATGATTTTACAAAACAACTCACATTTGCTACACATGCACACTTATCTATTTTACTTTTTTCAGAAAATTCTAGGTGTAATCCACTAAACTGATCTCCATGACCCATTAAATTAGATATTCCATTCATAGTTTGAAACAACCAAGAACACATTATCAAAAAGTGACAAAACCTGGATAGTAAACTATGTTCTCTGAATGACTTCCTGTCTGTCTTGTATGTCTAGCTTTCTGGTAGATATAAGATCATGAGTAAGTTACTTATTTTTCTCTGTGTCTCAGTTTATTTTTACATTGGAAGACAGAAAGAATATTAATACCTTCTGGTAAACTGCAAGTGAGTGTATGTAAAATTCTTTTAGGAGTGCCTGGCACATGGTAAATGCTACACAGAGTAGTTATTAGCACTTACTATTATTAACAAACATCAAATGATCATACTGTGCCCTCTGAATGCCATAGGAGGTAAGATGAAATAAAAGAAAATTTTCTCTAAGGTGCTGACAGTATATTATGGTGTCAAGTTAAGAAAATAAGTAATTACGGCATGGATTTTACCATAGACATAGGATCAGTTTATGGTGGTGATAGCTACCTCCCCCAGAGCCACACACATATACTGTGGCTGCTTAGATTCTCTTAGAGATTCCCTAACCCTCGCAGTCCATGGGGTCGCTAAGAGTCGGACACAACTGAGCGACTTCACTTTCACTTTTTACTTTCATGCATTGGAGAAGGAAATGGCAACCCACTCCAGTGTTCTTGCCTGGAGAATCCCAGGGACGGGGGAGCCTGGTGGGCTGCTGTCTCTGGAGTCACACAGAGTCCGACACGACTGAAGCGACTTAGCATCAGCAGCAGCAACCCTCGAATATCTCAGGGTATTCTGAATTCACATATCAGTTAAGGTTTTCCCTTCTCCCAGATATTTCTCCAGTGCCACACTGCTGCTGCTCTGGCTTCTACTCATTCAGGTGCCCCGCTTCACCAGACAATCCTATTTGCCATCTTATTCTGAGTAATCTTCACTTGCTACCACTGCCACCCTGATGGTCAGTTCAGCAGCTCTTCAGTGCAAACTGAGGGGCCGCCTGCACTATCCTGCTTCCGGTCCTTGCAGTTCATCCCAACTCTGGGCGTACTGGGCAGTCTTTTCTGAAGTGACTGCCCTTTGTATCTTAAAAAGGGCCCAATATCAAGGTTACTTGAGCACCGATTTATTCCAAAATTTTATGTCTAGCACTTTTTAGTTTTCTTCAAAGTGATTTTCTTCCGAGGTGCTGATGTGCCTTTGAGTTTTACCTAGAATGCTTGATTCTTCCTGATACTCAGCTTTTGTTGCTAAAGGGAATCATCATGCTATGGTCCCTTATGACACATCTTTTCTCAGAGACTTGGTGGTGCCCCCCAGGCAATTCGGCTTCTGAATGACTCCAGTTTTCTAGCTATTTATGAATATATCTGAATCTCAAGTATGATACTTTGTGAATTATTTTTCAAAGGGACTTTTAGAACTAGTGGTATTTTGGTAAATGTTCAACAACCAGCAGTCTGGGATGGAGGAGCCCTGACCTGTAGCATTTGCTGATTTCCATGATGTAAATGCTCCCAGCATGGCCAATTTCAGGGTTCTAATGTGTACATGGAATTGGAAAGTGATGCTTACAGTCAGTTCTCTGGAACGAATGTGAGCTAACTCCAGCACACCATTCCTTACACTCTGTAATGAACCATGAATATAAACATCTGCATTTTTAAAGTATTGTTATTACTCCACAGACCAAGCATATATGAGACTAAACCAGGCCATTCTGTTATATATGTATGCATGTATTTACTCATATACTCTGACAGCCACACACACAGTGACACATGGAGGGAAATAAGAACTAAATCAGTGACACAGAACAGTTCCGTTTCCCTCTGCTGTGCTCCTGGAGCACCTCGTGTATATATCTGTTATGATCCTTGTTCTACATCATTGTTTCCATATGTGCTTGACCAACTGGAGTTTTAAATTTTTAAAATAATTTTATTGAGCTGTAATTCACATGCTATTTAGTTCTCCCGTTTAAGGTGTATAGTTTAATGATTTTTGTATATTCATGGCGTTGTGCTGCTATGACTGCAGTCAATATAAGAACATTTTTATCACCTCAGAAAGAAACCCCACACCCATTAGTAGTTACTCCACATCCCCAGCCTCCCTTTTTCACTACCCCTACACACATCTTATTCAGTCAATAATCTTCTTTCTGTCTCTATAGATTTGTCTATACTGTACATTTCATATAAATGGAATTATGTGGTCTTCTGTGATGTGAGCTTCTTTCAGTTTTAGCATAATATTTTCAAGAGTCATCCATGATTTAGCATGTTTCAGTCTTTCATTTTCTTTTAGTTCTCAATAAGATTGTATCATGTGGATATATCTCATTTTATTTATCATGCACCAGTTGATGCCATATGAGTTATTCTAACTCTTTGCTATTGTGAATAATGTTGCTGTGAACATTTGCGTTAATTTTTGTGTGGAGGTGTATTTCATTTCTTTTGTGAATTTACCTGAGTGGGATTACTGGTCATATGATATTTCCATGTTTATGTCAAACAATATTTTAAGGCAGCTTCAACTTTACATTCACTCCTTCAGTATATGAAGGTTCCAATTTCTCATTTTCTCACCATTACTTGTTACTATCTTTTTTTGGTTATAGGCAGCCTAGTGGGTATAAAGCAGTATTTCATGTTTCCCTAATGGTTAGTAATTCTGACCATCTTTCCATGTGCATGTTTATGTCTTCCTTGGAGAAATGTCTATTTGAATCTTTTGCTCATTTAAAAAAAATTGATGTGTTTATTATTTCATTAAGTTTGAGTTGTTTATACATTCTGGGGACAAATCCCTTATCAGACCTATAATTTGTGCATATTTTCTTGATTCTGTAGGTTTTCTTTTCACTTTAATAGTGTCACTTTCAAGCTAAGACATTTTTAATTTTGATGAATTCTAATTGATCTGTTTTCTTCTTTTGTTGTTTGTGCTTTTGATGTGCTGTTTAAAAAGGCTTTTCCAACCAAAATCATACATTTTCTTTTAAGAGTTTTATAGTTTTATCTCTTACATTTAGTTCTGTGATCCATTTTGTGTGTATCCAGTTTTTGTGTCTCATGTACGTAACGGTGTGTTTTCTTAAAACCATGGATTCCGTGATAAAAATTCTAGGATAAACAGTTTAGCCTTAATCTTAAAGAAAATGAAGCACAATCTCCCCTCTCTATGCAAGTTAACCACTAATTTTTCCATTAAAATATTTTTTAAAAAGACATCAGCCATTGTGGGATTTATTTTGATGATTATTCATTTTCTTTATTTGAGTATCTATCAATTAAAATTCTGATTTCATCAAAGCTTCATTTTTTTTTTAAATGTCTCACTAACAGACCTTACTTGCTTAATGGACCCAGAACTGTAGAAGTATTTTTACTTTTTTGACAAGTAATTAAATTTCTAGCAATGTTCTGGATCAAACAGTTTACACTGAATTAGTAATCTGATTTTTAGCTGCAATTATATGTGTAAACAGTTTCCTTTTCTCCCAAAGGTTGTAAATATCTTTATAAAAATAGATAGAAGGAAAGTGGAAAGAGGAGGGTAGCTCCCCTTCAACTTAAAAAAAATCTATTGAAGTTAAAATTAAAAGGAGGTGTTTGATATGATAAATAATGATGAGATAATGGGTTTCTGTGGGATATGGAAATAGAATCCACAATGAAAATGAGGACCTCAGTTAAGAGCTGGTAGGTGGATCAACTGTGAACTGAAAGTTTGACTTACCTTCTGTACATTTTCACAAACATTACTAGCATTTGGCAAGAGTATCTATAAGCCTTCTTGTATGCAAGGATTTCTCAGAAGTGGCAGGTCATCTGGGAGCCTAAGGGTAATCCTGTATAGTTTAAATAGTAGGCTAATTATACTTCTGTTTTTTTTCTCAGTAGTTCATTGTGAATCTTCTGTGCAGGTGATGATGAAATGCTTGTCCTTTATGTAAAACATAGATATGGCTGCCAGGCAAGGGCTTTTTAAAAAGTGCTTTGCTGAGCATAGCAGGTTGTTCATGATGGAAAGGAAGGAGGTTTACCACTCATGTATAGCTTATAAGTTTATTAAATATCACAGCATCGCTGTATTGTAAGTTATTAAGAAGCAGTGGCACAGAGACCCTTGTCATTGCTAATGAGGATTCCAACCTGACTGATTTGACCTAATCATTAGGATATAATAATAGATCAGTCCCTTAAATTACTAGATAACTTTGATGATTGCTCAGCAGCATGCAGACAAAAGCAGAGCCCAGCATGGATTTTATCATTTATCTAATCCATTTTAGACCAAAACATGTCAGAAAGAATATAGAAGACGTTATTTAGAGTTACCAAGCTATAAATATTTGTCAAATATGATTTTTCTAGCTTTAAGCTCTCCTTTCATTTTTAAATTCTAAAGTTATTGTTATAATGTTTCTCTCATATAACTTTAACACACAGTGTTTTAGAAAAACAGGTTAGGAGCTATCAATTTAGTAAGTTTCTACCTTAGAATATTCTATGATTAAATCAGACTGCTACTTCAGAAAATATAACTAAATCCTTTCAGGGGGACATACATAGATTTTTAAATTTAGGAGATGTGTTAATCTACTGCGTTGATTTTATCCTCATCACAATTAAATTAATTCTCTGTGTCATCATTTATCATCTCAGAAATTTGTCTCTGTACTATAACCATATGAGTTATTCCCACAAAGTATGTCAGAATAATTCACACTTGCTTCTTCTTTAATAATTTCAAGTTAGCAAGTCTCATAAGAAAAATTCCAATCTATTATATTTTATTTGCATAGAGTATTAACACAATATATTAAATACTATGTAGAAATTAAGTTGCAGGAATTTTTACCCTAGGTTTAAAAAAAAAATGTTTACCAAAATATGACATACATACAAAAGTACATAAACCACAAGCTTAATAAATTATCACAAAGTGAATACAGTACTAAAATCAGTCCCAGGTCAAAAAAAGTAGATTATTGCTAGAACCTAGGAGTCATTCTGGTGATCCATTTCAATCACAACCTATCTTATCATTGCCCAAGATAACCAGTTGGACAATGGTCTCAACTTCTAGAACTGTAGTTCCATTTTGGCTTTCCCTGAACTTTCTACAGATGAAATCATACAGTAGTCTGCATCCTTTTGTATAGGGTCTCTTTCACTCAACAGTTGCTCAGTTGCTCAGTCATGTCCAACTCTGCAACCCCATGGACTTCAGCACTGGGCTTCCCTGTTCTTTACCATCTCTTGGAGTTTGCTCAAACTTGTGTCCATTGAATCAGTGATGCCATCCAACCACCTCATTCCTTGTTGTCCCCCTCTCCTCCTGCCTTCAATCTTTCCCAGCATCGGGGTCTTTTCCAGTGAGTTGGTTCTTAGCATCAGGTGTCCAAAGTGTTGGAGCTTCAGCTTCAGCATCAGTCCTTCCAATGAATATCTGGGGTTGATTTCCTTTAAGATCGACTGGTTTGATTTCCTTGCAGTCCAACAACAATATATTTGTAAAACTCATCCATGGTTTTATGTGGGTGTATAGTTAGTTAATTTTTATTGCTGTGGAGTATTCCTTTGTATGAATGTGAATATAGTACATTTTATTTATACTTTGATGAATATATATTTCCAGTTCTAAATATTCTTGAATATTTTGGTACACATATACACAAATTTCTTTCTAGGAATATATATCTAGGAATGGGATTATTGGGTCTTGGTATGTGCATATATCTATCTTTACCAGATACTACCAAGCTGGTTTTTAAAGGTGTTATACCAATTTTTCCAAGAATGGCTTTTTAAATAGATTTAATATGTAACATTAGCAGTTTGAAATTAAAATGTTATTAACTCTTCTTTAGAAGTAAACTTCTATTTTTATAAGTCTTTAGGTGGGAAATATTTGTCGGTTAAAAAAAGTTTTATAAATTTGAAAGAACATGCATTTGAGAATCTGAACAAGTGTGTGGATAATAAGATGGATTTTTGATTCTTTCCCTCTAATCCTGTAAGCCATTTGAGGCATAATATGCTGGGAATCTATAGATCCTTTTAATGTCTTTATACTTCAGTTCTCATATTTGAAAGTTTATTAACATTACTCATTGTCTCATGGGGTTATTAAGATAAATAAATGAGGTATTACATCAGAAACTTGACACAAAGTAAATGCACAATAATTGACAATATTATTTAGCAACACATTGAACTTAGGTCTTTGTTCAAGAATCTAGTTTTAGAACCTAAACCGTATTAGTTTAGAATAACCAAGTTAAGTTATATGATGGTAGAAAAATGAAAAACAGAAACATCTCCTGAACTCCTGGGGATAGGAGACATTTGATATTGTTACATGAAAAAAAGTATCACAATGAAGTTCATCTCATACCTTAACCAGAAAGTAATTCTGTTCACAGAAGGCAACAGATTCTTTTTTTTACTTTCTCTTTCTTTGTCTTTTTCAGGGCTGTATTGTGTTTTTTTTGGTGGACCTTAGGCACTTTTGCCTTCATGGATCTTTTTATCCATTAAAAATTAATTAATAAAAAGAATATGACAGTATCAGTACAAAGATATAGTACAACGTTTTCTTCAAGCCAGAAATTCATTTTCCCCCAATTTTGAAGGAAATTAAAACATTTTCTTGGAGTTATGAATGTATCCTGGACTCTAGGCACTGTGTCTATTGCTCCTAATATCTAATCTTTTCCTCTTCCTCTCTCTCTCTCTGTCTCTCTCTTGCTTCAGATTCACATCATAGTGTCTTCTCAGATTAGACAGTAATAAGACTTCACAAACATTCTGCTTTTAAGTAAAGTAGGCAGCCAGCACTTTGCAGTGCACATTAGATAGGAAAAAATTCACTTAAAAAACTAAATACACGCAGTGGAACACACAGAAGGGGCTCCTAATGGAAGGACAAATTACTGGAGTTTTAGAGACACTAAGAAAAATTACACTGACTGGGCACATGAAATGAATTCTCAAAAGATGATGAAACTAGATAAGCCATAAATGATGTTTGTATCTATGCAAGCACACATACCATTCTACTGTATATTCTTCTGTGTCTCCATTACATTCACTGATATTTCTTTTATCTTTCATATTTGATACTTTAAAATCTGGTGAAATGCCAATCAATGAAGTCTGAATGGCTGCTCATAGAATTTTGTCATTTCTTTATCATTACGAATAGTGAACTCCCATGGTTCTTATTTAGACTGACTCTGAGCCACTCCTATTTTCTCTGACCTTTTAAATTGATGAACTGAATGAGCCATTTTCACCATTTTGGAATGGTGGACATACTCCTTACTTTTCTTTAATACTCATGAAGCAAATTCCAGTTAATAAATCCTGACAGAATCCCTAGGAGGAAGGTACATGGCATGATAACTCCAGTTTTAAGGCTCCTACATCTTGTAGTCTTGGGCCATATTGCTATAGAAGGCTTTTGCTTATTTAAATATTTTTCTTATAATTATTTTTTTGTGTTAGCAAGGTTTCTGATCTACATTGCTTCATTAAAATAAATGATTTGATGAGCAAGGCAGCTTAAGATTCATATTCTGTGCTAATTAACAGATTCTTCTAATTGTTAGAAGGCTCCTGATGTCTTTCTAATTCTTTCAACTCATTACTTTTTTACTGAAGTTACAGCTCTTAAAGGAATAGTAACAGATACTATGAAACTTCCTTTCTACATATACACACTGCCTCAAAATACATTAATTTGTGAAAGCAGGCCAATAATTTAAAATCTGTTAATTGATGTGCTTTCCTTCCAGAACCAAGTGAAATATCTTTCCTATTTTCCATTTCTACTTTCCCATCTGGATACTAAAATGCATTTTTAAAAGATTACTTTTAGTTGAAAGTAATGTAGCAAAACATACATTAAAATTGCTATATGTTTCCACTTGCATATATTTTAGTTACATCAGTAGATTAGGTCTCAGTTCTCTAGATTTATACTACTACAAAGAGGAGCAAGGAGGAGGGATATACTTTTACTATGAAAATGTTCATTCTTGTATGTGATTACTAACAGATAGAATTCATAACTGTGTCAGTTTATGCTTGGATCATTATGAAGTGATGTTTTTGGCAATTGTGTGAATGGATTCTCTGCCTGTTAAGACTGGTGATTGAAGACAGACAACATTGGTATTAGACAAAGTTAATGAACATTTGAAAAATATGATAGGAACTATATACATAAAAAAGCAAAGTGCATATCCAAAATACTATCCAAAGTAAGTATAGTTTGGTAAGAGAAGAGTAAAAGGAAAGTAAATGAATGAAGTTGACAAATATTTATTCATTGCTTTTTGAGGCTGACCCAATAACACAGCCCATGTAAAGCTTGCTTTATTTATGTGATTGACAGCCATTAAGTAATTTATCAGGTTTACTTAAACCATATATGCTCATTTCAAGAGGAAGACATTTAAATCTCATGTTCCATTAATATTAAACTCCAACTAATGCTGAATATAAATTTATCAAAAGTTAGCTTTCCTGTGCTTTATTATGTGATGAAAGAATGTAACAATTTAGGCTATCACTTCATAGTTTATTATATTTACTTGGAGCTGGTATACTTCAGGTAATATAAAGCCACTGTTAACGGAGAAGGCAATGGCACCCCACTCCAGTACTCTTGCCTGGAAAATCCCATGGACTGAGGGCCTGGTGGGCTGTAGTCCATGGGGTCACTAAGAGTCGAACACGACTGAGCAACTTCACTTCACTTTCATAGTTTATAAAATGGTGTCACATATACTATCTCACTGGATTTGCTCAATAATCCTGAGAAATAGACATCCTTGACTCTATATGACAAGTAGAAAAACAGGAGAAATCTAAGTGACTGACTTAATAACACAGAGAAAATGAATTCTAAGTAAGAAATAATGCACATCTTTTTTATAACTCCAAATCTCAAATACTCAGGAAAAAGTAATTTGACAAATAAGTGATTATCAAGAATTAGTCAAAAAAGTTATTTTGATATCAGTACTATCCCTCAGAAAAATGTACAAAGAGATATATGTAAAAATTATTTACTTATAAGAAGATTTAACATTACAATGAAACATAAAATTTATATGGCACACAAAAAATTAATTTAAAAATTAAAAAATTAATTAAAAATTAATATAAGATTTTTTTTTGGTTTGTTTCTGTTGACAGATCAGTCAATGAAGGATAAGGGAAGGATATAAAAAAAGAAATTCCAATAATCTATGTTTCTTAAAAACCTACTACAATTTCGTAAAACAAATAAACTAAACTTTACAGCAACCATGCGAAAGAGAAAAACAAAAAGATTTGGGAATTAGGAGAATAAAGCATGTCACCATGTCTCTAGAAGCAGATATTTTGTTGTTTTTGAGATCTGGAAGAAATTTACCACATAGTATTTGTATGAGGAACATTGTGTAGTCAAATATATTATATTCTTGATTGGGAAGAAAAACTAATTCAGAAAAAATATCATATCATGAATTCTTATATTCTACTAAAATGCCTGTCCTAGTTGTAAAAAGTATTGCAGTGAACATTGGGGTACATGTGTCTTTTTCAGTTACGGTTTCCTCAGAGTTTATATTTAGTAGTGGCATTGTTGGGTCATATGAAGTCTTATTCCTAGTTTTTTTAAGGAACCTCCATACTGTTTCCATAGTGGCTCTATCAATTTGCATGCCCACCAATAGTGCAAGAGAGTTCCCTTTTCTCCATATCCGCTCCAGCATTTATTGTTTAGATTTTTTGATGATGGCCATTCTGATGGTGTGAGGTGTTACATCATTGTAGTTTTGACTTACATTTTTCTAATAATGTATGATGTTCAGCATCTTTTCATGGGTTTATTAACCATCTATTATTGTACAGGATACAGGAATCAAGACCATCCCCAAGAAAAAGGAATGCAAAAAAGCAAAATCTGTCTGAGGAGGCCTTACAAATAGCTGTGAAAAGAAGAGAACGAAAAGCAAAGGAGAAAAGGAAAGATATACCCATTTGAATGCAGAGTTTCAAAAAATAGCAAGGAGAGAGAGGAAAGCCTTCCTCAGCAATCAAAGCAAAGAAATAGAGGAAAACAATAGAATGAGAAAGACTAGAATTCTCTTCAAGAAAATTAGAGGCATCAAGGGAACATTTCATGCAAAGATGGGCTCAATAAAGGACAGAAATGGTATGGACCTGACAGAAGAAGATACTAAGAAGAGGTGGCAAGAATACACTGAAGAACTATACAAAAAAGATCTTTACAACCAAGATAATCACGATGGTGTGATCACTCACTTAGAGCCAGACATCCTGGAATGTGAAGTCAAGTGGACCTTAGGAAGCATCAGTACAAACAAAGCTAGTGGAGGTGATTGAATTCCAGTTGAGCTATTTCAGATTCAGAAAGATGATGCTGTGAAAGTGCTGCATTCAATATGCCAGCAAATTTGGAAAACTCAGCAGTGGCCACAGGACTGGAAAAGGTCAGTTTTCATTACAATACTAAAGAAAGGAAATGCCAAAGAATGCTCAAACTACCACAGAATTGCGCTGATTTCACACACTAGTAAAGTAATGCTCAAACATCTCCAAGCCAGGCTTCAGCAATACGTGAACCGTGAACTCCCAGATGTCCAAGCTGGTTTTAGAAAAGGCAAAGAAACCAGAGATCATATTGCCAACATCCCCTGGATCATCGAAAAAGCAAGAGAGTTCCAGAAAAACATCTATTTCTGCTTTATTGACTATGCTAAAGCCTTTGACTGTGTGGATCACAATAAACTGTGGAAAATTCTGAAAGAGATAGGAATTTCAGAACACCTGACCTGCCTCTTGAGAAACCTGCATGCAAGTCAAGAAGCAACAGTTAGAACTGGACATGGAACATCAGACTGGTTCCAAATAGGAAAAGGAGTATGTCAGGGCTGTATATTGTCACCCTAGAGCCAAACATTATTTAACATATATGCAGAATACATCATGAGAAATGCAGGCGTGGATGAAGCACAAGTTGGAATCAAGATTGCTGGGAGAAATATCAATAACCTCAGATATGCAGATAACACCACCCTTATGGCAGAAAGCAAAGAAGAACTAAAGAGCCTCTAGATGAAAGTGAAAGAAGAGAGTGAAGAAGTTGATTTAAAGCTCAACATTCAGAAAACTAAGATCATGGCACCCAGTCCCATCACTTCATGGGAAATAGATGGGGAAACAGTGGAAATGGTGGCTGACTTCATTTTTTTGGTCTCCAAAATCACTGCAGATGGTGATTGCAGCCATGAAATTAAAAGATGCTTACTCCTTGGAAGGAAAGTTATGACCAACCTAGACAGCATATTGAAAAGCAGAGACATTACTTTGCCAACAAAGGTCCATCTAGTCAAGATTATGGTTTTTCCAGTAGTCATGTATGGATGTGAGAGTTGGACTGTGAAGAAAGCTGAGCACCAAAGAATTGATGCTTTCGAACTGTGGTGTTGACGAAGACTCCTTAGAGTCCCTTGGACTGCAAGAGATCCAACCAGTCCATCCTAAAGGAGATCAGTCCTGTGTGTTCATTGGAAGGATTGATGTTAAAGCTTAAACTCCAGTACTTTGGCCAACTGATGTGAAGAGCTGACTCATTTGAAAAGACCCTGATGCTTTGATGCTTTTGAAAGCATCAGGACAGAGGGATGGTATGGGGAGGGAGGAGGGAGGAGGGTTCAGGATGGGAAACACATGTATACCTGTGATGGATTCATTTTGATATTTGGCAAAACTAATACAATTATGTAAAGTTTAAAAATAAAATAAAATTTAAAAAATAATAAAAATCAATAAAAAATATTAAATTCTGTCAAAAAAAAAAAAGAATCTACAGAACAAGTCAAAACATAAGCATAATAAATGTTTTTCTTGAGTCAAAAAAAAAAAAAGAAAGCATCAGGAAAGATTGAGGGCAGAAGAAGAGGAAAACAGAGGATGAGATGGTTGGATGGCATCACTGACTCAGTAGACATGAGTTTGGGTAGGCTTGGGAGTTGGTGATGGACAGATAGGCCTGGTGTGCTGCAGTTCATGGGGATGCAAAGAGTCAGACACGACTGAGTGACTGAACTGAACCAAACTGATGTGTTCTTTTTGATTGGGTTGTTTGTTTTTCTGGTATTGCGCTGCATGAGCTGCTTATATATTTTGGAGATTAATCCCTTGTCAGTTGTTTTGTTTGCTATTGTTTTCTCCCATTCTGAGGGTTGTCTTTTCAACTTGTTTATAGTTTCCTTCACTGTGCAAAGCTCTTAAGTTTAATTAGGTCCCCAGTGGCTCCGCAGGTAAAGAAGCTGCCTGCAATGCAGGAGACACAGGAGATGCAGATTCGATCCCTGGGTTGGGAAGATCACCTGGAGGAGGAAATAGCAACCCACTCCAGTATTCTTGCCTGAGAAATCCCATGGACAGAGAGGGGAGCCTAGTGGTCTATAGTCCAGTGGGTTGAAAAGAGTTGGACACAACTAAGCACAAGCTCAGCTAGTCTTTTGATAATGCCTTCGTTCTATCTGTGCAGGCGCCTGTTTCCAAGTAAAGAAGAGTTCACTTATTTTAGCATCTTTATGCCCTGACACTGTCTCTTGCTCGCTCTGAGTGTCCTTCCCCAAAGAAGGCCATCAATAGCTGGGGATGTCTCATGCAGAACTTTAGTGGCTGGGCTGTATTAATAACCTACATCTGTGTATCCCTCGGTCAAAAACTAATCTCTAGCTAACTGTAGGATCTAATGAACACTTTTGCATACTTTAACTGTAGTAAATAAATTTCCATTTGTTATTTTCATTGTCAGTTAGGAGCTATAAAACACATGCCTTCAGGTACCAGGTATGTAATATAAGTGAGAAAAGGGGGCAAGATAAAGGGAAATACAGTGGTAGAAATATCACAAATATAGGATCATAAGTCTTCCCTTGAAGAATACATGTTCCATCTGGAATGAGGAACTGTCACCACTCTACTTTACTCAGTTGTTGCCATATGAGACTTTGGGTAGGATTTGGCTGGAGTGCTGGCAACTTATTATCTTATCATGTAAGCTATATATGCCTTCATGGTCCAAGACCTTCCCAGTAACTTCACATAATACATTACTGATTCAGTACAAATTTTGTATCTTTTTTATCTTCTGTGAGCTTTCATAATAGAAAATGACACTAAATTAGAGAAAATAAGACTTCAGCCAATTAGAAAAGATATCATTTGATCACTGAAATTAAAATGTAAGTATCTACTTCACTGAGTAGTTAGAAGGATTATGTGGGTGATATAAGTGAAATTGTTTACAAATTAAAAAGAATAACCTATGTTTCCAATTGTATTGAATTTGAGTGACTTCCTATAATTGTCACTCAAATATTTTTCAAACTTTTGAATTATCCAGTTAATTTGTGATGGTTCGTGGAGTAGAAAACTCCAAACATTTTTGTGTAATGTTTTACTATGTTTAATGCTTTGGTCTCTCTTAACAATACAATTTTTACTTCTATACAGATTTCCTTCATAGTGTTTTATCTTAAATACAATAGGAGATAAGCCTGATCCCTGTGTTCTTTCCTTACGTATTTAATTTAGTGATTATTCTTATATATCTAAAAGTCATTTGAGTCTTTCTCATAAGATCCTGATAGATTCTGTGTTTTGGGGCTACTCTTTTCTTAGCTTAAAAATTTATATTCTTTCTTGATGCTCTCTGGGAATATATTCCTGGGAACTAAATTTAACTGTCGTATTACTCAAAGATTTACATAAGAAAAAGGACAGGAAGGATATACATTATATTTTTTGGCTTTTTATTTTATATTAAATGTAGTTGATTAACAGCGTTATAGTAGTTTCAAGTGTACAGCAAAGTGAGTCAGTTACCCATGTACATGTATCTATTCTTTTTCAAGGTCTTTTCCTATCAAGGCTGCTGTATACTACTGAGCAGAGTTGCCTATGCTATTGTAGGTCTTTGTTGATTATCTATTTTAAATATAGCAACGTGTATAGGATTATCTATAGAGATTGAGTTTCATTCTATTTTAGATCATTGTAGTGTGGAAAGTTATCTACATCAACTTATATCTCTTTACAGTTCTCTGCAAGGCTTGTGAATGAGATTTAGGAATGAGCCTTATTAAAATTTACAATGCTGCAACTTTTAACTGCTGTTATTGACTTGCACAGTGTAATTTGAAATCTTTATTGTTATTCTCTTTCTGCAGAAAATTTGTTCTGGTATCCAGCCATAAGTTTAGCTTCATGACTTTGAGTACTACTAGCAAAGCAAGGCTTTCTGAAGAAATGCTTTAAAACTTAAAACACAGACACATTTTTTTAGACAATTATTTAATACTCATCCATGTATGGCTAGTTGTACAGGAAGGTTATTTCTTTGTGGTTGGGCACTCCCCAAATAAACTATGCCTCTGAGTACACATGCGTGTATATGCAACCCCTCTCCTTGAATCTGGCTGACCTTGTGATGTGCTTCAACCAAAAAAAAAAAAAAAGAAATGTGGCAAAAACAACTGTTTGTTAGTTCTATGTATACGCCCTAAGAAGACCTGGAATATTTATTGTTGTGCTCTGATGATAACTAGCTTTTAGAATGTAGAGTTGCTGTACAAGGTGTATAATATGTGAAAGATGGTAGTATTTGTGTAATGTGTGAGAGACTGTGGTTGGCTTAAGGTAAGGTATATCAATGGAAAATTTGGTGTCTCTAATCAGAACTGGACTGTGAAGAAAGCTGAGAGCCGAAGAATTGATGCTTTTGAACTTGGGTTTGGAGAAGACTCTTGAGAGTCCCTTGGACTGCAAGGAGATCCAACCAGTCCATTCTAAAGGAGATCAGTCCTGGGTGTTCTTTGGAAGGAATGATGCTAAAGCTGAAACTCCAGTACTCTGGCCACCTCATGCGAAGAGTTGACTCATTGGAAAAGACTGATGCTGGAGGGATTGGGAGCAGGAGGAGAAGAGGACGACAGAGGATGAGATGGCTGGATGGCATCACTGACTCGATGGCCGTGAGTCTGAGTGAACTCCGGGAGTTGGCTGATGGACAGGGAGGCCTGGCATGCTGCGATTCATGGGGTCAAAAAGAGTCGGACACAGTTGAGCGACTGAACTGAACTGAACTGAATCAGGTATAGAACAGGGGTTATTTTAGATTTTCAGTTCAGTTCACGGTTCATGTATTGCTGAAGCCTGGCTTGGAGAATTTTGAGCAATACTTTACTAGCATGTGAGATGAGTGCAATTGTGTGGTACTTTGAGCATTCTTTGGCATTGCCTTTCTTTGGGATTGGAATGAAAACTGACCTTTCCCAGTCCTGTGTCCACTGCTGAGTTTTCCAAATTTGCTTGCAAATTGAGTGCTGCACTTTCACAGCGTCATCTTTCAGGATTTGAAATAGCTCAACTGGAATTCCATCAGTTATGTAAATATAACAAAATATGGCATTTTGGCTCATACAGGTAGATCTTGATATTATCATAAATCATATCTTCCCCTGAAAGATCTACTTCTCTCAGGAATCAATCAGCAACAACTTTCTAAAATTTTAAATTTCATTAGAGAGATTTTAAAAATCTGATTTAAACTCATGTTCAGCTTACTAATGACCCATTGATGCATCATGCCTTGATTAACAGTGATAGAAAGCAGAGAAAAACAGAAAAATCTGTTTTGTTACTAGAAATTCTGAAGAAAAGTCTTCCTTCTAATCATTTCCTGGCTCTAGAGTGTAAACAGAATTAATTAGCTAAGTATTGATAGACATAACTCATAAGAAGAAAAGCTTTTTAAGGTCTTCTGTGATTTGTAAGAGTTTAAAGAAAGATCTTGAGGCCAAATATTTGTGATCTGGAAAGCTGAGATTGTATGGACCTCATCCCATGAGCACAGTACAATAAGCCTACCAAGTAGTTTAAAAATGATCAAAGAAGAAGAAATCCAACTACTTTGAAGTTAAAAAACCCTGTATTCACCTAACCCAATTTGTAGATGGGGAAACAATGAAAACAGTAACAGACTTTATTTTCTTGGGCTCCAAAATCACTGCAGATGGTGACTGCAGCCATGAAATTAAAAAACACTTGCTCCTTGGAAGATAAGCTATGACCAACCTAGACAGCATATTGAAAAGCAGAGACATTACTTTGCTGACAAAGATACATATAGTCAAAGCTATGGTTTTTCCAGTAGTCATGTATGGGTGTGAGAGTAGGACCATAAAGAAAGCTGAATGCCCAAGAATTGATGCTTTTGAACTGTGGTGTTGGAGAAGACTCTTGAGAGTCCCTTGAACAGCAAGGAGATCAAGCCAGTCAATCCTAAAGGAAATCAGCCCTGAATATTCATTGGAAGGACTGGTGCTGAAGCTGAAGATCCAATACTTTGGCCCTCTGATGCAGAGAACTGACTCATTGGAAAAGACCCTGATGCTGGGAAAGATCGAAGGCAGGAGGAGAAGGGGACAACAGAGGATGAGATGGTTGAATGGCATCACCGACTGGATGGACATGAGTTTGCATAAGCTCCTGGAGTTGGTGATGGACAGGAAAGCCTGGCGTGCTACTGTACATGGGGTTGCAAAGAGTTGGACACTACTAAATGACTGAACTGAACTGAAATGAATTTGAGTAAAATTGGAAATGAAAAGTCAGGGGTCAACAAACTCTAGAAAAAGCAATGATGAATGCCGTGCTTCTTTTTGGGATATGTCCAATGAGGCAGTTCAGAGGAAGACTCAGAGACTGAAGTGTTGTCATTATTAATAATATAATGTGCATAAATGAAGTAAAAAGTGAAATAGGAAGTAAAATGAGTAAAAAAATAAGATAAACAAAGGAAAGTATAAATAAAAATGAAAGTGCAGCTGATAAAATATAAATCAAAATATTAAAGATACATAGAGACATGTTTATACTAGAAAAAATATGAGATTCTCATAAATGTATTCAAGAAATAAGAAGCAATCCATTGATACAAATGGAAATAATGGCTCTCTCTTCAGAGCTCTTGCGTGTGTTCTGTCTGTCCACCTGGCTAGATTTTTAGAGGCTCATTCTTATATTAGATGTCTGTTTCACCTCATCAATTGCCTACTGATAGTAAGTGTAAGATAAAGAGTCTTTTGTTATTTTGTTTTTTATTAGGGTGAAATAAACTGACCTTACGAAAGTTGTGAATAAGGTAAAGTGACGTTCTATACTCACCATTTTGTGCCCCGTCCACTTTTTCCCCTTCTTCCCTCTTAATCCTCGTCATTACTTCAGACTTTTCTTTCATATAGGGATTTAAGATATTAAAACCCAGTTAAGTAGACTGTCCCCCCAGAGGTATTAAAATTTTAACAGAAATAAACCGTTATGCGTGAAAGGTGAAGCTTGGAATATAAATACAAAGTTTTACCCAGAGTATAAACTCTAAATGTGAATTAAGTTTTTCAAATGATAAAATTTTAATTTACATGATTTTTAGAAAAAGTTTGTTTTTTTGTTGCTGTTTTTACTTCGGGAGCAGGGGAAAACCCAGGATCTGTTTTTCCTCAGTAATTTTTATATGTAAGTCAGTCCTATTTTCTACCTAAACTTAATCCCTATTCTGAGGTGGAATTAGAGTTGGGATAAATCCTTCAAAATGGTCCATGTATTCAACTTTTCTTTCCTTTCATCTGCACAGTTGTGCTGGATAATTCCCATTTGTTCCTCTGTCTTTCTCTACCTTTCTTTGTGCCCAGGAAAATGATCTCTATAGATAGTATAAAATTGTCCCCTCACTTTTGACGTCCAGTTCCGACTGGATGGACATGAGTTTGAGCAAGCTCCAGGAGTTAGTGATGGACAGGGAAGCCTGGTGTGCTACAGTACATGGGGTTGCAAAGAGTCAGACATGACTGAGTGACTGAACTGAACTGAACTGTATATGGCCAGTGGATTTGGAGGATGGGAAAAATGGATGACTGTGATATTTACTCATCTGAATTCTTTGTCAGATTGCTATGGTCTGTCTCCATTGCTCTACTAAAGGTCATAGCCAATCTTCTGCTCCCTTATAGCTATTCATTCTGGGTTCTGGTAACTATTTTCCTTTCTTGTCACTTTTTAGCAACTGGTTGTTGTTCAGTTGCCAAGTAGTGTCTGACTCTTTGCAACCCCATGGACTGCAACACACCAGGCTTCTGTGTCCATTATAGTCTCCTCCAAGTTCATGACCATTGAATTGGTGATGCCATCCAACCATCTCATCCTCTGTCGCCTTCTTCTCCTTCTGCCTTTGATCTTTTCCAGCATCATTGTCTTTTCCAATGAGTCAGCTCTTCACATCAGGTGGCCAAAATATTGGAGCATCAGCTTAGGCATCAGTCCTTCCAAAGAGTATTCAGGGTTGATTTCTTTTAAGATTGACTGCTTTGATCTCCTTGCTTTCCCAGGGACTCTCAAGAGTCTCCTCTAGCACCACAGTTCAAAAGCATCAATTCTTCAGCGCTCTGCCTTCAGCGCTCTGCCTTCTTTAAAACTCCCTAATGTTGCTAGCCTTGGGGTGGAGTGCTGTCTTTTGTTGATTTCTTTTTTAATATTCTCCATAACTTTGTAAATAAAAAAGTCCCTTTGTTAAACTCTCCTCCATTAAACTGCTTCACCATGTCATCTCTTTTCTGTGAAGACCATAGCCAAAATACCTAATCTCTCAACTAGAATGTCTTTTCTGTGAAGACCATAGCCAAAATACTTAATCTCTGAACTAGAGTGCATGTTCTGCAGTTCTTAGCCAAGATATCTGTGATGTATATAACAACAACAAGAGCAGCAGCAGTACTTACTGATCGTAGTAGCTGAAATTTGTTGATTCAATGTGCTTGGCACAGTTTTAAGAACTGCACATTAATTAATTTAAGGTTTATATTTTCTTATAAAATTAGGTACTATAAGTAACCCCACTTTGTAAATGTGCAAACTGAGGCATGGAGAGATTGAACAATAAACAGAATGGTCCAACCTTCTCACACTAAACATTCTCATCCCTCATTTTGGCATGCCTACAACTATGGTCCTAAACATATTGCCTCTAAACAGTGGCAATCATGTATTCTAGGTGGGTTTTAATTGGCATTTTACTCTTTTAACAGTTCAGCTGATTGTTTACTGTGAGGCAAATTCTACACCTTTGTAAGGTTTTATACAAATAAGTTTATAAATTATAAAAATACATATTATTTGGCCTGACTCTGTTCCTTGATACTTTAGAATGCTTGAGCAACAAGATTATCATCTTGGGATCTGTTGTTCTTGCCTTGGGGCCTATTTCCTCCTTGCAGTAGATCCTCAGCTCATTAACAAACACTCCATTTCCCTGTTTTGTCTCCCTTGTATTCATAAATCTAAAAAGAATAAGCCAAGCAAGTTAATCTAAGATTTTTTTTTTTCTAACCAGTGTTGTGTGGAAGCCTGGATGGAAGGGGAGTTTAGAGGAGAATGAATACATGTATATGTATAGCTGAGTCCCTTTGTTGTCCACCTGATGCTTTTACAGCATTGTTAATCGGTTATACTCTAGTGTAAAATTATAAGTTAAAAAAAAATGGAAGTTTTTCAGTAAGGTAAAATCAATCTAATTAAATCACCTGACCTTATTAAAGTTATGACAAATAATAATTTATTTGTTAAAAAAGGTTTCCTTTTCCCCATCAACCTATCATATTTATATAATATTTACTTTGTTATTGTAGTATAGAAGAGTGAGTTATGATGAGGACTTAAATTTCCCCTTCCACATATTTGGTAAGAGTCAAAATCAATGTGTTACTAGTTTGTAAGTTACTCAGATATTCCTTCAAAAGTAAAAGCATAAATGCAAAGTAAATACAAAACACCCAGGGAAGATCCTATAGGATTCCATATAGAATAACTGAAAAAGAAAAAAAAGAAAGGAAAAAAGAAAAATAGTCAGGGAGTAACAAAAACACAGTTGATACCAGTGATCAAAAGTGATCAAAGTGATCAGTGATCAAAGGGGAGGACTATTATCTGTGAAAATTAGGCCTTAAACCACCTTCTGCTCACAACACCAAGAGAAGAGATAGTGCTGCAGGATTTATTGCAGGTGAAAGGAGGGAATAATGCTATAGCAGGCCCCCAAATGTACACAGAGTCTAGCTGTTCTTCTCAGATCCCATTGCTTGGATTCCTGCCTTTTTGCTTAGGATAGATTTGCTTTCAACCTCTTCTTGGAGTCATTTAACTTTTACCTTGAGTATTTCCTCATCATGCTGCTGCTGCTGCTGCTAAGTTGCTTCAGTTGTGTCCAACTCTGTGCGACCCCACAGACGGCAACCCACCAGGCTCCTCCATCCATGGGATTTTCCAGGCAAGAGTACTAGAGTGGGGTGCCATTGCCTTCTCTGTTTCCTCATCATAGTAGACATCATTTTCAGGCTAGGAAATATCTCAGAGATTCTTTAAATTGTCAATGTATAGATGAGGTTGTTGAAACTGTCTGTCCTTCCAAGGTCATACTAATCTTTGGTGGCAGAACTGTATCATTTAACTTGAAATTAAGTCCCCTCCCTTTCTGCAACACATTCATACTTCTACTTAGAAGCAATAGGTTCACTATCTGAGAATTCCTGTGATCACACATTATTTATAGTCTACGCAGACTACAAAATTTTCTGGGAAATGTGTGTCTTATTAGTAATATATTCTCCAGCTTTGCCAATTCTGTACTTTTACTTTCTTTGTTGTATCCACTCCGCCTCCCAATACTCTGGCTTGGTAGCTTCTATTCCATATGGGATACTTGGCTTTTTGGCCCCAGATTCTTTTTTTAAAGGTATATACACCAACATTTATTTGTCAGAGAAGGTATGAAGGGTTGGAATGGAATATATCACAACTTTCAGACAAATCTACAACATATAAAGTATAAAGTAGTATACACATACAATTTCTACATAAAAGACTTCCTTTTCCAATTAACAGTAATAATGAACATAAGTCAAATTAGTTTTGAAAATGCATTTCTTGAAAATATATTTCTTAGGGACTATAAATTTAAATAGCAGGAAAAATGATACATATGGAAAAGAATCTAAAAAAGAATATATATATATATTATATATATAACTTAATCACTTTGCTGTATACCTGAAGTTAGCACAACACTCTAAAACAACTATACTTCAATAAAAAAGGACACATATGGAATTAAGGGGAGAGATAGAGGTCCTTTACAGAGAGAAGCATTTATGCACCCTTTTTTCCAACCCCAAGAATTATTCTAATTAATTTTAAAAATTGCATTGTTTTGCTATATCTAATATAATGATCTACTTATACCAAATGTATAGAGTAGTGGTCTATATCACTGTAATTTAATTAATATTAATGTTGTGGTTGTTCAGTTGCTAAGTCTTGTCCAACTCTTTGCGACCTCATGGACTGCAGCAAGCGTCCCTGTACATCACCAGTTTCCAGAGCTTCCTCAAACTCATGTCCATCAAGTCGGTGATGCCATCCAACCATCCTATCCTCTGCCATCCCCTTAACTTCCTGCCTTCAGTCTTTCCCAGCACCATAATTGTTTTCATTGAGTTGGCTTTTCATATCAGGTGGCCAAAGTATTGGAGCATTAGCTTCAGCAATCAGTCTTTCCAAAGAATATTCAGGGCTGATTTCCTTTAGGATTGACTGGTTTGATCTTTCAGTCCAAGGGATTCTTAAGAGTCTTCTCCAGCACCACAATATAAAAGCATAAATTCTTTAGTACTCAGTCTACTTTATGGTCCAACACTCATATTAATACATGACTACTGAAAAAACCATACCTTTGACTATATGGATCTTTGGAATCAAAGTGATGTCTCTGGTTTTTAATAATTGCTGTCTAGGTTTGTCATAACTTTCCTTCCAAGAAGCAAGCGTCTTTTAATTTCATGGCTGCAGTCACCATCTGTAGTGATTTTGGAGTCCAAGAAAATAAAATCTGTCACTGCTTCCACTTTTTACCCATCTCTTTGCCTTGAAGTGATGGGACCAGATGCCATGATCTTCATTTTTTGAATGTTGTGTTTTAAGCCAAGTTTTTCCACTCTCTTCATTCACCCTTGTCAATAGGCTCTTTATTTCCTCTTCACTTTCTGCCTCTAGAGTGGTATCATCTGCATATCTGAGGTTATTAATATTTCTCCCCACAATCTTGATTCCAGCTTGGGATTCATCTAGCCTGGCGTTTTGTATGGTGTACTCTGCATAGAAGTTAAATAAGCAGGGTGACAACATACAGCCTTGTCTTATTCCTTTCCCAATTTTGAACCAGTAAGTTGTTCCATGTAAGGTTCTAACTCTTGCTTCTTGATCTGCATACAGGTTTCTCAGGAGACAAGTAAGGTGGTTTGGTATTCCCATTGCTTTAATAATTTTCCAATTCATTGTGATCCACACAGTCAAAGGATTTCATGTAGTCAATGAAGCAGAAATAGATGTTTTCCTGGAATTCCCTTGCTTTCTCTATGATGCAGTGAATGTTGGCAATTTGATCTCTAGTTCTTCTGCCTTTTCTTTTTCCTTTTTTTTAATATAAATTTATTTATTTTAATTGTAGACTAATTACTTTACAATATTGCATTGGTTTTGCCATACATCAATGTGAATCCACCACAGGTGTACATGTGTTCACATCCTGAACCCCCTCCCACCTCTCTCCCTGTACCATCCCTCTGGGTTTTCCCAGTGCACCAGCCCCAAGAATCCTGTATCATGCATCGAACCTGGACTGGTGATTCATTTCTTATATGATATTATACATGTTTCAATGCCATTCTCCCAAATCATCCCACCCTCTCCCTCTCCCACAGAGTCCAAAAGACTGTTCTATGCATCTGTGTCTCTTTTGCTGTCTCGCATACAGGATTATCATTACCATCTTTCTAAATTCCATATATATGTGTTAGTATACTGTATCGGAGAAGGCAATGGCACCCCACTCCAGTACTCTTGCCTGGAAAATCCCATGGATGGAGGAGCCTGGTGGGCTGCAGTCCATGGGGTTGCAAAGAGTCAGACACTACTGAGCGACTTCACTTTCACTTCTCACTTTCATGCATTGGAGAAGGAAATGGCAACCCGCTCCAGTGTTCTTGCCTGGAGAATCCCAGGGATGGAGGAGCCTGGTGGGCTACTGTCTATGGGGTCGCACAGAGTCGGACATGACTGAAGTGACTTAGCAGCAGCAGCATACTGTATTGGTGTTTTTCCTTCTGGCTTACTTCACTCTGTATAGTAGGCTCCAGTTCCATCCACCTCATTAGAACTGATTTAAATGTATTCTTTTTAATGGCTGAGTGATACTCCTTTGTGTATATGTACTACTGCTTTCTTATCCATCCATCTGCTGATGGACATCTGGGTTGCTTCCATGTCCTGGCTATTATAAACAGTGCTGCGATGAACATTGGGGTACACGTGTCTCTTTCAATTCTGGTTTCCTCGATGTGTATGCCCAGCAGTGGGATTGCTGGGTCATAAGGCACTTCTTTTTTTTTTTTTCATAAGGCACTTCTATTTCCAGTTTTTTAAGGAATCTTCACACTGTTCTCCACAGTGGCTGTACTAGTTTGCATTCCCACCAACAGTGTAAGAGGGTTCCCTTTTCTCCACACCCTGTCCAGCATTTATTGCTTGTAGACTTTGGATAGCAGCCATTCTGACTGGCATGAAATGGTACCTCATTGTGGTTTTGATTTGCATTTATCTGACAATGATGTTGAGCATCATTATCAAAGTAATGTTGAGCATCTTTCATGTGTTTATTAGCCATCTGTATGTCTTCTTTGGAGAAATGTCTGTTTAGTTCTTTGGCCCATTTTTTGACTGGGTCGTTTATATTTCTGGAATTGAGCTGCAGGAGTTGCTTGTATATTTTTGAGATTAGTTGTTTGTCCGTTGCTTCATTTGCTATTGTCCCATTCTGAAGGCTGTCTTTTCACCTTTCTTATAGTTTCCTTTGTTGTCCAGAAGCTTTTAATTTTAATTAGGTCCCATTTGTTTATTTTTGCTTTTATTTCCAATATTCTGGGAGGTGGGTCATAGAGGATCCTGCTGTGATTTATGTCCGAGAGTGTTTTGCCTATGTTCTCCTCCAGGAGTTTGATAGTTTCTGGTCTTACATTTAGATCTTTAATCCATTTTGAGTTTATTTTTGTGTATGGTGTTAGAAAGTGTTCTAGTTTCATTCTTTTACAAGTGGTTGACCAGTTTTCCCAGCACCACTTGTTAAGGCAAAAGACCAGTTAGACCTAACTGATATCTATAGGACATTTCACTCCAAAACAATGAATTTCACCTTTTTCTCAAGCGCACACGGAACCTTCTCCAGGATAGATCACATCCTGGGTCATAAATCTAGCCTTGGTAAAATCAAAAAAATTGAAATCATTCCAAGCATCTTTTCTGACCACAATACAGTAAGGTTAGATCTCAATTACAGGAGAAAAGCTATTAAAAATTCCAACATATGGAGGCTGAACAACACAGTGCTGAATAACCAACAAATTGCAGAAGAAATAAAAAAAGAAATCAAAATATGCATATAAACAAATGAAGATGAAAACACAATAGCCCAAAACCTGAGGGACACTGTAAAAGCAGTGCTAAGGGGAAGGTTCATAGCAATACAGGCACACCTCAAGAAACAAGAAAAAAGTCAAATAAATAACCTAACTCTACACCTAAGGCAACTAGAAAAGGAAGAAATGAAGAACCCCAGGGTTAGTAGAAGGAAAGAAATCTTAAAAACTAGGGCAGAAATAAATGCAAAAGAAGCAAAAGAGACTATAGCAAAAATCAACAAAGCCAAAAGCTGGTTCTTTGAAAGAATAAATAAAACTGACAAACCATTAGCCAGACTCATCAAGAAACAAAGGGAGAAAAATCAAATCAATAAAATTAGAAATGAAAATGGAGAGATCACAACAGACAACACAGAAATACAAAGGATCATAAGAGACTACCATCAGCAATTATATGCCAATAAAATGGACAACTTGGAAGAAATGGACAAATTCTTAGAAAAGTACAACTTTCCAAAACTGGACCAGGAAGAAATAGAAAATCTTAACAGACCCATCACAAGCGCAGAAATTGAAACTGTAATCAGAAATCTTCCAGTAAACAAAAGCCCAGGTCCAGATGGCTTCATAGCTGAATTCCACCAAAATTTAGAGAAGAGCTAACACCTATCCTACTCAAACTCTTCCAGAAAATTACAGAGGAAGGTAAACTTCCAAACTCATTCTATGAGGCCACCATCACCCTAATACCAAAACCTGACAAAGATCCCACAAAAAAAGAAAACTACAGGCCAACATCACTGATGAAGATAGATGCAAAAATCCTTAACAAAATTCTAGCAATCAGAATCCAACAACACATTAAAAAGATCATACACCATGACCAAGTGGGCTTTATCCCAGGGATGCAAGGATTCTTCAATATCCGCAAATCAATCAATGTAATACACCACATTAACAAATTGAAAAATAAAAGCCATATGATTATCTCAATAGATGCAGAGAAAGCCTATGACAAAATTCAACACCCATTTATGATAAAAACCCTCCAGAAAGCAGGAATAGAAGGAACATACCTCAACATAATAAAAACTATAGATGACAAACTCACAGCAAACATTATCCTCAATGGTGAAAAATTGAAAGCATTTCCCCTAAAGTCAGGAACAAGGCAAGGGTGCCCACTCTCACCACTACTATTCAACATAGTTTTGGAAATTTTGGCCACAGAAATCAGGGCAGAAAAAGAAATAAAAGGAATCCAAATTGGAAAAGAAGAAGTAAAATGCTCACTGTTTGCAGATGACATGTTCCTCTACATAGAAAACCCTAAAGACTCCACCAGAAAATTACTAGAGCTAATCAATGAATATAGTAAAGTTGCAGGATATAAAATCAACACACAGAAATCCCTTGCATTCCTGTATGCTAATAATGAGAAAATAGAGAAATTAAGGAAACAATCCCATTCACCATTGCAATGAAAAGAATAAAATACTTAGGAATACATCTACCTAAAGAAAGTAAAGACCTATATATAGAAAACTATAAAACACTGGTGAAAGAAATCAAAAAGGACACTAATAGACAGAGAAATATACCATGTTCATGGATCAGAAGAATCAATATAGTGAAAATGAGTATACTACCCAAAGCAATCTATAGATTCAATGCAATCCCTATCAAGCTACCAACGGTATTTTTCACAGAGCACTCCAGTACTCTTGCCTGGAAAATCGCATGGCAGAGGAGCCTGGTAGGCTGCAGTCGGGGTCGCTGAGAGTTGGACAAGACTGAGCAACTTCACTTTCACTTTTCACTTTCATGCATTGGAGAAGGAAATGGCAACCCACTCCAGTGTTCTTGCCTGGAGAATCCTAGGGATGGTGGAGCCTGGTGGGCTGCCATCTATGGGGTCGCACAGAGTTGGACATGACTGAAATGACTTAGCAGCAGCAGCAGCAGAACAAATAATTTCACAATTTGTATGGAAATACAAAAAACCTTGAATAGCCAAAACAATCTTGAGAAAGAAGAATGGAACTGGAGGAATCAACCTGCCTGACTTCAGGCTCTATTACAAAGCCACAGTCATCAAAACAGTATGGTACTGGCACAAAGACAGAAATATAGATCAATGGAACAAAATAGAAAGCCCAGAGATAAATCCATGCACCTATGGACACCTTATCTTTGACAAAGGAGGCAAGAATATACAATGGAGAAAAGACAATGTCCTCTGCCTTTTCTAAACCCAGCTTGTACATCTGGAATTTCTCGGTTCACTTAATGCTGAAACCTAGATTGAAGGATTTTGAGCATAACCTTACTAGCAAAATGAGCACAATTGTAAGGTAGTTGAAACATTCTTTAGCACTGCCCTTCTTTGAGAAGGGAATGAAAACTGACCTTTTCCAGTCCTGTGGCCACTGCTGAGTTTTCCAAATTTGCTGACATATTGAGTGTAGCATGCAAGATTAATACTAGTCCATAATTTATTTTCAGTTTTAAACATGCAATTGTATAAAATTCAATTATGTTTTTTAATTAATGCAAATGTTTGTTTTTCTTAATGTTTTGAAACAGGCCAGGTTTGAATATGTGAAGCTAGTAATTCTGTTTTTTTCTAGTTTCTCTCTTCTCATCAGAAATGTTTTCATTCAGCCCGAGTCCTGATACATAATTTCTCTAAACTCATTTAACTTATTTTCATGTAGTCACCCTACTTCAGTTATAATCTGTGTTGTTACTTTAACTGTATAAACATATTAAGGTATATTAAATTAAAAAAAAGTATGTTTTATTTAGGAAATGGTAACCCACTCCACTATTCTTGTCTGGAAAATTCTATGGACAGAGGAGCCTGGCTGGCTACAGTCCATGGGGTCACAAAGAATCAGAGACAACTGAATTTTTGGGCACACATGATACACTAATTTTTTTTTAACTATATGTTTTATTTAATAATAAAAATATACAGTGGCTCCATTTCCATATTTCTGATGCATCTTGCTTCTCTTCTAAGTCTTCATTACTTGTTTCAATTTGTATATCTATTCTTTCCTTGCATACCAAACACGTCACAAACCAGAATTAATTTTCCATCATTATTGACTTACTAGATTTCAAACTTGTGGACTTGATGTATCTTCTCATGTAACTGTCACATCAGCAACCATAACTCTTTCTTTCATAGGTTTCATATTAGTCTTTTTGACACTATCATTCTCATGGGTTCTCCATAGACATTTACAGGACAGAGTAGAGATGGATGTTATCTAAAATTTTGATTGTAGTGGGGGTAGAGTGCTTTACTGAATAGTCACTGATAGTAAATACATCTTGGAAGATTTCTAATGAAGTTTTAATTGGAAAAAGCTTACATTAGATAAAGTAACTGTGCCATATTGCAGTGTTAAAGTTCTGTTGTACATGAGTATACATGCATATGCTAAGTCACTTCAGTTGTGTCCAAATCCACCAGGCTCTTCTGTCCATGGGATTCCCCAGGCAAAAATACTGGAGTGGGTTGCCGTTTCCTCCTCCAGGGGATCTTCCAGATCCAGAGATCAAACCTGTGTCTCTTATGTCTCCTGCATTGGCAGGCAGGATTTTTGCCACTAGCACCACTGGGTTGTCAGAATTTTCTGTAAAATATTAAAATATGATTAATCATTAATCAAAAATATATTTAAGTCATGACAGGATAAAGGTGTATGTATGTGAAAGTGCATCAGGTAATGACTGTCAGTCTGTGTCTGTGTGTCCATCAAGGGAAGTTCAGCTAGTATGAGGACAACTGAGATCTGAGAAACCAGTTATGCCCAGCTAGCTAACTGATCAGAACAGAGAACTTTCAGGCAGTGAGTTCCTTATTTGCAACTCAGAATATCCCCTTTAGTATGTTGCTCCAGCTGTAGGTCTTTGAGTAAACTGATGTACTCTTCAGTCTAATGCTCTCCAAACTGAGCTATTTTGGCCACTTGTAAAATACTCTTAATATGGGGGATTTTCAGTATCCTCTCAGTATAAGGTCACATCTGTGAACCATGTGATTAACAAAGTGGTAACCTTTATCCTACTCTCAAATACGGTAAAAACTAGAGATACAAAACTAATGATGATGAACAAATTAAAAAAGCATTCTCCGAATGCAAAATTGCTGCTAGGAAGGTATGGTTTAGTAAATCCAAGCCTTTAGAATTTTTCAGAGAAAAACAGTTATGGAGAAGGAAATTCAATGATAAAGGCAGAAAAATACCTTGGTCCTGAATCAAACCCTAGGATGTTTCCTTCTTATGTTTCAGGTGAATCCTCTTGGAACAATTGAACAGATTTATTTTACAAATCAATTTAAAAACATTTGAGATCTAATACAGGATGAAGAAATATATGGAAGAAAAAAATCAGAGAGATGTATTCCTGTCCTCGGGGGGTGCCCACTTTTCCCTTGAGAACATTTATTGATTTCAAGCTGATTCCTGGCTAAAAGTCTGAGAATAAGAACAATGTTTTTGATAGCCTTACAAGGTTAAGAGAACAAAAATTGGAAAGGACTAAATTTTATAAAAAGAAGGATTTAAATTGATTATTATTCACTGTGTGTCTGCATGTAAAGTTGTTTAGTTGCTAAATCATGTCCAACTCTTTGCGACTCCATGGACTGTAGTCCGCCTGGTTCCTCTGTCCATGGGATTTCCTGGGCAAGAATACTGGAGTGGGTTGTCTTTTCATTCTTCAGGGCATCTTTGGGACCCAGGAATCTAATCTGAAATCATACAGTCTAAAAAAACAATGGCTTCACCTCCATTCCCCAAACCCCAATCCAAATAGCTGATTGCAAAGTCTGATAGTCTTTTTTTCTAAATAATTATTACTCAGTAATTGTCCCAAACAACTCTTAGTTCTCATAGAGAATGAAGTTTTTAGTAGGATCAGAATACTAACTGATGTGAAACTGGAATAATGATTGTTATAATTATTTGTTTATAAATTGCTTATTAAAAAATGTAAGCAATGTTCTTCTTCAGTTTTAAATAATAGGAAATGAGATATTATCTTTGACCTTACAAGCAAAACCAATTTGGATGATAAAAATTTTCTTGAAAAACACTGGTAGGATAGCTCAAGACTAATAGTATTTAACAAACCAATGGTGTTTAACATATTATTCACTTTATATTTAGAATAAATCTATTTTTACATTTTAAATAGAAAATAGAAAGTTAATCAGCATTTTAGGGTAAACAGAATATTCATATTTGAATCATGATGTGAAAATAAAATTATTTTTAGTTGAAGAAAATTTAGTCTTTTTTTTTTTACTAATTTTTATTTTAAGTTTATTTTCTCATTATTTAAAATCTTTAGTGATTTTGGTTTTTTCCCTTATATAATGGATTTTGCCAATTAGGAAAGCTATGTTTTTCTTTCTTCTAGTTATAAACAATGATTTTACAATTTGAATATTTTAAAGATAAATTTTTATAAGAACTTTGAAGAGTAGGACATTTATATAAGAACTGCATCAGAAGTAATGCAAATAGAGTGTATCTTTTTACAGAACCTTCATCTAATCATCTACCACATGCAAACTCTTGTAAACTCTCTTCCACTTCTGATATCTTTTTCACCCAAAGCTCAAGCCATTCTCTGCAACCTCTCTCTCAATTTCCACATCTAGTCATTCACCAATTCTTAGCAATTTTTTATTGTTGGTACCCATTAATTTGTTTCCTATTCCAGCAACTCCTATTAATATCTTACTACAGATCATCTGGACTATTTCAGAAACTTCTCTGTTTGTCTGTGTCTCAGGATGGATCCTCTTTCATCCTTTCTTAGCCTGTAACCTTTCCAATAAACAATCTGATCATGTTATTTTCTTTTTTAAACACTTTCATTGGCTTCTGGTCTACAAGATGATTTAATTTTTCTTTAGTTGGCTATACAAGGCCCTTAAGCATCTCCTCAAATCTATTGTTTTAGTTTTGTCTTCTACCACTCCCAGTAGACTTCAGCTACACTCTCAACAGTCCATGTTCATTATCATTCAGATTCTTTGTACCTGTTTTTCCCTCTGCCGTGAACATTCCTCTCTTTTTCTCCGTCTAGCAATTCTTACTTAGCTTGTGTTATTTTTATCAAATATCATTGCCTCTTGAAGATTTCCCTTTTCTTTAAGAAGAAAAGTGTTTTACTATGAGAGGGATTGAGAAGAAAAGAGAAATGAGCATGTGATTGATGTTGGGGAAGAATTTTGGATTCTTAGAAGTTGATAGTCAAGGAGAAGAAAGGTTTGGTGATATATATTCGAGAATAGACTGCCTGTCATAGGCAAATTGATTTTGGAAGATACTTTGAAACTTATTAACAATGTGCTTCTCAAGCAATAGTGTCTACAGATTCAAAATCTATACCTTTCCACCACTGATGCTCATTGCATAGCAGATGTCATATATACATGTATATTTATACATATATATGTAAAATATACAGTGTAATAGACATGTAAAGTAACTATCCAACTGAATTTGTTGAAATTACAACTGATGTATTAGAATTCCAACTGAAATCACAGAAATTCTTTGTGATGTTCCCTCTTGAGCATAGTTCCTGATTTTAGTGAGTTGAATATTCTTTTCAAATGATTATCTGTATAGTATAAAATAAAAGTCAAATTAACTTATGAACTTTTTTGAATGAGAAAAATTGGTTTAGAAAGCTTCATTTAGGCCTTCTCAATGGGGCTTGCAGATGCTAATAAGAGCAATTAAGGATATCAACTTAAAAACTTGGAAAAACAAAAACAAAAAGTTCTAGCTATTATATCAATGAGGTAATTTTTTTTTCATTTTTAAAAAAGGAATTACTTAAAATGAATTAAAAATTTTCATTATATGGATGAAATGAGGATAAATAAAGTAGACATTTATGTGACTAAAACATGATTTAATATCACTATTCTACCTAACGTTGGAAAACTCAGCAGTGGCCACAGGACTGGAAAAGGTCAGTTTTCATTCCAATCTCAAAGAAAGGCAATGCCAAAGAATGTACAAACTACCCCACAATTGCACTCATGTCACACACTCCAGTGTTCTTGCCTGGAGAATCCCAGGGATGGAGGAGCCTGGTAGGTTGTCGTCTATGGTGTCACACAGAGTTGGACACGACTGAAGCGACTTAGCAGCAGCAGCAGCACACACTAGCAAAGTAATGCTCAAAGTTCTCCAAGTGAGGCTTCAACAGCATGTGAAGTGAGAACTTCCAGATGATCAAGCTGGATTTAGAAAAGGCAGAGGGACCAGAGATCAAATTGCCAACACCTGTTGTATTATAGAAAAAGCAAGAAAATTCCAGAGAAACATGTACTTCTTCTTCATTGACTACACTAAAGCTTTGCCTGAGTGGATTACAACAAACAGTGAAACTTCTTAAAGGGATGGGAATACCGCATCACCTTACCTGCCTCCTGAGAAGCTTGTATGCAGGTCAAGAAGCAACAGTTAGAACTGGACATGGAACAACAGACTGATTCTAAATTGGGAAAGGAGTATATCAAGGCTGTATGTGAACTGTGGTGTTGGAGAAGACTCTTGAGAGTCCCTTGGACTGCAAGGAGACCGAACCAGTCCATTCTGAAGGAGATCAGCCCTGGGATTTCTTTGGAAGGAATGATGCTAAAGCTGAAACTCCAGTACTTTGGCCACCTCACGCGAAGAGTTGACTCATTGGAAAAGACTCTGAGGCTGGGAGGGATTGGGGACAAGAGGAGAAGGGAACAACAGAGGATGAGATGGCTGGATGGCATGACTGACTCGATGGACATGAGTCTGAGTGAACTCCGGGAGTTGGTTGATGGACAGGGAGGCCTGGTGTGCTGCAATTCATGGGGTCGCAAAGAGTCGGATACGACTGAGCAACTGATCTGATCTGATCTGATCTGATATGGTCACCCTGCTTATTTAATTTATATGTAGAGTACATCATGTGAAATGCCAGGCTAGATGAAGCAGAAACTGGAATCATGATTACTGGGAGAAACATAAATAACCTCAGATATGCAGATGACACTACCCTTATGGCAGAAAGCGAAAAGGAACTAAAGAGCCTCTTGATGAAAGTGAAAGAGGAGAGTGAAAAAGCTGGCTTAAAACTCAACATTCAAAAAACAAAGATCATGGCACCCAGTCCCATCAATTCATGACAAATAGATGGGAAACAATGGAACCAGTGACAGATTTTATTTTCTTGGGCTCCAAAATCACTGCAGATGGTGATTGCAGCCATGAAGTTAAAAGACACTTGCTCCTTGGAAGAAAAGCTTTGACCAAACTAGACAGCATGTTAAAAAGCAGAGACATTACTTTGCCAACAAAGGTCCATCTAGTTGTAGCTATGGTTTTTCCAGTGGTCATATATGGATGTGAGAGTTGGACCATAAAGAAGTCTGAGTGCTGAAGAACTGATGCTTTTGAAATTGTGGTGTTGGAGAAGACTCTCGAGAGTCCCTTGCACAGCAAGGAGATCAAACCATTCAATCCTAAAGGAAATCAATCCTGAATATTCGTTGAAGGAATGATGCTAAAGGTGAAACTCCAATACTTTGGCCATCTAATTTGAAGAGTTAACTTATTACAAACGAACCTGATGCTGGGAAAGATTGAAGGCAGAAGGAGAAAGGGATGACACAGGATGAGCTGGTTGAATGGCATTACCGACTTGGTGGACATGAGTTTGAGCAAGCTCTGGGAGATGGTGAAGGGCAGAGAAGCCGGCATTCTACAGTCCATGGGGTCACAAAGAGTCAGAGATGACTGAGCGACTGAACAACAACAACAATGTAAAGCTGGCTTCCCTTGTGGCTCAGACTGTAAACAATCTGCCTGCCAGTGCAGGAGACCCAGCTTTGATTCTTGGGTCTGAAAGATCCCCTGGAGAAGGGAATGGCAACTCAGTTCAGTTCAGTTCAGTCACTCAGTCGTGTCCGACTCTTTGCGACCCCATGAATCGCAGCACGCCAGGCCTCCCTGTCCATCACCAACTACCAGAGTTCACTCAGACTCACGTCCATCGAGTCAGTGATGCCATCCAGCCATCTCATCCTCTGTCGTCCTCTTCTCCTCCTGCCCCCAATCCTTCCCAGCATCAGAGCCTTTTCCAATGAGTCAACTCTTCGCATGAGGTGGCCAAAGTACTGGAGTTTCAGCTTTAGCATCATTCCTTCCAAAGAAATCCCAGGGCTGATCTCCTTCAGAATGGACTGGTTGGATCTCCTTGCAGTCCAAGGGACTCTCAAGAGTCTTCTCCAACACCACAGTTCAAAAGCAGCAATTCTTCGGCACTTAGCCTTCTTCACAGTCTAATTCTCACATCCATACATGACCACTGGAAAAACCATAGCCTTGACTAGACGGACCTTTGTTGGCAAAGTAATGTCTCTGCTTTTGAATATGCTATCTAGGTTGGTCATAACTTTCCTTCCAAGGAGTAAGTGTCTTTTTATTTCATGGCTGCAGTCACCATCTGCAGTGATTTTGGAGCCCCCAAAAATAAAGTCTGACACTGTTTCCACTGTTTCCCCATCTATTTCCCATGAAGTGATGGGACAGGATGCCATGATCTTCGTTTTCTGAATGTTGAGCTTTAAGCCAACTTTTTCACTCTCCACTTTCACTTTCATCAAGAGAATTTTTAGTTCCTCTTCACTTTCTGCCATAAGGGTGGTGTCATCTGCATATCTGAGGTTATTGATATTTCTCCTGGCAATCTTGATTCCAGATTGTGTTTCTTCCAGTCCAGTGTTTCTTATGATGTACTCTGCATATAAGTTAAATAAACAGGGTGACGATATACAGCCTTGACATACTCCTTTTCCTTTTTGGAAGCAGTCTGTTGTTCCATGTCCAGTTCTAACTGTTGCTTCCTGACCTGCATACAAATTTCTCAAGATGCAGGTCAGTTGGTCTGGTATTCCCATATCTTGAAGAATTTTCCACAGTTTATTGTGATCCACACAGTCAAAGGCTTTGGCATAGTTAATAAAGCAGAAATAGATGTTTTTCTGGAACTCTTTTGCTTTTTCTGTGATCCAGTGGACGTTGGCAATTTGATCTCTGGTTCCTCTGCCTTTTCTAAAACCAGCTTGAACATCAGGAAGTTCACGGTTCACATACTGCTGAAGCCTGGCTTGGAGAATTTTGAGCATTACTTTACTAGTGTGTGAGATGAGTGCAATTGTGTGGTAGTTTGAGCATTCTTTGGCATTGCCTTTCTTTGGGATTGGAATGAAAACTGACCTTTTCCAGTCCTGTGGCCACTGCTGAGTTTTCCGAATTTGCTGGCATATTGAGTGCAGCACTTTCACAGCATCATCTTTCAAGATTTGAAACAGTTCAACTGGAATTCCATCACCTCCACTAGCTTTGTTCGTAGTGATGCTTTCTAAGGTCCACTTGACTTCACATTCCAGGATGTCTGGCTCTAGGTCAGTGATCACAGCATCGTGATTATCTGGGTCATGAAAATCTTTTTTGTACTGTTCTTCTGTGTATTTTTTCACCTCTTCTTGATATCTTCTGCTTCTGTTAGGTCCATACCATTTCTGTCCTTTATCGAGCCCATCTTTGCATGAAATGTTCCCTTGATAACTCTAATTTTCTTGAAAAGATGTCTAGTCTTTCCCATTCTGTTGTTTTCCTCTATTTCTCTGCATTGATAGCTGAGGAAGGCTGTCTGATCTTTTCTTGCTATTCTTTGGAACTCTGCATTCAGATACTTGTATCTTTCCTTTTCTCCTTTGCTTTTTGCTTCTCTTCTTTTCACAGCTATTTGTAAGGCCTCCTCAGACAGCCATTTTGCTTTTTTGCATTTCTTTTCCATGGGGATGGTCTTGATCCCTGTCTCCTGTATAATGTCACGAACCTCATTCCATAGTTCATCAGGCACTCTATCTATCAGATCTAGGCCCTTAAATCTATTTCTCACTTCCACTGTATGATTATAAGGGATTTGATTTAGGTCATACCTTAATGGTCTAGTGGTTTTCCCTACTTTCTTCAATTTAAGTCTGATTTGGTAATAAGGAGTTCATTATCTGAGCCACAGTCAGCTCCTGATCTTGTTTTTGTTAACTGTATAGAGCTTCTCCATCTTTGGCTGCAAAGGATATAATCAATCTGATTTCGGTGTTGACCATCTGGTGATGTCCATGTGTAGAGTCTTCTCTTGTGTTGTTGGAAGAGGGTGTTTGCTATGACCAGTGCATTTTTTTGGCAAAACTCTATTAGTCTTTTCCCTGTTTCATTCCGTATTCCAAGGCCATATTTGTTGTTACTCCCAGTGTTTTTTGACTTCCTACTTTTGCATTCCAGTCCCCTATAATGATAAGGACATCTTTTTGGGGTGTTAGTTCTAAAAGGTCTTGGAGGTCTTCATAGAACCGTTCAGCTTCTGCAGCATTACTGGTTGGGGCATAGACTTGGATTACTGTGATATTGAATGGTTTGCCTTGGAAATGAACAGAGATCATTCTGTCATTTTTGAGATTGCATCCAAGTACTGCATTTCAGACTCTTTGGTTGACCATGATGACTACTCCATTTCTTCTGAGGGACTCCTGCCCACAGTAGTAGATATAATGGTCATCTGAGTTAAATTCACCCATTCCAGTCCATTTTAGTTTGTTGATTCCTAGAATGTCGACATTCACTCTTGCCACCTCTTGTTTGACCACTTCCAATTTGCCTTGATTCATGGACCTGACATTTCAGGTTCCTATGCAATATTGCTCTTTACAGCATCAGACCTTGCTTCTATCACCAGTCACATCCAGAGCTGGGTATTGTTTTTGCTTTGGCTCCATCCCTTCATTCTTTCTAGAGTTATTTCTCCACTGATCTCCAGTAGCATATTGGGCACCTACTGACCTGGGGAGTTCCTCTTTCAGTATCCTATCATTTTGCCTTTTCATACTGTTCATGGCAAGAATATTCTCAAGGCAAGAATACTGAAGTGGTTTGCCATTCCATTCTCCAGCAACCCACCCCAGTATTACTGCCTGGAGAATTCCATGGACAGAGGAGCCTGGCAGGCTACAGTCCATGGGGCCACAAAGAGTGGGACCTTACTGAGGGACTAACACTTTCACTCTCATCTGTATGAAAAGTGAAAGTGAAAGTCACTCACTCATGCCCCACTCTCTGTGATCTCATGAACTATACAGTCTATGAAATTCTTCAGGCCAGAATACTGGAATGGGTAGCCTTTCCCTTCTCCAGAGGATCTTCCCAACCCAGGGATTGAACCCAGGTCTCCCACATTGCAGGTAGATTCTTTACCAGCTGAGCCATAGGAGAACTCAAGAATGCTGGAGTGGGTAGCCTATCCCTTCTCCAGCGGATCTTCCTGACTCAGGAATTGAACCTGGGTCTCCTACATTGTGGGCAGATCCTTTACCAACTGAGCTATGAGGAAAGACCCTCATTGCATCCATATAGTATTTGAATAAATGTGGCCCTGCTATAAGACATCTGCCCCTGTATTATAGTAAAGCTCAGAACTTCGATTCAAATAAAATATACTCTTTGGGGCAATAGAGGAAAAAAAGCAGATATTTTCCTAAAGATTTCATACAGGAGAAAGAGAACAGAGGCCATAGTCTTCAACTCATAATATTTTACCTCCCTAGCCCTGGAAAACTCCCATCTGACATCATTTTAATGGTCTCTCCTCTTACTCAGAAGCCATATTTTTGTTTCTTTTCAGTCTCCCCTCCACTGGCCCCATTCAGCTGCCAGTTTCACCCATGTCAGCTATCCTGTTCTAAGTCCTTCTAGATGTCTCCATTTCTTATTCGGGGCAACTTTACTGACTTATCATCTCTACTTTTATTTTTACATATTAATTAATTAATTAATGTTATCTTCCACAGTGCACAGTATTCTCGCCTGAGAAATCCTATAAACGAAGGAGCTTGGAGGGCTACAGTGCTTGGGGTTGCAAAAGAGTTGGACACAACTTAGCAACTAAACAGCAACCATCACCATCACAGCACCCAGCATATTGAAATTATTGTTAGCTAAAAATTTGTCTCTATAATCTGAATCTCCTTGTAAAAGACATATTGAAGATATATAAAATTTTCCCTAATAATTTTTTTTCTGTTACATATAGTGTAAAAACTTAAAGGATTTAAATTATGTTTACTTAGATGAAAATAAAGAACCAGCTGTTTAGTTTCTTCCATTTCAAACTCTGAGGCTGCTGAAATCTGAAGAAAATCTGTATAATAAATATTAGAAATTTCATACCTCTCAATCCATTCTAGGAAAATCACATATAAGCTAACTTGATGAAAAAGAGAAGAAAGGCAGACCTTAGTTTCTACATGTATTCAACATTTTCTTTCCTAAAAGAAATCTCAACTGGAGAATAGTCATGAGAAGCTAAACAAAAGTCTAGTCAGCATTTGAATACATATTTTTGAGAACTAACTCTAAGGACTGTCTTTAACAGGAGTGGATTAATATATTAAATACAGTTGTAAGGATTTCCTTGTATATGCTTTTTGAAAGCCTTTCACTATTTTTTCTTTTCTAAGGAAGAGTATTTTATAGGTGCACATTGGAGTTAGCCAAATTGGACTGAAGTGTGGTTGGCTTAGAATAAATCACAGTGACTCTAATTCACTTGTAAAGCACATTTGAAGTAGATCTATGAGCTTTCTGTTTGAATTTAGCCTTCTTATTGACAAATTCCCGCCAAAGATAACATCCCCCTCCCCCACCCCTTCATCTCTATAGGGCAAATTTCCATGATAATAACAAAATTCTCTGTTCTTGGAAAGTGTGGACTGGACCAGCTTGCTCACCACTTGGAAAAATGTCCAATTGTGAGAGTATCCATAAACCCTGGGCCCTACCTTCATCCCTAACGCCAAGTAGTTTGACAGTGACTTAGCATTATAGAAAAGAAATATTTTAAGGCATTATCATCATGTATATTGGGTAATGATTTCACTACATCAGCAATTTACAATTCTGATATGGTCTTTTATTTTTATAGAGAACCAATTAAAAATAGCTTTGATACTGTATGTCTCAGTACAGGGCTTTATCTGTCTGGATTATCATTTTCCCTGTAGACGTATCTGCTTTTGAACTTTTATTTCCCCTGTAGGTTTTACTTTTTGATTAACAGTGTGCTAAGAAGAATTGAGGTGAATCTATAGGCCAACTGATAATCTTATTACCAAAAATATTTTTTAAATGGTATTGTACTTAAAAGATCATCTTGTTTCCATCCTCCTTATTCAGCATAAGACAGGAACAAGGGAAAGAAAATTTGCACTGAAGATTTTCTGCCAACCGCTGTTAGACACTTTGATACATGATTCAATTTTTGGGGAAAAAATGAATTCTTACCTCTTGTTTTACAGATGAAGGAAAAATACCAATATACGTTAATTTACTCAAGGTAGTAAAAATACCAAATCATAATTTCAAAGTGCATTCATTCTCCAGTTGACCATGAAAAAATGTTTACACATATAAGTCTTTTCCTTCATAAAGTTTTACCTGAAGATGTGGTGCTTTTTTATTCTATCTAATTTATTGAATGCTCTACAAAAAGAGGGGGAGAAAGAACATCTCTTATTGCCTGCTCTGTGCCAGTCATGATTCTGAGTCCTTTATTATATAATTAATTAGGCAAATGCACACTGGTTGCCTACAGTGGGACCAGGAGCTACACTGGTCATTTTGATATTGACCCCATGTCAGCTCATTGACGTCTCAGGACAGTTCCAGGATGGGCATTCATCTCAAAGGCAAGGAAACTGATAACAAACATGAATTAATCAGCACAGTTTCATTGTAGGAGGTGATGATACCTGAATTTACTCTTAGATGTTCATGTCCACTGCAGTCCCTATTCTTTTGGCCACCCGGACTCCTCCATTTTCAGAACAATTAAAGCTGATGGCCTCTCTTGGACACAGGTGGATGTGGCCCCCTTGTGAACTGCCACACGGTTCTAATCTTGTGCAAGTTAAAGTGTTAGTCATTCAGTTGTGTCCCACTCTCTGCGACACTATGGACTGTAGCCCACCAGGCTCCTCTGTTGGTATACTTCTCCATGCAAAAATGCTGGAGTAGGTTGCCATGCCCTTCTCTAGGGGATCTTCTTGACCCAGGGATTGAACTTGAGTCTCCTGCATTGCAGGCAGATTCTTTACCATCTGAGCTATCAAGGAAGCCCCTCTAATCTTATATTTGGTTTTAAGAAGTTTATAAGAAAGAAGTCTTTTTACCCTCTGGACTCTTTCTTTTACCACAGGCCCTGTCTGTAGAGATACTGAGCTTAACTTTTTTCAGGGAAACTTTTCCTACAAAACTTTGTTTGAAGTTACCTGTGTGCTCGTAACTAAGAACAGCTCTTATCTGTCTGGGAAGGCCATTGTCAGCAATGCAGATTATACTGGCAGTGTGGAAATGTTCATGGAGAGTGGGGGAGCAAGAGGAGACTTGCTTAGTCCATCTAGGTATTAGAATCAGTTCTAGAAAATCATGGGTTAACAAAGGTTAGGCGTATATTTTCTCCACACCCTTATTGATGTCTCTTGGACTAGAAGCTGAAAGAAAACACCTCTGGGTCTGATGCAGTGTCATATACGAGGCAGAGAAGGAAGAGGCAATGAGAGCAGTCCATCCCAAGTGCCAGAAACGAGAGGGTGCACTGCCTGTTGAAAAACTAAAAACAACAGATCTGACTTAGAAAGTCAGACTGCTTCCTATTCACCATGCACTGCTGCTGCTGCCGCTGCTGCTAAGTCACTTCAGTCATGTCCAACTCTGTGCGACGCCATAGACAGCAGCCCACCGGGCTCCGCCATTCCTGGGATTCTCCAGGCAAGAACACTGGAGTGGGTTGTCATTTCGTTCCCCAATGCATGAAAGTGAAAAGTGAAAGTGAAGTCGCTCAGTTGTGTCCGACTTGTAGCGACCCCATGGACTGCAGCCTACCAGGCTCCTCCATTCATGGAATTTTCCAAGCAAGAGTACTGGAGTGGGGTGCCATTGTTACCACGCGCTAGCAACTCTCAACAACAAGAGGGTAAAACGTCTCCCCACCGAAGCAAGCCACTCCCACCCTCAGGAAGCCAGTGGAGATGCACCCCTTCGTTTTTTCCAACCCAATACAGAAACCATTCAAACCACCATCCTCCATAGCCCTGGGGTGAAGAAGCCTGATCTAATGTTAGGGAATAATTATTGTGTATGTTAGCTATTGTCTCTTTTGCCTTCTGTATTTCAAAGGATTCATGCAAACATGTTACCAAAATATCCCATGATAAACAGGATCCTAAGGGTAATAAACAGCCCTCCTTCCTCAATATGCACTTGTCCCTTAACATGCATTTTATAGGGCAACTCTGCTTTTACATTCATTATCTTATTTTATCCTTGTAACAACTCAGAAGAAAAAGTTCTATGATAATCGGACAAGTTTATTACTTCCCCATATCAGCCATTCAAATACACTTTGAAGGGCCAATCCTTTTCTAGCCTCTGGATGAAACCTAGAGCAAGCCCCACAGATTTCCTTGTTAGTCATAAATTTTTAAAATTCTAATTACTGTTTGTTATAATATGGTCACATGAATGTGAAGTTAGTATTGTAATCCAAAGTAAGATGAAAATAGCTTGTGTCCTTCTTAATTCCAAGTCCAGAGTTTACTCGATCAGTTGGTTCAGGTCATTTCCATTGTCGTAGAAGAGAGGGAGTCTAGGGAACAGGAAAAGCTTACATGTCTGGCAGGTACCCATTCGATGTTGATTTTCTCTGGTAATGGCAGATGCTTAAAGCTCATGTTTTCTCTCATAGGACACTTTTATGTGTGATTCACAGTTCCTCTAACTTGGGAAATTATCACTTTCAGTTTATATGAAGGAAGTGTATATTTCCACTCCAGTTGATGATTTATCATTCCTTTTTTGTATCTAGGTGTTCAGTATATACATCCTGACATTTTTTGCTGAGGTCTGTTCACCCTGGTAGATGAAGTATTCTAAAGAGATTAGTAACCAGGTACCTTTGACTTCACCACCAGCCTTGTTTCATTCAGCTGCCTAAACAACTCCAACTACAGTCTTTTGAACTTCTGTAAGGAAGGAGCCAGATCCAAGTCCATAATATTCCCCCAAATTAGAGGGCACATGATTCACATCCACTCTATAGTCTCCTTGAAGCCCTTCTCACCAACCTTGAGGCAAAATTAAAGTATCTATCCCATCTTACATTCCATAGGAGTGCAGGAAATCCTCTCATATTAACAACTGCCCCTAAGGAAACCCTCCTCTAATCTCCAATACCTCTGGGGTGACCAAATTAATCCTTTTATATCTTAAAGACTTTGGTAAAGATTGCAAGAGGGCAGATGGATTCAATTCAGTTCAGTCACTCACTCATGTCCAACTCTTTGTGACCCCATGAACCGCAGCACGCCAGGCCTCCCTGTCCATAACCAGTTCTTGGAGTCCACCCAATCCATGTCCACTGAGTCAGTGATGCCATCCAACCATCTCATCCTCTGTCGTTCCCTTCTCCTCCTGTCCTCAATCTTTCCCAGCATTGGGGTCTTTTCAAAAGAGTCAGCTCTTCGTATCAGGTAGCCAAAGTATTGGAGTTTCATCTTTAACATCGGTCCTACCAATGAACATCCAGAATTGATCTCCTCTAGGTTGGACTGGTTGGATCTCCTTGCAGTCCAAGGGACTCTCAAGAGTCTTCTCCAACACCACAGTTCAAAAGCAGCAATTCTTTGGTGCTTAGCTTTCTTTATAGTCCAACTCTCACATCCATACATGACTACTTGAAAAACCATAAGCTTGACTAGATGGACCTTTGTTGACAAAGTAATATCTCTGCTTTTTAATATGCTATCTAGGTTGGTCATAACTTTCCTTCCAAGGAGTAAGCGTCTTTTAATTTCATGGCTGCAGTCACCATCTGCAGTGATTTTGGAGCCCCAAAAAATAAAGTCAGCCACTGTTTCCACTGTTTCCCCATCTATTTGCCATGAAGTGATGGGACTGGATGCCTTGATTTTAGTTTTGTGAATGTTGAGCTTTAAGCCAACTTTTTCACTCTTCTATTTCACTTTCATCAAGAGGCTCTTTAGTGCTTCTTCACTTTCTGCCATAAGAGTAGTGTCATCTGTGTATCTGAGGTTATTGATATTTCTCCCGGCAATCTTGATTTCAGCTTGTGCTTCTTCCTGCCCAGCATTTGTCATGATGTACTCTGCATATTAGTTAAATAAGCAGGGTGACAATATACAGACGTACTTCTTTTCCTATTTGGAACCATTCTGTTGTTCCATGTCCAGTTCTAAGTGTTGCTTCCTGACCTGCATACACATTTCTCCAGAGGCAGGTCAGGTGGTCTGGTATTCCCATATCTTGAAGAATTTTCCACAGTTTATTGTGATCCACACAGTTAAAGGCTTTGGCATAGTCAATAAAGCAGAAATAGATGTTTTTCTGGAACTCTCTTGCTTTTTCCATGATCCAGCAGATGTTGGCAATTTGATCTCTGGTTCCTCTGCCTTTTCTAAAACCAGCTTGAACATCAGGAAGTTCACAGTTCACGTATTGCTGAAGCCTGGCTTGGAGAATTTTGAGCATTACTTTACTAGCGTGTGAGATGAGTGCAATTGTGCGGTAGTTTGAGCATTCTTTGGCATTGCCTTTCTTTGGGATTGGAATGAAAACTGACCTTTTCCAGTCCTGTGGCCACTGATGAGTTTCCAAATTTGCTGGCATATTAACTGCAGCACTTTCATAGCATCATCTTTCAGGATTTGGAATAGCTCAACTGGAATTCCATCACCTCTACTAGCTTTGTTTGTAGTGATGCTTCGTAAGGCCCACTTGACTTCACATTCCAGGATGTCTGGCTCTAGGTAAGAGATCACACCATCGTGATTATCTGGGTCATAAAGATCTTTTTTGTACAGTTCTTCTGTGTATTGTTGCCACCTCTTCTTAATATCTTCTGCTTCTGCTAGGTTCCTACCATTTCTGTCCTTTATTGAGCCCATCTTTGCATGAAATGTTCCCTTGGTATATCTAATTTTCTTGAAGAGATCTCTAGTCTTTCCCATTGTATTGTTTCATCTATTTCTTTGCATTGATCCCTGAGGAAGGCTTTCTTATCTCTCCTTGCTATTCTTTGGAACTCTGCATTCAAATGGGTATATCTTTCCTTTTCTCCTTTGCTTTATGCTTCCCTGCTTTTCACAGCTACTTGTAAGGTTCCTCAGGCAGCCATTTTGCTTTTTAGCATTTCTTTTTCTTGGGGATGGTCTTGATTCCTGTCTCCTGTACAATGTCACGAACCTCCCTCCATAGTTCATCAGGAACTCTGTCAATCAGATCTAGTTCCTTAAATATGTTTCTCACATCCACTGTATAGTCATAAGGGATTTGATTTAGGTCATACCTGAATGGTCTAGTGGTTTTCTCCACTTTCTTCAATTTAAATCTGATTTTGACAATAAGGAGTTCATGATCTGAGCCACAGTTCGCTCCTGGTCTTGTTTTTACTGACTATGTAGAGCTTCTCTATCTTTGGCTGCAAAGAATATAATAAGTCTGATTTTTCTGTTGACCATCTGGTGATGTCCATGTGTAGAGTCTTCTCTTGTGTTGTTGGAAGAGGGTGTTTAATATGACCAGTGTGTTCTCTTGGCAGAACTTTATTAGCCTTTGCCCTGCTTCATTCTGTACTCCAAGGCCAAATTTGCCTGTTTCCAGGTGTTTCTTGACTTTCTACTTTTGCATTCCAGTCGCCTATAATGAAAAGAACATTGTTTGGGGATATTAGTTGTAGAAGGTCTTGTAGGTCTTCATAGAACTGTTCAACTTCAGCTTCTTCAGCATTACTAGTTGGGGCATAGACTTGGATTACCATGATATTGAATGATTTTCCTTGGAAACGAATAGAGATCATTGTGTCATTTTTGAGATTGCATCCAAGTACTGCATTTCAGACTCTTTTGTTGACCATGATGCTACTCCATTTCTTCTAAGGGATTCCTGCCCACAGTAGTATATATCATGGTCATCTGAGTTAAATTCACCCATTCCAGGCCATCTTAGTTCTCTGATTTCTAGAATGTCGATATTCACTCTTGCCATCTCCTGTTTGACCACTTCGAATTTGCCTTGATTCATGGACCTAACATTCCAGGTTCCTATGCAATATTGCTCTTTACAGCATCGAACCTTGCTCCTATCACTAGTCCCATCCACAACTGGGTGTTGTTTTTGCTTTGACTGCATCCCTTCATTTTTTCTGGAGTTATTTCTCCACTGATCACTAGTAGCATATTGGGCAGATGGACTGGGAAACCACATTGTCTATCCCTACTGCTTTAAGTCCCATTTAGGTGTTTTAGCATCTCATTTTGAAAGGTTAGGAGTCTTTGGGCCTCAACCAATTTGAAAAAAATAATCCATTTTAACTTATAGTGAAAATTATTATCCACATTTTACATTAAAAAAAAAGCAAACAAAAACCCCCAGATGTTCAGTGAGTTTGTCATTAGGTCTAATAGTTAATGTGCAGCTAAGGAAGGGAATACTGATCACTAGATTCCCAAGCCAGTGTCAGCTTCACCAGACTTCACTCTGTCCTTAGCAACATGACAACCCACTCTCCAAATTTAATGCTTGAGGAAGTAATTCAGATTTAGAGCGAAATCTCCAAGTCTGCCTAATTTTCAGATTCAGACCACTGACTTAACAATGGCCTAATGTTAAATTAGTTTAAGATTAACTATAATATATGGAGTCAGGAATTCAGCCATCCCAGGTTGATATCTTTCTATTTTAGACATCTATCTGACAGAAGAAACCACTACACTCCAGCTTCACAAGGCCACAGAAGATTTTCAGTGTCAAGTTTCTGGGTGTCTGAATTCCTTGGAGATCAGAAATATCAGATCTGAGCATTAGTTTATGGATTGTTTTAGAGGCATATATTTAATCTCTTTCTGCATTCTTATTGGGACTGTAAGAGTTAGAGATTTCATAGCACTTTGAGGAAGGGAAGAGCTAATGCTCCTGGGTTCTAGCCCATATTCCTCTCTCAATAAAGTATGCTATTTCCCAGGCTGATGGGAACTATTATGTGTGTATACGTGATCACTTTTCAGAGTTATGTGCATCAGCCAGTTAAATTCTGATTCTGAAGATAGATGGATAGGTGATAGATGGATCATGGCTCCTTTGATTTCAGAGTCACTGTATTATGAGTATTTAATTCATCCCTTTCTAAAGTTCTCTGAGATGACTGAATTGTGGAAGGCAGGCTGCATTAGAAATGGTCTATCCCAGTTTGATCTTTTGCCTCTTCTCTTTTCAAAGATTCCACAAGAAACTAGCAATGTACCATCATATAGTGTTCTTCCCAAATGTGTGTAGTCTCAAAAATGAATGACCCATTAGGCAAAGCCTTGAACTGAAACAAAACCAGTCAAAATAATGTGAAACACACTACTGGAAGGATAAGATGAAATTCTTGCCTGAGTTCCTTAACAGAGTGTGGTAAATACCTTCCAAACTCTTGTATTTTTAACTTACAAAAGTAAACAAAAAATAAAAGAATTAAAAAAGGGAGAAGAAAAGCATTTTGCTTAAAAGCAAAGTTTAATTAAAAGAAAGTATAATAAAAAAGAAATAAGCCACAAAATAAGAAAGTATAAAATGCAAATGCATTTTCTTGTGCATATAGCTTTCTTCTACAGGAGCATATTAAAATTAGTATTCAGATCTATGGGATAGAGATTCTATTATTAAAGCAACAGAAGAGTTTTAATATTATAAATATGTATGACTTTGTGAAACTGTAAGAAATATATTCTGCTCAAAGTTCTACTAATGCTGAATATTTTAATGAAACTTAATGCATTTTTATACAAGTGGTATAAATTATCCACTTTAAAATTAGATAAAAACTATTTGAGAAATAATTATGAGTATGTGTTCATTAGATTGGAGTTGAAGGGCTGCAGGATAAGGGCATTGGGTCAAATCCTTCATCTGCCTCCATGCACTCAACTCCACAATAATGCCCGCAAGCATATTAGGACAATTGAATCTCAATATTTAGAGAATTCTAATTCATTTTTACTCCTCCTTCACAGAACCAAGCTGTTCATGGAAAGTACTTTTGTTTTCAGTATATATATATTTTTTCCTTTCTTCTACTTGGCCTGTGATCTAGTGTTCTATGAGTCTCAGCCAGCACCAGTCTCAGCTCTCCAACCAGAGTCAGTCAGTAGGCTAGCCTTTTCTAGTTGACAGAAATGTTGTTCAGATTCTAGTATGTACTTAACAGAGGCCTAGCTTTATTCTTCCTTTAAGTTAATCCCAAACAACACTCCTCTCTGTCCTTATCAGCAAGCTTTCTGTGAGACCACTGTAAATTGTCAGTACAGTCTGTCGTAAATAACAATCTGTTCAAATCTTATTTGACCAAACCTTCACTAACACTGATTGCTAGAGGCACAATTACATCTTTGTTGCACTTAAATGTATTTCATTTTAAAATGACATTTCTCTTAGCATTGTGCCTTTATTTTTCTTAGATTGTCCCTTTTTCTCTTTCCCCCTCATTGTCCTCATTTCTATACAACATTGATCCTTACTTCCTTCTTCCAGACCCTGATGCCAGTGTGAGTGAAGGATGGCAGAAAGTGAAGAGGAACTAAAAAGCCTCTTGATAAAAGTGAAAGAGGAGAGTGAAAAAGTTGGCTTAAAGCTCAACATTCAGAAAACCAAGATCATGGCATCTGGTCCCATCACTGCATGGGAAATAGATGGGGAAACAGGGGAAACAGTGTCAGACTTAATTTTTTGGGGCTACAAAATCACTGCAGATGGTGATTGCTGCCATGAAATTAAAAGATGCTTACTCTTTGGAAGGAAGGTTATGACCAACCTAGATAGCACATTCAAAAGCAGAGACATTACTTTGCCAACAAAGGTTCATCTAGTCAAGGCTATGGTTCTTCCTGTGGTCATGTATGGATGTGAGAGTTGGACTGTGAAGAAGGCTGAGCACCGAAGAATTGATGCTTTTGAACTGTGGTGTTGGAGAAGACTCTTGAGAGTTCCTTGGATTGCAAGGAGATCCAACCAGTCCATCCTAAAGGAGATCAGTCCTGGATGTTCTTTGGAAGGAATGATGCTAAAGCTGAAACTCCAGTACTTTGGCCACCTCATGCAAAGAGTTGACTTATTGGAAAAGACTCTGATGCTGAGGGATTGGGGTCAGGAGGAGAAGGGGATGACAGAGGATGAGATGGCTGGTTGGCATCACTGACTCGATGGGTGTGAGTCTGAGTAAACTCTGGGAGTTGGTGATGGACAGGGAGACCTGGTGTGCTGTAATTCATGGGGTCACAAGAGTCGGACACGACTGAACGACTGAACTGAACTGAACTGATAGAGGTAGAAGAGAGTGGAAGGTAGGGACCTTTTCAAACTTTGTGATTGGTTTCTTGAACATAAGCTTTTCACTACCTGAACTATCTGCATGCTTGCCTTCATTAATATATTCTATCATAATATGTTAGACCTCTGAAAGCTCAGATCCACATGAAAAAGACATTTAATCAACAATAAGATATATCCTGCTGTCATTAAATTCTGGCATTTTCTGAAAATGAAAAGATCATCAGGATGGCTTTGCACAGACTGGTGATTTATTGTCACTACAATCAATCATGCTATTAATAGTTGGTTTGAGACATCACATTCAAGTTTACCTATAATCTTCAACTTGCAAGCTGACATCCTTCCATTTGGCTTTATAATATAGTATCTGCATTGATTTAATGTTACAGTTGAAAACAAATACTCTTTTGCAAGGAAAATCCATGTGGGTGACCGAAACTTCTGTAAATCTATGGTCTTATATGATTCTATAAAATGCAAGGATTCATCTTCATTTAAGGGCTTGACTGGGACAATGAAACAAATGCTTGTGAAAACATCATGGTTATGATCAAGGTTATAACATCAAGGAAACAACTGTGTGTAGTAGAATAGTTACCTTCAGCTAGTGTTTTCCAGATACAAATTGCTTTGGAAGATACATGAGTAGGTCTCAGAGACTTTCAGAAATGGTAGTCACTGAGAAACTCTCAGTGCATGGCCTTACTTGATGACAGTATGCATGAAAAACAAACTACATAAAATTACTCAAGTAAGGAAAAGCTTCAATTCTCATTGCCTCTTTCCATCTCTTCTTTAAACTGTGGCTAAAACTTTTTATATTGAAATCTGTATTCTACTAATAAAAGAGATTTTTTCCTGAATTTATAATTGCCTTTGCTATTAATCTTTGGACCTGTTGCTCACCTTTGTGACACATTAATGAGAACAAGAAACAGGATACCAAAATGAAATTCTTTTAACACTCTGTTAAGAACTGGGACCAAAACTCAGATAGTAAAGTTCAAAAACTGTGGTAATACAATTATGTAAAGTTTAAAAAAAAAAAAACAAAAAACTGTGGTTAACATTTTTCTTTCAACTTTCCATTCCTGGAATATGGCCAGGACTAGGAGCAACAGTGTTGAAATGCTATGGGAAAAAATGTTTCCTCTCTGTTGCTAGTCTGATTGAAAGGAGAAAGTACATGAACATTAAAGATATTTTGTCCAGATGAGATTCTGGCACAATTTTATGGACCCCTCCAGTACTTTGGCCACCTCATGCGAAGAGTTGACTCATTGGAAAAGACTCTGATGCTGGGAGGGATTGGGGGCAGGAGGAGAAGGGGATGACAGAGGATGAGATGGCTGGATGGCATCACTGACTCGATGGACGTGAGTCTGAGTGAACTCAGAGGAGTTGGTGATAAACAGGGAGGCCTGGCATGCTGCGATTCATGGGGTCGCAAAGAGTCGGACACGACTGAGCGACTGGACTGAACTGAACTGAACTGAACATTGAACTAAACTGGGAATCAAAACTTGAGTTTCCCACTTGGATTTGTATAATAAATTATTTATTATAGTATGCTTTCTTTTGCACTGTGATATGTCTTTCATTGTATTGGTTTCTTCCTTGGGCTGCAGAATTACAGTATTATCAAAAGATTCTTTACTTTCCTTAATTTCCTGCTGATCTCTGACCATTTTACAGAGAATAGTTTTAAAAGTATAACTTTTGTTATGGCCGGCAAAAAAGTAAAAATTTTGCTGGCCATTATGTTAGAAATTTATTTATTGGAATGTAGTTATTAGCAGAAACAGGGAGGAATAGGCCAAGAAGGAATAGGCAATTCACTTAACTCAACGGTGTATAGAAAATGTATTGGTTGAAAATATTTGCTGTATTATGAGGTAATGCCTGTGACTGAAAGATTTCAGTACTGTCTTCAAGTGCTAGCTCTCTTTTGGCTAACCACATACAATAGTTCTCAAGGTAAATGGGACATTAGATTGCACCTAATATTTATTTCTACTAGATATCTTTGCTCAGATTTGCTCTCTTCAGTTTCATGTTGTGTTAGTTATATGCTGCTGCTAAGTCACTTCAGTCATGTCTGACTCTGTGCGACCCCGTAGACAGCAGCCCACCAGGCTCCCCCGTCCCTGGGATTCTCCAGGCAAGAACACTGGAGTGGGTTGTTAGTTATATACTACTACACAAATTTTTTTCTCAAAGCTTAGTACCTTAAAGTACTAAGTACCTTCTTTCCTCTTTAATATCAACATTTTCTTTTTTCATCTCATAGAGTTTTTCTAAAGGTCAAGATTTTAAGAATAGCTAAGACAGCTCATTTTGACTCAGGGTCTCTCATGAAGTTATATTCAAACCTGTTGGCTTGAACAAAAGTCATCAATCAGAATCTTTGTCCAATGCTGAAGTGTCTGCTTCCAAGCTTACTTGAGGCTGTTGGCAGGTGCTATCTCAGTTCCTTGCCATATAAGTCTCTCTGTAGGGCTGATTATAATATCACATCTGGCTTCCTTCAAAAGTGAACGATTTGAAAGAGAGTGACATCAGTCTGTGTTTTATAATCTAGTCTCTGAATCACACACTGTCACCATCACCGTATATTCATTACAAATAAGTAATTAAGACAGTTAACACTTGAGTAGAGTTGCAGGAATTGTTAGAGGCCATTTGAGTGGCTGTCTGTACAATGCTATGAACCTCTGTCCATAGTTCTTCAGGCACTCTATCAGATCTAATCCCTTGAATCTATTTGTCACTTCCACTATATAATTATAAGGGATTTGCTTTAGATCATACCTGAATGGTCTGTCTGGATCACAACAAACTGTGAAAAATTCCTAAAGAGATGGGACTACCAGACCACCTCAACTGCCTCCTAAGAAATCGGTATGCAGGTCAAAAAGCAACAGGTAGAACTGGACATGGAAAAACAGACTGGTTCCAAATCGGAAAAGGAGTACGTCAAGGCTGTACATTGTCACCGTGCTTTATTTAGCTTATACACAGACTATATCATGTGAAATGCCAGGCTGGATGAAGCAGAAGCTGGAATCACCATTGCTGGGAGAAATGTTAATAATCTCAGATACACAGATGATATGGCCCTTATGGCAGAAAGCTAAGAGGAATTAAAGAGCTTCTTGATGAAAGTGAAAGAGGAGAGTGAAAAAGTTGGCTTAAAACTCAACATTCAGAAAACGAAGATCATGGCATCCGGTTCCATCACTTCTTGGCAAATAGACAGGGAAACAATGGAAACAGTGACAGACTTTATTATGGGGGGCTTCTAAATCACTGAAGATGGTGACTGCAGCCATGAAATTAAAAGATGCTTGCTCCTTGGAAGGAAAGCTATGCCCAAGCTAGACAGCCTATTAAAAGGCAGAGACACTACTTTGCTGACTAAGGTCCATCTAGTCAAAGCTATGATTTTTCCAGTAGTCATGTATGGATATAGAGTTGGACTATATAGAAAACTGAGCACCAAAGAATTGATGCTTTTGAACTGTGGTGTTGGAGAAGACTCTTGAGAGTCCCTTGGACTGCAAGGAGACCAAACCAGTCAATCCTAAAGGAAATCAGTCCTGAATATTCACTGGAAGAACTGATGCTAAAGCTGAAACTTCAATTCTTTGGCCCCTGATGCGAAGAACTGATTCATTGGAAAAGACCCTGATGCTGGGAAAGATTGAAGGCAGTAGGAGAAGGGGATGACAGAGGATGAGATGATTGGATGGCATCACCAACTCGATGGACATGAGTCTGAGCAAGCTCTGGGAGTTGGTGATGGACAAGAAAGCCTGGCATGCCGTAGGCCATGGGGTTGCAAAGAGTTTGGACACGACTGAGTGACTAAACTGATACCTGAATGGTCTAGTGGTTTTCCCTACTTTCTTCAATTTAAGTCTGAATTTTGAAACACCTAATGCATGATTTGAGCCACAGTCAGCTCCTCAAGGTATATGCCCAGTAGTGGGATTACTGGGTCACATGGTAGTTTTATTCCTAGTTTTTTAAGGAATCTCCATATTATTCTCCATAGTGGTTGTATGAGTTTGCATTCCTACAATGTAAGAGCATTCCCTTTTTCCAGACCCTCTCCAGCATTTATTGTTTATAGATTTTTTGATGATGACCATTCTGACCAGTGTGAGGCAATGCCTCACTGTAGTTTTGATTTGCATTTCTCTAATAATAAGCAATTTTGAGCATCTTTTCATGTGTTTATTAGCCATCTGTATATCTTCTTTGGAGAAGTGTCTGTTTAGGTCTTCTGCCCACTTTTTGATTGGGTTGTTTGTTTTTCTGGTATTAAAATGCATGAGCTGCTTGTATGCTTGTATATTTTGGAGATTAATTCTTTTTCAGTTGTTTCGTTTGCTATTATTTTCTCACATTCTAAGGGTTGATTTTTCACCTTGCTTATAGTTTCCTTTGTTATGCAAGAGCTTAAACCCTTCTTTGACTTGGGCTTCTGCTAAAGAATAATATATTTAAAACCAAGCTTACTAAATCTTGATTGATTGAGATCTATTTGTTATACTGTTAGAAAGCTTCTTATTTAAAAGAATGGAGTCTAAGGTGTCATGTTTGATATTTCTAAAGTCTTAACAAAGGATTTATAGTCACAACTTCAATATCTTTAGACCATGGTATCCTGAGAGTTTCCTGAATTTGACCTCCACTCAGAAGTCCTTTCTTGATTTTAACATTGTTTGCCATCTGCAGAGACAGAATTTTCAAAATGAGCCAGGGCTGGCTTCTTTTTGTTTAACAGTTCTTCCTTTAGCTTCTGCATTGCCTCTTACATCTCACCATTAGCAGCAAGAAGAAACCAGATGGCAACATAAACAGTGTCTGGTTTAAAGTCTCCTTTGCAAGATCATCTGCCCCCCAGTTCATAATTCTATGAACAGTTGTGTCCAAGGCACTTTAAGCTTTCGCAGACCCTCTTTTCAAAACCTTTCCAGCTTCTGACCACTGCTTAGTTCAAAGACACTTCCGTATTTATATATATCTGTGTGTATATACATGTATATATATTTTCTTAGCAGCATTGGGTACCAAGATCTGAATTAATAATCTATTGCCATATAACAAATTAATCTAATATTTAGCAGCTTAAAAACACAATAATTTATTATTTAATGAAGTTCATGAATGTAAGAAATTCAAGTTGTCTTAGGTGAATGGTTCTGCTTCAAGAGTATCTTATGAAGTTGCACCCAAGATATTGGTTGAGGTTTCAGGCACTTTTAACTTTTCCTGGGGCTAGAGAATCTTAATTCCAAGTCCACTCCAATGGTTATTGGCAGAGATTCTCAGCTCCTTGTCATATGGACCTCTCCATAAGGCAGTAAATGACTTGGCAACTGACTTCCTGCAGAAAACATATCAAGGAACAAGTGAGAATTATACCACACTGCCTCTTATGATATTTTATGGGTCACTCTGACTTTTTCTGTTTCTTGTGCATTCACTCAGCTTGGGCTGGAGCATGTGGCAAGCCAGTCATGGGTAATGGGATAGCTGCTAGAACAGATATCTCCCTACCCTGCCTTAGGGTATAGTCAGGACAACTGTGCTCCTCATGAGCGGAGTCCACCTTCTCCAATCGTCCCATCTGACCCAGAAGACTGCCAACTAGCCAAGGTGGCTTGCCCTCCACAAAGGGTCCCAGGTCTGGGGTGCCCACTCTCTGGCTTGATCCACCACTCACTCACCATGATGGGTGTCCACTCTTATAATCTCTTTTTCTCTGAGTCCCCTCCCAGGGGCACATGCCCTGACCTGACCACTTTTCTTCTGGTCTTAACGGTAAAGCATCTGCCTGCAATATGGGAGACCTGGGTTCAATCCCTGGGTTGGGAAGATCCGCTGGAGAAGGAAATGGCAACCCACTTGCCTGGAAAATCCCATGGACAGAGGAACCTTGTAGGCTACAGTCCATGGGATCGCAAAGAGTCGGACAAGACTGAGCGGCTTCACTTTCTTTCTTTCTTTCTATCCAATTATGTGTGCATTTTCCTTCCAGCTTTGGATGTATAGTAGTCCTCCTGCCAGTTTCCAGTTAGTTTTCAGTTTTCATTGGGGATATTCCTCATGTAAATGTACTTTTGATATGTTCTTTGGGGGAGGTGAGCGCCATGTCCTCTTACTCTACCATCTTCATTCCCAAATTCCCCCTTTTTAACATTTAACTCACTTAAAAAAATTGAAGTATAATTGATTTACAATATTGAGTTAGTTTCATACAGTGAAGTCACTCAGTTATGTGTGTATATATACTAATACACAATATATATATGTATGTATATTTATGGGGTTTCCCTGGTGACTCAAATGGTAAAGAATCCACCCGCAATGCGGGAGACCTGAGTTCAATCCCTGGGTTGGGAAGATCCCCTGGAGGAGCGCATGGTGATCCACTCCAGTATTCTTGCCTGGAGAGTCTCCATTCCCCATAGACAGAGGAGCCTGGCACGCTGTAGTCCACGAGGTTGCAAAGATTTGGACCCGACTGCATCACTAAGCACAGCACTGCATATGTATATATTTTTGTGTATTTTAGCTTATTTTCCACTATAGATTATTGAAAATATTGAATATGTTTTCCTGCATCACATAATAAATCCTTGTTTCTTATGTATAGTAATTGCTATTTTTGAATTCCATACTTCTAATTTTTCCCTCCCCACTCCCTTCTGCTTTTGGTAACCAGAAACTTGTTTTCTATGTCTGTGTCATTCATTATTTTTTTAAAAAATGTTTTCTGAATCAGTGGTTCTCAACTACGGCATGTCTTCATTAATATGCCAAGGGGAATTTATTATTGTCATTAATATAATTATCATCAGGCCTATAGATATGAGTTTAAAGTAAATTATGGGGGATTCAAGATTATTTTTCTAATAATGCTAGCTTGATTTATTGGCATTCTGATACAGATAGGTTAGATAGATAGAGTTCAAATTAGAATTAGAATAGTATATACTATGAAAATCACATATATGTTGCAGACTGTATTATTTATACTACCATTCATAACAAGTGATCATTACTAATACATTATCAGTGAAATGCATTAAGCTATGTGAAAGATAAAAAATTATCCTTCACAACTCTTTAAGTAGCCAATAAAGGACATTATATGTGTCATACACAAATCTTTGTTGAGTCTAACAAAGTTAGTTTTTCCTTTATTGTAAGAAATAGATTCATGGTTCTAATCAGTGTGTGTGTGTGTTTACAACTGACCAGTGGAGTCTTCTTTAGCCTGATGAGAGGTTCATACTTAGTGGAGTTGGCAGAGTGGCAGGGTGGCTAGTGGTGTGATGGTAATCAAGTCATAGGTGCATAGGGACAGCAAACTCATACTTCTTTACTCTGAGGTCTGCGTTGGCTGAATGTAGGCAGAAATTTATAACTCTATATTTTTTTGTTTTGCTTTCTTTTCTTTTTTTTTTTTTTGGTTTTGCTCAGCAGATAGTTGTATCAACATATGTTCACTGAATATATGATGTAAATGCTTTGTATCATTAGCTGTGGTGTTGATTGCAAATATTATAGTTTTCAAATTCAGTGCAAAATTAATTTCAGATTTTCTTAACATATGAATAAGTCTGTGGGAAACATGGCAAGCCTCTGAATATTACCTGTTATATGTGTGGTTGCTGTAAAACAAAACAAAACAAAAAACTGCTGGTACTATTGGGTACTGCTGGTACTACAAGAAGTTACCCTTGACTTTGATGATGTGGTCCTTTGGGACCTTTGTCAGCAAAGTGATGTCTCTGCTTTATAATATGCTATCTAGGTTTGTCACAGCTTTCTTTCCAAGGAGCATATCTTTTAAATTCATGGCTGCAGTCACTGTTCACAATAATTTTGGAGCCCAAGAAAATAAAATCTGTCATTGTTCCCGCTTTTCCCTCTTCTATTTGCCATGAAGTGATGGGACCGGATGTCATGATCTTAGCGTTTGAATGTTGAGTTTTAAGTCAGCTTTTGTACTCTCCTGTTTCACTCTCATCATGAGGCTCTTTAGTTCCTCTTCACGTTCTGTCATTAGATAGGATGCATACCTGAGGCTGTTGATATTTCTCTCAACAATCTTGATTCCAGCTTGTGATTCATCCAGCCTGGAATTTTGCATGCTGTAATCTGCACAGAAGATAAATAAATAGGGTGATGTATAAATCCTTGTCATGTTCCTTTCCCAATTTTGAACCATGTTCAATTCTTTATCATGATTAGTGAACAATAAAATGAACAGAGAAAAGCAGGCTTTACTAAAATACTAAGTTAAATCTTCATGTAGTGTTAAAACCCTCACTTTAAAGAGAGTTCTGTTGAACTGAGAATTTTGTTCCAGGAGATGCAAGCAACTGAGCATCGTGCATGTAAAATTCTTAGGGTAAGAGGAAAAGTAGATTCACCTGAGAAATGCATCACATGATTTTACTTTTTATATTTTATGTCTCTAGTTTATGTCAAATGCACATATCCATCTTATATTTTATGGCTTCCCTGGTGGCTCAGCTGTAAAGAATCTGCCTGCAATGCAGGAGACCTGGGTTCATTCCTTGGGTTGGGAAGATCCCCTGGAGAAGGGAACAGTTACCTACTCCAGTATTCTGGCCTGGAGAATTCCAGGGACTTTATAGTTTGTGGAGTCACAAAGAGTCAGACATGACTGAGCAAACTTCACTTCACTTTCACTTTCATCTTGTATTTTAGCTTTTATAATTTTTCCTTATGTTATATACATAGAATAATATATTAATACATTTTACATTATATATTTGTGTTTTATAAATTTAAATATGTAAATCTACATATGTATATATAGCACTTCCCAGGTGGTGCTAGTGGTAAAGAACCCACCTGCTAATGCAGGAGACAGAAAAGGTGCCTGTTCAATCCCTGGGTTGGAAAAATCCCCTAGAGGAGGGCCTGGCAACCCACTCCAGTATTCTTACTGAGAGAATCCCATGGACAGAGGAGCCTGGTGGACTTAGTCCATGGGGTTGCAGAGTCCAATGTGGCTAAGTCCCTTCAGTTGTGTCTGAGTTGGACCATTAAGAAAGCTTAGTGTCGAAGAACTGATGCTTTTGAACTGTGGTGTTGGAAAAAATTCTTGAGAGTCCCTTGGACTGCAAGAAGATCAAACCGTTCAATCCTAAAGGAAATCAGTCCTGAATGTTCATTGGAAGGACTGATGCTGAAGCTGAAACTCCAATACTTTGGCCACCTGATGCAAAGAACAGACTCCTTGGAAAAGACCCTGATGCTGGGAAAGATTGAAGGCGGGAGGAGAAGGGGACAACAGAGGATGAGATGGTTGAATGGTATCACCGACTGGGTGGACATGAGTTTGAGCAAGCTCTGGAAATTGGTGATGGACAGGGAAGCCTGGCATGCTGCAGTCCACAGGGTCACAAAGAGTTGGACACGACTGAGCAGCTGATATGATATATACTCATGAAAGTTCATGAATGTTCATGAAAGTTCAAAAATGCAATAAATTAAAATGTTGCAAAAAGTATACATGATTTGAATAAATATATATGGCTCCTCTATCTTTTCTATATGTCTTACATTCTTTGAGCTTCATTTACTTAACCTAGGTTTAACAAAAGTTTACTAAGAAAACAATATTTTTTTTTTCACAAGTATCATTTCCTTGTGTTAGTTTCTTTGCTTTGCTTTTCTCTGAGTACCCACGGATTTCCTACAGTGTTTTATGAAGAAAATTAGTTGTTTGTATTTTTATTTTTTTTTAAGAGGAACTTCATGCATAAAGAAGTGCTAAATGCTGGGTTAAATTAAGCTCTACCAGCTTCTTTATTTCGGGATTTTCCAGAGAATTTATTAACTAATGTGCATAGTGAATTATTAAATGGGAGTTATAGCATTTTGACATTTTTTTAAACTCAGAAAATCCTCTCGTTTTACCCCCTCTTTTTTCCAGAAGTGTTTTCTAGTATTCTTCTTCCATGAAAACATTGTTTTTCTTTCAGAGTCCATTTACTCACAGCCTCTGAGACCCTCAGCTTGAGATATTTGAAGATTCTACTACAGATTGACCATATTTCAAAATCATTTGATGTATATCACCATCAGTGCTGTATATCCCTTCCATAAAATATATACTAAAGCCAGTTAATGGTACAATGAAATACAAGTAGTTATAGTAAAAATTTGCATATCATTAATTCCAAAAATTATCTTATTTAAGTCTCCCTTAGATAAAATCAGTGGTAATATCTATACTATATCAATATGAGAAGTTGGATGATTTGTTCAAAGTCACAGCTAATAAGCGGCCGGATGTGAACTAAATGTTGTGTTTCCATGTTCAATGATCTGCCCGCTTATCAAATACATTTAAATGTTTTACATAAAGCATGCAAGCACATATGTACATTGCCTACTTTATCATTGTCCCTGATTATTTTTGTGAGGTAGGATGTCAAAAACATTTTAATGAAATTGATATCATAAAAAATACTGCTTTCAGATATGCTTACCCAAAATGTCACATTTGGTAATTTTGCCATGCATTCATATAGCAGATTTCTAGGATAGCACTTCATTCAATTCTGAAATATAATTTTCTGGTGTTAAATAGAGCAACAGGTCAACAACACATACACTATCATAACATGATTGTTGACAAGGTGTGAGAAAAATAAGCTCACAAGAAGAAACTAGAAAAATTCTGCAAATGCCAGTTAGAATGAAAACAGCACTGGTAAAATAAAATGTAACATATCTTGAGGCACTGCCAAACTATACATTTTTCATTTAGCAAACTTGACATAGTCTTCTCAAAGTCAGCAAAATTATATAACAGAGTAGCTTTGGAACTTTGAGTTAGACTCATCTGATGCCAGTATTACCCTAATACCAAAACCAGAAAATGAAAGAGATGAATGTCTCCCATGAGATTAATTTTTAAAATATCAGCAAAGTATTAGGAAATTAAATCCAGCAAAGTATAAAAAGACTTTCACATCAAGACCAAGAGAGATTTATCCCAGGTATGCAAGGATGTGGCACTCAAAAGTTATTAATCAGTGTAGCCTATCATTTCATTGGTCTAAAGAAGAAAAATTAATATAACAACTGATACAAAAAATAATTTGAGAAAATTCAGCATCCATTCATTATGAAAACTCTCAGTAAAATAAAAGAACTTCCTCAAATTGATTAAAAGGTGTTAAAAGAAAAAACTGAAGTTATTTCCATACTTAAGGTTGAACTGCTGAAAACTTTCCCATGATCATGAGGAAGAAGACGGGGGTGTCTACATTGACCACACTTACTTGGCATAGTACTAGAAATTATAACACAATAGAAAAAAGAAATAAAAAGCACATTGGAAAGGAAGAAATAAAAGTGTGCCAAATTACAGGTGCCATGGTTGTCTCTGCAAAATTTGAATCTACAAAAGAATTCCTAGGATTAATGAGTTCAGTAGAATTGATTTCAGAAGGACAAGCACTACATGATTGCTTTCATATCATATGCATAGAAATAGACAGTAGGATGGCAGGATGGTGTTTACCAGAGCATGGGAGGGAGGAAGGTATAGGAAGTTGTTGAAAAGATATAGTTAATACAACATGAGTGAGTTCTAGAGATCTGCTGTATAATTAAGTGCCTGTAGTTAACAATATAGTTAGCAATGAAGTATTATGCACTTAAAATTTTGTTAAGAAGTTAAATATCCTGCTAAATATTTTTTATCACAGGTCAAACAAACGGAAAACAAAGGGACACAAGGAAACTTTTGGAGGTGAAGAATTATTTATTACCTTCATTGTGGTGGTAGTAACATTTATGTATGCATATGTCCAAACACATCAAATTGTGTACATTAATTATGTGCAGACATTTTTTCTAATTATATCTCAATAAAGCCGGAAAAAAATACCCTTAAAGCCAGTACAGAAGGTATCAATTGAGTTTCTACATACTAATAATGAACATTGTTACTTAGGTTAATAACTGAAGTTAAAAATACATGTGCTCCAAATAAAGAGACATACTTTAATTAGATATAACAAAACAGATTAAGAATCTCTCTGCTGAAAATTACAAAATGCTCATGAAAGAAACTAAAGTCTGAAATGAAGAGATATAGTGGGCTCATCAGCTTGAAAACTCACATTAGCAAAGATGTCACTACTCCCCAAATTAATCTTTCAACTAAAGTGCAAAAGTAATTCAGTGGAAGAACAGCCTTTTAACAAATGGTGCTAGAGCAACTGGACAACTGTAAGCAAAAAAAAAAAATTCAAAAAAGTAACGATCTAAACTTCACATCTTACATAAAAAGTAACTCAAAATGAATCACAGACTTAAGTGCAAGTGTATAACTACAAAACTTTTAGAAGGAAACATAGGAGAAAATCTTTGATATCTAGGATTAGGTAAATAGTTCTTAAACCTATCACTAAAAGCCTGATACTCAAAGGGAAAAATTAATAAATTGGACCTCACAAAAGATAAAATCTGCTTTTTTAAAAGGATAAACTGCAAGCAAGAGAGATGGGGTAAAAATATTTTCCAACCACATGTTTGACAAAGACTTGCATCTAGAATAAAATCAATTCTCAAAACTGAACAATTTAACAGGCATTTCTTCAACAGGCATTTCACTGAAGGAGATATACAAATAAGCACATGAAAAGAAACTCAACATAGTCAATAACAAAATTAAAATTAAAAGCAAAATGAAAATTTAGGTGTAATGATGATCATACCTAGTGATAGTGATATTAGAATGACTGAAATTCTGTTTAAAATAAAAAGTATTAAAAACATTAAATGCTGGTGAGGATGATGAAAAACTGAATCATTCATACATTACTGGCAAGAATTTAAGATGTTACAGCCACGCTGGAAAATAATTTGGCAGTTTCCTATAAAACTAAACATGCAAATTCTATACATTCCAGCAATTACACACTTGGGAATTTATCCCAGAGAAATGAAAACTTATGTTTATACAAAAACCTGTATACAAATGTTTATGGAAGCTTTATTTGGAATAGCCAAAAATTGGAAACACAAATGTTCTTCGCTGGATGAATGATTAAAGAAAATGTGTTACATGAGTCCTCTGGAATATTACTCAGCAGTAAAAACAAAGAGATTAGTGGTATATTCAACAACTTGGATCTGCAGGAATTATGCTGAGTGAAAAAGCCACCTATTACAGATTACATACTATATCATTACTTTTATATAACATTCTTGAAATAAAGCAAAATCATGGAGACAGAGAAGAGATTAATGGTTTTCAGAGGTTAGGGATGAGGTGGGGACACACGATGAGAGATTTGTGTATTAAAGCAAGAGTGAAATAACATTTTTTTTTCTTTCACACTGAGAAGATTAAAAAGCCTTTCCTATTGAGTGTTGGCCAGGGAAGATTGAATAGACACATCACTAAGGAGAATAAATCAAAGCAATCATTTTTAGAGGGGGCAGTGGTTAGCTTTACTTAAGCACTATGGCCTTGGAAACAACGATGCCCAAAAAATCCCCCTGCCATCCTTTTGTATTCCCAGAAATGGCTTATTTCAAAGACCCAGTCTTTCTCTCATGACTTAGACAAGACCTAAAGATGACCACTGTATTTACTTACCACAAGACACATGTCCAAATTCTTGTTTTGCTTTGTTTTTATTTTTGGTCTCATAAATGAGTGGCTGGACTGTTTGTCTCCAATGAGCAATCTGTACAAAAATACCTGCTAACTCAACTTGACCAGGCTTTAGCCATGCTGCCTTCCTTCTCCAGGCCCCTGAACTTTGGCCCACCCTTCAGCACTGGAGCTTAAACGTGGAACAACCTGTCCTTAATGCCTCTCGCAAGAATCATCTGACCTCAGGGAAAAACTTTTCCTGATCAACTGTCCCATTACATCACCCGTTCAGCCCACTCCCCAACACCCGATTCTTAATAGTTTTGTTTATTCCTCTCTGTAAAATAAAACTGCCTTTCCATCCGACCTTTGAGATGTTGGCAGTTCTATAGTTGCAATGATCTTCCTACTGTAATAGGCCGCTTCACTCTGTAGCCCCAGTCTTTCTGATTAGAGCCTCTCGTTACTTCTGTTAGGATTTGTTTTTATTTGACAGAGAGAAATTTAGCAGTGTCTACAAAAACTTAAAATGGGTATACTCTTTTACTTAGTAACTCATCTCGGATTGTTTTTGCAAAAATACTCATCCAAGTATGCCAAAAAAATGTGTATAAAGAACATTCACTTCAGTCTTACTTAAAACAGTAAAACAAACACAAAATAACACATTTAGAAAAAATCTAAATGCTTATCAACAAGGCACACCTAAATAAATCATGTCATCTGTGCATTAGAATATCATGTAGTTGTAAAAATAAAACAATGTTACTTCTGATTATGTTGATATAACAAGATGACTGTGAAGCTGTGTTTTAAAAAGAGCAAATTACATAACAATACTGCATGATACCATTTGTTCAAATTTTTTGTATATATGGACATTCACAGATTATAGACATGCATTTCTATATACATGTATCGATCTATCTAGCTAGCTAGCTATATAGAGAGAGACACTCGAGAATGCATATACCTAGGAACTTTTTATGGAACTACATAATCTCATTAACAGCTACCAACTGAAAGCAGAATTTAGAGGAAGGAAGAGGCTTTTAGATTTTCCTTTATATGTATCTTTCTCCTATTTGGATGTTTTGCAACACACACATAATGTATGTTTATATATTTAATTTTTACTTAAGAAATTATATAATGTATTTTCCTTTGTACAGTTTTATTAATTTTGACACATGTCTAGATTTGTGTAACCATACTGTACTATACAATAATATATTCCTATTGACCATGCATGTTTTTTATAAGCCATGATCTAATTAAAATACCATGGAATATGTGGCCATTAATATTTTCATGAGATATTTAGTTTTTTTTTTTTTTTTTGAGACATTTGGTTTTTGAGGATGTTCATGTCCTTGGGGGCTCTGAATTCTTCAGGACATTTGCAACACTTAATTCTGGATTCAGCTGGACTGCCAGAAAGGCAGGAAGTTAAATTAGAATATTTACATAATATTACTTGAGGTGTTGACATTCTGTGGGTTCTGTATTGAAAAACATGCTGAGATTTTTAGCAATTTGGGAATGGCAGAGAGCAGTGAGTCAGAGTTCCCTCTCTAAAGTCAAGTTAGAATAACATGAACAGGAACTTAGAAGCAACAGCTGGGCTTAGTAGGGGCAGCTGGGTGGTCTAATGTTGAAGTGCATTGCAGACTCAGGCAGAATTGTGGTGAGATCTGGGGTGAAGATGGGGGAGAGTTGTAATCCAATATTTAGAGAACTATTGTAAGACTTTCCCAGCAGCTCTTTTACTTGGCAGTTAGGCAGGGCATCAGCAAGCAGTCCTTAAACTGTATTACTATTATTATTATTATATTTTATCCCTAAACTCATTAAAGGGTTTCCTTTGTTTGTTTTCCCAAAATAACTTTTCTCATTGTGCTTCGCATACTTATTTAAGGTCTGGATGTTCTCACTTTTAGCTCAGTGGATCTTTAGCCTCTTTCTAACTTGTAATTCATTCATTTATTTATTCAAATTTTTCCTAAGTGCTTACTGTATTTAAGATATGCACCAGTCAATAGAACAGACAAAAAGCCTCACTCCTGTGGGATAAAAATCCACTAAGTGAAGAGAGACCAAGCACATTTTTTTCTGTGCTAGGCAGAGGTGACATGATAGAAAATGAGCTGGTGTCACATTTGTCCATTAGGTGATCATGGAAGGTTGATCTAAACAGGATAAGTGAATTGAGATCTGAATAACCAGAAGGAGCAGCTCTAGGAGTACTGAGATGAAAAACATCAAGACATGAAGAACAGGTGGTACGAAGGCCCTGATGCGGTGTGAACTGGCTGGGAGAAGGGGAAAGAAGACCAGTGTGGGTAACAGAGCTAGCAAGCTGGCAGTATGATGTAGGAGTTGAATTAAATACCACCACGCAAGCAAGATAAGAACTTTGTGTTCCACTTGAAGTGTGCAGGGGAATTTAAAAAGATTTTTAAGTAGTGGAGGAGGGTAATGCTATCTGATTTCTGTATTCCAGAGATCAGTTTGGATGCTATGTAGAAGAGGCAGAAGAAGCACAGGAACCAGTTCAGAAAATACCCCAGTGATCCAGAGGAGAGATGATGCAGATTCAAACTTGGTAGTAATAGATAGGGGAAGATATGGATAAAATTGGGACATAGTGAAGATGCTAGAAATTAGGTTTTTCTCCCTCCTGTATATTTCCATCTAGGCATTCTGTAACTTAGCTGCTCACCTTATTTCATGCATGACTGTTGAAATTGGAGGCAACAGAGGTTTGTGTCTATTGTCATGCCTAGTGCCATATGTTGGGAAAATGAAATGGATTTGGAAATCTTTCAACCCTAATTGAATCATGAAATGTCAGAGTCTCACAGTGTTTATACAGGTACCAGCTGGGATCCTCCTCTCCATGGATAAACATCAACAGAACTTTATTCTCGTGGACCCTCTGTAATAGAAGCCTGCTTACTAAGGGGTGAGAGGTGTTATGGTTATGTGTAGATGATTTCAGTTAAAAGATGTGAAATCAATAGATATAACAATAAAGAAATCAATAGATATAACAATAAAGCATTTGTAAAATGTTTCTTCTCTGACTTGGGTAACAGATGCCTCTACATGGCTGTTAGCATCAATCCAACCCAGTGATCCTATGAGCTTCTGTTGCGGTTGTCTGAAATTCAGTAATATAAGACATTAGGGAGACATTATGACTGTCTCATAATATGAGACGTTATGGTTGTTTGAGGAGGCCTTACAAATAGCTGTGAAAAGAAGAGAAGCCAAAAGCAAAGGAGAAAAGGAAAGATATAAACAACTGAATGTAGAGTTCCAAAGAACAGCATGGAGAGACAAGAAAGCCTTCCTCAGCGATCAGTGCAAAGAAATAGAGGAAAACAACAGGATGGGAAAGACTAGAGATCTCTTCAAGAAAATTAGAGATACCAAGGGAACATTTCATGCAAAGATGGGCTCAATAAAGGACAGAAATGGTAAGAACCTAACAGAAGCAGAAGATATTAAGAAGAGGTGGAAAGAATACACAGAAGAACTGTACAAAAAAGAGCTTCACTACCCAGATAATCATGATGGTGTGATCACTCACCTAGAGCCAGACATCCTGGAATGTGAAGTCAAGTGGGCCTTAGGAAGCATCACTATGAACAAAGCTAGTGGAGATGATGGAATTCCAGTGGAGGCATTTCAAATCAAGAAGTGCTGCACTCAATATGTCAGCAAATTTAGAAAACTCAGCAGTGGCCACAGGACTGGAAAAGGTCAGTTTTCATTCCAATCCCAAAGAAAGGCAATGCCAAAGAATGCTCAAACTACCGCACAATTGCACTCATCTCACACGCTAGCAAAGTAGTGCTCAAAATTCTCCAAGCAAGGCTTCAGCAATACATGAACCGTGAACATTCAAATGTTCAAGCTGGTTTTAGAAGAGGCAGAGGAACCAGAGGTCAGATTGCCAACAGCTGCTGGATTATGGAAAAAGCAAGAGAGTTCCAGAAAAACATCTACTTCTGGTTTATTGACTATGCCAAAGCCTTTGACTGTTTGGATCACAATAAACTGTGGAAAAATTCTGAAAGAGATGGGAATACCAGACCATCTGACCTGCTTCTTGAGAAATTTATATGCAGGTCAGGAAACAACAGTTAGAACTGGGCATGGAACAACAGACTGGTTCCAAATCAGGAAAGGAGTACCTCAAGGCTGTATATTGTCCCCCTGCTTATTTAACTTATATGCAGAGTACATCATGAGAAATGCTGGGCTGGATGATGCACAAGCTGGAATCAAGATTGTCGGGAGAAATATCAATAACCCCAGATATGCAGATGACACCACCCTTATGGCAGAAAGTGAAGAGGAACTCAAAAGCCTCTTGATGAAAGTGAAAGAGGAGAGTGAAAAAATTGGCTTAAAGCTCAACATTCAGAAAACGAAGATCATGGCATCCAGTTCCTTCACTTCATGGCAAATAGATGGGGAAACAGTATCAGACTTTATTTTTTTGAGCTCCAAAATCACTGCGGATGGTGACTGCAGCCATGAAATTAAAAGACGCTTACTCCTTGGAAGGAAAGTTATGACCAACCTAGACAGCATATTAAAAAGCAAAAGACATTACTTTGCTACAAGGGTCCGTCTAGTCAAGGATATGATTTTTCCAATAGTCATGTATGGATGTGAGAGTTGGACTATAAAGAGAGCTGAGCACCAAAGAATTGATGCTTTTGAACTGTGGTGTTGGAGAAGACTCTTGAGAGTCCCTTGGACTGCAAGGAGATCCAACCAGTCCATCCTAACGGAGATCAGTCCTGGGTGTTCATTGGAAGGACTGATGTTGAAGCTGAAACTCCAATACTTTGGCCACCTGATGCGAAGAGCTGACTCATTTGAAAAGATCCTGTTGCTGGGAAATATTGAGGGCAGGAGAATAAGGGGACGACAGAGGATGAGATGGTTGTATGGAATCACCGACTCAATGGACATGGGTTTGGGTGAACTCCAGGAGTTGCTGATGGACAGGGAGGCCTGGCGTGCTGTGGTTCATGTGGCCACAAAGAGTTGGACATGACTGAGCAACTGACTGACATTATGTAGAATGCACATATTAAAGATGGGGACAAAGGGCTTATCATAATGCTAACATACTTTGGAGCATGTCCTCATATATTTAGAGCATTTCTTCATATATTTAGAGCATTTTTCCTACTAATAAATATAAAGAGAGGGAAGAATCCAGCCCAGAAATGAAAAGTGAACAAGAATTAGGAAAGGTACTCAGAATTTAACTAGAGTTGACTCAGGATGTAGAGTAAAACAACACACTTAACAATCACAAGAAGAAATCAATGAAACTAATATAGGGGAAATGAATAATATTGAACCAGTGGATTTTCCCAGATGATGAGCTATATCTGTGATACAGTATCTGAGTCTGATTGGCAGAGAGACTGGTTTTGAAGCATGGCTGATATTTCCTGTGAAAAAAATTAATTGCTGAGACACCAGACCTTGCCTTTGGAAAGTATGATTGAGGTTTTTGTTTTTAAAAAATCCTTCTTTCTTCTTTACTGGCAAGTAATGAAGCTTGAGGGTGTTAACTGTTTAAGATTATTTAGCAATGGGGCAGGATTATTCTTGAAGAGGTGGGGCATCAGAATCCCCAGCTGAGGGAAAGGCAGAGAAGAAGATACAGCGCGTCTCTCTGCAGTGGACACTGATTCTGAGACATGACCACATGATTTCTGTCTTGAACCTTGAATCTGAGAAGTCTCCCTGGAGGGAAGACAGTAGAGGAGGAACCCCCTGCCTCATTGAAATCATTTCATTCCACTTCTCCCCAAGTCCATCACAGAGAAGGGGTACAGTAGGGTAAGATTTTAGAGTCTCCTCAGATTTTCTGTTGTGAGCTGTTGCTGCTGCTGCTAAGTCGCTTCAGTCGTGTCCGACTCTGTGCTACCCCATAGACGGCAGCCCACTAGGCACCTCCGTCCCTGGGATTCTCCAGGCAAGAACACTGGAGTGGGTTGCCATTTCCTTCTCCAATGCATGAAAGTGAAAAGTGAAAGAGTTTACCATTTTACCTCAGAACTTTAAGAGAAGAACTGGAGATTTCCATAACAACTTGTTCTCTGTATCCCTGCTCATCCCTTCATAGACCTTATAGGAAAAAGTAAATTACCTTCATTTATAGCCTACTTTCAGAAATGAAAAGCCTTGTGAGGCAAGAATTCTTCAAGGAAACAATCATTACTGCTGTGTCATCTTTCTCAAATTAATTATAGCATAGTTATAATAAGTGCATTTCCCTTCATCTTTACTACCTTTTTCAGCTTAACAAAAAGACCAGATGTTACTAAATGGCGATCTTCTTTGTAGTACAATGCTGTGGTCTCTTGAGTTTAAGGCTCATATGCACAGGCCTTTCCACAGTCACGTGCCTAGGGAATAAGGCTGTGTTTGGGGTTAGTAAATCCAAAGACCTTAATTTTATTTAGCATTTCTTCAGCAATAGCTCTGCATTCACTAATGGCACCTTGCGTCCCTTGGGATAGTCACACATTAAACCAGAAATACACAAATTGTCATAATTGCAAAAGCAAGAGAAAATTTAACTCCTGAGTAACCATCATTTTTTCATGAGAGGAAACTGTCTGATGTACAGTTGAAAACTAATTTTGAATTAGGTGCTTAGTCGCTCAGTCATGTCAAGCTCGTTGTGACCTGATGGACTGTAGCCCTCCAGGGTCCTCTGTCCATGAGGATTCTCCAGGCAAGAATACTGGAGTGGGTTGCCATACCCTCCTCCAAGGGATCTTCTCAACCCAGGGATAGAATCCAGGTCTCCCACATTACAGGCGGATTCTTTATTGTCTGAGCTACCATGGATGCCTTTAAGAGAAGTTTAGATCAAAATAAATGATAAATGAAATCACTTGGCATTGAGCTTATTATTGGCCCCAAATAAATGTCAGGGTCCTTATCCATGGTGATCCCATCTTTGACCTTGGTATACATTAGACTATACCAAGTAGAGATAATGGAAAAATTCTTTAGATTGGAAAAATTTTGGACAATGTCTAATTTTTATATTCTCAAATAGAAAAAAAAATGAGGTGCAGAGAAGGCAAATAGTTAAAGAAGTCATAAAATTAAGAGTGATGTAGGAGAAATCAGTGAGTATTGGAGCCAGAAAATGGCCATTTGAATTTTTTGTCTCTATCACATCTTTGTGTGACTTTGGGCAAGTTTGTGAACTTCTTTGAGCTTCAGTGTAAAATGAATATATTAATACATGGCTCATTAATTTTTTGTTTGGCGGTCAAGTGAAATATGTTTTGAAGAATTATCTTATGAACTACAGAAAACTAAAACGTGCTTATTGTTATTAAAGGAAGGAAAAAAATAACATATTGAGTTTGTATAAAGTTACAGAGCCTTTTCCTGAGAGCTTCACATAGCTACAACATATTTTATGAAGATTGCATTATTTTATTATTTTTACAACTGGGCAAACAGTGGCTTAGAATTGTGAGTGTCTGACCTAAGGTCATAGTTCAGTTCAGTTCAGTTCAGTCGCTCAGTCGTGTCCGACTCTTTGTGACCCCATGAATCGCAGCATGCCAGGCCTCCCTGTCCATCAACCAACTCCCGGAGTTCACTCAGACTCACGTCCATCAAGTCAGTGATGCCATCCAGCCATCACATCCTCTGGCATCCCCTTCTCCTCCTGCTCTCAATCCCTCCCAGCATCAGAGTCTTTTCCAATGAGTCAAGTCTTCGCATGAGGTGGCTGAAGTACTGGAGTTTCAGCTTTAGCATCATTCCTTCCAAAGAAATCTCAGTGCTAATCTCCTTCAGAATGGACTGGTTGGATCTCCTTGCAGTCCAAGGGACTCTCAAGAGTCTTCTCCAACACCACAGTTTAAAAGCATCAATTCTTCGGCGCTCAGCCTTCTTCACAGTCCAACTCTCACAACCATACATGACCACAGGAAAAACCATAGCTTTGACTAGACGAACCTTTGTTGGCAAAGTAATGTCTCTGCTTTTGAATATGCTATCTAAGTTGGTCATAACTTTCCTTCCAAGGAGTAAGTATCTTTTAATTTCATGGCCGCAGTCACCATCTGCAGTGGTTTTAGAGCCCCCCAAAACAAAGTCTGACACTGTTTCCACTGTTTCCCCATCTATTTCCCATGAAGTGATGGGACTGGATGCCATGATCTTGGTTTTCTGAATGTTGAACTTTAAGCCAGCTTTTTCACTCTCCACTTTCACTTTCATCAAGAGGCTTTTTAGTTCCTCTTCACTTTCTGCCATAAGGGTGGTGTCATCTGCACATCTGAGGTTATTGATATTTCTCCCAGCAATCTTGATTCCAGCTTGTGCTTCTTCCAGCCCAGCATTTCTCATGATGTACTCTGCATATAAGTTAAATAAGCAGGGTGACAATACACAGCCTTGACGTACTCCTTTTCCTATTTGGAATCAGTCTGTTGTTCCATGTCCAGTTCTAACTGTTGCTTCCTGACCTGCATACAAATATCTCAAGAGGCAGATCAGGTGGTCTGGTATTCCCATCTCTTTCAGAATTTTCCACAATTTATTGTGATCCACACAGTCAAACGCTTTGGCATAGTCACTAAAGCAGAAATAGATGTTTTTCTGGAATTCTCTTGCTTTTTCATGATCCAGAGGATGTTGGCAATTTGATCCCTGGTTCCTCTGCCTTTTCTAAAACCAGCTTGAACATCAGGAAATTCACGGTTCACATATTGCTGAAGCCTGGCTTGGAGAATTTTGAGCATTACTTTGCTAGCGTGTGAGATGAGTGCAATTGTGCGGTAGTTTGAGCATTCTTTGGCATTGCCTTTCTTTGGCATTGGAATGAAAACTGACCTTTTCCAGTCCTGTGGCCACTGCTGAGTTTTCCAAATTTGCTGGCATATTGAGTGCAGCACTTTCACAGCATCATCTTTCAGGATTTGAAATAGCTCAACTGGAATTCCATATTCTCCGCTAGCTTTGTTCATAGTGATGCTTTCTAAGGCCCACTTGACTTCACATTCCAGGATGTCTGGCTCTAGGTGAGTGATCACACCATCGTGATTATCTGGGTGGTGAAGATCTTTTTTGTACAGTTCTTCTGTGTATTCTTGCCATCTCTTCTTAATATCTTCTGCTTCTGTTAGGTCCATACCATTTCTGTCCTTTATTGTGCCCATCTTTGCATGAAATGTTCCCTTGGTATCTCTAATTTTCTTGAAGAGATCTCTAGTCTTTCCCATCCTGTTGTTTTCCTCTATTTTTTGCATTGATTGCTGAAGAAGGCTTTCTTATCTCTTCTTGCTGTTCTTTGGAACTCTGCATTCAGATACTTATATCTTTCCTTTTCTCCTTTGCTTTTGGCTTCTCTTCTTTTCACAGCTATTTGTAAGTCCTCCCCAGACAGCCATTTGGTTTTTTTGCATTTCTTTTCCATGGAGATGGTCTTGATCCCTGTCTCCTGTACAATGTCAGGAACACAGTTAACAAATGGCATATCAGTATAACAAAACTTCAAGGTTGGGTTCAGCTCTTGTCTCCTCCTTTCATTTTAGCTTTTCCCAGTTGGTTCTTCTAACATAAACTCTCCTTTTGATCCATTTCACTGGATTATCCTTTTCAAAGATATTTTAATAAAGCTGATAAAAATGAGAAGTTTAGCATTTAACTTCTATAATCACTTAGAAAATAAATAAATATTCCTTTTAACTAGTGAGACCACTATAATGGGAGAAAGTGCCAAAGAGGTCACACTACTTTGGATGGAGATAGTATTGGTTGTTCAAGGAAAAAGTAGTCTGTCTGTATGACCATGCAAAACATGTCTGAAAGAGCCCCCTCAAACATTAATTCCAAACAGGTCCTCTTCTTAGGTAGGTGTTTGTTTACCATGTTTTTGTCAGTGACATCTGTAGACACTAGATGTTTTATTTCTGAATTTTTAGTTCTTGAACATGCATATAATGTTTTCAAGCAACGGGAAAATCTTCCCTGAACACCACCCGTCAGAAGACATTTGGCAATTTGCCATTCTCTTTATCACAACCTAGGGATGGGACTGCAGCTGGCTTCTAGTGGGTAGAGGCCATTGATGCTGCTAGATATCTTATAAGGCACAGAACAGACCCACAGCAAAGAATGATCTAGCCCAACTTTTTAAAAATAATACTTTTCATTAGAATAGGGTTCCATCATTTTCAAAACATTATGCATATGTATTATCTTATTGATCTGCACAAAATCACTGTAGGGTAGAATATTTCTTTCATTTATAGATGAGGAGATTTAGGTTTGAAAGGGATAAGCAGTTTTACCAAAGCCATGTGACTAGGAAAGAGAAAGTGTTAGAACATGAAAATTCATCTTCTGTCTCTTCACATCCTACTTTCCATGTTTTTCCTTGCAATCTTGTGGTCAGAGATGAATATGCCAGTCTCTTTCTTCTCAAGCCTTGCATGATGCCTCCTACCTGCTAGAGCGTCAAACATATGCATTGATTGACTGACTAATTGTAAAGGACCTCAGGGACAGCTACTCATATTATTCCATTCTAATATTTATAGAAAAAAAAAGTAGGTCAACTCAGACCCTTGGGTAATATTTCTGTGTAAATTTCACATGCATTTTATTTCCTATAAATAAACTTTATTTTGCTTCTATGTTCTTGATTTTGCTCCATTGTAAATCCTAGACCACATCAAAGTGCAAAAACTTAAAACTTACAGTGAGCAATAGAATGTAGCGACTTGGTATCTGCCTCTTTAGCTGAGATATTCACATAGGAACATAAAGGCAGAGACAGGAGGAGGAACCAGCTTTTTGAGTGACAGCACATTTCAATGGCAGGTAAAGGACAAAGGAAACAGAACTGAGGCAATATACTTAAAACAACAATAACAACAGTTTCAACAAAAGCAGTAATCTGTATGGTTTTCTTCCAGGATTTCCATCCCAAAACTAATTTATTAAGGTGGTATGTTAACAGTGCACAACAATAGTAAGGCTGACTTAGTTTTATATTTAGCTCAAGAAGCAATTAAAGTCTGAAAGAGAAAGAACACCCAGTCTGCACATGATGGACAAATTGCAAGATGTTCAACACATTTGTTTAGCAGACAGTAGAAACAATCCACCTGCAAATTTGAAACTTTCTCCATCCTTGGGTTGAAATTTTGTAAATGAAAGCCATCAGTTAATTTGGTCAATTCAGTAGGAAAAAAAAAAAAGTTATTTGGCAATATGTCAAAATATGTTCTGAGGGAGGAAAAAAAAACCAAAAAATGTACTCTTAAGCTGATGATTTGGCTGAAATGTTAACTTTTTAATTGGTGCTTCTGTTCTGAGACAAGCTTTTTTTTTTTTTTAGCATTCTTTACCTTCTTCCATATTTATAGCTTCATTTTACTCTCACATTTTATCTCACAAAAAATTCAAGTTACTGCTACCAAATAGTACATTTACCCAGTTTTCTACCTTATGTTTAAGTGTGTATTGAAAATTTTTCTAAAAGTTGAAAGCAAAATTAACTGTGTTTATTTGTTGTCTTTGATTTTAACATTGAAATAGTGAATAGAAGCTGAGAAGCAGATTTGTGGTCAACATGAGAGATCATGAACTTTGGTTTTATTTAATTTCTACTTTAATTTTGGACTTTTCAGTATGTACAAAAATAAAGGAGGAAGTGGAGTTTGGGGGGAAAACTTCTTTGTCAAACAACATCTTCTAAATTAATAATTAAAAAGCATTTTGTGCTGCTCTGACATAAAGTTAGTGAAAATATTCCTTCTCCTTCTTCTTCTTGCCTTTTATGATCTGATAATCTTAAAAATACATCTCAACTTTGTTTTAAATAAATCAATGGCATTTGATTAAAAATATCTGACATGGTAAAGTAATGCTGTAAGAAAGTAAGTCAGACTTTCTTCATTATTACTTTAAAGCTGATGATATACTTTTTCAGATGGAAGGTGTCAAATCAAAACCAATTTCTCTCTGAACAGCGTTACTTATGCTTTCTTCCTTTCTCTTCCCTCTGCACAAGCTCAAACTCCTAGAAAGTAAGAGGCTTACCTCTCTTCAAGAAAGGACCCTGTCCTTCACCTCACAGATGGACTCATGCAACCCGATTTCATAAGCAATATCTTTCCATTGAGGTTATTTTATAAGGCTAAGAAAATTCTGAGATTATACTTCATTCTCATTTTATACGAGTTACACTTTACATAAAATGAAAGGACACGAACATGATTGAGAGAACAAGTATGGGGGAATTATTTCCCAGTTGCTTGATTTCAAAGGATTGTTCTGATTACTCTCTTGTCACCATGTAGAGTTACCAAGATATTGATACCGTGCTGTCTTAACGTCCACTAAAAACACAAAATCATTTGATTGTGTCTTGTAGCATCCTTTTCTCACACCCCATTCCACTCTTGCCGGCCTCTCAGAAGGTGACTGTGACATCAGCTTTTTTTTTCCCACATGGGCCAGACTAGCTGATGTGTGCTGCTTGAGTGCTGATGAGCAGGGAAGCAGCACATCCTGGGCAGTGACCTTGTCGTGTGACATGTAACACAGCTATATGACACTAGGCAACAGCAATGGCAGTCCAGCCAAGCTTGCAGCCATCCAGAATGGCCTGATTCATTTTGATCAAAGAATCAAGATGACTTGCAGACTAAGAGAAAGAGCTGGACAATATTTCTATTAAAACCCTATAAAGTGACACATTCTGTATTTGCATATTCACATAGATTTCAAAAAATATAGTTGTTGCCTCACTTCCATTTTTAAATACAAAAAAAGAGGATGCATGAATATCTGTACATATCAATATCTTTCATTTCCCCTGAGTCAGTTAAAAAATTTTGTAATTTAAGTACTATTTAGTCTTACAAGAAATGTGTGTTTTTATTGTAGGGGACAGAGCTCTCAGCTCCTTTAGAGGTCCAGAAAAAATTAGGACTTCTTCCTGGATAAAAAAATGGGCATATCATCAGCTTCAAATTTACAACAGTAGTTTCTCATCAAAAGTTTTCAAGAAGTAAAGAATTAGGAGAAAAAGAGATGAAAGTAAGTTTTTTTTATTAATAAAAGACTAAACATAAGATTGAGAAAGTAAAAATTTTATACTCACTTTTTGCTTGATTTTCCTGTCCTTTTGTTTGCAATGGTATGTATTTTTGTTGCTGTTTGATAGGATTTAATTATTTTCCTTTTAAAATATCTATCTAAGGATCTTCCTTCCCTCTCCTCCTTCCTTCCCCTGTTCATCTTCCCCTTTTTTCCCTTCATTCATTTCTTTCTTTCTTTCTTCTTCTTTAAAACAGGTTTGGTGATCTTCTAAATTTATCTGGGATTGGAAATAAGGTGACTCTATTTGCATATACTATCTTTGAGAAAGTTAAGAGAGGACAGAGGAAAGTACTGTTTTGTTATGTCTTGAGTTTGAAAACTTCAATTTAACTTAAATGACTGCAGCTACAAAATCAAAGTGTAATAATCACATTTTTTTTTCAGTTTAAAAAGTTATTTCTCCAGTTATATAATGAACTAATTTCCTTATCTTAATTCTAGCCCATCAAGTTAGATTCTCCACCATCTAACCACTTTCTTAACTGATAATTGCATACCTGCTTCATGTTTCTCATCTTAGTATGCAGAACACATTCTCTTAAAACAACTCAAAGCTTTCTCCTATGTTCCAAGCACCACCATTTGGGAAAAATGTATTATCCAAGTTGGCAATATGTATAGTAATCTTGAGATTCTTCCAGATTTATTTAAAGTGCTTACTTTTAGGTGTTTTGATACTCAGTGTTTTGTGAATCCACAGAAGTTAATTGCAAAGAAAAATGGAGGTAGGGTGTACAGTGCTGTAGGTGAAAGACTATACCTGAATTTGGCAAAATGACTTTAAATTAGGTCTCAATCTTGATTGGTTTCCCATTATTTTGTTCCACTAGCTTGGTTTTAGAGAAAACTTTCAAACACTGACCTCTGAAAAATCTTTTATAGCCGTAGGATTGTTTCCTTAACGGAAAATGAGAGAAGAAAAATATCAGGAAGAACAGGGAATATTTTACTTGTGTACTATACTGATCAGAACCCCACTCTAAGTCAATGAAGTTAAAACTTGCCAGAATAACCCAATGATTCATTTTTGCAGAATGCTAATCTTCAGAATCAGGGTCAAGAACAGCAAGAGGATTAAAAATGTGTCCTCCTAATGAGAGTTGGTGTCCTTATAATGAGAGTCAGCATTGAGGCCATCCACATTTCACTGACACAAGTCAGTAAAAACATTCAGAAAGCATTCAGTTACTTTAGGAGTCACTTTAATATCAGAAATTATGAAGAACTATTCCATTGTGATACCTTTACCTATTACTTCCATATGCTTCTAATTTTTACTCTTATGAACTTATAAGAAGCTTCTTTAAATAAAGACACTTTGACCACTGTGTTTTTCCTTATGGAGAATAGGTATATTAATTGTTTGAACAATCAGTTTGCATAAATTCAGATTATTCAGCACATGCCTTTTCTTTTTGTCATATTAACCAAGCAAATTATGTTGAGAAGGAAGAGAGTTATTCTCAAAAAGCATCCATTGTCAATAAATTCTCACCTAAAACAGAAATAGAATCAAATCAAAATTTTTAGTGCAGATATTGTTTTAAAAATAGCACTTTTGTCATCAGTTAATAGAACAGTTAATTTATTTGTTGGGAGTAGGACACAACATGATTAATTAGCTTAATGTATGTGTGCTGGATGCAAATACAGAGACAGTGGTGCCAAATTATGCATGCTTCATGTTCACTGGGTTGAGCAAGAAAATACAGTCTGAAAGCACACAGATTTCTACTGAGTCCTTCCTTTATTCTCAAGGGACTAATTCTCATATCAACCACACAGCATTTTATTTTTATCATTTAAACTGGGAAACAAGTTGGCAAAATTGTCTGAATTTTAATTAAGCTGTTTAAAAACATTTCCTCACAGCCCACTTTAAGTGTATTAATATGCCTAAAATGTATATTATATTTAAGCAATATTAGTTTTGTGGGACTGTAATAACCACCCTTCTCTTATATTAAAAAAAAAATTAACCACCACAATACTGTATGTATTTAGGGGAAAAATGCACTTCCTGTTACTGAGGTGAGTCAAGAGGAAAACATTGGTGACATTTAAGAAAATAGCATTTTATATACTCTACATTTTAAATAACATGATTAAGGTAACTGAAAAGAGGTGTGCATGTTGGGAGGACAGCAAGAACACAACATGGTGTTTTTCTAGGAACTGAGGTGCATTCTGGGTTGGAGGTTGATAAATTAACAAAAGTATAGCCTATTAATTCTAACTCTAATGTGTTTTAAGGCCTGACTCTACTCTGGTGTGTTACACTGCAATTCTGGATTTATTACTGCTACATAATTGTAATTATAGTAATTTTGTACTATTACCTTTGCTTTCAGTCTCCCCTTTTCTCTCTGCCTCTCTCTTAAAACCTCCCTCAGAGGCATTAAAGCAAGGGAGCTAATAAAAAAAAATGACTAGATGCTGTCACATAGATGCCACCTGACAGGTCTGAAAGCCTCGGTCACACACACACCACAGGACTGTATGACCTTTCTGATACGCAATGGTTATGCCAATTTGTCCTGAGTTACCTTGAACTAGAATATTTAAAATAGATATTAATCTGCCAATGAACTGAAGAAATGGGAAAAAAAAACACAAAAAAACCATTTCATTGTTTTGTGGACATTATGTTTGTGGGACCCCATTTAAAAGAAAGGAAATTCTTCCCTGATATCTAAGAGAGTTATCTATAAATAATTTATAAATGTGTATCAGTCAGAAGGTGTAGAGTCAAATGGAAATGCTTCTGACGGCCTCTGCCAAAGAGTCTTCATGCAAAGCATCGGAGTCTTCCTGTAATGTCATAATTATCAGCTGGAAGCCCTCCATACAAAATGTAAAAATAACCATGTGCCAGCTGGTAATTGGTTTTCCCAGCAAATACATATGCAAAAGGGAATCAAGAGCGACAACAAAATTGAAAATCCAGTGCACAGGAATGCTGTGTGACGGCCAGAGTCTTAATAAGCCACTTGCTGTGAAATCAGTTTTACAATCCCATAGCGTGATAATATAAAGCATTATAAGGTATATACATAAGCATGAACGTTCCATTATATTTATGGATATGGGCAAAGCTGTTGCACTTAACATTTGGTCTTTCCATATTGACAGACATCGTTTTTAGGAGATTTTTACTTGTAGTTAAATAGTAGCTAATGAAAGTAAGCTCAAATCACCATAACATGTAGTCACAACTAAAGTTTATTTGCCTAGGTTTACTTCTCATGACTAGGTTTGTGGCTGCATTGTTTTCTGTTATGAAGAAGTTTAAGTTCCTTTACAAAATAGCAGGTAGGTTTCCATAATACTATTAGTGATGTAAAAAATAAAGTTCTATCAGTGTGAAACTGTTCAATTCTATATTAAAATTGTTGGGTCAATACAGAAAAATGTGAAATTACTTTGACATAAAGGATTGGCTCAATTTTCTTTGTAACCTTGTACTTGACTGCTCTTGCTTGCCCTTAGAATCATTTATCTATGAAATGCTTCATGTCCCTCAATGGCAGACAAGAGGAGGCTGTAGCAAAAGAAAATAAGTGGGTAGCTATACATTCACCACTGGCATCATTCAGCATAAAAAAAAAATCATAAATTTAAGCATTAGGATAAATGGCTACTCTGGACTGTGGCATCAGCTGTCTTCCTTTACAGATCTCAAAGCAAGTATTGCTGCTGCTGCTGCTAAGTCGCTTCAGTCGTGTCTGATTCTGTGTGACCCCATAGACAGCAGCCCACTGGGGTCCCCTGTCCCTGGGATTCTCCAGGCAAGAGTACTGGAGTGGGGTGCCATTGCCTTCTCTGAAAGCAGGTATTAGTGGCTGTTTAATTTAGTTGCATTTATATCCTTTTGGGGGGCAAGGGGATTAAAGATGGCATTCCAGTGAATTCCTTATGAAATGCAAAGTTCTTTCTCTCCTTCCCTGTTCCATCATCCTCAGAGAATGAAATTGATATTTGTTCTCACATTAGGATCCAAGTCTTTCATCCAATTTCACTTGTCCAGATTTTGATACTAAAAGAATCAAAGAAAACTGAACTTTTAGGGCACACAGATAACTTCATATAATCTAGAGATGCTGAATGATCTCTAGCAGTGGTCTCATATTTAAATTTTCATCTGAAATAGATAATTGGAAAATATTCACTACTGAAATTCTTGAGTCCACTTTGTAGTATTTTTAATTATTTAGTATATACTTAAGACCAGTTCTTTTTTTTTTTTTTAATTTTTTACCTCATGTAGCCAGGACATACTCAGAAATAGGTATATTGTCAGTTTGGTGTATATGAGGCCAGACTTATTTTTACAATGGCCATGTGACACTTGAATTAATATTAGTTTGATTGCTTGGACAGAGGACAGGACCCCTGCTTTTACCTTACTGAGAAACTGAGGCAAAGAGAGGCAAAATAACTTCTCCATTGACCCAAAGGTAAAACATTATACAACTTAGTAGCTAGGAATTAATGAAACTCCAGCCCCATGTTAAGGAAGGCAACAAATGATTTTATATTGCAGTGTACAGGATGCTTGGGGCTGGTGCAGTGGGATGACCCAGAGGCATGGTACGGGGAGGGAGGTGGGAGAGGGGTTCAGGATGGGGAACACGTGTACACCTAAGGTGGATTCATGTTGATGTATGGCAAAACCAATACAATATTGTAAAGTAATTAACCTCCAATTAAAATAAATAAATTTATATTAAAAAAAAGAGTATACCCTTTGGGTTCAGTCTCATCCCTGGCACAATTAACCCTGTGACCTTAGGCAAGTCTCTTCACTTCTCTGAGCTCAGTTATTTTCACCTGCAAACTTTTGATAATAGTAGAACAATAGCATAGGAAAGGAGGTAGTGTAAGACAATGTCAAGAGAGTCATATCAGAAATAATATTGCCTGGATTTGTATCCCAGCTTTAGAGTTTACAACTGTGTCATCTTGGGCAAGTTTGTCAACACTCTTCTGCCCCAGTTTCTTCATTTGTAAATGGGGTATCAGAATTGGAAAGCTTAAGGAGTTTCTGTGAGTTGTGTGTAGACTGCTTAGGATAGTTTCTATCAATTCAGGTAAGCTGTAGACAAATTATTACTATCATTATCATGATCTTACAATGATATGCTAAAGTGCTAAGATGTATAAATAAAGTCAAAATTGAGTAGTGTGAAACTATCTTTTAAATTTTAAAAGATCTATGAAATATTGTATGTGTGTTTCTGTGTATACAGCTCTGTGCAGGAGCCTGGTGGGCTATAGTCCATGAGGCTGCAAAGTCAGACACGACTTAGTGACTAAAAAGCAACAACAATACATGTGTGTGTGTGTGTGTGTGTGTTTCTGTTTAGTTGCCCGGTCATGTCTCTTTGTATGTGTGCACATACACATATATCGCGTCCTCTCTGTTGTTTCATTTGTTGAATACTGCTGCAATGAACATGGAAGTGCAGATATCTTTTTGAGTCAGTGTTCTTATCGTTGTGAAGTCGCTCAGTCGTGTCCAACTCTTTGTGACCCCATGGACTGTAGCCCACCAGGCTCCTCCATCCATGGAATTTTCTAGGCAAGAGTACTGGAGTGGGTTGCCATTTCCTCACCCAGAAATGGAAGTGCTGAATCACGTGGTACGATGGATGTGGGAAGAGTGTTTTAATTTACATCCCCCACCAATAATTTAGGAGAGTTCCTCTTCCCTACATCCTCATCAAAACTTATTTCTTGTCATTTGGTAATAGTCATTCCAAAAGGTGTGAGGTGATATCTCATTGTTGTTTAGAATCGCATTTCCCAGATTCATGGGCTTATTTCAGGGCTCTCTATTCTTTTCCACTTACCTATGTGTCTCTTTTATACTAATATCATAGTGTTTTAATTACCTTAGATTTGTATATTGTTTTTAGTACTATGGAAATTTTAACAATATTCATTCTTCTAGTGCATGGGCATGGAATATCTTTCCATTTATTTGTGTCTTCTTCAATGTCTTTTATTAACGTCTTGCAGTTTTCAATAAACAGGTTTTTCATCTCCTTGGCTAAATTTATTCCTAGATATTTTATTATATTGAATAATATATTATAATGATATTTTATTATAATGAATAATATTTTATTCATTTTAATGCAGTTTTAAATGGGTTTTTTAATTTTTAATTTTGATATTTTATTACAGTATATCAAAACAAAATAGATTTTTGCATATTTATTTTATTTTATATAATTTTATTGAATTTGTTTCTTAGTTCTAACAGATTTTAATGAAATTTTAAGATTTTCTGTATATAATATATTATAGTGACAATTTTACTTTTCCCTTTCCAATCTGGATGCCTTTTATTTCTTTTTCTTGCCTAATTTCACTGGCTAGGACTTCCAATACTATGTTGAATAGAAGTGGCAGGAGTGGGTATTTTTGATTTGTTCCTGGTCTTGGAGGAGAAGCTTTCAGCTCTTTGCAATTGAGCATGATGTTAGCTGTGGGATTGTCATATATGGCATTTATTATGTTAAGGTGTATTCCTTTATGCCTGTTTTGTTGAGAAATTTTATCAGAAAAGAATGATCAATTTTGCTGAATGCTTTTCCTGGATCTATGGAGATAATCATATGGTTTTATCCTTCATTTTATTAATTTGTAGTATCATATTGACTGGTTTGTGGCTGTTGAATCATGCTTGCATCTCTGGATTAAGTCCCACTTGATAATGGGGTATGAGCCTTTTTACGTATTGTTGAATTCAGTTTACTAATATTTTGTTGAGGATTTTTAAATCTATTTATCGGGGATATTGGCTTGTAACTTTATTTTTTTGATGTCTTTGTCTTGTTTTGGTATCAAGGTAAAGTCAGCCTCATGAATCGAGTTTGGAAGAGTATCCTTTTCTGTTTTTTGTAAGAATAAGAAACATACCGCTATTCTCTTCTGAATGTTTGGAATAATTTACCGGTGAATCAATGTGGTATTGAACCTTTGTTTGTTGAGAGGTTTTTGATAATTGCTTCAACCTCTTTACTGGTTACTGGTTTATTCAGATCTTTTGTGTTATCATGATTCAGTCTTGATAGGTTGTGTGTTTCTATAAATGTATCCATTTCTTCTAGGTTGTTCAATTTGTTGTCATAGTTGTATGTAGATTTATACAGTGGAATATTGTATAGGATAATAAGTGCTAGAATGATGTTTTAAGTTTTTAAAGCATAAAAGGCCTATAAATAAATAGTAAGACCTATCATATAAAAAACCAGATGACTTTTGGATTTCTTTTAAATACGTCATAAATAGTCTTTCAGTTCAGTTCAGTTCAGTCACTCAGTTGTGTCCGTATAAATACAAACTTTTTATAAAAGATAATTTTGGGATTGGTTATGTAACCAAGAGAATTAGGCTATTTTTATGAATGTAATTGAAAAAGATAGCACTTCATTTAAAAAAAAATGATGTAGATTTACAATGTGTTAGTTTCAGGTGTACAGCAGAGTGATTAATTCATGTGTACATATGTATACATATGTATGTATATACATACATATAAAGAATCTGCAAAAGAATATATATACATACATTTGTATGTATACACACATATGTACACATATGTATGTGTGCTATAGAATAGGTAAGATAGCACTTCTTAATACTGCTTCTTATTTCTAATCCAACTAACCATCTGATGATGTTCTCTTTACATTTATTGAAATATGCTACAGATTGATGTACCAATGACCACTTCTTTCTATTTAAACAACAGATGGAATGTTGGGATTGAAACCAGACTTGGGCATTCTGTTTTCATATGGCAGTGCCTGGTATTTATTTATAAAATATGACAACAAACCATTCTCATAAGTTACTTACAGGCATCATCAGCATTCAGTTAAATCACCAGGAAGGGATAAAGGGTCAGAGAGAAAAGAACAAGGTGTAGGGTACAATATTTAAACAATCAAAAACAAGGAAAAATATATCGGTGCCTAGTGTACTGCTGTCATCAAATAAATATGTTTATGTTCAATTATATACTTTTGTTTTCCTAGTTGTAGTACTATATAACTAGAAAATAATCTCTTTAAAAAGAAGTGGTAAAGTAATACATTCCTGTTGAGAGCTAATGTAGCATTTCAGCTTGATTTGATTTTTCATTTTAATGTGGAAAGTAATCATAGTTTATGTTATACAGTATTTTTATAATATTCTTTAATGTATCTTTGAAGAGATAGTGATGGAAGTCTACATTTTGTTTACTAGATTCCAAAATTTAGAAGCATTTCATATATAACCTTGACTTCCCACTTTGTTACAGGATCCCTAATACTCTTACTAAAATGACGTGTTTTTACAGATATACTCTTAGTTTATTTCAGTGAGAGTTAAGAAATGAGACTGGTCTTACAGGTGGAATGTTTTTCTTCAGTCTCTCAGAAGTAAGAGACAAGTTGTGTCTTCAAGATATTGGGGATGGTCTGCCTCTTCTTAATTCAAGTAAATTTTCAGGACATAGATCTATTTTTAGACTTTTTAAACCAAATTTGTTGGATTGCTTCTCTCTAAATTGCTCACATATGCAAGCAAATAACGTATAGGTTTTCTTGATTCTATAAAGAAAGTTACACTCTAAAAAAGCAAACAGCATTACAAGGCACAGGTACAAATACCTGGGTCTCCTCTCCTTGTTCTCTTAGAAAGTAAGGTTACCTGACAACAGTGACAACAGCCACAACAATAAGGTTATCTAACGTTTATGAAGCATTTTCTGTGTATGAGGAACCATTAAAATTATTTCTGTCTCATTGTATCTACTCTTCACAACAGTCTCAAAAGGAACAGCTATTAGCTAGAGCAGGGATAGGCTCAGGAACTTGACCGAGGTCACAGAGCTAATACGTGGTTGAGCCCTAACTTGATTCTAGCCTGACTCCAGATCCCATATTCTTGATCATACCTACAAATATGTAATTCAAGTTACTTATAATCTACCTTTTTTCCCTCTTTACAAAGGAACATACATAAGCATGCACACAAATCTTGTGTAATTTACAGAAATAAGCAAGAGTACATCAAAGGCAGACTCCAACTTTTGAGTGGATTATATGTATGTACAAGTCAATTATTCTAACCTGATCTTTCCCCCAAAGCAATTAGGGTAGATTCCCAGCCAGATAGCAAAAGCTTATTTAAAATGTGTTACACCTAAAAGATAGCACCCTGTTACTGTGCTAATGGTGTTATAGAATTTACCCACCACATTACACCATGTGACTATAGGAACTTCAGAAATTCAAATATCCCCAAACAATGTTGGTGAGATTAGGACTTCTATTCCTCTTTTACCACTGTTCCTTGCTTCTACCTGCTGGAAAAGGGAGTGAAGACTCTCTGATCTATGGACCATTGGTAATGCTTTAGGGCAGGTGCTCCAGGAGGGTCTGGTATAAAATAAGTAGAAGTCCCAAACTTTGGAGTCAGACAGAACATAGTCTTTCTGAGAAATGTGATTTTAAGCATTGGTTAAAATACTGTTAATCTCTTTTAGTCTCATTTTATTTTATAAAGAGTGGCCACAACAATAGTTTTTGTTTCATAAATCTGTTATTAAGATTAAGTTAGGATATGTATACGGAGAACATTACATGTTGATAGAACATTTAGCAGTTATTATGGAAAACTGTTGGGAGACAGGATTCCTTTCTAATGTATTTTTGGGGATGCTTTATCTTTCAGAATGGTCTTCAGTCTTACAACTCTTTACCTTTTTGAAGACATAAAGGTAACTTGAAAAACATAAATATAAAATATAAAAATGGTATATACTAATATGATAGTAACTTTGAGGAGGTAGGGAATGAATTTGTCTTGAAAATTCCATAAACTAACCTATTAACAGGCAAATAACTAGCTGGGAGAAGTGTGTCCTGAGCATGATATAATGAGCTTTTTTATCATTGTATCTTATAAGAAAATTATTTTTGACATATAGGTTATTAAAGAACCCACTTAAGTATTTAAAACAGTGCTTAATTACATAATAGGGTGCTGGGAGAGTATTTTCCTATCATCTTAGAATTATGGGTAGACTCAAAGTTAAGAAGAGCAAGGATCAAGGTTTCTACCAGCAAGATCTGTGTGTTTGTGGGAGATGGTCCAAAAGATTCATTTGTAAAGATTAATATACTCTTTGCTGGTTGGACCTCAAGGTAGTAGAGCTCTTTACATTCCCCTATGCATACTTGAGTAAAAAAAAAAGGGAAAGGAAAGATGGAGATCAAAAATAGGAAATAGCCGTGGAGTAGCATGTATTCTCCAAGTTCTATTTAATAAAGATAGTTGAATTCCTGTTGACAAAATGGATACTTAAGGAAGAATATGAGCCTGAAGTGTCTTGCTAGATTCCACCTAAGAGCTCTTTCCACCAGGTATGATACCCCAGCAATAATAAGCTATAGTGCCTTCTGCTGGTATAAGAGGGTAGGAAGTAGTAAACCAGAGCTGCTGCTGCTGCTGTTAAGTCTCTTCAGTCGTGTCCGACTCTGTGTGACCCCATAGATGGCAGCCCACCAGGCTCCCCTGTCCCTGGGATTCTCCAGGCAAGAACACGAGTGGGTTGCCATTTCCTTCTCCAATGCATGAAAGTGAAAAGTTGGATCTCCCAAATTAGAAACTATTCAGGATACCACTAGAAACAACTAATGTTCTTGACAAGAGCCACTCAGTCAAGCTGGCCAGCCTAAGAAACAGAGAGATTAAACAAGAAAAGAGCTCCAGTTCTGGCCTTCCTCTTTGCCTCAGTGTACTTGAGAACTAGACAGAACTTTGAAACTGACATGAGATTAGAAGTTTTAAATTTGCATATATTATTCATTCTAATAATTGGAGCTCATCACAAAGTTAGGGTTTCTGGCCTGATACTGCTGTTGTTGTTCAGTCACTCAGTTGTGTCTGACTGTTTGTGACCCTGTGGACTGCAGCATGCCAGTCTTCCCTGTCCATTACTATCTCCTAGAGTTTGCTCAAACTCATGTACATTGAGTTGGCGATACCATCCAATCATCTCACCCTCTGTTGCCCCCTTCTCCTTCTGCTATCAGTCTTTCCCAGCATCAGGGCCTTTTCCAATGAGTCAATTCTTCACCTCAGGTGGCCAAAGTATTGGAGGTCCAGCTTCAGCATCAGTCCTTCCAATGAATATTCAGGGTTGATTACCTTAAGAATTTGGAGAAGGAAATGGCAACCCACTCCAGTACTCTTGCCTGGAAAATTCCATGGATGGAGGACCCTGGTAGGCTACAGTCCATGGAGTCGCAAAGAGTCGGACATGACTGAGCAACTTCACTTTCTTTCTTTCTGTAGTTTCTTTTGGAGAAGGAAATGGCAACCCACTCCAGTGTTCTTACCTGGAGAATCCCATGGACAGAGGGGCCTGGTGGGCTGCAGTCTATGGGGCTGCAAAGAGTCGGACATGACTAAGCAACTAACACACAGACACACACCTTTAGGATTGGCTAGTTTGATCTCCTTGCTGTCTAAGGGCTTCCCAAGAGTCTACTCTAACACCATTGTTCAAAAGCTTCAATTCTTCAGTGCTCAACCCTCTTCATGGTCCAACTCTCACATCCATACATGACTACTGGAAAAATCATAGCTTTGACTAGATGGACCTTTGTCAACAAAGTGATGTCTGTGCTTTTAAATGCGCTATGTCTGTCATAGATTTTCTTCCAAGGAGCAAGTGTCTTTTAATTTCGTGGCTGCAGTCACTGTCTGCAGTGGTTTTGGAGCCCAGGAAGATAAAACTCTGTCACTGCTTCCATTTTTTCCCCAGTTGTTTGCCATTAAGTGATGGGACTGGATGCCATGACCTTAGTTTTCTGAATATTGAGTTTTAAACCAGCTTGGTCACTCTCTTTCACCTACATCAAGACACAATTGAGGAATAGAAAAGACGTAGTTACATAGAAGATTTGATGACAAAGACTGAAATAAAAATAATTTTACATTTAGTCATACCTTGGTATCTAGGGGTTTGGGCAGGGGGATTGGTTCCAAGGGAATTTCCCACCCCTACCTCCTCGAGAATACTGAAAGCTGTGAATACTCCAGTCCCTTATATAAAATGGCTTATTACAGTCAGCCCTCCATATAGCAAGTTTGGTGTCTCAGAAAATGGAGGACTGTCTGTATACCTTCCCGAATTAAAATTTCACAATTTAAGCTAAAATTCTTCAGAAAAACAGAGTGTAGGGATTAAAAGTAAGTTGTGCTAATTTGTATTATTGATAAAAAATATTTATCAACTATTTGCTGTTTTTATTTACTTGGAGCACAATGAATATACATACAGATTTATAATTCATAGAAGTTTGACAATATAAACATTAACTTCATTTGGGAATCCTAAAGTCTGTGATTATAAAATATAAAACTGTGTCTAATTATTTGCATACTTGCATCCATATTTTTGCATGGCTAGTTGACATGGTTTTGGAATTAACATTCATACCTTTAGAAACATCACATGAATTGATTTCAGAATAACATTATTTAAAGTGTCCATTGAAATATTCATGGTTACCACTGATAATCAATTGGTGACATACTACTTAATATTAGGTGATGTAAGGTAAAACTCTGTTAATTCAAATGTTTCTTGAGTTTTTTTTTTTTTTTTAAGATTTTAGGTAAAGCTAGAAAAGTTCAGCTAACATATTTAGCGAGGCCTCTGATGAGGAACTAGTAAAAGGTGATTGCCTTAAAAGTCAAAATAGAGGTTATACATAGTGTTGCCAGATAAAATATGGAGTGCCAAATTAAATTTAAATCAGTCAAACAAGGTACAAGTCTTTTTAAAATATGTCCAAAATGTTTCATGGGACATACTTTTACTGAAGACCTATTCTAGTTTATTGGAAATACAAGTATAAGTGGATATCCTGTATTTTCATGTACTGAAAACCTTCCTTGCCTTTGAAAAGCAAAAAGATTACCAACAGTGTCCCATGTGTTACCTTCTATAAGTTATAATAAGAACAATACACAACAAGTAACAAGTAAGAGTGTAAGAAAAAATTTTTACATCAATATTTATATAATGTTAAAGATGGAGGAAGAGGTAATTAATGGTTATAATCCACTATTTGACTCCTTTGAACTCTGTCAGTGACCTTTTTGATTTATTTCATGGATAAATATTTCATTCCATTTTGTATAGATTTTCATGTTGATTTTAAATGAAATACAACAAACAAGATGCTCATGCTTGTGCTCATGCGTGCTCAGTTATGTCCGACTCTTTGCGACCCCATGGAGAGAACAGTCCTTTTTCTCAACATACTAGAATGCAGGATGGTCTGCTTTCCCTCTTTTTTTAATAAGAAAATTATTTTAAGTTTAAGTTTATTTTGCATTACTAGCCATTTTCCAAGACCTGACTTAATTTAAATTGAGAACAATTGCATTTCAATATTACCCAATAATAGAAACAAGTGACAACTCTCTCACTAAGATTTGCTCCTTTTGGGTCTCATGGAAGATGCTTTCCCTGGATTTGTAACAGCAACATATGGTGAACCTTCTGGTTTATTTTTGTTATCCCCTGGTCAGCTTTTACCTCTCATGTTCACATAGCAGATGCCATATAGCATTTGTCCATCTGGGGGCAAAATCATGCCTTCTGCCCCAAACTACTCATTGTATTCATACTCCAACCTAACGCCAACACTTTCAGAAATCAAGGCATTCTGATAGGTAGACCCTCTTGGACATACAACTTATGGCATGTAAATTTTACTCAATTTAGAAAACTGGATATATCAGTTTGCTACGGCTGCCATAATAAAGTACCACAGGCTGCTTAACATAACAGTTCTGGAGATTGGAAGCCTGAGATCAAGGTGCTGACAAGTCTGGTTTCTTTTGAGAGCTATGAGGGGAGGATCTGTTCCTTGGGATATTAATGGCCATCTTCTCCCTGAGTTTTCATGTATTATCTTTCTATACATGCCTATGTCCACATTTCTTCTTCTTATGAGAAGAAGAAACTCTTCTTCTCTGGTCATGGTGGGGTAAGTACTTACTCTAATGACCTCATTTTAACTTTAAGACCTATAAAGACCTTATCTGCAAACAAAGATGTATTATGAGGTAGTGAGGGTTAGAACTTTAACATATGAATTTTATGGGGACATAGTTCAGTCCGTGACATTTGATAACATAAAAAAATTTATAAAATTACCTTAAAATAATGAAGTAAGGAGAAGTGAGGTCACAGGCTAATGCCTGATAAGTGATTCAAATAAACAGGCAGAATGTCTTTGATAAACAAGGGCTTGGAGAGAGCCATAATGTTTGGTTAGTATCAGAGTGACAAAAGCATTGTTACTTATTCACATTTCCTTCTATTCTCTTCCAGATTGTTCCCCCTACTAGAATCTAGCCCTCCTGGGACATCTGTCTTCTGATTCATAGTTCCTCTTTCTCCTGCTCATATCTTAGTCCTGATTCTGCTGCCTCCTCAATTTTAAGAAAAGCGCATTTATCAAAGGGATTATTTAAGACTTTTCAATGCTACCTGAGGTGATCCAGATATCTTTTAAGAATGCAGAGAGCACTCAGTATCATCTCTTCATTGACAAGAAAAGTATGGATTCAGTGTTGTCATCTTTGAGCCAGTGAAGATGAAACCCCATTTATCTATTGAAGAATTCATCACACATAGCTTAGTATTTAAAGATTTATAAAATCTAACTTTTCTTCCTCTTTTAATTAGTATATCTATCTTTATGTGAATACTTTTTTGTAGACTTTATCTGATACTACAGTATCCATTAAAATTAAGAGAGTTTGCCTTTATTGGCTCTCAAGAAAATATATTTTGGTTTGGGAGGTTTGGAAAAGAAATGGTGATGTATTTGAAAGTAAAAAAAGTATGGACCACATATTTAGGAACTGAAGGATATTCTCTGTTTTTTTTTTTTTTTCTGTTTTTTTTTACTCTGTAGTATTTAAAGGCAAAGTTGAAATTTTGGATTAGCTACTAATGAGCATGAGATAACACTCTATGAGGGAAAATGCCTTTTGCTTTTTACAATTTTTCCCTCTTATACCACATGTAGATACACTTAAGTAAGTACACAGAAGTTTGTGGAGGAAACCACTTCCATTTCAGGGGCTTCTAATAAGACAAGAGTTTCAGAGTAGTATATTGTGGATGAAAAAGTACTAAATTAAGTAAAAAATAGTTTAATTTTTAAGAATACTGCTCTAGAGCAACTTGCTATTGAAAATATTATGTAAATGAAGCAACTGATAAGAGATTATCCTCCAAAATATAAAAATAGCTCATGTAGCATAATATTAAAAATAATCCAATCAAAAAATGAGCAAAAGATCTAATCAGACATTTCTCCAAAGAAGACATCAGATGGCCAACAAACACATCAAAAGACATTTAATGTCACTTATTATTAGGGAAATGCACATCAAAACTATAATGAGATAACACCTCACACCAATCAGAATGGCTATCATCAAAAAATCTACAAACAATAAGTACTAGAGAGGATATGGAGAAAAGGAAACCAACCCTCTTACACTGTTATTGGAAATGTAAGTTGATATAGCCACTATGGAGAACAGCATGGAGGTTCATTAAAAAACTAAAAATAGAACTACCATATGACCCAGCAATCCCACACCTGGACATAAACCCAGAGAAAGCCATAATTTCAAAAGATATATGCACCCCAAAGTTCACTGAAGTTCTATTTACAATAGCCAGAACATGGCAGAAACCTAAATGTCCATCAACAGAAGAATGGATAAAGATGTGGTACATATGTACAATGGGATATTACTCAGCCACAAAAAGGAATGAAACTGCAGTTTGCAGAGATGTGGATAGACCTAGAGATGGCAATACAGAGTGAAATGAGTCAGAAAGAGAAAAACAAATGTATGATATCACTTATATGTGAATCTAGAAAAATGATACAGATGAACTCATTTGCAAAGCAGAAATAGAGACACAGACATAGCGAACAGATGTATAGATAGCAGGGGAGGAAGAGAGGTGGGATGAATTGGGAAAACGGGATTGACATGTGCACACTACTATGTATAAACTAGATATCTAATGAGAACCTACTGCATAGCACAGAGAACTCTACTGAGTGCTCTGTGGTGACCTAAATGGGAAGGAAATCCAAAAAAGAGAGAATATATATATATATATATAGCTGATCCACTTTGCTGTATGTCAGAAACTAACACAAAATTGTAAAGCATTTGTACACCAATAAAAATATTCTACAAATTTGTTGCCTTTTTAAAACAAAAAAAAAAACCAGAATGTAGGAAACATTAATTTATTTTTGTGCATATATATGTGTATGTATGTATACATATATATGCACAAAAATAAATTAATAAACAGTCCATGTTTATACAAACATAAACAGTCATTTGTATATATATTCTAAAAGAGAAATCAATAAATTAGGAATATATTTTATATGAAACATTCCATGTATTTTATGTATCAGTTCAGTTCAGCCACTCAGTAGTGTCCGACTCTTTGTGATCCCACGGACTGTAGCATGCCAGGCTTCCCTGTCCATCAGCAACTCCCAGAGCTTCCTCAAACACAAAAGCTATCACCATTTTCTGACTTAAAATGGTATAGGAAAGAGTATTTTATTTAAATGAGAAGATTCTTTTCATCTCTGTGTCAGAAAAGAAAGGCTGAAATAAAAATGATTTATAAATTAGCCTTGGAACTGAAAACAACAAAAAATGCTAGAAGGTTTTAAAAATTCTATCTTTTGTTTGTGCAAATATATAATTCATCCACACAGTTTGAAAACAAAAAAATGTAAGAGGGTACACATAGAGACCTTTATCTTACCTCTGCCCGCTCCATCTACTCCCACTGTGCTCCATCCTGTCTCCTTGAGCTTATCATTTGTATCTGTTTCTTGTGTATTCTTCCATTTCCTAGCTATTTGACCATGGGCCTGTTACATAGGCCCTTTCTATACTTCACTTTCTTCATTTGCAAAAGTGGGTTTAATAGTATCTGCCTAAAAAGGGCTTACATGAGAATGAATTGGTTTGATATTCATTAAAATACTTAAAAGAGTTCCTGACAATTGAAAGTACCAGGTACATATTTGTTAAGTAAAGAAATCAATCAGTCAGTCAGTTCAGTCGCTCAGTTGTGTCTGACAGAGTGCCATGGACTGCAGCACACCAGGTTTCCCTGTCCATCACCAAGTCCCAGAATCGGTGATGCCATCCAACCATCTCATTTTCTGTCATCACACCATCTCATTCTCTGTCATCCCCTTCTCCTGTTTTCAATCTTTCCCCAACATCAGAGTCTTTTCCAGTGAGTCAATTTTTCGCATCAGGTGGCCAAAGTATTGGAGGTTCAGCTTCAGCATCAGTCATCCCTTCCAATGAATATTCAGTGTTGATTTCCTTTAGTTTGATCTCCTTGCAGTCCAAGGGACTCTCAAGAGTCTTCTCTAACACCACAGTTCAAAAGCATCAATTCTTCGGTGCTCAGCTTTCTTTATGGCCCAACTCTCACATACATACATGACTACTGGGAAAATCATAGCTTTGACTAGAGAACCTTAGTCAGCAAAGTAATGTCTCTGCTTTTTAATATGCTGTCTAGGTTGGTCATAACTTTTCTTCCAAGGAGCAAGCATCTTTTAATTTCATGGCTTCAGTTACCATCTGCAGTGATTTTGGAGCCCAGGAAAATAAAGTCTGTTGCTGTTTCCATTGTTTCTCCATCTGTTTGCCTTGAAGTGATGGGATTGGATGCCATGATCTTCGTTTTTTGAATGTTGAGTTTTAAGTCAGCTTTTTCACTTTCCTCTTTAACTTTCACCAAGAGACTCTTTAGTTCCTTTTCACTTTCTACCATTATAGTGGAGTCATCTACATGTCTGAGGTTGTTGATATTTCTCTCAGAAATCTTGATTCCAAGTCTTGGTTCTTGAATCTTTATTTTATGTATATGTACACAAACACACACATACATATATATATATTTAATAGTGCATTATATGTAAATATATATTTATACATTCCTAAAAAATTATTTTTCTATATTTGTACTGTGATTAAGTAAAGTGAAAATAAAATGAGATTTTTATGGGTTCAGAACTACATGCCAATGTCTACCATTCTTGTAAAAGTAGGCCCTTTTCTTCTGGTGTAATACACATTTTTTTAAAGTGATATTAGAACAACTAATTATATCAATATACAAATATTGTTTGAAAATTCAGCCTTTGACTTTTGACCATTTTTAAAAATTAGAACTATTTTAATTTTTCCCAGTGATACAAGTTACATGCTCTAAGTAGTGAAATGTAAAAAGTACTTGAAAGGAAAAAGTCAGTTTTATTACTCAAACATAGCAATTTTGATACATTGTTTTCACTATTGAATAATATTTCAGTACAAATACAGGCAAAATATTTTGTGCATCTGGCGCTGTTTGTAGTAAAAGGAAAAATAAAAGGACTGAGAAACCCTGGGCTGGAAGAAGCACAAGCTGGAATCAAGATTGCCAGGAGAAATATCAATAACCTCAGATAGGCAGATGACACCACCCTTATGGCAGAAAATGAAAAGGAACTAAAAAGCCTCTTGATGAAGGTGAAAGAGGAGAGTGAAAAAGCTGGCTTAAAACTCAACATTCAGAAAACAAAAATCATGGCATCTGGTCCCATCACTTCATGGGAAATAGATGGGGAAGCAGTGGAAACAGTGTCAGACTTTGTTTTTTGGGGCTCTAAAATCACTGCAGATGGTGACTGCAGCCATGAAATTAAAAGACGCTTACTCCTTGGAAGGAAAGTTATGACCAACCTAGATAGTATATTCAAAAGCAGAGACATTACTTTGCCAACAAAGGTCCGTCTAGTCAAGGCTATGGTTTTTCCAGTGGTCATGTATGGATGTGAGAGTTGGACTATGAAGAAAGCTGAGCGCCGAAGAATTGATGCTTTTGAACTGTGGTGTTGGAGAAGACTCTTGAGAGTCCCTTGGACTGCAAGGAGATCCAACCAGTCCATTCTGAAGATCAGCCCTGAGATTTCTTTGGAAGGAATGATGCTAAAGCTGAAACTTTAGGACTTTGGCCACCTCATGCGAAGAGTTGACTCATTGGAAAAGACCCTGATGCTGGGAGGGATTGGGGGCAGGAGGAGAAGGGGACAGCAGAGAATGAGATGGCTGGGTGGCATCACTGACTCGATGGACATGAGTCTGAGTGAACTCCGGGAGTTGGTGATGGACAGGGAGGCCTGGCGTGCTGCGATTCATGGGGTTGCAAAGAGTCAGACATGACTGAGGGACTGAACTGAACTGAAGGCTATAAGTAGCAAACAGCTATTAGCAAACTAACTAATGTCTAGTGACCTATTTGTTGTTTTACAGTGAAGAATCATTATTTGCTTAGCTTAGAACCTGGGCTTTGCTGAGAAATTTGTTATATGAAATATTGAGAATAGTGCTATGTTTGCTTGCCATTTTATTCAGGTAGAGCATCATTATCAGTAAGTGAAAGTAATTAGAGTGAAGCAGGGAAATCTTGCTTTGTAGTTTATATAAGTAATGATAATCAATAAAGAGTTAGTGAAGTCACTCAGTCATGTCCGACTCTTTGAGACCCCATGGACTGTAGCCTACCAGGCTCCTCTGTCCAGGCGATAGTACTGGAGTGGATTGCCATTTCCTTCTCCAGGGGATCTTCCCAACCCAGGGATCGAACTCAGGTCTCCTGCATTGTAGACAGACACTTTACTGTCTGAGCCAGCAGGGAAATAATATAGAGTTAATCACTCCATTATTAATTTTCAGATAATGAGAACTGAGTTCTTCTTGTTAAGTTAAATAAGGGGGAATAAGAGCCAGAATACAAATTAAGGAAAATAAAACAGGACTCTCCAAAGATAATCTGGCTTATCAAATCTTTGCAGTGGGGGAAGATTCAATATTTAAGGAAAATGTCAAGAGCACAGAATATCAGAATAAGCTTTCTCATCAGCATCTGAAAAAATGACAAATTCAGGCCCTAAAGAACAAAAGACTGGAGAGCCTTCAGGATAGTTATAGTACATGTGTCTTACCCCACTGGACACTCACTCATAGGCTCTGTCCATGTATGCCTTTCAAGGATTTGTTTTCTAATAGTTCCAGTCTATGAAGAGTAGGAACTCCTCAATGCAGCTCAGGGACCTGCCTCATCATTAATGTCTACCTGTGCATGGACTTTTTCTAGTGGATAATATAATTTTTGTCTTGTCCACCTTTCCTCATCCATCACTGTATAGCAAAGGTAAATCTAAACATTTTCAAGCTAACATCAGCCAAATATGTTATATACAGCCTTAAATAGAGAAGACACAGGTTTACTGAAAAGCAGGTATAATAAGAGAAGCTAACGTGCCCAGTTGCTAAGTCGTGTCCGACTCTTTGTGACCCTACGAGCTGTAACCCAGCAGGCTCATACTCTGTCCATGGGATTTCCTAAGGAAGAATGCTGGAGTGGGTTGATGTAGAGGACTATAATTAAGATTCCTATAATGATGCAATAGGTTTTGGTTTGGATTTGGAGAAAAGAGAATATGTAAACACGAGGGAGATTAATGAGGTGATTTAGAGTTTTTCAAGTCCTTTTTCTTGAAATTCTATTTTTTCTTTCATGTATCCATTTCTGAGTTTTTTTGCTTTTGTTTGTTTGTAGAACAGCTTACAGTGTTTTTTTGAATACCCAGTGGTATATTTCACCCTAGGACACAAATTGGGAACTCAATTTTTTTCACTGCATTAGACAAGAATAGATCCTTACTCTGTCTACTGAGAGCTGAGAAGATTGTTTTCCTCTGATTGATATTCTCCTAAGACTAGAGGTTGGCAAACTAGTCTGTGAGCTGGCTGTAGTTTTTGGAAATAAAATTTATTTTAACACAGCCACACTCATTCATTTTTGTATTGTCTACAGCTGCTTTTGTGTTACAAAGGCAGAATTGGACAGTTGTGACAAAAACCAAAAGGTCTGCATGCCAAATATGTTTACTTTCTGACTCTTTACAGAAAAAGATTTCTAACTTCTGTTGTAGACCAGTACTGTACAGTAGAACTTTCAGTTATGGTGAAAAGGATCTATATCTGAGTTGTCCATATAGAAGCCACTAGCCATACGAAGTTATTTAAATTTAATTTTAAAATAATTAAATTCAAATTAGATTAAAACTTTAGTTTCTTAGTTGCTGGTGGCTGGAAAGGCAAAGAAACCATATTTTAAAATGAATTTTACTTTAATTCATTTAAAATTGAATCTAAATAGCTGCATTTGGTTAGTAACTATCGTATTGACCAAAATGGTTGTAAACATAGGTGAACTGCTTACCAAAATTATTCATTAACAAAGCTTGGTTGTATTTTATACTGAATAGGCCTTATCTATATTTATATGATAAAATCAACCAAAATTTTATTACAGTTGTCGTCTCTTCTTACTATCAGTTCTTAGAATGGAATATCTTGGAGAGGTTAAAAAAAAAAAATTCCCTACCTTTTTGTCATTTGGTTTAGCCTGCAAAGAATTCATATGCACATACAAGTGAGAAAGTTCTAAGTATAACTTGCTTTTGTTAATTCTTACATTAACTCTGAATTGGCCTTTTCTATTACAAGCATTTGAGTATACATTAGAAAACATAAAATTCCCTATGTAATTTCCCATAGACCTCATCATATATGTATTGATATATTTTCACTTTTTTAAAAATTTAAAACATTTGCAGTTTTTCATTATAATTTTCCCTTTGACCTTTCAGTTTTTTGGAAGTATGTTTTGTACATTTCCAAATAGATTCTGTTTTCCAAGCTTTTTGCTTTTGAATAAATGTACCTAACCTAGTTTGACTAATTTCAAGTCTCTGAATTTTGCTAAGGATAGCTTTAAGTCAAATACACATGTAATTTTTGCAGTGTCCTTGGAGATAATGTTTATTCTCCAACTGGTAAGTTCAGTACTTATTATGGGCATGTTGACTTTTAAACTGTGTGCTTCAAATAATATCATTATGGAATTTTGGTTAACCTGCTCTGTGGTATACTTAGAGATATATGCTTAAATTTTTATATGGACTGTAACTTTGTCAGTTTAGCTTTAGTGTTAATATTTTTTAAATACATTTTGTAGCTATGTTATTAGATAATTACGAGTTCATAATTACCATATTGCATATTCAATTGCAATCTCTATCTTCATGGATTGGCCTTTTAATTTTCAATATTGATTTTCACCTGATATTATATACATATTTTCCAGTGACATCAAAAAAACTACGATAGCTTCCTTTTGGAAACATATTTCCAATATCTTTTCAATCCTTTGAATTTCAGATTTTTTTCTTAATTGATTTTAAGTGTAAATAGCATACATAGTATATGCTAAGAATTTTTTTTTTAATTTCATTCTAAAAATCTATCTTTCAACTGGAGAATTTAGTCCATTTACATTTAATGGGTATTTGGACTGATCACTTCTATTGTATTATGTGCTTTCAACTAATTTTAATCTTGTTTTTTTTCTATTTTTTCACTAAGTCATGAATTTATTTCTTCCATTCCATTTTCCCCTATTTATTTTGAAGTTAGTACATGCCATTAATTTATGGTTTACTTGTTTTTTACATATGTACTCAAACAAATCTGAAGTTAAACAATATCTGTCTTCTTCTTAATAATCAAAGATCTTAGAATACTTTAATACCTATTTGCCCTTATCATACTAAATACTATTATATGCTCTTATTGCAAGTAAAGTTTTATCCTGATTCTTAGCTCCTATATATATTAAAAGTGTTGTTTTTTTTTTTTATTGGAGTCAGTGTTTGTTTAGAGTTATTGCTCAGACAGTAAAGTATCTGACTGCAGTGAGGGAGACCTGGGTTCGATCCCCGAATCGGGAAGAGCCCCTGGAGAAGGAAATGGCAACCCACTCCAGTACTCTTGCCTAGAAAATTCCATGGATGGAGGAGCCTGGTGGGTTACAGTCCATGGGGTCTCAAAGAGTCGGACACGGCTGAGTGACTTCACTTTCACTTTCTGTATTAGCCAAAGTCTTTGTTCCATATTCTTTTCTATCAAATATCCAGTTTCTGGACTGAAGTATGTTCTTTAGTCTTTATTTTGTCCCTACTGAAAATTTATTTTTCTTTGTATAAAATTCTATATTTATAAATATTTTCTCTCATCACATGGAAGCTTATTACATTGTCTTCTGGTTTTAATTATTGTTACTTAGATACCTGCCATCTGTTTAGTTCTCATTCCTTTGTAAGTTGATCACTCATTTCTCTGGCTGACTTAAATAAATTTTTTCTTCATCATCTGTAATATGTTTTCTTGTGATTTCTTGGACATCTTAGAGCTAAAGATTGTTTTCTTTTAACAAATGTTAAAAAATTAGCCTCTTTCTTTTTGACTAGAGTCTCTTTTCTATGCTTTTTTATCATTGTAATTTTAAGTATCTTATGTATCATTTTCTCTTTTCATCATCTCTGTCTCTTAACTTCCCTTTAATATATAGTCCATCTCTTTGTGTTACATGCAGAGTAGTTTCTTTTACTCTCTCTTCCAATTAACAAATTCTTTATTTAGATGAGGTTAATTGTGTTTAATTCAAGAGTCAGCAAATTTTTTCTTAAAGGGCCAGGTTATAAATCTTCTTGATTTGGGGCCATGTGGTTTCTGTGGCAATCATTTTATTCTACCATTGGAACTTGAAAGTAACTAGAGGTGGTACTAAACAAGTTGGCCTAACTGCATTCCAATAAAATCTATTTACCAAAATAGGCAGCTGGCCAATGGACCATAGTTTGTTGATTCCAACTTTAGTCTATCAATTGAGTTTTTTAAATTATTTTCCAGTTTTAGATGTACCATTTTCTTCTTATTTTTCAAGTCTTCTTTTATATTTCTAATGGTCTCTTGTAGCTTGCAGATATTGTCAGTAATTTTTGGTGTATTTTAGGCATATTACATGCAGTTATTTTATATCTTATTTTCTGATATTCTAATATCTTAATTTTCTTTCAGTACTTTTTTCTAATGATTGTTGCTTCTACTTACACTCATAGTTCCTTGCTCACCTGTGTGCTTTGTGATTTTTTTCTGTGTTTCTCATTTTTCTCCCTAAGATTTAATAAGGACTGGAATAAAATTATATCATTCTGCAGAAAATTAAGGTTTTCTTCTACTAATTTCTCAGGATCAAAATCTGGAATATTTAAAATCTGGAAATATTTAAAGCTTCTCCTAAGAAGTTTATTTCACCACACATGTTAATTCCACAGTGTTAATTCAGACTGAACACATGGATTATTGTAGCTACTGAATTACAGGAAATACAGTTATTCCACATTCCTCACAAAGCTTCTGTAGTAGCCATGAAAATGTCCCACTCGTATATCCTGCTACAGGGAGCATAATTGATTGATGGCCCCCTTGCTAAGCTTTTGAATACATGGCTGCTTTGGAACTAAGTATATGCTCCCAATCAGTATCTGAGCACAGCGAGAATACTAATACAGGCCTATTTATGCAAGATCTGAGACCCCTTCAACTGGGGACTTTGGTTCTTGGATTTTCCATTGACCTGACCAAAGTTGCTGTCTTGTTCTGTGCTTTAGTCTAAAATTCTTCCTACCTAATCTTCATGTGTTATCTCCACTGTACCTGTGCTAGATCAGTGTCATTCTGAAGGCTCTCTATGCCTTCTTGACTTCCGCCATTTTCTCCATAAGTGGTGTTTCTTCCAGTACACCTTATACACATCTGATCCTGCCTTGGAGTCTACTTTTCAATAGCAAGTACTTGTATCAAACTAACACACTCCCATATTTTAGTCCTGCAAAAATAAGACCCTAGATTATTTTATAAATAAATACTTCTATAGTTATAGCAGTTATATATAGCTACTTAAAGTTAGTTATTCACTTGGCTAAGGATAAGATATTGTTAAATTAGACTGTTTTCAAGAAAGGATGTTGATCTAACCTAACTCAATATAGAATAATATAGACAATATAGAATAGATATCAACTCCGACACTTGTCCAAAAATAGAACTGATCTTAATAGTCTATGAAATCTAGTCGATTACCTAGGGAATATAATATATAATTGTTCCTCTAGAAGCATTAAAATGTGGCTTTATATTATTTTTTTTTCTTTTTCTTCTGCTGCCTATGTTGACCTCATTGTTTATTTCTCTCACTTCATCAAATACCAGGTGTCTTTTCCCACCACTTTTAATACTCTTTTTTGTATGTGCTTGGCATATATTGAGGAAACTTGAAAAATTTTTCATATAAAATGTATCCTTGTATTTAAAAATTGTATGCTATTGAGGGTATTCTTGGATTTTTAATGGAGTATCAAATATAACACAAAGGCAAATTTTTCCTCTTGTCCCAATTTTAGGATTAGCAGTTCTCTTAAGAAACTAATTTGTGATGTCTGATGCATACACTGAGTTGTGGAACTGATCACGTTTACAGTTTATACTGCCTGCTAAAAACTTTAGAGGCTGATGTATAATTTTGTGTATTAATCAAACTTCTGGTTTCATTTTATTTATCAGCTTTCTTTCTCCATAGTCCCATATGTATGAATATATGTATGTTCTTAAGTATTGCTGAGCAATACTACAGAGTATGGCTGTAAGCGCAATTTGTTTATTCATTCACCTGTCATGGACATTTTTAAACCTAACACTACATATGTATTCATTTATTTTACAGTACTTTTCTTGGCAAAATTTCTGATTTAAAAATCTGTCATTTTTTTCAGTTGAAATTACTCCATAAATATTTATCAGTATGGTTTTATAGTCATCATTCTTATTAATTTAATGTAAGATACTATTCCTTCAAATGTGTAAACTATAATTTAATTTATTATTTACATTAATGTGACATAACAAAAATATTTAGCTATAAATATCCAAAAGCATTCCCCTTCTCTGTTTGTCTCTGATAATTTTGTTTGATGACTTTTAAATCTTTCTATGACTATCTGAGTATATAGTGAGGGGGTAACTGGGGCGGGTAAGAGAGTAGAACTAGAAAGGAAAAGGAAAGCAAAACAGGAGAATTGTTTGAGACTAGAGTTTTATCCTGGTAAACAGAGAGGGAATACTGAGGGCAGCAGCCTGTGATATAAGATTTGGCAAGATTTGTTATTTGTTGTGTAAAATAATTCTTTCTTCATCACTTCTCAAGAATACATTCAGAATATATACATGATTCAGCAAAGCCTTTGTAATCCAATCTGAGTTTCTTCAGGAAATAAAAAAATATCATTCAAAAAACACATCTATATTTGTTTTACCCTTTTTTTTCCCTTATTTTCTTACAAGTATAGGAAAATCTTTAATAAAACTAACTGATATGTTTTTAATACTTTTATTTGTGCCTTAGGTAATAAAGTTGAAAACGCCATTTGTAAGTTGAATATGAAGAAGTTTGCTGTGGTTGTATTATCTGAAATGGAGAAATTAAAAATGACCTAATCACTAATGGGATAGAAATAAACCTAATAGGGATAAATTTAATATATTTAGAAATAAGAACAACCAAAAGAGTCACTGAATAAAATGGAGAGATACTACCATGAAAAACACGTGACATGTATTTATAAAGCAATATGATTTTAAGAATAATAGCAAATATCAGGTATAGGTAATTTATTTCTATCATTTATACATTCTATATGTTTTTAAATCTGGAGTTTAAAGGGAAAAGATAATGAAGGAAAAAGCAAAAAATAATGATCATTTGAAATATAACTTTCAGAGGGCCAAATTAACTTAAAAAATTTTTCAGTAAGTGCTCTTGGTTTTGCCTTATTTTAACAGAAGAGGAATGTTTTCCGAGGTCTCTAATCAATCCAAAGGCAGATGTAGACAAATAGGCTTAAATATTAGCAAGAGAAAGTGGAGGTAAGAGGTGTAATCTATTTTTGGCCATAGGTGTGATCAAGATGAAAATGAGCCTAGAAGAAAGATCATTTTGAGTGTGAAGAGCCATAGTTTCCTTGGATGGATAGAGTGTAGCCTGCCTGAATAGATAAGTCCACATCAGATGATCTTCTGAGGTCCCTAGCAGCTTTAGAACCCTCCAACTCATTTCAGTGATTAGGTTAAAAATGAAATAATATTTATATTACTTCTGATTAGGCAATCAGTCAACATCTTCAGGACAAGTATATTTGTGATCAGTGAAGGTAGAGCTGGTAAGTATTCTTATCACTTCCACATTTCCAGCATTCTTAGATTTTGAGCTACTTCCTTTAATGTTTAATGAAATAATCTAGGAATATAAAATATATTTACAAGTATAGACATCTTCATTTAAAATCCTAGCCAGAGTGGTTATAAACTCATCTAGTCTCAGTATTTTCCAGTAAATCCTTATTATCAGGAAGGTGCTTACTAAACACTTACCAATGTAAGAATGACTAACACACTTTGGAGAAAGATATTGGGGTGATAAGATTTGACTTTTCACTGCATATACTGCATCACTTATTTACTTTTTTAAAGAACAATAGTATTTTTAATAAAGATGAAATTAAGCTATACAATTAAAACAAAGGCAGGCATTTAATATTAAGTGACTGGTAATACGTCTGTTGAATACTTAAATGACTAGAAGTGTATAATTCTGTGCTGCCATCCACTGTTTCTTACTCTAAATAAAGGCCATGTCTCTACACATCTGTAGTATAGTTATTTAATATAACTATGCTGTGAATAGTTAGTATACACAGAAGAGGTGCTTACTAAATGTTTGATAAATGAAAAAAATGAAAAAAAAATGGTTTTGTTAAACATGTACTTATAAAATTAGCATAAAACATGCAAACACACTCAAAAACAAATACTTGCTCTGACATATGATAGCTGGAAATCAATCATATTTATTTCTGTTTTTATGGTTGCCGATCAATTTCCAGTGTTCCTTTTTAAAGAATATGAACTCTGACACTAGTTAGACCCAGCCTTTAAAATTGTACTTCTTCAATTTAAAGGCTCCATATATTTTTTAGCAAATGAGATGCCTAGATTAGGAAAGTATGACATCAGATTTCAGGTTAACCCCAGAGTTTAAAAGCTAAACTAGGCATGGATCAGTGTTTTCCAGAAATTAGTGACACCCTTTTGCTATTCAGTTTTCCAACTGATATGGAGTGACTATCTCAGATAATGTTTCTGCATTTAAGCCCATAAGAATTATTGTGAAAGCAAGCAGAACTCATGAGAGACCAGGGGGTTAGAGAGAAGGAACCCTTGCAGTGAAAGGAATCAAGGATTGTCTTTAGAACCCATGCTACCTTGAGCAACCAGGTCAAAAAAGCTTCCTGTAATGAAGATCCATCCATTACCATGACATGCAAGCTCTAGCTGTAGATCACTTTCATGGTCTCCAAAGAAGCTAAGCAGTTATCAGTAACATTCAAAAATCCACTGGAAAGTCATTCATTTCACTTTATGGTCCTAATTAGCCATTTGTATAGTTCTATAATTAAATATGTTCCTTTCTCATCAAGTTTTTCACTTTAGTAATGATACCACTGTGCCACAAACAGGCCCCATGCTGCTGGGTTTGGGACTTATTCATAGCATTTAATTGGTCACCCAGTGGTTAGCCAATAACCCCTTCTATGGGAAGCAACACTCTGAATGCTGTTAATGGGCTAGAGGCACAGTGATTGCCTCCTGGTACCCAGCAGTACTGGGAATAAAGCAATTTCCTCCACTGTGTTGTGTGCCCAATAGCTAATCCTCTCCACTCCTGAAATGCACACTATTTGGTTATAAGTATTTGTGCTGGCTTACTTACCGCTGGGTTGTTAATAGGCAGTGATTCTTCAATGCTCCTTCAGTGAAGTTACAGTCTGCTTGCTGACTGCTAATTAAAACAAGTTTGCTCTCTAAGACTGCAACTAAAAGGTAGCAAGGTCATTGTATTTAATGCAGTAACCTTTTATTTAACAATGTTGATACACTATGCGTATGTGCACATTTTGCAAACTGGCAAGTCTATTATTGATTGCTTCAAAAGAACAAAAATTGAGCTACTGACTAGTCTGCTTTCCTTTGAAGTGAAACTGTTAAAATTCCTGAGTCTAGGCCTCTGTTATACAGTTGAAACACACAGCTTGCTGCAGGATTCTATTTACAGTATTTAAGCTTCTGAAAACAAAAAGGAAACTGTCAATTGTACTAACCATAAATGTTCAAGCCACTGAAGTAATACTTAGCTTTGTTTCCCATGCGCTTTGTTTTAATTATCGTTTGATGTATGAAAGGGCATTATAGAGGCTCCAACTTAGAAAGTAAAGTGATCGGTAGATGGCACTTCCTAACCGTCTGCTTGGTGTAAATACATATAATTAAGTCTTACAAATAGGGTTCTGGGAAATAAAATTTTAAAAAATCAAGTGACTTCTAACAAGACAGAGACAATCATATTTTTGCTTGTGTATTGCCCTGATTTTTTTAAGTCACATCTCACTGAGATCTCAGGAAAAAAAACAATTCTAATTTGCAAAATTTTTGATGTGTACTTCTTTCTCAACATTCTAGAGATTCATCTCTAGTGATGACAAAGAAAACAATGCAATATACTCTGTAAGACAATATGGTACCTCTTCCTGCCCTTGGCACTTTTCAGAGAGCCAGGAATGTCAGAGTGAATTACTCAAGGCTCTCAAAGTTACTCTGCCTCAAAGTTAAACATTATTGCTTTAGAAAATCTACTTTTCACTCTCAACCATAAAAAAAAAGAGGTAAATTTAAAATTCTTTACTCACAACCAGAAAAAGAAGAGACATTTTAAAGACAAAATAGGAAAAAACAGTGTCTCCTGGGGCAAGGTGACGTCACAAGCAATTTTTCTCTAGTGTGTAAAGCAGAATACATTATACGAGGTTTTAGTATCAAGAATTTAAATGCCAATTGGGAGTTAGAGTGTCCTGTATTGTATACTCTGTAAAAGATGTTTATATGTAGCTGTAATTGTGCAGGTACAAGTGCCTATAGTCAACAAAGAAAACAATTCACTTAAATATTTTTCATATTGTATCATGGTAAATCAATACTATTTCCTTACTGCTTCTGGAATAATAGACAAATAACATGTATATACATTTAAGTTGTAATAAATTATGTAAACTGAAGTGTAATAAATATGTTCTAAAACCAACATCCAATAAATTATCTTTCAAATTCCTGTTTGATGATACTTCTCTAGACCATTTATTGAGTTATAGTAGAAACAACTTATAATCAGTTCAAATTCAATGAATGGATATGTATACATACAACACATAAATCTTCATTAGTAGTGATGACTCACTGATAATGAGAAAATAACAAAATATTTGTAAGTTGGAAATTTTTTTCTGCCATTAGCAAGTTACCTGATCTTAGACATATTATTTTCTCTCTTTAGTCTTTGCTAATATGGAAAATAGTAGTAGATCAATACTATAAATAGACTTATCTACTATTAGTCATTATCTTCTGAAATATTTTGAAATCCTTATTCATTTATATCCATATCACTATCCTTAAATTATATATATGATATATGGCACATATATATAGATATTTATAAGCTCATTTGATTTGTGATAAGGATAATTCTGAAAGTATTACTTATCTAGCATTTTGTGTGCATGTGTGCTAAGTCTCTTCAGTTGTGTCCACCTCTTTGCAACCCCATGGACTATAACCCACCAGGCTCCTTTGTCCATAGATTCTCCAGGCAAGAATATTGGATTGGGCCTCCCACAAAGGATCTTCCCAACACAGGCATTGAACCCACATCTTTAACGTCATCTCCTACATTGGCAGGAGGGTTTTTTTTTTTTTTTTTAACCACTAATGCCGACCTAGAAAGCCCTTAGTATTTTGTGAAGTAGAACACTAAATACTAAGGTCAGGAAATAGTCTAGTGTAGAGAGTTAAAAGTAGAAACTCCGTAGTGAGGCTCTCTGTTTGTCACCTACTGTCTGTGTGATATAGGACAGTTGACTTAACTTGTATGTACCATGGCTTCTTTATTTTTGCAGCAGAGGAAATTATAATATCCTCCATAGAGTTAATAATAACCTCCATATAGTTACTGGGTGGACTAACTGAGGTAATGTAAAAAGTCCTTGTAATATGGCGTTGGAATGTTACAAAGATTCAATAATCATCAACTAACCTTATCACTATCTGCAAAAATCTCATTTGATTCTTAATGCAACCCTTACTAGATTCATTCATTTTTCAACAAATATATGTATTTTTTTATATATATACAAATGTAATTTTAGTATCATATATGTATCTGATATCATAAGATGTATTGGTGTCTACAGACAGTGTGCTGCTGCTGCTGCTAAGTCGCTTCAGTCGTGTCCGACTCTGTGTGACCCCATAGACGGTGGCCCACCAGGCTCCCCCGTCCCTGGGATTCTCCAGGCAAGAACACTGGAGTGGGTTGCCATTTCCTTCTCCAATGCACGAAAGGGAAAAGTGAAAGTGAAGTCACTCTGTCGTGTCCGACTCTTCGCAACCCCATGGTCTGCAGCCTACTAGGCTCCTCCATCCATGGGATTTTCCAGGCAAGAGTACTGGAGTGGGATGCCATTGCCTTCTCCAACAGACAGTGTAGTCAACATCATTTCTGTCCTCATGGGCTTTAAAATTTTTGAGGCCAATAAATTTGAGTAAATGTGCAAACAAGTTATTCCTACTTGTTTGTGATTGCTGAAAAGGAAGGAAGTGTATACTACTAACAAAATGCAGAGCTTGGATTTGAACATGAGTTCTGGAACAAGAGATTTTATGTATGTGATTGCTCTGTGGTAAACATCACCAATGAGTGATGGATGCTGGACTGAATCAGCATGCATGCTGGGTGTGGAGTACTATAGGGAGCAGACTCGGCTTCAGCAGGATACAGGCAGTTACTTCCAGCACACAGTAAAGGAAAATCAGGAGACGGAAAGAAGGGTAATAAAGAACATGTAAGATAAAACAGTCAGTTCACATGTGCTGAGCCTAGATTCAGTTATAGGAACCATTTGAAGTTTAAGGTGTCTAAAGCAAATAGGGACTAGATTAAGGAAAAGAAGTAGAAAAATGAAGAAGAGAATTGAAGGACAGGAAGAGGAAAAGGAAAGAGAGAGCCTTTACAATAGGATTGGATAAAGAAGAGAATAAGAAAGCAAGTGGGAAAATATTAAGAAAAAGTTTTTTTTTTCTTATGATTGAATTTCTTATAACAACCCTAAGAAGATGAGTGAAGAGCATAAAAAATATTAACATTAAATTTGTAAGGAAAACTTTAATTCTCTTTCACAGGGATAAGCAGTTTCTCAATAAGATACTATGTTATAGGGTTCTTGATTCAGGTGGGAAGATAAGGGGTATATTTGAGTCCATTTAAATTTCAAGAGTTAGGGATCCCACACCATGTTTCATTCAGGTCAGCAAAGGGACTAACTTTATCTGGTGACTGAATAAGAGACAGAAAACCAAAGCTACTTAAAGAACTTAGAGATAATTCCACTTTGCAGGCTAAATGGTCTGTGAATTTTATCTAGGTATGGTCTGGTGCCAAAAGATGCTGTGGTGAGCTTACGATGCGAAGAACAAATGTATTGGGCTTTAAAGGACAGTAATAAGGTTAAGAGACACCTGAGGTGAGAGGGAATGAACTTACATTACTCTCAGAATTTTCTCATTTATGATTAGGAAAGGTTATTACTGGGACCTGAGACAAAGACATTCTATTAAAAGATTTGAGAAATAATGTATAATGTGTCACCAGAAGCAGTGTTCTGGATGTGAACAAAGTCCATCAGCAGATGAATGGATAAGAAAGCTGTGGTACATATACACAATGGAGTATTACTCAGCCATTAAAAAGAATACATTTGAATCAGTTCTAATGAGGTGGGTGAAACTGGAGCCTATTATACAGAGTGAAGTAAGCCAGAAGGAAAAACATAAATACAGTATACTAACGCATATATATGGAATTTAGAAAGATAGTAACAATAACCCAGTGTACGAGACAGCAAAAGAGACACTGATGTATAGAACAGTCTTATGGACTCTGTGGGAGAGGGAGAGGGTGGGAAGATTTGGGAGAATGGCATTGAAACATGTAAAATATCATGTAAGAAACGAGTTGCCAGTCCAGGTTCGATGCACGACACTGGATGCTTGGGGCTAGTGCACTGGGACGACCCAGAGGGATGGTATGGGGAGAGAGGAGGGAGGAGGGTTCAGGATGGGGAACACATGTATACCTGTGGCAGATTCATTTTGATATTTGGCAAAACTAATACAATTATGTAAAGTTTAAAAATAAAATAAAATTAGGAACAACAAAAAAAGAAAAAAAAAGAATATTAAGAAAAAAAAATACAATTTATTACAGTATTTCACTCTTTTAGGAATCTGTTCCACATAAAGAAAGTCTTCATTTACCTTTTAAGCACTTTCACACCTGTAAGTATTTACAGACATTTATTTTTGTATTTACTCATTTACTTGCAATTTGAAATTTATTGATTTTAATGCTTCCTGATGGATTCAGGTGCCCAAGGGATGAATACATTTGACTTTTTGCTGAGATATACCATTTAACCATAAGTACTGCCAGGCTGTCATATGGACAGTTACTGGTCTAAGGAGTGGTTATTCCTATTTGGTTGCCTTTAATGACACTTCTAAATGCCATAGCTGTTGGTTATTATCCTTGCCACTATAGTACTGCAATTTTTGAGATTTAAATCCTGTTTCCTTGAATAAATTGGCTCCAGAAGGAAGGAAAGTCAACATCTAGTATGATAAGAGTAGTGTAGATAAGACTTTGTGTAGTTAACATAAGATAAGACTTTGTGTGCAATAGTCTAATAGATCATCTGACAAAGACCTTTGGAAACTGGATTTACTGAAAAAATGCTTTGTTGTGTTTATGAGAAGAGCAGTAGTTATTCTGGTGGAGCATGGCGAAATGCTCTATTAACATGTCCAGAAGAGGCAGAGAAAGTTTCATTAAAGGCATAACTCTTGAACTGTGATATGAGGGTTGAGTAGATAAGAAGGCTGTATCCTTTGGCTGGAATGCATTGCATACCCATTGTCAGATATAGTAGCCTACTCCAGTGTTGTGGTAGTAACAGTGGAAATGTTTGGGCAGACCTGAGCTATTTCAGAGGTGGAAATGGCAATGTTTAATGACTAAATATGGTGGAAATGGGAAATGAAGAGTCTAAGAGGACCAAAATTAGGTTTAGGCAATTGGTTCATTAGGGATATAGGAAACAGAGGTAGAATAAAGGAGAAAAGACAAGTCAGAGGGGAAAATCAATATGTTTAACATGAGGATAATGATAACATATATCTCATAGGTTTGTCATGAGCAATAATTGAGTTAATAAGTACAGAGTATAAGGAACAATGTTTATGCAATGTACCCCAGAGAAGGGAACAGCTACCCACTCCAGTATTCTGGCCAGGAGAATTCCATGAACAGAGAAGCCTGATGGACTACAGTCCATGGGGTCGCTAAGAGTCAGACATAACTGAGCAACTTTCACTTTGCTTATGCAATGTAATTACTTAATAAATGTCAATAGTTATCATTAAGAGATATAATAAGTAAATTAGTGTATAACAAATTGATAGACTATCATGATAAATACCATGCCACACAGTGAAAAAATTTCAAGGTAGCATAAAGAAATAAAAGCATACACCTTAATTAAGTGAACTCTCTGATTAATATCATGTGAAATATTGAGTCAAGGTTGTAGACAGATGCTCAGAAGTGAAATCTGCTGAGTGAGGTTGGTGGGGCTATGGAAAATTTCACATTAAAAGTTTCCCCTATAAACATTAATATTGAATTTGTCTATAAATTCTGAGGTGAAAATGGGCTATATACAAATTGCTCATGAACATGTTGTATTAAAAGAGATGCTGAATTAAAGAAACAAGAAGGGGAACAATTGAGTTTGTAATTCAATTCAGAGAAACTCTATGAAATTCTCTGACTGAAAGAGCAATGGTTTTACAAAGAGCTGGTACTAAGTTTGGAATGAGGGGTGAGAGGAAAGCTAGAAGAACAAGGAACCAAAGGAGAAACAATATGGAGAAGTTGGCTATTATTGGGGAAAGGAGAAAGAGAACACATGGAAAACCAGGCTTTGCTCTAAAATATAAAAGATCAGTGGAGCTTCAAAACTCATGGAGAAAGTAGGACCAATGTTTTTGACCAAACACTAAAAGAAAGAGAAGAGTTGAAAAAATGTAATCAACCCAGACCTGATGTTAGAGGGAAAGGGATGGAAGCATGTAATTTATGAAAGCATTAACAAAATAACAGATCACATGAATCTCAGCAGTTTAAAATGAAAAAAAAAAAAAAGACTATAATGGAAATAAAGGTTTCACTATGGTATGTTCTAAAAAGCATAGTGTAAAAAAACTGGCTGGTTTTAAATATTATAGAAACATTTACTGCAAATCCTTAGAACTGAGATTGGGGGATTTTGTATAAGTAAACAGTGGATGAGAACTGTATAAGGGTGATATTTATGTTAATCTATATAAGATAAATTTGTGAAATGTTCTGAGTATGTTGGAATACATGAGATCATACATAAGACGTTGTAAGGTTTAAAAATGAAATGTATTAACAATCTTTTAAAAATCCCTAAAAGGAATGTAAAAAATAAAACCATTTAAATTTATGCTTATACTTTGCAGATAACATGAGAGATAATATTGGAAAGGGATTTCAGTGTTCATAGAAAACATGCAAGTAAATTATAACTAAAACTTATCTCTGAAACCAAATATTTATTTGACATATAGAAAAGGAGATACAAAATCACCTTTTAAAATGTGTATGTCAACAGTTTTTGAGTATTTAATCAAAACAGATAGAAATATATCAGCAAATCTTTTTTCTTAAACCTACAAATAAGGATCACTTTTATGTCTTCTTCTGATGAGTCTATGGTGTTAGACAAAAAGAGTCATCCCCGAAGTGAATAGTTTGGCAGCTATGTATAGAGTATGAGTAAATCCCTATTGAAATAGAGATAAACTGAATAGTAAAAATGATCAAGTGTATGGGAGCTGACCCCTTTCCAAGTTATCAGAGAGGTCTGAGGGATCATTAGTAATGATCTTTACACCTAATTTGGTTGTCCTTCTTGGACCCTTTAGTTCCCACTGCTGCCATGCTCAGTCATCAAACATTGCCATTTCCACCTCTGAAATAGCTCATGTATACCTGGACATTTCAGTTGCCACTACCATTATTCTGGTATAGGACACCATACTTGAGCAGATAAGGAGTACAACCAACGTGTTCCAACCAGAAGATATAGCCCTCTAATCGACTCAACTTTTAATCTCAGATTAAAAATTATGTTTTTAATTGTTTTCTTTGCCTACTTTGGACATTTTAATGGAGAATTTCTTCATGCTCCAATCAGAATAAGTGCTGCTCTTCGTATAAACACAATGTATTTTTTTCAGTAAATCCATAGTTTCCCAAAGCCTATATCAGAAGACCTTTTAGAGTATTGCTCTTGAAAGAAGAGATAAATCTGAAAATTTTAAATACCTAATTAAATATTCCTAGTTGCAAAAGTATTGATAGAGTGTTTAGATAAAAGTAAAATAAGAAAAAAATAAACAATAATAACATAGAAAATTTAATAAATTTCTCTTTTGCAAGAAAGAAAGAGGAAAACTAACATCAAGGAAACAATGACTAAAAGTTAGAGGCATGAACGTTTGAACTGATATTACAAATGCCCTGAGATTTTTTATTTTTCCTAATACCCCAAAGAAGTGAAGTGAAGTCACTCAGTCATGTCTGACTCTTTGCGACCCCATGGACTGTAGCCTACCAGGCTCCTTTGTCCATGGGATTTTCCAGGCAAGAGTACTGGAGTGGGTTGCCATTTCCTTCTCCAGGAGATCTTCCCAACTCAAGGATTGAACTCAGGTCTCCCGCATTGCAAGCAGACACTTTACTCTCTGAGCCATCAGGGCCTTGCCCCAAGGGCTCTATTTAATTCTGACACTTGGGCAGCAAAAGTGGCTGAGGGTCTATAGGAAGCAGAGACTCAGAAGTGGAATATCAGCATCAAGCAAGGGCTTAAAAACAAACACCATACTCTCCTATAAAGGATGACCAAGACACATTCCACTATTGGCACAGGGAGCAGACAATGATTTTGATTCTCACTGACTTAATATAAATAAATATATATATACATATCCATATATATGTGTAACATATATATGGATATATATATACCTCAAAGTTTTATCTAAAAATGTAAACTCCAATTCTGTTCTTTCAATTTGTGTGTGATCCAAATTAATTTTACCTGTATGTTTCAGAAAATAAAAAAAGAAAAAAATAATACAAAACTTGGTCCCAGGGTTGTGATTCATTCAGGTTCTATCAGAGCAAATACAAACTCCTTTAGGAAAACAATCCAACAGTTAGTGCCCCACAGGATACATATTATAAATCATATTACCCACATTTAATATTGCTCCAGTTACAGTTCACCAAAAGCAAGATTTTAGGGGAAAAAGGAAAAATTTCAGTTGGAAAACTCCAGATACTAAGAAAATATTGTTTAAAGTTATTAAATAAATATGTCTCAAATGATGATTGAAGTAATTGGGCTTTAAAGAAAATCATAATGCAATGTGGGTAAAATATTGGCATGTTGAGGTAATTTAAATATAATTTTATATCTGAAAAATATATTAATTGTAGTTAGTAATACTAAGTGTCAAATGGAAGTTTAGATGCAGATGAAAAGAGAATGTATAAATAGAAATACTGATGTGGGAAAATTACCCAAAGTATAGCACAAAGACATGAAAATTATAAGGCAGAGGTTATGAGAAAAAAAGAGTAAATTGAGAAAGTCTAATTTGCATATAATATGAGTGATAATAGGAAGATTAGAGAAAATATGTTTAGAAATATTGAATAAAATTTTATCAGAACTTATGAAAGACTCCAAATTTCAGGAGGTAAATCTAGTTGAGAAAAAGAAAATCAATGTGATTCCACACCTAGACACATGGTAGAGAAATTGTAGACTTCCAAAAACAAATTCCTAAAAGCTACTAAAAAAGTAAAGACAGATTACCTACAGTAGAAGAATAATTATCCTTAGATGGCCTTCTGAAAAGTAAAAATAAGGTTCAGATGACATTGGATTATATTTACAGCACTTAAAAAAATATTACCAAACTAACAATGTATACCCACCTAAAAATAAGAAAATTATATATATTTCATGTAAAATTAAGGAAATTTACCATTGAAAGATCTTCAAGCCAAAAAAAAAAAAATAAAATTAAAGGTTTATTTCTGGAAGAGGTAAATTAAACTCAGAAGGAAGGATTAATATGCAAGATACAATGAGAATATTTTGGACAACTCTAAGTACTTATGATGTAAAACAATGACAAAATATTATTACTAATAAGAGTTTTTTGAGGTAGAAATAAAGATAAAGCTAATAATATGGTAGACAACCATTTATGTTCATTAAGGAAGAGAAGTTGAGTATGTTAGATAGCATGTAAAGTACTTTAATATATTTTAAAGACAGTACCTAAAAATGGAAACATCATATACAACCTTCAAAATTGTGAATAAGGAAAAGAAATTGAAGGATAACTTCATGGAGTCATGTCCAACTCTGCGATCCCGTGGACTGCAGCATGCCAGGCTTCCCTGTCCATCACCAACTCCTGGAACATGCTCAAACTCTAGTCCTTTGCATTGGTTATGCTATCCAACTATCACATCCTCTGTCATCTCCTCATCCTGCCTTTAATCTTTCCCAGCATTGGGGACTTTTCCAATGAATCAGTTCTTTGTATCAGGTGGCCAAAGTATTGGAGTTTCAGCTTCAGCATCAGTCCTGCCAATGAACACCTAGGACTGATCTCCTTTAGGATGGACTGGTTGGATCTCTTTGCATTCCAAGGGACTCTTAGGAGTCTTCTCCAACATCACAGTTCAAAAGCATCAATTCTTTGACACTCAGCTTTCTTTATGGCCCAATTCTGACATCCATACATGACTACTGGAAAAACCATAGCTTTGACTATAAAGACCTTTGTTGGTAAAATAATGTCTCTGCTTTTTAAAATGCTTTCTAGGTTTGTCATAACTTTTCTTCCAAGGAGAAAACATCTTTTAATTTCATGGCTGCCATCACCATCTGTAGTGATTTTTGGAGCCCAAGAAAATAAAGTCTGTTACTGTTTCAATTGTTTCCCCATCTATTTGCTATGAAGTAATGGGACTGGATGCCATGATCTTTGTTTTTTGGTTTTGTTTTTTTTTTGTTGTTTTGTTTTGTTTTTAATTTTATTTTATTTTTAAACTTTACAATATTGTATTAGTTTTGCCAAATATAGAAATGAATCTGCCACAGGTATATATGTGTTCCCCATTCTGAACCCTCCTCCCTCCTCCCTCCCCATACCATCCCTCTGGGTCATCCCAGTGCACCAGCCCCAAGCATCCAGTATCGTGCATCGAACCTGGACTGGCATCTCGTTTCATACATGATATTATACATGTTTCAATGCCATTCTCCCAAATCTTCCCACCCTCTCCCTCTCCCACAGAGTCCATAAGACTGTTCTATACATCAGTGTCTCTTTTGCTGTCTCGTACACAGGGTTAAGGGTTATTGTTACCATCTTTCTAAATTCCATATATATGCGTTAGTATACTGTATTGGTGTTTTTAGGCCAACTTTTTCACTCTCCTGTTTCACTTTCATCAAGAGGCTCTTTAGTTCCTCTCTGCTTCCTGCCATAAGGGTGGTGTCATCTGCATATCTGAGATTATTGGTATTTCTCTCATTATATTGATTCCAGCTTGTGCTTCATCCAACCCGGCATTTCGCGTGATGTACTTTGCATATAAGTTAAATAATCAAGGTAACAGTATACAGCCTTGACTTACTCCTTTCCCAATTTGGAACCAGTCCATTGTTCCATATCTGGTTCTAACTGTTGCTTCTTGACCTGCATACAGGTTTCTCAGGAGGCAGTAAGATGGTGTGGTATTCCCATCTCTTTAAGAATTCTCTACAGTTTGTTCTGATCCACACAGTTAAAGGCTTTAGCCTAGTGAATGAAGCAGAAGTAGATGTTTTTCTGGAATTCTCTTGCTTTTTCTAGGATCCAGCAGATATTGGCAATTTGATCTCTGGTTCCTCTGCCTTTTCTAAATTCAGCTTAAACGTCTGGATGTTCTCACTTCACATACTGTTGAAGCCTGGCTTGGAGAATTTTGTGGGTTACTTTGGTAGCATGTGAGACGAGTGCAATTTTGCGGTAGTTTGAGCATTCTTTGGCATTGACTTTCTTTGGGATTGGAATGAAAACTGACCTTTTCCAGTCCTGTGGCCACTGCTCAGTTTTCCAATTTGCTGGCATATTGAGTGCAGCACTTTCACAGCATCATCTTTTAGGATTTGAAATAGCTCAGCTGGCATTCATCACCTCCACTAGCTTTGTTCTTAGTGATGCTTCCTGGAAGTTAAAAAAGAACAAGCAAAGAAGATGTATCACAATGAGCAGTCACAGAATAGAAGGATAAGAATAAAATCAAACAGATTAGTAATTACATTTTAAAAGATTAAATTCACCATTATTTAATTATAGATTTTCTGACACTTTTCATTTATTTCCAAATTTATGAATAAATTGCAGAGAATTATTGAAGGAAAACCTTGGTTACAAATTGTGTATTATTTTATACCATCAGAGTTCTCAGTATTTCTTAATGAACTTAAATACTCTTCCTCATCTCTCGTTATTTTCCTTGGGTCTGATTATTTTACCTAGGTAAAGTTGAGTCATGTTTCAACAAAGATAAATTAAGGTTAAAAAAAAAAAGAAAGAAAGGAAAATGGCAGAAGGATAAGGCTTTAAAAAGGAGAATGAGGCTAAATTGATGGATACCAAAAACAAATTAGAAGAGAGAGATGGCAACATTAACAGAGAAATAAAGAGAAAATGAAAATAAAAACAAAAATGAAAGGGAATGACAAAAAGAAAGCAAGAATATAGTAATTAGATGTTTTAAGAAAAAGGCAGTATAAATATGTGCTCAGATATTTGACAAATATAAGTAACTTTTGAAAAATTCTTCTACCTTGAAACCATGAAATGAATTACCTAGCATTTAAAACAAAAATTGCCTTGACATTTTGTTGATAGAAATGTAGAAATGCAGCAATAAAAGTGAGTATGGTATCTTCTATTGAATTTTATAGATTTCTAAATGTCTCAATTCTATTTTCTGAAATTACATGTGAAGTATATATACTTCACATATAATTCTTGAAGAAATACATATACATATTATTCTTGAAGAAATAATTAGTTTTACCTTGAAATTTAATAGTATTATGTAAAGATTCTTCCCCTAAGTTATTCAAGATTATGATATAGTTAAGAATAAAGTCTCATTTTATCAGTATAGTATTCTAGAAAATATTGTCTTCCTGCAAAATTATGTCTACAAGTACCTATTAAATAACATGAAATACAAATATATACTTTAATTAACTTCTATTTTTTTATATTACAGGCAATTAACATTTATTCTCCAAGGGATAATTTTCAAAGAACTGTTCTTTGATTTGTTATCCCTCCATTTATATGCACTGGTATTGCTACCCATTACATTTTTTCAGCTTTATAGAGATATAATTGACATATAAAATTATAAGATATTTAAATATATAATGTGATGGTTTGATTAACATATTCCTTATGAAAGTTTTCTTCTTATCTAATTAACACATCTATCACCTCACATATTTACCATTTTTGTTTGTTTTCTTGGTAATAATGGTTAAGTTCTAATCTCTCAGTAAATTTTAATTATATAATACACTTTATCAACTGCAGTCACCATGTAATACATTAGGACCTCAGATCTTATTCATGTTAATTTGGAAGTGTTTACCCTTTCACCAACCTCTCCCCATTTCCCCCAACTCCCAGAACCTGGTAACTACTTTTCTTCTCTCTGTTTTTGTGAGTTTTATTTTTTTTTTTAAGATTCTGTGTGTAAATGATAACATGCAGTATTCACCTTTCTCTGTCTTATTTTGTGTGATCAGATGCTTAGTCAGGTCAGACTCTTTGCAACCCATGGACTGTAAGCCACCAGATTCTGTCCATGGGTTTCTCCCGGCAAAGATATTGAAGTGGGTTGCTATTTCTTCCTCCAGGGGATCTTCCCAACCCAAGGATTGAACCTGCACCTCTTATGTTTCCTGAATTGGCAAGTGGATTCTTTACCACTAGCGCCACCTGGAAAGTCCTGTCTTATTTTATGTAGCATAATAAATGCCCTTCATGTTCATCCATGTTCTTATAAATGAAAAGATTTATTTCTATTTTACAGCTCAATAGTACCTTGTTGTATACATATGTTTATATATATGTAATATATCTTTATCCATTCATCCATGGACACTTAGGTTGTTTCCATATTTTAACTATTGTAAATTATGTTTTAGTGAGCATGGGAGTGCATATATTTCTTCATTATCCTGTTTTCATATTTTGAGTATGACAGAGAAATGGAATTGCTGGATCATATGGCAGTTCTACTTTTAATTTTTGGAGGAGCTTCCATATTGTTTTCCATAATGGATGTACTTGTTTACATTCTTATCAACAGTGTACAAAGGTTTCCTTTACTCAACATCCTTGCCAGCATTTGTTATCTTTTATCACTTTGATAATAGACATCTTGACAGATGTGAGATGATATCCCATTTTGTTTTTGAATTTCATTTTTCTAATGATCAGTAGGCTTCCGTGGCATCTCAGTAGGAGAGAATCCACCTTCAGTGCAGGAGATGCAGGAGACGTGGATTTGATTCCTGGGTTGGGTAGATCCCCTGAAAGAGGAAATGGCAACCCATTCCAGTATTATTGCATGGAAAAATCCCATGGATGGAGGAGCCTGATGGGCTACAGTCCATGGGGTTGCAAAGAGTCAGATCTTTTTTACGTATCTACTGGCCATTTGTATGTCTTATTGATACAATTTCTTTGCCCATATTTTAGTTGGATTTTTTTTTAATTTTTAGTTGTAAATGTTTCTTATATATTTTGGATAATAGACACATACTGGATATGTGGTTTGCAAATATTTTTTTCCATTCCAAAGATTAACTTTTCATTTTTTTGTTTTTTTGGTGACTTCTTTACTGTGGAGAAGTGTTTTCCTTTGATGTAGTCACACTTGTTTGTTTTTGCTTTTGTTCCTTTTAATTTTGTAAATATAAAAAAATCATTGCCAAAACCAATGTCAAAGAAATGATGTTTTCTTCTAGAAGTTGAGCTATTAAAGGTCTTATGTTCAAGACTTTAATCCATTTTGAGTTGATTTTGTATATGATATATCATAAAAGTTACTTTCATTCTTTTGCATATTGTCATTCAAATTAGCTTAGCACCATTTATTGATGAAGCCATGCTTTCCCCATTGTATATTCTTTGCTTCTTTATTGTAAATTAATTGACTATATATATATAAGGGTTTATTTCTGGGCTTTTTATTCTTTTCCATGATCTATTTGTCTAAAGAATATTTAAGAGCTAATTTTTTAAAAGTTTCCAAGTTTAAATAACTCAAGACAAACAAAGATGAATTTATGAAATAGATGGGCATAGAAGATGTTAATTAATTTGATATAATATTTAGAATGAACCAGGAAATCATGTGCTTTTGCTTGTATTGCTCCTAATATCAATTACATAAGGGAAATTGACATCTGCCAAGTATAAAATAATTTTAGTATCATATGATATCATAATACTATTTACAGTTTCTTGAATAAAGAGAATAGTTGACCCAGAGATGCTATAAGTTAAATAAGCATTCCTGAGTTAAGCATCTCATCAGTAGGAACTAAATATAGCTGAATTTGGACACTTACTGTGTTGAAAAATTTTCCAGGGGCATGGGGACCTTAGGTTCTTAACTGCTTCAAAAGAAAATGGGAAGGTAAAGACCCAATTTTATGAATTTTAAACCAATTGTCTAGGATTTCATTTTGGATTCATATCTTACAACTCTTTTAGATACATTTGACCTCTTCAGACATTAATTATTAACTCTCCATAAAAGCAGACATTTTACTTCTTGCACTTTTATTTTTAAGCAGCTTGTAGAGCATCATAGGAAACCCATAACCCCTTCCACTTCACCCACACAAACAGCATCATAGGAGACTCACTTGCTCACTTGAGCTACACAAAGCTTGTTATTGCCTAAGGTAGTCAAGAGTGATTGGTTTACTCCTGAAAGCTTTACCTAAACAGTTGCAGAATGAATGTTAACTTTGATCAATGTACTGTTCTGCAAAGAACATTCATGGGTCAGTCATGCTGGCACAGCCTTAAGGCAGATACTATCCTTTACACAGAAATATCTGAAAGGGCATCTTGATGTAAATGTCTTTTGCTATGAATATATCCCTCATATAACGTATAATCAGATATGTCCCTGACTTGGAGGTTATTTATTATGTGAAGGATAGCAGTGCTGATGGTGAAAGTATCTGAAAATGAAAAGAATCTTTTACACACATGACTGAGATGTTCACTTTCAAAATATCATTAAATCATGATTGTTCTGTGAAGAAGTTGCAATGTGATTTAGCCAAGAGTAAAAATCACAGTTAATTCTTTTAAAAAAGAAGCACCAACATTTAAGGTTTTATTTTTTTCTCAGGGGCAAATATAACACACATATATACTTCTCACATACACACATATATACACACAAACACATACAAACCATAGACAGATATATGTATATCTGTTTATATACACACAAACACAGAAAACCTTGAATTTTAATTGAGAAAAGAAGGCATTAAGCTACAAAGATGTTGAAGGATCTCTTTTTTAATTGGATCAAATAGCTAAGTTGGGGAATTCTCTGAATTTTGGATTTGGTTTTGATAGTTGTCTAAAGTCTACTTTTTGGCCTTAATTTTGTTCTTAGCTTTATGAAGTCTGCACTGCCAAATTCCTTTTTAAATATCACTTCTGATATCTAGTGATGAATAATCAATATAACTGTATCAGTAATAGAAACATATATAGGTCATTAGGATTTAGTGTTAAAACTAGAATATTTCCTGCAATTGGTTTGAATATATGTGCCCCCTTATCCCCAAATTCATATGTTGACACCCTCAATTTTGTGGTATTTGGAGATGGAGCCTTTGGAAAGTAATTAAGTAATAAGGGTGGAATCCTCATGTTTGGCAGTAAAGTTTTTATAAGAGACCAGAAAGCTTTCAATAGCTGACTCTCTTTCTGCCTTATGAGGACACAGCTAAAAGACAGCTCTCTGTAAACCAGGAAGAGGTTAATCACTGAGAACATGAGTGTGTTGAAAACCTGATTTCAAACTTCCAGCCTCCAGAACTGTGCAAAAAAAAAAAAAAAAAATTTGGTTGAGGCATCCAGTCTATGGTAGTTTGTTCTAACAACTCAAAATGACCAAGATATTCACATTGAAATATAGACAATCATTCTATATGTAAATTGGAGTGAAAATATCCTTACAGAATCTATAGTTTGAAATTCTTTCAGTAACTGAACTTTTTAAAATGCATGCATCATTGCAAGATGAAAATGTTTCAAAAGTTAATGATGATTGTAAAAAAAAAAAAAAAGTTAATGATGATTGTGTGTTTTACCTACAAATTGTTTAATAGCTTTCAAATAGTTAAATAAAATTTAAATAAAATAGACAGACACTTAAACTGTATGAATAATTTCCCCCTTTACCATGGAGATTCTATTTAAAGTCTCAAAGTGATATTGGGATACTGGGAAAGCACATCAGCCAGATAACTTAGGAATGAGAATGTTACATGTTTTTCAAGCCAATAATTTTCAGAGTATTATTCTGAGAATTCCTCACAGAAAAATTATTTTTTTTTTGGTGTTAATATATAACACATTTAAACATGATTTCTAAGCTATTTTAGCAATGAAATGGTAATGACAATTAATATTATAGTATTATAGGTTCATTTTTCATCCCTAAATTTTGTACTACGATGGTGATTTTGGCTTTGATCTCTGCTTCAGCCAAGTATCCATTTTATACTAGGCTAAGTGGTAAAGCTCCACAGTAATAGTATCATCGATCTACCTATTTTTTTAACCTCTCTTGATGAATTCTAAATGAGGATGTTAGTCCGAGGGTATAAGATTTGCACCATAATTCCTAAGCTCATTTTAATAATTTTTTGAGAAGAATCAGTGCTGAACATTTTAAAAGTCAGAATGTATGTGGCTATTAGCATTCAGAGTATTGAGGCTAGAAGGTTAGATTAAATTTTATTTGCTTGTCAGTTCACAATGAGCAGTCAAACAAATAAATAATACAAAATACCAATCTGAGAGAAACTAAGTCACATATGCCAGGAGGGTTAAAGTATTCAGAGCACTGTTCCAGAATGTACTCTCAGATTCTCATATTGGGGCTCATGAAATGGTGAGACTTTACATGTTTCAAAAGTATGATCTTAAGTGTTATTCCTCATGGACCAAACACATGTGTCTCTTAGATTTTGGTGAATATTACTAAAAGGAAAAAGAAGTAAAAATGCTATTGTTTTATGAGGTTATCAACACCAGGGATCATCGTGGAGACCTGCTTTTCTGAATTTAACATTACTGTGTCAGAGTGGCCCCGACATGCATAGTTAAAGTGTGGGCACCTTTATAGCTTACTAGTCTTATCACACTCTTTTTCATGTCCATGGAGAAAAGTCAGGTAGAAAAAAAATAGCAAATGCCTGACATGCTCTCATTTAAGAAACAGAGTTATAAGGTGAAGGTAGTCTAATGTTCAGTAGAAAGGAATTTCTTGATCCTTCACTTTGGAGAAAACCAGTGCTTGCATATCCTGCTCATAAATGTGGTACATTTGAAAACAACACAAAATCTACTGACATTATAAAGCACCTTGAAAGTAAATTGTTTTGCCTAAAGAAGTTTGCAAATAGGGGAAGCATTAATTAGTAAGAAGGCAGGGCAATGCAACAGAGGGCCTCAAGAGAGACCTTCTCATCCCATGAGCCAAGGAACGCATCACCCTGCCGTTTTTATTTCAGGAAAAGATGACTAAATTTTCATGGCTGAAGGGTAGTCAAGGCTAAAGGGTGTATGGCTGGGTTGCTATGCTTGAAGTACCTCTGAGCTGAATTCTTAAATTCTAGAAAATGAGGTTGCAGAATACATACGCAAACATGCCCATAAATACTGTATGTGTATATACAAAATCAGTATTGCAGAGAACCCGTGTATTTGAAGGCTGACATTTTTAACATATGTATATTTTTTCATATGCAGGATATTAGAGTTGTTGAGATTTACTTCCTTGGTTTTGACCTATCTTTTATATAGCAGCCAGGTATGCAGGCACCATTATCTACAGAATAAAATAAAATGTCTTAATGTGACAGTGTTCATGTTTCACCCCTACCTTTTCTTTCAGACTTCATCTAGACATACTTTGATGCTTTGTTCTTATCTCTCCCTTAGACTTAACTATCTGCCTCATCCTTTCCACCCATAGACTGTCTATAAATCCTTCAAGATTCAGAACAAGCATTTCTTCCTATAAGAAACATTCCCAAATACCTCCTGTCATAAATGAATACTCTTTCTTTTCCCAGATTAACAATGTGCTCATTTTTGTTTCTGCCCTGTGCTGTAGTGGGACAAGAATCATCTGTGTTTCAAGGTCAAACAACACTGCAACAGTTACCCAGGTTAAGATGACTGTTATCTGTTTCTGGTATCACTACACGATTATTCTTAACTAGCTCTCTTGGATGAAATGTTGCTCCTTCTAACAATTCATTTTCTACCCTAGTAGTTCTCAACTGTTAGTCTATAGCATGAAGTATAATTCAAACTCTCCATAGGCTGTGTCACCAGATTTTAATGAATATGTGAGTTTTATTTTAACTAGAGCTTTATAAATAAACTGTTAGAATAGTTTGACAAGATGCTGAGCAGAGTAGGACACATAAAACTGGGGTGCAGCTTGCTCCAAGTCATAATATAATGTGGGATTTATTCCGGAGGAAAATCTAGTGTATACTAAAACATGTAAAAACAATTTGTCTTCTATAAAGTAGGAGAACTAAAGCAGAGACACAGAAATGAAGGGCGGCTAATGAATCAAATTCAGTCTGGATGCCTTTCTAGACACTTTAGAGCATTGTTACACCAGCCTAATGTCAGAGTCATAATCGTTAGTTGTTTGTGTTGGTTTTCAGACTTACACTGCCTTCATGTGTGTCTCAACATTTTTGATGTATGTTCACAGTCCCCCCTTGCTCAACAGTGAATTCAAGGTGCTCTTTCATCAAATGTTTCATCTTAATTCTTTTAATGAGAAACCCAATCTGAACTGATTAGTTTCATTTAAGGTGAAACTTACACATTTTGATGGAGGAGATATCTTCATGTATTTTTTTTTTTTTTTGTAGTATGTTGCTTCAGATCCTTCTGAGAATCTTATATAATATCAAGGGCATTTACCTTATTACTTTTCCAGAAGTCCAATATATTCTGCATGCTAAATCTTTTCTGGTCCTAAGGATTTCACTGAGAGATTATGGCCTTGTATTTTAAATTCGTCTCTCAAAACAAACATTCAGAATGGCTGATGTTCACAGAAATTTTCCAATAACCAAATCTGACTCTGCCTCTCTGCTCCTTTAAACTCTTAGTATCTCTTCATAGTCCTCAAGATTCAAGCTCCTCAATCCAGCACAGGTGATCCTTTCTGATTTTGCCTCTGTTAACATCTCCATCTTCCACTCCTACTCCAGTCATACTGAAGCTTTCAGAAATTGCCCATGCTCTTTTGTAACTACTGCTTTCCACATTTTTATTTCTCAGCCTGATATATTTTTTCCACTGTACCCAGTTTGTTAAGGCCTACCAAATCTTGTGTTATCGGTATAGTTTTCTTACCCCTTAATACTTAGCTTGTTGTCACTTTGATAGGCTCCATTCTATCTTGCATTTTCTCCAGCTGTACCATTATTCTATACTATACATTTTAATTTCCTGTTAACTGTACTCTACTTACTCCTGTTTTATTTATCTTTAAAGGATGGTGGCCTCTCTGTATTCTTAGTTCTTAGTAGAATAGACAAATGATAAATATTTGTTCAATAACTGCATTCAAAACGAATAAAACATAACTTTTTAATTGAATGTAGCTCTGAGAGGAGATAATATTTGTTGATTTTTGATGATATTGGTTGGGATATGTAGAGAGATTTGATAAATCTAACATCTTCAACGAATAGGCTGTTTTTAGCTATTCCTCTAAAATTTCAAATAATCAAGTCTGTTTTTAATGAATCATATTTTAAAATTCCTATATGCAAATTATTGATGAGTACCTGAAATAAAAGCACCAGATATTGTTGATGAAAAATAGCTCATGTACTTTATAAACCAGAAATGTGGATGATGACATTGATATTTGATAAGAAAATTAATGCCTGACAGTTTCTTCATAGTTATATTAATAGTTTAATCCTTTCTATTTTAATCAAATGGAATTTTTAAGTGGGTTTATTATTCATTAGTTATTGATAATTTATTAGTTTATCACTAAGTTTTTAGGGGAGTATGAATAGGAAGACAGTACTGATTAGACTTCTGTTTTATAATAGCTTGGAAGATGCAGTGTTAGAAAAAAAGCACATTTTTTAGAGGCAAATAATTTTATTTTTTCTTTTTTTAAATTTTATTTTATTTTTAAACTTTACAAATTGTATTAGTTTTGCCAAATATCAAAATGAATCCGCCACAGGTATACATGTGTTCCCCATCCTGAACCCTCCTCCCTCGTCCCTCCCCATACCATCCCTCTGGGTCGTCCCAATGCACTAGCCCCAAGCATCCAGTATTGTGCATCGAACCTGGACTGGCAACTCGTTTCATACATGATATTATACATGTTTCAATGCCATTCTCCCAAATCATCCCACCCTCTCCCTCTGCAACAGAGTCCATAAGAAAAACACCAATACAGTATACTAACACATATATATGGAATTTAGAAAGATGCTAACAATAACCCTGTGTACGAGACAGCAAAAGAGACACTGATGTATAATTTTCTTGATTATTCTTTTAATTAGATAGAATTTCAAACTTAAATTTGTAATAACAGTAAAGAGTAAAAGGAATTCCACTCTACTTTTTACCCAGGTTCAGTAATTGTACTACATACACATATACACACTTTTTTTTTTTTTCCTGAACCAAGTAAGTTGGAGACACCATGTGTCTTTTACCCTAAATAATTTTAAGTGAAATTCCTGCAAAAAAGGACGTTTTCTCATATAGCTACAATGCAGTTGATGAAATCAGGAAATTCCATATTGATATATTATGATTATCTAATCCATACTCCATGGCTGCCAAGGTGGTTCAGTGGTAAAGAATCTGCCTGTAAGGCAGGAGATGTGGGTTAGATCCCTGGGTTGGCAAGATCCCATGGAGAAGGAAATGGCAACCCACTCCAGTATTCTTGCCTGGGAAATCCCATGGACAGAGAAACCTGGTGAACTACAGTCCCTGGAGTCACAAAAGAGTCAGACAGGGCTTTGTGGCTAAACAAACAAAGCAATCCATACTTCATATTTGAATGTTAAAAATCATCCTAATAATGCTTTACAGATGTTTTTTCCAGATCTAAGATCAAATTGAAGTTTATGTGCACTCTTCAGTTGTCACATCTTTTTAGTCTCCTTTAATCTGGATCAATTTTCAACTTTTCTTTCTTTTATGACCTTAAAATTTTGAAGCATAAAATCCATTTATTTTGTAGGATGTCTTTCAGTTTGGGATTTTTCTGACGTTTCCTCATGATTTGATTTATGGTTAGGTAATTTTGGCAAGAATACCACAGATGTGATGTTGTCTCCTTCTCATTACATCATATCAAGAGACACATGGCATGGTTTGTTTGAATATTGATAAGGCTCTATTAACAAAGTTAAGTAATTTCTCTATCCAGTGAACATTTTTTGTAGACCCATATCTAGTTTGAGTAACATGCATATCTATGCATGTTCCTGTTTTCAACATTTCACCTAATCAGATTTCAGTTGAGATTACAAATAATTGGAAAAAAGAGAAGACTTTTAAGGAGTTTCATGTATCAGTACAAAGAGAGACATTTAAAGCAAAAAATTTGAATAGAATTCAATAATTATTTTAAGCCTATATTCTTAAAGGTTTCCTAATGACTCTTTCAGAAGAATTTTCTTCCTATTATGCCCATCTATAGCAGCATAATGTCAAAGGGAGACTGCATGATTTGATGTCTGAAGTTCTGAATTCTAATCTGTGCCCTCTAATCTGTAAGAGATGATGGCTTAAATACAATGCATTCACTCCTGTCATATCTGTTAAATGAGGATGATAATCATGTCCTTACTAAATAGGTCCTATTTATAGAGAATATATTTGTGAAAACTTGGAAATCTGTAAATACTACACTGACATAAGATGGTATTATATATTTTGGTAAATATAATACAGAAGTTTCAGTGGTCAAACAATACAGACAGTGGAACTAAATTCTCTGTAGGATGGTGATAAATATCAACTATATATTTGTGAAAGTATGCTTAAACTGATAACTTACACATACAGACATCTATGATAATTTCATTGCCTTGTCAGTATTATTAGTTTTGAGAAGAAACTATGCCATCTTTTTTGTATGTCCTTCAGAGTGCCCTTCAGTGGATTATACTGAGTGATTTTGTTCATATTATTGATTACATGTTCAGAAAACTATGAGCTACAATAGCTGCATGCATGAAATCTCATGTTAGCAAAATACTTTTTAAATGTTTCTAGACCTTAACTTATGATATACTTCAATATTCCTCTTACTGTATTTGGACACAAAATGCATATAGGCAGAGGATCAGTGAGTGGGTGGAGGACCTGGCTTCTTACCCACTGTGTGGTCTTATAGAAGTCACTTCTCCTCTTTAGACTTAAGTTTTCCATGGGTATCTTTCCAAGTGGCACAGTGGTAAAGAATCTGCCTGCCAATGCAAGAGATGCAAGAGAAGTGGGTTCAGTCCCCGGGTCCAGAAAATCCTCTGGAGAAGGAAATGGATCCAGTATTCTTGCCTGAAAAATGTTATGGAGAGAGAAGTCTGGTAGGCTACCGTCCACAGGGTTGCAAAGACATGGCTGAGCATGTATGCATGGTTTCTTTCTGTACATTATGTTATATGTTCTTTTAAAATATCTCAACTGCTTACTTTTGTCTGTTTTTGCCTCTGACTTAAATGAATTCAAGGAAAAGAATATCTTGAAAATATGTTTAAAATGTATGTTATTAACTTAAAAACTTAATAAGAAAACAAATGAAAGCAAGTAATCTGGCACATAACTGTTTTTGTTGTTTTACAAATTCATAAGCAATAATAAGGATGAAAAAGTTACATTCTCTAGGATGTTTGCATTAGTCATCTTTTCATCTTTTCCCACTTGTTCTTTTTTGGTCTCTCAAAACAGTAGTTACTCATGTGTCATTGAAAAGATCTGAAATGTTCATAAATGATAGTAAATAGTTTACTAACTGTGACCACATCCAATTTAGCCTTGAGTAAGAGCATTTTAACCTTGGCAAACACTGAACACTATTTCCTGTTAGCTTCAAAAAGCATACTTAAAGCCAGTTCCTTAGATAGTTTCCTCAGCTTTCTTGGCTTCTGAAGAGAGTACAATTTATTGATGACTCTGCCCATGACTACACATCCAGTGTCTGTGTTCTCAGAAACAACATTTTAGCTGCCTGGGTCTTTGGTAATCACACATAATAATCTTGTTTGAGTAATTTCTCAACAGCATGAGAGCAGAGTATCTGATCTATAGCGTTTTATTAAGACCAATTTCTCCAGTCAGTCCTCTCTAGACCAGTAGTACTTGGTAAGTATTATTAAATCACCATTATCATGACAGTAAGACAATTTAAGAAAGTGGTAAACAGGATAAAAAGCCAAATGTCTCATGCCCAGGAAGTACTGAAGGGTCCTGACTGATATCGTATCCAGGGCTAAACGAATGTATAACTTGAGATCAATATGCCTTATTGAGTAAAAACTATCCTTTACACTAAAGAACATGCTCAGTTCAGTTGAGTTCAGTGACTCAGTCGTGTCCGACTCTTTGCAACCCCATGAATCGCACCATATCAGGCCTCCCTGTTCATCACCAACTCCTGGAGTTCACTCAGACTCATGTCCATCGAGTCAGTGATGCCATCCAGCCATCTCCTCCTCTGTCGTCCCCTTCTCCTCCTGCCCCCAATCCCTCCCAGCATCAGAGTCTTTTGCAATGAGTCAACTCTTCGCATGAGGTGGTCAAGTACTGGAGTTTCAGCTTTAGCATCATTCCTTCCAAAGAAATCCCAGGGCTGATCTCCTTCAGAATGGACTGGTTGGATCTCCTTGCAGTCCAAGGGAATCTCAAGAGTCTTCTCCAACACCACAATTCAAAAGCATCAATTCTTTGGCGCTCAGCCTTCTTCGCAGTCCAACTCTCACTGGAAAAACCATAGCCCTGACCAGAAGGACCTTTGTTGGCAAAGTAATGTCTCTGCTTTTGAATATGCTGTCTAGGTTGGTCATAAATTTTCTTCCAAGGAGTAAGTGTCTTTTAATTTCGTGGCTGCAGTCACCATCTGCAGTGACTTTGGAGCCCAGAAAAATAAACTCTGACACTGTTTCCACTGTTTCCTCATCTATTTCCCATGAAGTGATGGGACTAGATGCCATGATCCTTGTTTTCTGAATGTTGAGCTTTAAGCCAACTTTTTCACTCTCCACTTTCACTTTCATCAAGAGGCTTTTTAGTTCCTCTTCACTTTCTGCCATAAGGGTGGTATCGTCTGCATATCTGAGGTGATTGATATTTCTCCTGGCAATCTTGATTCCAGCTTGTGCTTCTTCCAGTCCAGCGTTCCTCATGATGTACTCTGCATATAAGTTAAATAAACAGAGTGACAATATACAGCCTTGATGTACTCCTTTTCCTACTTGGAACCAGTCTGTTGTTCCATGTCTAGTTCCAATTGTTGCTTCCTGACCTGCATACATGTTTTTCAAGAGGCAAGTCAGGTGGTCTGATATTCCCATCCCTTTCAGAATTTTCCGCACTTTATTATGATCCACACAGTCAAAGGCTTTGGCATAGTCAATAAAGCAGAAATAGGTGTTTTTCTAGAACTTTCTTGCTTTTTCCATGATCCAGCAGATGTTGGCAATTTATCTCTGGTTCAGTTCAGTTCAGTCGCTCAGTCGCGTCCGATCTTGAGACGCCATGAATCGTAGCACGCCAGGTCTCCCTGTCCATCGCCAACTCCCAGAGTTCACCCAGACTCATGTCCATCGAGTCAGTGATGCCATCCAGCCATCTCATCCTCTGTCGTCCCCTTCTCCTCCTGACCCCAATCCCTCCCAGCATCAGAGTCTTTTCCAATGAGTCAACTCTTCGCATGAGGTGGCCAAAGTACTGGAGTTTCAGCTTTAGCATCATTCCTTCCAAAGAAATCCCAGGGCTGATCTCCTTTAGAATGGACTGGTTGGATCTCCTTGCAGTCTAAGGGACTCTCAAGTGTCTTCTCCAACACCACAGTTCAAAAGCATCAATTCTTTGGTGCTCAGCCTTCTTCACAGTCCAACCCTCACATCCATACATGACCACAGGAAAAACCATAGCCTTGACTAGACGAATGTTTGTTGGCAAAGTAATGTCTCTGCTTTTGAATACGCTATCTAGGTTGGTCATAACTTTCCTTCCAAGGAGTAAGCGTCTTTTAATTTCATGACTAGTAACAGGCAAATTTGGCCTTGGAATATGGAATGAAGCAGGGCAAAGACTAATAGATTTTTGCCAAGAAAACGCACTGGTCATAGCAAACACCCTCTTCCAACAACACAAGAGAAGACTCTTAACATGGACATCACCAGATGGTCAACACCGAAATCAGATTGATTATATTCTTTGCAGCCAAATATGGAAAAGCTCAACAAAAACAAGACCAGGAGCTGACTGTGGCTCAGATCATGAACTCCTTATTGCCAAATTCAGACTTAAATTGAAGAAAGTAGGGAAAACCACTAGACCATTCAGGTATGACCTAAATCAAATCCCTTATGATTATACAGTATAAGTGAGAAATAGATTTAAGGGCCTAGATCTGATAGAAAGAGTGCCTGATAAACTATGAACAGAGGTTCGTGACATTGTACAGAAGACAGGGATCAAGACTATCCCCATGGAAAAAAATGCAAAAAAACAAAATGGCTGCCTGAGGAGGCCTTACAAATAGCTGTGAAAAGAAGAGAAGTGAAAAGCAAACAAGAAAAGGAAAGATATAAGCATCCGAATGCAGAGTTCCAAAGAATAGCAAGAAGAGATAAGAAAGCCTTTTTCAGCGACCAATGCAAAGAAATAGAGGAAACCAACAGAATGGGAAAGACTAGAGATCTCTTCAAAAAATTAGAGATACCAAGGGAACATTTCATGCAAAGATGGGCTCAATAAAGGACAGAAATTTTATGACCTAACAGAAGCAGTAGATATTAAGAAGAGGTGGTAGGAATACACAGAAGAACTGTACAAAAAAGATCTTTACAACCAAGATAATCATGATGGTGTGATCACTCACCTAGAGCCAGACACCCTGGAATGTGAAGTCAAGTGGGCCTTAGAAAGCATCACTATGAACAAAGCTAGTGGAGGTTATGGAATTCCAGTTGAGCTACTTCAAATCCTGAAAGATGATGCTATTAAAGTGCCTCACTCAATATGCCAGCAAATTTGGAAAATTCAGCAGTGGCCACAGGACTGGAAAAGTTCAGTTTTCATTCCAATCCCAAAGAAAGGCAATGCCAAAGAACATGCTAGCATGTAGTTATTTTTTATATTTGATTGGACAGGAAGACAAGCCACTGTACTGTGTTAAATATAACAAGAGGTCCGTCCATGGGATTTTCCAGGCAAGAATACTGGAGTGGGTTGCCATTTCCTTCTCCACTTAAATGAGTAATACTCTCTAAGTTCAAGAAATGTCTAATTCTGGAGAGGGAATTAGCCAATCACACCCACACAAACACATACAGCTGGTAATAAAGCCTATAATCAGAATTGGGATTATTTAGTTTAAATAAGTATAGGTAGGTGATGCCTACATAAAAAGGTAAAAATGGCTTTATGGATTGGGTGGCAAATGAGATGTGTCTAAAAGGATAGTGACACTGACTCTATTTATTGAGGAACATTCTATTTAACATGTACTAGGTCTATGGGTCTTGTAGGTCTTCATAGAACCGTTCAACTTCAGCTTCTTCAGCATTACTGGTTGGGGCATAGACTTGGATTACTGTGATATTGAATGGTTTGCCTTGGAAACGAACAGAGATCATTCTGTCATTTTTGAGATTGCATCCAAGTACTGCATTTCGGACTCTTTTGTTGATCATGATGGCTACTCCATTTCTTCTGAGGGATTCCTGCCTGCAGTAGTAGATATAATGGTCATCTGAGTTAAATTCACACATTCCAGTCCATTTCAGTTCGCTGATTCCTAGAATGTCGACATTCACTCTTGCCATCTCTTGCTTGACCACTTCCAATTTGCCTTGATTCATGGACCTGACATTCCAGGTTCCTATGCAATATTGCTCTTTACAGCATTGGACCTTGCTTCTATCACCAATCACATCCACAGCTGGGTATTGTTTTTGCTTTGGCTCCATCCCTTCATTTTTTCTGGAGTTATTTCTCCACTGATCTCCGGTAGAATATTGGGCACCTACTGACCTGGGGAGTTCCTCTTTCAGTATCCTATCATTTTGCCTTTTCATACTGTTCATGGGGTTCTCAAGGCAAGAATACTAAGTGGTTGGCCATTCCCTTCTCCAGTGGACCACATTCTGTCAGATCTCTCCATGATGACCCCCCCATCTTGGGTTGCCCCACGGGCATGGCTTAGTTTCATTGAGTTAGACAAGGCTGTGGTCCTAGTGTGATTAGATTGACTAGTTTTCTGTGAGTATGGTTTCAGTGTGTCTGCCCTCTGATGCCCTCTTGCAACATCTACCGTCTTACTTGGGTTTCTCTTTCCTTGGGCGTGGGGTATCGCGGCTGCTCCAGCAAAGCGCAGCCACTGCTCCTTACCTTGGACCAGGGGTATCTCCTCACCACAGCCCTTCCTGACCTTCAACGTGGGATAGCTCCTCTAGGCCCTCCTGCGCCCGCAGCCACGGCTCCTTGGACGTGGGGTTGGTCCTCCCAGCCGCCGCCCCTGGCCTTGAGCGTGGGGTTGCTCCTCCCGGCCGCCACCCCTGACCTAGGACACAGGGTAGCTCCTCTCTGCTGCCCGCCACCCCGCCCCCGACCTCAGAAGCATGGTAGCTCCTCTCAGCCGTTCCTGCGCCTTCGCAGTCTGACCTTTTAGAAAGTGAAGTCACTTAGTCATGTCCAACTCTTTACGACCCCATGAACTGTAGCCTACGAGGCTCCTCTGTCCATGGGATTTTCCAGGCAATAGTACCGGAGCGGATTGCCATTTCCTCCTCCAGGGGATCTTCCCGACCCAGGGATTGAACCTTTTAGAACTAACACCCAAAAAAGATGTCCTTTTCATTATAGGGGACTAGAATGCAAAAGTAGGAAGTCAAGAAACACCTGGAGTAACAGGCAAATTTGGCCTTGGAATACGGAATGAAGCAGGGCAAAGACTAATAGAGTTTTGCCAAGAAAATGCACTGGTCATAGCAAACACCCTCTTCCAACAACACAAGAGAAGATGTCTTCTACACAGGGACATCACCAAATGGTCAACACTGAAATCAGATTGATTATATTCTTTGCAGCCAAAGATGGAGAAGCTCTATACAGTCAACAAAAACAAGACCAGGAGCTGACTGTGGCTCAGATCATGAACTCCTTATTGCCAAATTCAGACTTAAATTGAAGAAAGTAGGGAAAACCACTAGACCATTCAGGTATGACCTAAATCAAATCCCTTATGATTATACAGTATAAGTGAGAAATAGATTTAAGGGCCTAGATCTGATAGAGTGCCTGATGAACCATGGAATGAGGTTTGTGACATTGTACAGAAGACAGGGATCAAGACTATCCCCACGGAAAAGAAATGCAAAAAACAAAATGGCTGTCTGGGGAGGACTTACAAATAGCTGTGAAAGAGGAGAAGCAAAAAGCAAAGGAGAAAAGGAAAGATATAAGTGTCTGAATGCAGAGTTCCAAAGAATAGCACAAGAGATAAGAAAGCCTTCCTCAGCGATCAATGCAAAGAAATAGAGGAAAACAACAGAACAGGGAAGACTAGAGATCTTTTCAAGAAAATTAGAGATACCAAGGGGACATTTCATGCAAAGATGGACTTGATAAAGGACAGAAATGGTATGGACCTAACAGAAGCAGAAGATATTAAGAAGACATGGCAAGAATACACAGAAGAACTGTACAAAAAAGATCTTCACCACCCAGATAATCATGATGATGCGATCACTGACCTAGAGCCAGACATGTGAAGTCAAGTGGGCTTTAGAAAGCATCACTATGAACAAAGCTAGTGCAGGTGATAGAATTCCAGTTGAGCTATTTCAAATCCTGAAAGATGATGCTGTGAAAGTGCTGCACTCAATATGCCAGCAAATTTGGAAAACTCAGCAGTGGCCACAGGACTGGAAAAGGTCAGTTTTCATTCCAATCCCAAAGAAAGGTAATGCCAAAGAATGCTCAAACTACCGCACAATTGCACTCATCTCACATGCTAGTAAAGTAATGCTCAAAATTCTCCAAGCCAGGCTTCAGCAATATGTGAACCGTGAACTTCCTGATGTTCAAGCTGGTTTTAGAAAAGGCAGAGGAACCAGAGATCAAATTGCCAACATCCGCTGGATCATGGAAAAAGCAAGAGAGTTCCAGAAAAACATCTATTTCTGCTTTATTGACTATGCCAAAGCCTTTGACTGTGTGGATCACAATAAACTGTGGAAAATTCTGAAAGAGATGGGAATACCAGACCACCTGATCTGCCTCTTGAGAAATTTGTATGCAGGTCAAGAAGCAACAGTTGGAACTGGACATGGAACAACAGACTGGTTCCAAAGAGGAAAAGTACATCAAGGCTGTATATTGTCACCCTGTTTATTTAACTTATATGCAGAGTATATCATGAGAAATGCTGGGCTGGAAGAAGTACAAGCTGGAATCAAGATTGCTGGGAGAAATATCAATCACCTCAGATATGCAGATGACACCACCCTTATGGCAGAAAGTGGAGAGGAACTAAAAAGCCTCTTGATGAAAGTGAAAGTGGAGAGTGAAAAACTGGCTTAAAGCTCAACATTCAGAAAACGAAGATCATAGCATCTGGTCCCATAACTTTGGGAAATAGATGGGGAAACAGGGGAAACAGTGGCAGACTTTACTTTTTTGGGCTCCCAAATCACTGCAGATGGTGACTGCAGCCATGAAATTAATAGACGCTTACTCCTTGAAAGGAAAGTTATGACCAACCTAGATAGCATATTCAAAAGCAGAGACATTACTTTGCCAACAATGGTTCAACTAGTCAGGGCTATGGTTTTTCCTGTGGTCATGTATGGATGTGAGAGTTGGACTGTGAAGAAGGCTGAGCGCCGAAGAATTGATGCTTTTGAACTGTGGTGTTGGAGAAGACTCTTGAGAGTCCCTTAGACTGCAAGGAGATCCAACCAGTCCATTCTGAAGGAGATCAGCCCTGGGATTTCTTTGGAAGGAATGATGCTAAAGCTGAAAGTCCAGTACTTTGGCCACCTCATGCGAAGAGTTGACTCATTGGAAAAGGCTCTGATGCTGGGAGGGATTGGGGGCAGGAGGAGAAGGGGACGACAGAGGATGAGATGGCTGGATGGCATCACTGACTTGATGGACGTGAGTCTGGGTGAACTCTGGGGGTTGGTGATGGACAGGGAGGCCTGGCATGCTGCGGTTCATGGGGTCGCAAAGAGTCAGACACGACTGAGCAACTGAACTGAACTGACCTGAACTGAGGTCTATGGGTACTCACAGAGTTGGACAGGACTGAAGTGACTTAACAGCAGCAGCAGGTCAAGCATATATTTTCTATCTAATAATTATAATTCTATTGATAAGAAGTGTTATTATTTCTACTTTATAGGTGTGTATATGTACTTAGTCATGTCTAGCTTTTTGCATCCCCATGGACTCTAGCCCACCAGGTTCCTCTGTCCATGGGATTTCCCAGGTAAAAATACTCAGGTGGGTTGCCATTCCTCCACCAAATTCCTCTGTCCATGGAATTTCTCAGGCAAGAATACTGGAGTGAGTTGTCATTTCCTTCTCCAGAGGATTTTCCCAACTCAGGGATCAAACCCATGTCTCTTGTGTCTTTGACATTGGCAGGCAGATTCTTTACCTCTAGCGCCACCTAGGAAGCCCTATTTTATAAGTGAAAAAACCTATTCAAATAGTACAGTTTAGCGCTTCTCAAACGTGAGCATGCATCAGAGTTACATCCATCATGTGCTTGTTGAAGCTCAGATTTCTGGGCTCCACACCCAAAGACTGACTACTTGGTAGATCTGAAGTGCCTCTGGAGACTTCGCATTTCTACTATGTTCTCTGGTGAAGCTGATGTTGGTAGTCTGGGACTACACTTTGGGAATCACTGGTTTAATCACTGGTTTGACCCAGGTCTCACATGGCTGGTATGCAGCAGAGTTAGAACTTGAATCACAGGTCTGTTTGCTTGCATCAAAAGGCTGCATTTATTCTTGTCATTGAACCTATGCATCCTCTAAGTGAATGAATGAATTTATTTGGTAAGTTAGTTCACTTTATTCATTACTCTTCTTCTTTAGCCTCTTGATCCACATTTTTTTCTGTGACAGGCAAATCATTTACTTGTTTGCAGTTATATATGTTATACAACAGATCAAGAAAGAAACACCAGAGGAATGCACCATATTACAGTGACATCTAAGAAATGACTTCCAATGAGAATTAATGATTACCATCTAAACCATAAATTAATCTGTGGAAATATCTGCATTTAGTATCAATAAAAGCATCCATTTTAATTCTACTATTTACCTTACATTTGTCCAGTGCTTTTTTAAAGTTTGCAAGCTCCTTATATACACTAATGTACAATTAGTGTATATTAGCACTAATTTCTATGACCCTCATAGAAACTCTGTTAGGGCAAGTTTATATCATTGTAACATAGAGAGGCTAGGACCAGAGAGCTTCTTCAAGGTCCATGGACTGGTCAGCCCTCTGACTTTCCACATAGTACTTAACTCTCACCAGCAGAAAAGGAACTCAAATGCATTTAAAAGACAAATTTAAAGAAATAAGACTTTGTGATAGCAGATTGGTGTTTATTTAAATATGGTTATCCTTAATTGTTTAGTCTCTGAGTGGTGTTTGACTCTTTGTAACTTCATGGACAATAGCCTGCCAGCCTCCTCTATCCATGGAATTCCCCAGGCAAGAATACTGGAGTGGTTTGCCATTTCCTTCTCTAGGGGACCTTTCCAACCTAGGGATCGAACCCACATCTCTTGTGTCTCCTACATTTGCAAATCCTGTATTTGCAGGCAGATTCTTTACCAATGTGCCATTGAAATAATGATTTTCTATTCAAGAATAGAGAAGTAGAGTTTTCAGTGGTGGAAGAAGAGGAAATACAGTTTTCAGTCCTAATTGTATTGCTAACATTAATAGATGGTGTTAAATATGATTATACACTACATAAAGGTAAAGAAAGGCAAAGGAAATCCAGTACTAATCCACTTTCTCAGAATACATATATCTCTGATAATTACACCTATATAACTAGAGATTCACTGGGTCTCTTGGCCAGAATGATAACGATTATCACCCTTTCATAAAAGGGTTTAAAACACAAGTATTCTGAAAGATGGCTCTTTTCACTTATATTTGGTGGGAAAAAAAAAATTACTACGTGCAGAGCTTCAGCAGTATGAGGAATTGAGTTGGTAAAGTGATACTCCATCTATCTTATAGTAATTGAAGAAATCTCTGATGTAGAGACTTCCTAGACTCGACTAAATTACCCTAGAGCACTTAGGGAAAGAAGTCCCTAATGGAGCAGAGATCTTAAAAGTAGAACAAAAATTTCACAGTCTTTTACATCAAGAGGGACCTCTGTTTTGTGCCCGAGGTCCATTCAAATTGAAATCCACGCAGCCTTCCTTTTACACTTATAAAAGCCAAGCTTTTTGAATATACTTTACTTTTCATATTTGCCTCTGAGGAACTATCACAAAATGAACCAAATGTTTAACATGGCAAATTATGTTACTTATATAATAGGATTCCTGAAAACCTGCAGCACTGCCTATTGAAGGAAATCACAGAGAAGGGGAACACTGTGGTCGAGTGTGTCCCTGAAGGTTTTCTAGCCAGAGCTTTAGGGCAGCAACAACAGTGGCATATCAAGTTCTCACTGCTTTGCAGCAAAGGCAGGTTAACTCAGTGTAGGGAAAGAGGTCAAACTTTTTTGTGACAAACAAAGTTGAAAGCTATAAAGGCCTTGTAAGTGGTGGTCGCAAGCACTAGCCAAAGAACAAGCTTCTGTGTACTCTGTGGAGAGGTCTGGGGTCACACGTTGGCTCTTTTAGCAACCTCCTGCATAGAGGAAAGAGCATGGGCACAGACTTCATCTTCAAATACGGGGCTGATGACATACGTCTCCCAGGTCCTGCTTCTCACACTTGAACAGATGACAGGATTTGCCTTTCTTTTTTCACCAAGTTGTTGATCTCTATGAGTGGTGCAGTGAGAGGCATCCTTTTTTGTTCTATACTGGGGGAAAATACATGACAATTTCTGAGCTTAGAGCATCCTAAAGACAAAAGTACACCCCAAAGCTAAATTTCAACTCACCTTGTATCTGAAATTTAGGTGTTTAAATAACAGACACACATCATACAAAAATTCATTTTTCTGAAGGTAAATGAGACACTAATGACAACAGTTTCACATCTTAATAACTGCAATCACACAATACAGAAGCTTAGTATTTCATTTTCCCTCAATTAGCCTTCCCAAAAGATGCTGAATATTCAGCATAATTATTTTAGGGCCAAAAACATTGCCTTTAGTGCTAATGGTAATGGCACCCTATGACTAATCAATTTTGGTGATAAGTCCTGAAAAAGTTTGGTGGTTTTGTTCTGAATTTTTCTTTTACTATACACTTAGGAACCTAGCATTAATAAACTGCATATAAGATAGTTTAAGGAAAGTGTCAGAAGTTCAGAGTATAAGTTTCTGTAGTTTTTATTTTGAAAATGCAATTGTCCTAATGAAGCAATGGTTTACTTTGGCTTTACTCTTTTAAAAATGTTTGCTGCATATTGCTTATCCTAGACTCTATTGGAAAAATAAAACTCTGTGATCCTTGATGTGAAGGTGCTTACCATCTAGTTAAAAATACTAATAGTAAACTTCCTGGTACAGAGACTTTGCCCAGATAATTGCCTGACACATTGTAAGATATCAACAAATCCATGATGAATGAATGAATTAATGAATAAGTGGATATTTTAAATATAACTTAAAGACACAAAGGGATAGATAAAACCATTGGCAAATAAAATGGTTGTGCCAATAAACATTAGAGACATAATGCCATCAATGTTAGAGAGAGGAGAGAGCAATCTGAATTCAAATAGTTAAGGCAGACGTCTTAAACCTCAAATTCCTTATCAGAAAAGTGCCTGTTTATATCAGCTCAATTAAAATGAATTAATTGAGATTGTGCATATTTGTTCCCAATAAAATAATATTGTATTTTATAAGGAAAAGTGGAATTTAGCCTCAAATGATGGCCATGGTTTGCCTGGTCAGGAATGCAGTAAGGATACATTTCTATGACTGTAGAAAAGAGGAAGGAACGTCTATGAGACAGCAAAAGACCAGTATACCTAACTAGATTTATATATGGAATATAAATTGGAGTTGGAGGGGCAGAATTTGGGGACTTCTGTCTTATTGAAGATGGAATCTTGGTGAAGAGTTTCAAATGACCGGCTAGCATGATGAACATGTGGAAAAGACCCTGATGCTGGGAAAGACTGAGGACCGGAGAAGAGGGTGACAGAGAAAAGATGGCTGAATGGCATCACTGACTGAATGGACATGAGTCTGAGCAAACTTCTAGGAGATAGTGAAGGACAGGAAAGCCTGGAATGCTGCAGTCCATTGGTCTCAGAGTAGGACACGACTTAGCAAGTGAAAAATGAACAAAAGAAAAAAAAATGTTAAACATGGTGTTTTAACAGGGTAATTTGAATGATGGTAAATAGGTACAGTTACAAAAAAGAAGTGCTTAAAGTCTGGGAAGCCCCTGGTAGGATATAACTTTCAGTTCAGTTCAGTCACTCAGTTGTGTCCAACTCTTTGTGACGCCATGGAGTGCAGCACACTAAGCTTCCCTGTCCATCACCAACTCCTGGAGCCTGCTCAAACTCATGTACATTGACTTGGTGATGCCATCCAACCATATTATCCTCTGTCATCCCCTTTTCCTCCTGCTTTCAGTCTTCCCCAGCATCAGGGTCTTTTCCAAGGAGTCAGTTGTTCACATAAGTGGCCAAAGTACTGGAGTTTCAGCTTTAGCATCATTCCTTCCAAAGAAATCCCAGGACTGATCTCCTTCAGAATGGACTGGTTGGATCTCCTTGGTGTCCAAGGGACTCTCAAGAGTCTTCTGCAACACCACAGTTCAAAAGCATCAATTCTTCAGTGCTCAGCTTTCTTTATGGTCCAACTCTCACATCCATAATGACTACTGGAAAAAACCATAGCTTTGACTATAAAAACCTTTGTAAGCAAAGTAATATCTCTGCTTTTTAATATCCTGGCTAGGTTGGTCATAGTTTATCTTCCAAGGAGCAAGTGTCTTTAAATTCATGGCTGCAGTGATTTTGGAGCCCAAGAAAATAGTCTGTCGCTTTTTCCATTGTTTCTCCATCTATTTGTCATGAAGTGATGGGACTGGATGCCATGGTCTTCGTTTTTTGAATGTTGAGTTTTAAGCCAGCTTTTTCACTTTCCTCTTTCACTTTCATCAAGAAGCTCTTTAGTTCCTTTTTGCTTTCTGCCATAAGGGCAGTGTCATCTGCATATCTGAGGTTATTTATGTTTCTCCTGTCAATACTGATTCCAGCTTGTGCTTCATCCAGCTTAGCATTTCAAATGATGTACTCTGCATATAAGTTAAATAAGCAAGGTGACAATATAAAACTTTGACAAACTCCTTTCCCAATTTGGAATCAGTCTGTTTTTCTATGTCTTGTTCTAACTGTTGTTTCTTGACCTGCATACAGATTTTAAAGGAAGCAGGTAAGTGGTCTGATATTTCCATCTCTTTAAGAATTTTCCATGGTTTGTTGTGATCTACACAGTCGAAGGCTTTAGTATAGTCAAAGAAGCAGAAGTAGATGTTTTTCTGGAATTATTGTGCTTTTTCATTAATCCAATGGATGTTGGCAATTTGATCTCTGGTTCTTCTGCCCTTTCTAAATCCAATCGAACATTTGGAATGTCTTAGTTCATGTACTAAGAGAAGGGATGCAGAAGGAGAGCAGTAATTTTCAAAAAGGACAGTCCAGGTTCCATCTTATTCAGATGACATATATAGGAAAAAGAAGCTATTTGATCACTCTTTCCTGGATATGTTTTTAAATGGCAAAAGCCAACCAAAACACTTCACTTAATCCAGCAATCCCACTGCTGGGCATATATACTGAGGAAACCAGAAGGGAAAGAGACACGTGTACCCCAATGTTCATCGCAGCACTGTTTATAATAGCCAGGACATGGAAGCAACCTAGATGCCCATCAGCATATGAATGGATAAGAAAGCTGTGGTACATATACACAATGGAGTATTACTCAGCCATTAAAAAGAATACATTTGAATCAGTTCTAATGAGATGGATGAAACTGGAACCTATTATACAGAGTGAAGTAAGCCAGAAAGAAAAACACCAATACAGTATACTAACGCATATATATGGAATTTAGAAAGATGGAAACAATAACCCTGTGTACAAGACAGCAAAAGAGACACCGATGTATAGATCAGTCTTATGGACTCTGTGGGAGAGGGAGAGGGTGGGGAAATTTGGGAAAATAGCATTGAAACATGTATAATACCATGTATGAAACGAGTCACCAGTCCAGGTTCGATGCACGGTACTGGATGCTTGGGGCTGGTGTACTGGGACGACCCAGAGGGAGGGGAGGGGAGGGAGGAGGGTGGAGGGTTCAGGATGGGGAACGCAGGTATACCTGTGGCGGATTCATTTCGATATTTGGCAAAACTAATACAATATTGTAAAGTTTAAAAAAAAAAAAAGCCTTGCTTGGATAATTTTGAGCATTATTTTGCTAGCATGTGAGATGAGTGCAATCGTGCGGTAGTTTGAACATTCTTAGGCTTTGTCTTTCTTTGGGAATGGAATGAAAACTGACTTTTTCTAGTCCTGTGGCCACTGCTGACTTTTCCAAATTTGCTGGCATATTGAGTGCAGCACTTTCACAGCATCATCTTTTAGAATTTGAAATAACTCAACTGGAATTCCATCACCTCCACTAGCTTTCTTCGTAGTGTTGCTTCCTAAGGCCCAGTTGACTTCGCACTCCAGGATGTCTGGCTCTAGGTGAGTGATCACACCATTGTGGTTATCTAGGTCATTAGTATCTTTTTTTGTATAGTTCTTCTGTGTATTCTTGCCACCTTTTCTTAATTACTTCTGCTTCTGTAAGGTCCATACCGTTTCTGTCCTTTATTGGGCCTATCTTTGCATGAAATTTCCCTTGGTATCTCTAATAACAAAAAAAAAGATGTTTTCATCATAGGGGACTGGAATGCAAAAGTCAGAAGTCAAGAGATACCTGGAGTAACAGGCAGTTTTGGCCTTTGAGTACAAAATGAATCAGGACAAAGGCTGATAGAGTTTTGCCAAGAAAACGCACTGGTCATAGCGAAAACCTTCTTCCTGCAACACAAGAAACAGCTCTACACATGACATCATCAGATGGTCAATTCCTTAATCAAATTGATTATATTCTTTGCAGGTGAAGATGGAGGAGCTCTATTAAGTCAGCAAAAACAAGACTGGCAGCTTACTGTGGCTCAGATCATTAACTCCTTATTGAAAAATTCAGATTGAAATTGAAGAAAGTAGGGAAAACCACTAGACCATTCAGGTATGACCTAAATCAAATCCCTAACGATTATACAGTGGAAGTGAGAAATAGATTCAAGGGATTAGATTGATAGACAGAGTGCCTGAAGAATTATGGATGGTGGTTCTTAACATTGTACAGGAGGCAGTGATCAAAACCACCCCAAGAAAAAGAAATGCAAAAAGTCAAAATGGCTGTCTGAAGAGACCTTACAAATAGCTGAGAAAAGAAGAGAAGAAAAAGGAGAAAGAGAAAAGGAAAGATATATCCATATGAATGAAGAGTTCCAAAGAATAGCAAGGAGAGGTAACACAGTCTTCCTCAGGTATCAGTGAAAAGAAAAAAACAATAGAATGGGAAAGACTAGAGATCTCTTCAAGAAAATTAGAGATACCAAAGATACATTTCATGCAAAGGTGGGCACAATACAGGACAGAAATGGTATGGACCTAACAGATATTACTTTAGTCTAGATGATATTCACCTGGACCATGGTGGATGGACCACGAAACCATGAAGAGATAACACCTGATGGTGATCAGTAACTTCATTGAGATAAGATATAATAGCAGAAGTTATAGAAGTGCATCTGTCAATGTTGCTTAATATTTCAACTGTATTTTTTGATAAACATCATTTCAAGACTCCATTCTGCTCCATACAGATAGGCATCCCTGGTGGACTATTTATTCTCTTCCCATCGCAGCCGATTGAATCATTGTAATTCAACACTATTATAAAATACTTGCAGGAGATGTTTTTAATACTGATTGATTCAAAACTTTCAGATCAGCTTGGGTTCAGGCATAATTTTAAAAAAGTGGTGGACAAAAGTCCTCACAAGGTTGTCTCTGATAATAGTCTAATGGTCTCTATAAAATGTAAGATATGGAAAATAAAATGAATTTACCTTGTTTCTTAGCATGCAAATGTCACTAGGTGATAGATGAAATGTCTGTAATTAGCAATAGGAAGCATTTTTTTTCCTAGCAATTTAGGACTATTTTTTCTATTTTTTATTCAGGAAGATTAATCACATGCAAATCCAGTTATCAACACTTTTTATGTGAGAAAAAAATCCTTGAGAATGTGACCTTTATCAGACCTTTGTCATATTTTTATTTCTGAAAACCTAGAGGAATAATGTAGAATGATATATATGTATATGAAAGTTTTATCAAGTTGATTGACTGAACTTGATTAAGAAAAGCATGCTATTTGAAATACGTTTTGTATCTTTGAGCATTATGTGCTATAGGTCTTCCTTAATAAAATAAGATAAAATGCAATTTCTTAAAAGTGACTCTGTAAAATGAATCCACAAACCAGAGTGTAAATGTAGTTGAAAACAAATACACTAAAATATTAGCATAGAGAAACTGCTAGTAATATTATGAGTTTATAGTACAGACCATCTCTAATATGAATATGGATGACTTTCTTCTAATAGTGATGATAAAATTGGAAAATTATAAATACATAAAAATTCTGAGGAACAAGGGAAGAGTAGACTTTAAATTTAGACATCTATTTGGAAATCTTACTTTTTAAAGTTCTCTTATAAAGAGAAGAGGCAGTATTCAGCAATTGCCTTCTGACATTTTTCTTTTTCAGAATTTTAGTCAGCAAATATTGAGAGCCTGTACTTATTTCAAAAGAAGAGATTTTATCAATAAATAAAACTATTAGAAATATTAAAAGAAATTGAACATCATTTTAGAGTTTAGTGAGCCAAGGAAGGAATATTGTGTAGGTATAATGGTTTAATTGTCTGCTACTAACTACTGGAAAGTGCTATTTGTTTGACAACAAGTTTTCTACTTAGCTGGTGGACACAATCTAAGAGATGTTATCTTACCTATGGAGATGATAATAGTAATCACTATATACAATCCGCCCTGGATCTGAGACCCTGTATGTTGGAGTACCTTCCTTGGAGTTTTCTAGTTCTCCTTTGGTGCCTGGGACCAGCCAGCAGTGTCACACAGGGAAATGGCCCGACTCAGTCACCTGTGTGTCATGGTCACTGGCAGTGTCGTCTTCAAGATTTTTGAGTTATTCTTTGGTACCTGGGATTAGCCAAGGTGGGTAATACCGTTATGACAGGGTGTCCTGCACCCGGTTTAGTCCCTCTCTCACCCGTTCTTCTCTTTTACCACCCACCTGCCTCAACAAAATGCCACACACTGGGCGGCCTTTAAACAGCAGACATTTACTGCCCCCAGTTCCACTGACTGGAAATTTGAGGTCAGGATGCTTCCAAGTTGCAGACTTCTCATTGTATCTTCACATGACAGAGAAAGCTAGAACGTTCTCTGGAACCTCTTTTATAAGAGGACCAGTCTCATTGATGAGGGCTCTACCCTCATGACCTAATCGTCTCCCAAAGTCGCCATCTACTAATGCTCCCACACTAAGGAGTTAGGATTTCAACATATGCATTATTGGGGAAAGCAGGCATTCCATACACCACCAGATATCCTAAGAATTTCCAGGACTCACAGCTCTGGGGTCATTTTGAGCCCTACACTTGGGCCCTAGTTCTCAGACGTCATCCTTGGAAACAGATTGCTTTTTCATAGTATTGTTAGACTGCTGCATACACAGCAATTTGGGTTATTCAAATTATTTATACAGGCATACCTCATTTTATTTGTGACTTGCATTACTGCACTTTCCAGATCCTGCACTTTTTACCAATTGAAGGTTTGTGGCAACCCTCTGTTGAGCAAGTCTATCAGTGCCATTTTTCCAGCAGCAATTGCTCACTTCATGTCTCTTTGTCACATTTTGATCACTTTCACAGTATTTCAAATTTTTTTCATCATTATTATATTTGTTATGGTGATCTGTATCAATATCTTTGATGTTACTATGGTAATTGTTTTAGAGACACAACAAACTGCCCCGCTAACAGAGCTATCTCTCTGCCTTTCCTTTGTCATGCCTGTTCCCTGAGACAGAAGAATATTGAAATTAGACGTATTAATAATCTTACACAATGGCTTCTAAGTGTTCGAGAGGAAGAGTCACATGTCTCTCATTTTAAATCAAAACAAGAAATGACTAAGCTTGGTGAGGAAGGCATGTCAAAAGCGAGAGGCTGAAAGCTAGGCCTCTTGCACCAATTAGTCAAGTTGTGAATGTTAAAGGAAGAGCTCTTCAAAGACATTAAAAGTGCTACTCCAGTGAATACAGAAATGATAGAATAATAAGAGAGCGAAGCAGTCTTATTGCTGTTATGGAGAATTTTGGTGGTCTGGATTGAACAGATCGGCTACAGCGTTCCCTTAAGCCAAAGCCTAATTCAGAGCAAGACTCTAACTCTCTCCTGTTCTATAAATGTTGAGAGAGATGAGGAAGCTGCCAAAGGAAAGTCTGAAGCTAGCAGAGGTTGATGCATGAGGTCTAAGGAGAGAAGCCATCTCCATAAAATACAAGTGCAAGGTATAGCAGCAAGTGCTGATGTCTAAGCCATAGCAAGTTCCGTAGAGGATCCAACTAAGATAATTAATAAAGGTGGCTACATTAAACAACAGGTTTTCAATGTAGATGAAATAGCCTCATACTAGAAGAAGATGCCATCTAGAACTTTCATAGCTAGAGAGGGAAAGTCAGTGCTTGACTCCAGACATCAAAACATGGGCTGACTTTCTCTTTAGGAGCTAAGGCGGCTGGTGACTCTAAGTTGAAATCAGTACTCATTACCATTTTGGAAATCTTAGGGCCCATTAGGATTATACTCAGTCTATTCTGCCTGTGCTCTATAAATGGAACAACAAAGCCTGGATGACAGCACATATGTTTATATTATGGTTTACTGAATATTTCAAGCCCACTGTTTAAGACCCACTATTCAGAAAAAAAAAAAGAAAAGATTTATTTCAAAATATTGCTGCTCCTTGACAATGCACCTGGTCACCCAAGAGTTCTAATGGAGATGTACAACAATATTAATATGCTTTCATGCCTACTAACACAACATCTATTTTACAGCTCCTGAATCAAAGAATAATTTCGATTTTCAGGTCTAATTATTTAAGACAAACATTTTGTAAGGCTATAGCTACATAGTGACTCTTCTGATGGGTCAGGGCAAACTGTTAGTCACTTGGTCATGTCCAACTCTTTGGAACCTATGAACTATAGCCTTCCTCCTGCCCCCAGGTTCCTCTGTGCATGGGATTTCCCAGACAAGAATACGTCAGTGGGTTGCCATATCAGGGTAAAGTCAATTACAGATCTCCTGGACAGAATTTTCCGTTCTAGGTGTTAAGAACATTTGTGATTTGGGGAAGAGGTCAAAATACCAACATTGACATGAATTTGAAAGAAGTTGGTTGCAGCCCTCATGGATAACATCCGTGCATATGTGGTAAAATAGCAAGAGAAATAGAATTAGTAGTGGAGCCTGAAGGTATAACTAAAGTGATGCAATCTCATGTTAAACTTGAACAAATGAGGAGTTGCTTCATATGGATGAGCAAGGAAAGTGGTTTCTTGAGATGAAAACTATTGCTGGTGAAGATGCTATGAAGATTGTTGAAATGATAACAAAGGTTTTAAAATAGTTCAAAAAATTAGTTGATAAAGCACCACGAGGGTTTGAGAGTATTGACTCCAATTTTGAAAGAAGTTCTACTGTGGGTAAAATGCTATTAAGCAGCAGTGCACACCATAGAGAAATCATTCAGGAAAGGAAGAGTCAATTGATGCAGCACTATACAGTGTTGTTTTATTTTAGGAAATTGCCACAGCCACCTCAACCTTCAGCAACCACCACCACCCTGATCCACCAGCAGCCTTCACAGCTGAAGATAAGACCCTTTGCCAGCAAAAAAACCCACAAAAAGCCTGACTCACTAAAGGCCCTTATGATTGTTAGCATATTGTTAACAAGGAAATATTTAAAAATAAGATATAAACATTATATATTTAGATAATGCTTCTGAACACTTAATAGATTAAATATAGTTTAAATGTAATTTTGATACACCTTAGGAAACCAAAAGATTCACGTGACTTCATTTACTACGGTATTCACTTTATTGCAGTAGTCCAGAACCAAACTCAAAATATGCACCAAAATATGCACCAAAAATATGATTATATAGCCAGGAGTTCTGTTTGAAATATTTACATAAAATTGTCACAAAGCCTGTTATCCTCTTTATTATTATTATTCAGTAATAGAATATTAAGATCATCTAGAATAATGGTTGAGTAAGTTTTGGTAATAATTTTGTTGTTCAGTTGCTAAGTCACATCCTACTTTTTGCAACTGCAGCACACCAGGCTTCCCTGTCATTCACTATCTTTCGGAGTTTGCTCAAACTCATGTCTGTTGAGTTGGTAATGCCATCCAACCATCTCATCCTCTGTCACCCCTTTCTCCTCCTGCCTCAATGTTTTCCAGCATCAGGGTCTTTTCTGATCCACTCTGTGCATCGGGTGGTCAAACTATTGGAGATTCAACTTCAGCATCGTTTCTTCCAATGAACATTCAGGATTTATTTTCTTTAGGATTGACTGGTTTGATCTCCTTGTAGTCTAAGGGACTCTCAAGAGTCTGCTCTAGTACCACAATTTGAAAGCATCAATTCTTCAGCCTTCAGCCTTCTTTATAGTCCAACTCTCACATCAATACATGACTACTGGAGAAACCATAGCTTTGACTATACAGACCTTTGTGGATAAAGTGATGTCTTTGCTTTTTAATACACTGTCTTTATTTGTTATAATAGTCACCTGTGAAATTTAATCCTCTTGGGATTGACATTAGGCAACCAACTATAATTTCTTTGAAAGACATTTGAAAGTGACATTTTAGTGCAATTAGGAGGTAAAGGTGATGTCTCAGAGAAAGTCAGATTCCTTTCAATTAAATATAGTTTGCTTCATGAAAAACTTAATATTTTGCTTCTTTTTTCCCCATGATTTGCCATCAAGCAGCAAAATCTGTCATGGCCTAATTATACCTGCTCTTGGTAAAACCTGATCTAAAGAATGTGTCTAGATTCATAGGGAAAGTTCATGCTTAGAGAGGACAGAAACACAGAGCTTGCATCTGCAGAGAAGCCTCAGTACCCATATACCTTAGCACTTGAATATGAGGTAGAATTTGCACTTTTTCCTCTGCACCAAGCCACCCCAGTACCCCTGCTTCTCTTTTGCTTCCTTCCTGCTTGCTACCCTCTTTCAGCAACAAGGAAGCAAATTCACACTTTCAGAAGTCATAAGAAGAGAACACAGCTTTGTGTAATTGTGAGAACCTGGGGATTCCAGGTGCATATATAGTGTGCGTACGTGCGTGCTCAGTCACTTCAGTCGTGTCTGACTCTGCAACCCTATGGACTGTAACCCGCCAGTCTCCTCTGTCCATGGGATTCTCCAGGCAAGAATACTGGAGTGAGTTGCCATGGCCTCCTCCAGGGAATCTTCCCGATTCAGGGATCAAACCTGTGTCTCCTGCATCTCCTGCATTGCAGGCAGATTCTTTACTGCTGAGCCCCCCTGGGAAGCCCTTGTCTATACAATATATCAGGGCTATTCTGTTTGGTGACTGGGGTCAAAAAATGAGGATTGATTTTAGTAGAGGAGATAATTTCCTCCCCTGAATAACAAATATACTGATAATGAGTCATATTCGAAAAGGAAAGAATGACTGGAAATGATTATACCAATTCATTATTAACTTAAAGTGAAAGTGAAATCGCTCAGTCATGTCCGACTCTTTGCAACCCCATGGACTGTAGCCCACCAGATTCCTCTGTCCATGGGATTCTCCAGGCAAGAATACTGGAGTGGGTTGCCATTTCTTTCTCCAGGGGAATCTTCCTGACTCAGGGATCAAACCCTGGTCTCCTGCATTGCAGGCAGACGCTTTAACCTCTGAGCCACCAGGGAAGCCCCATTATTAACTTAAATTAGTAATAAAACAGCAAGGAGAATTTGTTTTCCTGAAAGATAAACATGAATCAAAACTAGGTTATATTATTACTAAATCTAAAATGACTCAATTTTCTATCTTATTATACGGGCCTGGTCAATGGGTTTTTAGAAACATGTTTCACTTTTTTGTATTTCACATGAGATATCAATTTTGAAGTATGTTGAAAGGAAAAACTACTTAAAGACATATGAAATCGGCAGATTGGAGTTAGCAGATGTTGATCAGTTTCTCCAATGCTATCAATGAAGAGAAAATTGCATACAAAATTAACGAAACTATGAATATCTTTATATTCACTAGAAAGTTTAGAGAAAAGGGATGGAAGATCTGTATTTAAAATAGCATCAGTTTAGAACTCTGGAGACTACAAAAAAATGACCAGAAATGTGATATTGAATAACATGAGTCCATCTGTGCACCAATCTCATCATTTATAGGATAAAGTGATTAAAGTAAATTATCTCTTGGATCTTTTCCAGTTGTAACACTTTATGCTTTAAGATCTCAATTTATGTCACTCTATCAGGTAAGATACGATGGTTTAGGAAAGAAGTAATAAATTAGGGAGATAAATTGTATCATTACATTAATGTGCCAAGTATAGCAACATTTTTCCACTGTATTTTTAAGCTAAACTTATAATAATAACTAAAGAGTACATTTTCAAAGAAAGAATATAGAAATCAGCTTTGAGATATAAGGGTTTCCTTCCACACAGATTTTAATTTCTTTGTTAAAAGCCTGTATGTATGTATGTGTCTCATTCCATTTGTTAGAATTCGGAATAGTGTGTCTATTGTTGCTTTAAAATTACAAAATACAGGGAAGACTCATCAGTTCAAATAATATACATTGTTCTTAAAATAACAATATACCTAGCAGAATTGATTAAACTTGGAAAGAATAATGTTATGGGAATTAAATAAAAATTGAGTGAAAAATCAATGCTCGACTTTACTGACGCTATATCAAAAGGAGCTAAGTTAGGGACAATGTAATTTAAAATTTGACAGAGTTTTTTGGATGCTTTCCAAATTGCACAGGTGTGATCTTTTGGACTCAGAGAGATAGTATGTTGGCAATGCAGAGAAACAGGTGGAAAAAATAACCCATCTTATGATAATGTGTGAAGACTAGAAAATATTGATGGCACATTGATATGATTAATAGGATGTGGGATTATTAGAAAAGAAACAAAACTGGCAGCGTTAGTACTTGAAATGGGAACAGCTGAAAGAACTATTGAAGGAGCAGTTGGTGAGAAGAGAGAATAGACACTGTCTTAGAAACCTGAGTTGGAAAGAATCTGTCAGAAAATTTGGAAATTTACTATTTCAGTGGTTTCTAAGAAAAGAATAAAATTTACATTCCTTTAGCCAACAAGTTATGTTTTCCAATCATTAATCTTTTATTTCTCAAGTATTAATTTTAAGATGAGGAAACAAGTATAAAAAATAGCTAAGTGGCTTTCTAAATTGCTATAGGTTATTGTAAAAGTGAGATGAAGAAGCATGTATTCTTGTTTCATTGTTGGTTCACTGTACCACTATATTTAGAAGTCAGTCATTGGAAATCTTTGTAACTATAAAGATGTAAGATGGACTTAGGAAGTTATTTTTATTTAATAGTTTTAAAACTCCCAGGAGTACACTATTTGGCATCTGAGCCCTTTGTGATCTGTCTTCATTGTATTCAGGAGCCTTTCTCCTGATGTTTTTCAGAAATCTAAATCCCCTCCTAATTCTGGATCCAAAATGTTTTGTGAAACCTGGATTCTTCTTCCTAAAGCAGCATCACAGAGAAATCTCATTTTTCTGTTATCACTTCTTATATACCATCTCCTAGCAGTAATTTCTTCATTCTCTGATCTTCTGTAACATGTGTTTAGATCTTCAAAAAACCATCCTTTTTAATTTACTGAAATTTAGTTCATAGTTAATTTTACATTGCTTTTCTAACCTAGAAGCAGTGAGAGACTTCTTTTATTTTAATTTCATGTTTTTAGTATCTGCATCTAGCAGTGTATTATGATTAGTACTGAAAATGTATTGCGGAATAAATAAATAAATAACTTACTGGTTACTGAGTGAATCACGCTAATCCTTGTGCTACAACATGTTTTATATTAAAGCACTTATTTTACAAAATATTTGAAACACTTGAAGAAAGAAAAAATCTTTGTTTAGATGATTAAATTTTAAAAAAGAAAAAGATATTATGGAAAAAAAGACAGTTGTTTGTGTGAGTGTCCTCTCTCTTTTTCACATAGTTTTCCCAGTCAAAGTGAACAACAGGACAGGCGGTGAAAGCTACAAAAGAGTTCTCCATAGATGTTGGGTAAAGAGAAGCTGATGGATTTTATTCTGCTAAATACTATGTAAGAGATGGTATAAGTAGCTTAGTGAATAGGCATATTTGTTATTGAGTTTTAATATAAAAATAAAAGCATGTGGGTTACATTATACCTCCTGATAATGAGGTTGGGAATGCAAAGAAAATGAAAAGGATTCTTTGATGAATCTGAGAAATAAGAATTAGATGAAGAGGAAATAAGTATAAACATACATAGTGATTAAATATAAGATGAGAAAAATAAAAACAAGTATATAAGACATCAGAGTAATTGTCAAAGAATTGAATTCCTCTACAGAAAAACAGGAAAATGGTAGTAAGTATAAAAAACAGAAATCCAGCTATGATTTATCTATAAGAAGAATATCTAAAATAAAAGGACAATGGAAACTTTAAAGGGGAAGAAAAGCTGTCTGGTGTTTATCAAATGAGGAGAAGTGATGATATTAATATTAAAGTGTAGCTCAATAACAAGAATTAAGAGGAATAAAAATAAATTTATTTCAATAAGAAGTTAATTGAGGATACACTTAATACCAAAAGTATATAGAGATCAAGTTAAACACGGCATATATTAATAACTTCAAAAAATATATTTGGAGCACTACCAAAATGCAGATACTTTAGTTGTGGGAAAATAGCAGTATATAAACAACAACAATAACAAAAAAAAAACAGACAGAAAATTATAATTCTCAAAGAGAAAATATACATTATTCTCATGGCTAAGAAATTTTTTTTAAAAAATTGATCTTACAATGAGTAAAAATAAGCAGGGTGACAATATACAGCTTTGATGTACTCCTTTTCCTATTTGGAACCAGTCTGTTGTTCCATGTCCAGTTCTAACTGTTGCTTCCTGACCTGCATACAGATTTATCAAGAGGCAGGTCACGTGGTCTGGTATTCCCATCTCTTTCAGAATTTTCCAGTTTATTGTGATCCACACAGTCAAAGGCTTTGGCATAGTCGATAAAGCAAAAATAGATGTTTTTCTAGACCTCTTGTGCTTTTTCGATGATCCAGCGGATGTTGGAAATTTGATCTCTGGTTCCTCTGCCTCTTCTAAAACCATCTTGAACATCTGGAAGTTCATGGTTCACATATTTGTGAAGCCTGGCTTGGAGAATTTTGAGCATTACTTTACTAGCGTGTGAGATGAGTGCAATTGTGCAGTAGTTTGAGCATTCTTTGGCATTGCCTTTCTTTGGGATTGGAATGAAAACTGACCTTTTCCAGTCCTGTGGCCACTGCTGAGTTTTCCAAATTTGCTCACATATTGAATGCAGCACTTTTACAGCATCATCTTTCAGGATTTGAAATAGCTCAACTGGAATTCCATCACTTCCACTAGCTTTGTTCATAGTGATGCTTCCTAAGGCCCACTTGACTTCACATTTCAGGATATCTGGCTATAGGTGAGTGATCACAGCATCATGATTATCTGGCCTGGAATTACACAGGGCTAGAGGAAGCACAAGCTGGAATCAAGATTGCTGGGAGAAATATCAATAACCTCAGATATGCAGATGACAGTACCCTTATGGCAGAAAGTGAAGAAGAACTAAAGAGCCTCTTGATGAAAATGAAAGAGAGTGAAAAGTTGGCTTAAATCTCAACATTCAGAAAACTAAGATCATGGCATCCGGTCCCATCACTTCATGGCAAATAGATGGGGAAAAGGTGGAAACAGTGGCTAACTTTATTTTTTGGCTTTAAGCCAACTTTTTCACTCTCCTCTTTCACTTTCATCAAGAAGTTCTTTAGTTCTCTTTTCTCTCTGCCATAAGAGTGCTGTCATCTGCATATCTGAGGTTATTGATATTTCTCCCAGCAATCTTGATTCCAGCTTGTGCTTCTTCCACTCCAGCGTTTCTCATGATGTACTCTGCACATAAGTTAAATAAGCATGATGACAATATACAGCCTTGATGTACTCCTTTCCCAATTTGGGAGCAGTCTGTTGTTCCATGTCCAGTTCAAACTGTTACTCCTTAACCTGCATACAGATTTCCCAGGAGGCATGTCAGGTGGCCTGGTGTTCCCATCTCTTTAAGAATTTTCCACAGTTTGTGGTGATCCACACAGTCAATACCCACTCCAGTGTTCTTACCTGGAGAATCCCAGGGACGGGGGAGCCTGGTGGGCTGCCGTCTGTGGGGTTGCACAGAGTCGGACACAATTGAAGTGACTTAGCAGCAGCAGCAGATGTTTTTCTGAACTCTCTTGCTTTTTTGACGACCCAATGGATGTTGGAAATTGGATCTCTGCTTTCTCTGGCTTTTCTAAAATGACCTTGAACATCTGGAAATTCATGGTTCATGTACGTTGAAGCCTGGCTTGGGGAATTTTGAGCATTACTTTGCTAGTGTGTCAGAGAAGTGCGATCATGTAGTAGCTTGAACATTCTTTGGCATTATCAAAGATTGACAATTAGGCATTGTATTTCTTTGGGATTTGAATGACAACTAACATTCTCTAGTCCTGTGGCCACTGCTGAATTTCCCAAATTTGCTGGCATATTGAGTGCAGCACTTTCACAGCATCATCTGTTAGGATTTGAAATAGCTCCACTGGAATTCCATCACCTCCATTAGCTTTGTTTGTGTGATGCTTCCTAAGGCCCACTCGACTTTGCATTCCAAGATGTCTGTCTCTAGGTGAGTGGTCACACCATCGTGATTATATGGGTTGTGATCTTTTCTGTACAGTTCTTCTGTGTATTCTTGCTACCTCTTAATATCTTCTGCTTCTGTTAGGTCCATACCATTTCTGTCCTTTATTATGCCCATCTGCATGAAATGTTCTCTTGGTATCTCTGATTTTCTTGAAGAGATCTCTAGTCTTTCCCATTCTATTGTTTTCCTCTATTTCTTTGTATTGACCACTGAAGAAGGCTTTCTTATGTCGCCTTGCTATTCTTTGGAACTCTGCATTCAAATGGGTACATCTTTCCTTTTCTCCTTTGCCTTTCACTTCTCTTCTTTTCAAAGCTATTTTAAGGCCTCCTCAGAAAACCGTTTTGCATTTTAAAATTTCTTTTTCTTGAGGATGGTCTTGATCGCTGCCTCCTGTACAACGTCACAAACCTCCATCCATAGTTCTTCAGGCACTCTTTACATACTGTTCATGGGGTTCTCAAGGCAAGAATACTGCAGTGGCTTGCCATTCCCTTCTCCAGTGGGCCACATTTTGTCAGAACTCTCCACCATGACCCGTCCGTCTTGGGTGGCCCTACATGGCATGGCTCATAGTTTCATTGAATTAGACTAGGCTGTGGTCCATGTGATCAGATTGGTTAATTTTCTGTCATTGTGGTTTTCAGTCCGTCTGCCCTCTGATGGATAAGGATAAGAGGCTTATAGAAACTTCCTGATGGGAGAGACTGACTGAAGGGGAGACTGGGTCTTGCTCTGATGGGGGAGGCCACGCGCAGTAAATCTTTAATCCAGTTTCTGTTGATGGAGGCTGGGGGCTGTGTTCTCTCCCTGTTAGTATTACTTGGAACCAAACTATGGTGGAGATAATGAAGGTAATGATGACCTCTTTCAAAAGGTCCTATGCATATACTGCTACACTTAGGGCCCACAACCCTGCAGCAGGCCACTGCTGACCCACGCCTCTGCCAGAGATTCCTGGACACTCATGGGCAAGTCTGGGTCACTCTCTGTGGGGTCACTGATCCTTTCTCCTGGGTTTTGGTGTGCACAAGGTTCTGTCTGTACCCTCCAAGAATCTGTTTACTGGAACACAATTATAGCTGTACTTTTGAGGACAATACTAGGACTTAAGTACTCTTAAAACTTACAGGAAAGAATAATACTATATAAAATTATAATTAAAATCTAGAAGAAAATGTAAAAATAGAATAAAACAAATAAGGCAGAGGAAGAAATTCATTAAGATAAAACTGAAATTGTAAAACAAAATAATAGGCAAGAAGGATAAATTAAAAGTAGATTCTATGGATAGATTTCTAAAATGGAAAACTTTTGGTCAGTCTGATTTGAAATAAAAGAGATAAATATAATAAAAAATATGAGAACTCTTACAGATGAAAGAAAGCATATAAGCATTACTGTTGTTTTTCAGCCACTGTCATGTCCCACTGTTTACAACCCCATGGACTACAGCATGCCAGGCTTCCCTGTCCTCCAGAATTTCCTGGAGTTTGTTCAAGTTCATGTTCTTTGAGAAGGTAATGCCATTTATAGCAATCATAAGTATACAAATGATTAAAAATTTATATGCATCTTTCCAATATTAATTTTAATTGGAAATTTAATTTTAATTAATTAATATTAATATTAATTGCCAATTTTCTGGCAATATATAAACTAGTAATAGTGACTCAAAGGGCCAAATAACCATAGAGAATTTGGAAAACTAAAGACATACAATTAAAAATCTGTCATGTTTAAATGGTTTTATTGCAATATTTTATTTGACTTCTAAAGTGCAGATAATCTCTTTACATAAGCTATTCCAGATAATATGAAATTTAAAAAAATGCATCTGTTTTATGAAGCTGTCATGCTCTGACATGAAAATCAGGAAAATAATAAGAAAAGGCATTATACAATTAAGTAATGTTAGTAATATATGCTAGAATTTTAATTAGACTAATAAAATGAATATAGCAATAACATGCCAACACTAAGTAGAATTTTCTTGAAAATGGAATGACATTGAAAATCATAAAATCCATCAATATAATCGATAATACTAATGATAAAAGCTTTAAAAATTTAATAATACTTAGCAAAAATTTCAAGTAAAACTTCTGAAAATTCCAAGTAAAATAGGCATAGATGGACACTAATGTTTTAAAGAGTGTTTCAGCTAGGAAACTGCATTAAAGGGTGAAATAATAAGTTTAATTGTAGTATATTTGGAAGTATGTTATAACTGGTATCATTGAACACCATTTTGAATGCACTAACTAATGAGACAAGACAGGAAAATGAAGTAATACATATAGATATTGAAAATAAAGAAGTAAAAAAGTATGCATTTTGAAGGATAGGTTTGCTTAGCTATGAAGCATGCAAGAGGAGTAAAAATAAGATAGAGTTGGTCGCTCAGTCATATCCAACTTCATGGTGTATAGCCTGCTAGACTCTCCAGTCCATGGGATTTCCCAGGCAAGAATATTGGAGTGGGTTGCCATTTCTTTCTCCAGGGGATCTTCACGACCCAGGGATTGAACCCAGGTCTCCTGCATGGTAAGCAGATTCTTTAAGGATTGAGCCACCAGGGAAGCCCCAAAACAAGATAGGATTACTCAAATAATTGATCAGTTGATTATGTATAAGGTAAAAGTTAGAACTCAACATTCAGAAAACCAAGATCATGGCATCTGGTTCCATCACTTCATGCAAATAGATGGGGAAACAATGGAAACAGTGAGAGACTTTATTTTTTGGGTTCCAGAATCACTGCAGATGGTGACTGCAGCCATGAAATTAAAAGACGCTTGCTCCTTGGAAGAAAAGTTATGACCACCCTAGACAGCATATTAAAAAATGGAGACATTACTTTGCCAGCAAAGGTCCATCTAGTCAAAGCTGTGGTTTTTCCAGTAGTCATGTAAAGATGTGAGTTGTACTACAAAGATAGTTGAACACCAAAGAATTGATGCTTTTGAAGTGTGGTGTTGGAGAAGACTCTTGAGAGTCCCTTGGACACCAAGGAGATCCAACCAGTCCATCCTAAAGGAAATCAGTCCTGAATATTCATTGGAAAGACTGATGCTGAAGCTGAAACTCCAATACTTTCGCCACCTGATGCGAAGAACTGACTCTTATAAAAGATCCTGATGCTGGGAAAGATTGAAGGTGGGAGCAGAAGGAGAGAACAGAGGGTGAGATGTTTGGATGGCATCACTGACTCAATGGACATGAATTTGAGGAAACTCCGGGAGTTGATGTTGGACAGGGAAACCTGGCGTCCTGCAGTCCATGGTGTCGCAGAGTCAGACATGACTGAGTGACTGAATTGAACTGAACTGAAAAGTTAGAAACAACTTGTTCAAAATAAACAAAACTATTAGTATAAAAGTAAAAACATTGCAAAGTGATAAGAAATAATTTTAAAAGATATTAATAAGAAAATCTCTAAAGTTGTACTGAAGTACACAAAGGTAGAAAATAGGAGAGCCCATTATAAAATTCAATGTTGTATCTAAAATATAAAAACTATACATTTACTATTTTCATAAAATCAAAATGGAAAAAATTAAAATTATTCTACACATTGGGAAGAAAAACATTTCAGAAGAAAGTCTGAAAATGGCAACGTGTTAGAAGTGGTTGCATTATCCCATGGATGGCGAAGTCTGGTAGGCTGCAGTCCATGGGGTCGCTAAGAGTCGGACGCCACTGAGCGACTTCACTTTCACTTTTCACTTTCATGCATTGGAGACGGAAATAGCAATCCACTCCAGTGTTCTTCCCTGGAGAATCCCAGGGACGGGGGAGCCTGGTGGGCTTCCTTCTATGGGGTCGCACAGAGTCGGACACAACTGAAGCGACTTAGCAGCAGCAGTTACTAAAAAAAATTGACATTATATTATTTTAGAAAAAAAGGTTTATTTTTAATAAAGTATCTTTTAAAGTGGCTGTTTATTCTTAAGAAAATACCTATTGAGTTCTAATTTCAGGCAGATTCTTTACCAACTGAGCTACAAGGGAAGCCTTACATAATAAATGAAAATAAATTCTATATGGATAAATATCTACAGGGAAAATATAATGAAACCATAACATATAAAGACAAATAAAGCTAGTAATACCAATTGTGTGAGAAACCTTATAAATTATGTTTTAAATAGAAAGACAGCCCCATTACACAGTTTCTTGTAGATAAATGGGCACATTCAAGTAAATCAAAATGGTCAGTTAATAAAGATTATAGTTTACGGAAAAGGAACTAAAATAGTAATACAACAAAATAATGATGTCACTTTCACCTACTCATTAAACTGGCAGTATTTAAATAAATATGTATATATAGCAACCTAAAAAATATTGTCACTAATGTTCTATTAATACATTACATTTGCTTAAAAGAACTGTTATATAACTACTTTGATTTTTTTGATATCTTTATTTTACAATTCTCAAATAATGCCCTAAAAATTTAATGTGTATTTATATGTTGATACCTTTGAGATATAATTCTTCTGTGTCTATTAACAATTTGTACAAGCAGATATGACTCACTACTTTCAAAGAAATGAAACAGAATGGAAGAAATTACTAATTTTGATGGCAAACTTGAGAGTTATTTTCATGAAACAGGTGTTTGGTCTGTAGATGGTTTATGAGGAAAACATTATTGAAGATAAACTTCTCATTCTTTCCCTTCAATAATGACTATGATCTGAAATAGAAATGAACAATTTTGTTGCACTTAAAAATTTATTTATGAACACAACATTATTTCTTACTTTTCTCTGGTCATATTGTGCTTTTCCCCATTTTAAATACCAATTACATTCTGATTATTGTATTGTCTGTATTGCCAGTCTGGGCCTTGCATAGCATCTCCAGGCTAATATCCAGCTGTACACAGCACATCTCTAACATCTCTCAGCCTCTCGATTTCCACATAGTAACTAAAGCTGAACTTATGGGAGAGGGAGTCCTGTGAAGGATTTAACAATAGGCTTATAACTTCATATTTGATATTTGTCTGCTATGTGATCTTGGGCAGTTTTTTAAATGTCTTTATTTGTTAGTTTTTCTTAACTTATGAAATGTGTTATTTATGCATAAGGAAATCTCTAAATAAACTTGCCTCAAGAAGAGGAGAAATTCTTGGCCCTTTGCCATATAATAGTGCTTCCTTCTGTGACTAGGTAGGCTTGAGAAGCTTTACTGGGAAATATTGTTCTGTATAATATATTTATTCCATTTTCATAAGACAATGCATATATTATTCAAAAGTACAGATAATAAAGGCAATAGATCTCATATGGCCTTTATAGAGTTTATGATGTTATGAGAATTTTTGTATGCTTGGTACCTTATATTACTTCTCTAAGGGAAGACAGAATGATCTAACTAAAGCACTATAATTGAATAAATACAAATTGTAATTGTATGTGAATAGTTGTTAGTCTTCTCAGGCCTTATCAAAGAAGGTGGTGCACCATCAGGGAACAGGATCAACATGAGTGAATGACCTTCTTCCCTCTCCCCTAAGATGTGTGAATGGTGGAGTTGGGGACTGTGGGCATGGTGGAGAGGTCCTCATTCTGTCTGAGCCTTTAAAACAATTAAAAAATTTATCATTGCCTGGAAAATCACATCGATGGAGGAGCCTGGAAGGCTGCAGTCCATGGAGTCGCTGAGGGTCGGACACGACTGAGCGACTTCCCTTTCACTTTCCACTTTCATGCATTGGAAAAGGAAATGGCAACCCACTCCAGTGTTCTTGCCTGGAGAATCCCAGGTATGGGGAAGCCTGGTGGGCTGCCGTCTATGGGGTCACACAGAGTCAGACACGACTGAAGTGACGTAGCAATAGCAATAGCAACATTATCTTATTTAAAAGTAAAGGAATTTTGTTGAAAGGCATTTCTGATATCACTTATCTGGCATTTTAATTATTAATTTTGCAGGGCCTCCTAAGGAAAAGAGACTCTCCACTCTGATCTGTGCTTGAATTTTGCCCCAACATAGATAATTTTGTATTTAGCATGATGCTAAGTGCAAACTAAATTCTCAGCAAACAATCGCTATCATTGTATTCAGGGATTCTTTTGCCTCTCCTGACACATATACCATTGTTACCTCAGTGAAAAATAATTACTGTGTATTCCTTCCCATGTAGGACACCTGAAAAATGATCTTACGTTATAGATTTCTCTTTTACGATCATCATCTCCTCATCACGTTCTGTCAATTTTACCTCCAGGTTGACGCTTATTTTGTCTCCTCTTCTACTTTTTCATCATTGCTGCCATAATTGGCATCTTCACTGCTTTCCTCCTAAACTTTACAATAAGCCAACTACTTCCAGTTTTGTACCATTCTATTCTCTATACTATTAGCAAAATTCACCTTAAAGATACTTATATCTGGTAAAATGCCAGTCCTGCAAGCATCCTTCCCAGATTGAAGTTATTCATTGAATCTCAAATATTTTCAAAGATATTATTTCTCCAGTAACATTTTCAGGATTCATTGTGCTCAGGATTTAATTTACTTCACCAGCTCTTCTATTACTACTCAGCAATATTGGCTACTTATACTTCTCTAAATAAATCTTATTACTTCATGTTTCTGTGCTTTCTTATATATGGTTCATACTGCCTGAAACAACAGGAAACATTATCCCTATGGTCTTGCTTAGTTTTGGTTAGCATGAATTCATTCGAAGTGAGTTTAGTAGATTTTGTCCTGAAAGGCGAGATAAAGGAGGACCAGACATTATCCTCATGTAAATCATGGTTTATTCAGAATGATAGGGTGAAAAACTTGGATAATTAATTTAGCTCTGATATAGTGATTGGAATATTAGTTTTTGGTTTTATGGTCTTCCCTTAAGTCATGATTTTTAAAGTACCAAAACACAGGCATTTCTGTGGGTATGACAGTGTTATTAAAGACACTCGTCATCACCTTGCCCATATGCAGTACCATTCTTGGATCTCTGATGGCCTCAAGCCTCCAAACCCCTTTTTTTTTAATTCTTAGAACTCATCCTATCTCTTGTTAACTTTCTGTTCATGTAGCCTGACTCACACTTACCACCACAACAGATTCAGGAAGAATCCTCTGATACCTACTTTTGTCTTTAGTGGGGAAGGGGATTTGTTTCATCATGGGCAGGACCTTTCCTCCTGGATTAGTAAGGAGGAAAAATTCAAAATTGCAGTTTTCAGATGTGGTATCTTAGAAGCTTCATTCAAAAACACCGAACAGAATAGAAAGTTACCAAAACAAAGAAGATCAAAGAAGCATCAGGATCAGGACCAAAAAAATAGTTTATTTTATACTTGTAAAGAATTTTTATCTATTCTTATGAATTTTTATTTTTCTTGATTTTTACGTGTATAGTTTTATCTAAAATGTAACAAATATTTAATTGCACTACTTAATATGTATTCTAAATAATTTTAAAAATAAAACCCGAGTATTATTACCTGAAATAAATCCTGAAAGAAGAACACTGTAATTTTGCACTGAAATTACAACCATTAATTTGATCTGCAAAGTAATAGGGCATCAGGCATGAAAGTCAGATCATCAGGGCTAAATCAGGACAATGGAAATGAATGTATTGGTAGTACTCAGAAGATTTGGTACGTCGAGCTCAATAGAAGATAGTTGTGTTTTTTTTCCTCATTCAGAGCTACATTGCTAAGGATTCAACCAAGAAATTTAGTAGTGAGAAAGAAAATAAGCCTATCTGAATAATTTTATGTTGGAAAGGATGATGTGACTAGGGAGGCAAACAAATCAGAACTTGACCTTGGATGTTTTTTAGGGGAAAGAGATCTTAGTACTGCTTCTGATAAAAATAATATTGGGCAGCTGTAGAAGGTTTTTTGGAACAAGACCTAGATTTTTGTGTTTGTCCTACTGAATTTGTTGTGTATTTAGAACCTACAAATCAAAATACTTAAGTTGGTGAGAAAGTGCAAAATTTTAGAGGCGAGAAAAAGAGTAATAACATTAAGCAGGATCTGAAATCTTTCTGTACTAGATAATAAGAGAAATTATGAAAGAGACAAAAGTAGCTGCCAGTCTTATGTAAATGGAAGTACATCAGGATTATATTTCTTTTTTTTTTTTGAGAAGGGAAGTATCAATCACATAAAGCCCACACATAAGGAAGAGACCCAGAGGTACTCATTTGAAATATGAGATCTTTCCTATTAAATGTCAGCCCACCCAAAGTAGGACCTTGTAGGCCCTGAAGGGTTAACACTCCTCCCAGAGCATCTTACATCCAGAGCCTGGTACAAGAGGGAATAGATTCAATTTCTAATATGATTCAGTCTAAAAATAATTAGCAGGCTTAGTTCAGTCCCTAAAACCCTTCCAGAGTTCACATGAGTTTGCTGGAGTGCTAATGGACTTACCTCATCATGAATTCCAGCTTGAACTTGCTTATCCTGAATTATTTCAGTATTCACCAAAGAGAAGTTAGTGTAAAATGTTACTGCTTGGATTTCTTCTGTCTCAGGAAAAGAGGGAGTGAATGATTGATCTAGTTAGTGATTCCACCTCCAGTTAGCCACATTGGGGTCAGCCCCATAGATTTCCCTGAAGAGCAGCAAAATACTAATGAAAATAAGGTTTGAAAATAGGGCAAGAGAGAAAAGAAAAAGAAACCCACTCAAATATTGATAGTTTAATTACTTTTTTAGAGAAACCTGAGGGACAAATAACTAACAGTCAAAAAGTTATTCTTAGTGTTACAAATGTTGGCATAAGAGAAACTCAGTTTAACTGACTCCCCTCTCTCCTTTTATAGTAAAGGGGAGATTATACAAAGTTCAGTGCCAACCACAGAAAAAGCAAAAGGTATACACTGTATTTCTTGACCTCGTCTCTTCTCATTTTCTTTTTGTCGAGAGCATATTGTTGAATGCAATATTCATATCCATTTAACCATCTCAATTTAACTAGATGCATAGATGCATTGTTCTTGGGGCAGCTGTTTTTCCTCACAGAGCCTCAATTTTCTTATAACTAAAACTCTGACATAAGAGAATTGCCTGCTTTATTTATTGGTCAAGAATTATTATGAAGTTTAAACACAAATATATGTATATATTTGTGTATATGTATATATATATATATATATATATACACATATACATATACTTCCCAGTTGGTGCTAGTGATAAAGAACCCACCTGCCAATGCAGGAGATACAGGAGACACAGGTTCTATCCCTGGGTCAGGAAGAGACCCTGGAGGAGGGCATGGCAACCCACTCCAATATTCTTACCTGGAGAATCCCAAGGACAATATATCTGTAACTGGCCTTTATTAGAGTTGTAATCTTCAAGTTTTTACAAAATCATTTTTAAGATTGAGGGTACAGATAAAAAGTTATGATTTAATTTATTTTCCCAAGGATTTGCCTCATCATTGTGATGTTTTTGCACAGAAGAGAAACGGAGATGGGTTATGTTGTTTCATGTTGGAAATGTGGGCTGGCTTGGGAGCAGCAGTGACTTTGGGCAGAGATTCTCAGTGTGGCTTTGTAAGACACTTTCAGAAGTTCATGAGATCAAAATAATTTCATAATGGTAAGAAATTATTTATTTTTTAATTTTAATTTTTCATGCACATATAGTGTAGTTTTCTAGAGACTACATGTCATGTGATATGTAGTACAACAATTTCAGTACAGAAGGAGATTTGAAAACCCAGCTGTCTTCCAGTAGGCCAGGCATTAGACATTAAACATGTAAAGCGGTGCCATTCTTCTCAAATTGTTATTGGTTATTTGAAGACAGTTATTCTTCATAAAAATATGATGTTTAAGTTAACATGTGACATGTTTCTTTTAATAAACTAACTCAATACATAATTTAGATCTTTATATTTTAAATTAAAATATAGAAAGGAGATCCAACCAGTCCATTCTGAAGGAGATCAGCCCTGGGATTTCTTTGGAAGGATGATGCTAAAGCTGAAACTCCAGTACTTTGGCCACCTCATGCGAAGAGTTGACTCATTGGAAAAGACTCTGATGCTGGGAGGGATTGGGAGCAGGAGGAGAAGGGGACGACAGAGGATGAGATGGCTGGATGGCATCACTGACTCGATGGACGTGAGTCTGGGTGAACTCCGGGAGTTGGTGATGGACAGGGAGGCCTGGCGTGCTGCGATTCATGGGGTCGCAAAGAGTCGGACACGACTGAGCAACTGATCTGATCTGATCTGATAGCCAATGTAGACAAAAACTCTCAGGGTTTTTCACTAACTCTGAGTGTAAAATACTCCTGAAGTCCAAAACTCTTAAGAACCACTGACTTAGAAGTTAGCAGAGGATGGTCAATGGATTGTTAAATGCACTGATAATGAGGAATTATGTTAATAAATAAAATTATAATATTTTAGTAATAACAGAACTTTTCACCTCTTTGGATGACTTGAATCCATGCTGTTTTCCATTATAGGATAGTAATCTTTTCTATCATTTCTCTAATCCTTCCATGCCCCCAGTTCTCAACTGTGTGTCATATTGAAGTCATTGGTAAGGACCCTTTCCTCTGCCAAGTTCTTAGCATTAAATTGGTGTAACAGTGAAGTCCAGTTCTAGGAATGACAGTCAAGAGAAATGCAAAGAGTAGGTCTTTACTTCAGGCTCAGTTCCCTTTTGTGAGCCAAAGCAGCCTTCTTTAGGTGAAATCTGCATGCTTGCACTCTTCCAGTCAGCTTAGAGTCAGCTTCTGCACCTGCTTCTCCAGAAGCACCAAAGGTTTTTCTTTCCTGAGTTTATTCATGGAGTTCTTCTGCCAGACCCTCCAAGACTGAATCACGCTGATGAGTCCATTTCTTTTCTTTAATTCTATTATTTCTAGCTTTATTAAACCAATTGTTTCAAGCTGTATCCTCATTTCCTGTCTATCCTGTTGTCAATATTTTAATCCCCTGGGCTTTCCTAGTGGCTCAGCAATAAAGAATCTGCTTGCAATACAGGAAACATAGATGCGGGTTGGATCCCTGGGTCAGGAAAATCCTCTGGATGAGGGCATGGCAATCCACTCCATTATTCTTACTTGGAGAATCCCATGGACAGAGGAGCCTGGTGGGCTCAAGTCCATAGGATCATAAAGAGGCGGACAACTGAAGCAACTGAGCGCACACACACTGTTTAATCCCCTATCCTAAATTCTATTAAATTTCACTTCATTTCCTATTTGTTTTTTTCTTATTTAACACCTGGAGAATTTTACATTTATGTGAAGGGGAAGAAGAAATTTTCTTGTGCTGTTATATGTGTGTACATATGTATATGTACATGTATGTACATACTCAGACCATACAAGAGAGAAATGAATATGTGTCAGGTGTAAGGGGAAAGAAAAAAATGCCATCCAGACAAAATAAGTTCAGATGGAAAGATGTGGTAGAAATTTAGATATGCTTTTTCTCTCAGTTACCCAGCTAAACTAAAAATCTAAACTCAGATGAAAAGTTACTCTTTTTGAAATGACATCTCTTAGAAAGCTCAAAAGTTTGTGGAAATCATTATATGAAAGGTTTTGGCTGATTTGTTGACAGGATGGCTTATTGCTTACACAGGATTTAACTCTAGGACATTCTAAGTGATGGTAGATAGAGAAGAATACTGAAGACTGAAAAGATTGAGAAAGAAAGAGAAAAAGATGGAAAATGAGAGGGGAGGGAGAATTAAGGAGTATGGGATTAACAGATATGAGCTACTATTCGTAAAATAGATAAGCAACAAGGATATTCTTTATAGCTCAGGGTATTATATTCAGTATCTTGAGTGGAATATGATCTGTAAAAATAGTCACTTTGCTGTACAATATTATAAATCTACTATATTTCAATGATAATTTTTTTAAAAAGATGTAAAGTAAGACAAAACAAAAGCTAAACAGACATTATGAGGATCATTGTAAGTTGCTGAAAATAGGGAATAAATTTAAAAATCCAAATACTTTTTCATGGGAAAAGGCTCCAGAGAAATAGGGAGAAATAATTTTTCTAGTAACCTGGTAAAATATTATTTACTCTTTTCTTCTTTCAGCATTCCCATTGATTTTTAGTTGTTACATTGTCTCTTAAATAGCATTTTGCAATCGAGTCCTAGAGAACCAATGATTAAATAAATTATTAATTTGCCGGCTCTTAAACATGGTTTAAAAAGTGCTATCACCCTTGAGGAAAAAAATAACCAGCAGTTAAATAAACAATTAGGTTGCAAATTGATGTGTCAACATAGACATTAATTAGTCTGCTGAGGTCACTTTTCATGAACTTTTGAAACAGATGTCATTTAGAGTGTTCATTTATATTCTAAAGAAAAAAGGTATAATTTCTTTTTCATCAGTTCAAAAACATTTCTCCTGAGGATTTGCCAGTCCAGCCAAACTAACCCCTGTGAGTCTTTGGGAAATACTGTCAATTACTTTTATGTTTGTGATTAAACAAAACAAATCAGAATAAACAACTTTTCTGAGGAGATTACTTGAAAAATCCTTAGTTCTGACAGAGACAAATGGTTTCAAGTTTTATTTTGTGTTTACAAAAATTTTGGTTCTATTGAATTGTTATTCTGAACACTTTAAGATGAAGGAAAAATAATATGGACTTTTGAATAATAATGGGCCTTGATAAGAAAATATGTAGTTTTCAATTTGAAGAGGTGGGAGACAGGATAGCCATATATTCTGAGAATTTCTGGAAGAATCTGGAACAGAAGTGGTAAACCCCTGTAATGAGTCACCCACGGGTGATGCCTGGAAAGAAATAAACTAAAATAAATGAAGCCTTCCTTAATTTTGGCCTTTTCATTTCTTTGGTCTTCTAACATTCAGAAAACAATGTCACCTTTTTAGGCTTTCGAAATTTGAGTATTAATATTTAGATTTTGGATTAGAATGTGATACAGTCAGAAGAATCTTCCTGAAGTCTCATTGTTCTGTGTCTGCGTTTCTTTTAAGATACTGAGCCATATTGTATATGATTATTTGTTCATACACATGCATTGTCTTCATCAGCACAAAATAAATTCTTTGAAGTAGTTTCAATATCTATTCATCCATATTCTCTTTTGTGATTACAGATGTATATTTCTAAAAGCAGGTAGTTAAGTTTTCTCGGGGAATAATTAAAGGTACTGTCACTGGTTCTCATTTGTACTTGTATTTTCATTATTGTTGAAGAAGAAATTATTAGATACATGTTTTCAGTCAACTCTCTTTATTGAGTATCTGTTGTATGCCAAAGCAAACATTGTCTTAAGCCCTGAAGATATACAAATGAACAAAAGATATTTCCTATTAAATAAATTTATACTCTTATTGCATGTTCCCTATAAAAGCACCAAAATCCATACAGCCTCTGGATGACGACATAGATGTGTGTTTATGAAGCACAAAGGCTTTCAGGTGACACTTAAGTGTTTGATTTTGTAAGTTAATGTGTCAGAATATATTTTGTTAGATAGATGATGAGAATTAACATTCACTTAAAGCAAAAATATTTATATTCTATCATTTATAATTTTATAATGCCTAGCAGAGTGACTGCCACATATAGGGACTTGGTAAATATAAGTTGACTTGCTTGAGTAAGTAATAAAACGTTTTAAAAGAAACCTTAGAAGAAAAGTTAGAGGTCACTGTATCTTTATTTTACTCAGAAAGAAGTTTAAGGCCAGAGGTCTGAAGACTCCTGAACATATACATAACTAATTTGTGACGAATAGAATCTAGAAGTCTATTACTTTGACTTCAAGTGCAATGTTGAGTCCTCAGAACATGCTATGGTGCCACTTCTTAAGTCATCTTCTGAGTAAATGGAAAGTTAGAGGCGATAATGGTATTTTTTAATGTTTATGATCAGATTCAATGCTTCCCCTAAATAATAAGGTAAGGATTAGGAAAGAATAAGATGGAGGAGAGGTCGGTGGACGTGAAGTACATCTCTCTCCATGGATACGTCAGGAATACACCTCCAGACAAAGAAGTGCATGCACAACACCACCTGAGAGCAGACAGGAGTACCTGACCAGCAGAAAATAATATATTAACCCACGCAAAACTGGTAGGATGAAGGAGCTAGGAGGAACAACGGGAGTGTTAGTTGGGCTGGACCTGCCCTCAGTGGGTGGGGGAAGTGAAGCAGGGGTTCGATCCCCATATCAGGGCAGTTGTCTGAGTCAGAGGACAAACATTTAAGGCTGGGATTGAAACAGCTGGTCTTTGGCAGCCTAAATGGAATGAGAATCAGATAGTCCTTGCTGCAGCCATACATACCCTGGACAGGGATGTAGATCCCTAGGAAGGTGCAGCAGCTGGGAGTTTGAGTTTAGGGATTGTGGAGCAATCCAGGACAAGGGCTGCTGTTGACTGCAGATGACAGATTGAGGGCGTGTGAGGGAGGAGATTGTGGTCGGAAATGCCTGTAGAAGAAAGCTGGGCAGCCATGGAAGCAAGGCGTACTGCTGAGTCACACATAGAGGGTGTACGTGTGACTCTCCCCCCGACACACGCCGTAATTGGCAGCTGAACAATAGAGAGGCTGGGCCATCAAACGCCCGATGCACTGAACTTCAGAGTAGGACCCCACCCAGGGTGCTCCTTTAAGTGCCTGGCACACTGATCTACAGAGTAGGACACCCTCTACGTGCCTGAACTGGCAGAGGTACGGAGAAAGACTGGCCAAAGAGGCCTTCTGATTGCCAGCTACAAGAGGCTTGAAAAAAGACTGATAGGGCCATAACTCCTGCAGCCAAGGCAGTCCATGTCCCTGCACACTTGTCGCCGCCAGGGTCCCCGCAAGCCAAGCAGCTGCACCACCTTCACACTCAACTCTCACTGGGGCAGAGCTGCCACAGGCAAAAAAGGTCTTGCATCTATGCACAGAGGGTCACTTCAGTCGTGTCCGATACTTTGCGACCCTACAGACTGTGCCAGGCTTCTCTGTCAGGGAGAGGGGTTCTCCAAACAAGAATATTGGAGTGTATTGCCCAATACTGGTTGTCATACCCTTCTAGAGCACTAAATTTCCTGCTGCCCTAGCCGCAACTCTCCTGAGTACCTGGTGCTTCCAGAACCCCTGCAACCCAAGCAGCGGCACCACCTCCACACCTGGCCTTCAGAGGGGCAAATCCAAGTCCTCCAGGGTAGCCTCAGGAGCAAACCACAGTGGACGACCCCCATGCTGAGGTGGAAATAAAACCACAGTTGAAACCTAGGTGCAGTGTGACTAAGGAAGAAGACCCCAAACCTTCCCACCAGCTGTACAAGCTGCAGATTAAATCCACATGATCAACTAGGCAGACTCTGCCTTTATGGAATATATAAAAGGTCACTGAGCGCTCTCACAAAAGAAAACGCACTAGTTCCAATAGCTGTGGACATTGGAGGCAAGAACACAGAGGACTAGGACCAGATTAGAATCTGAACTGCCTCCATAGCAGGTCCAGAGATCAGTAGAGTGTTGGAGGGCATCCTAGAGACGTGAGGTGGACTGTGACTCCCAGCGAGGGAAAGGACTCTGACAGCTGCGACTCAAGAAAAATATTTATTATTCTTATGTTTTGACTTGTTCTGTAGATTCTTTTGAATTGTGTTTCTTTTTCCTTTTTATCCCCCTCTGTTGTAGTTGTCGATTTTATTGGTACTAAGAAATCCAATTAAGCTTTTGACCTTTTTTTTTGCCTCAGTCACATTTTATATTGTTGTTATAAATGTCTGCCTCTACGTTGGTGTTTTGCAGTTCTCTGGAGTTTTCCTTTTTTTTTTTTTTAAATTTTTTAAACCTATTATTATTTTTTCTACATTTATTCTTTTGTTTGCTTTTCCTACTGTTCTTTTCCCCTTGCAGTTAATCTTTAATGTACATAAATCTTCATCTACCTCTATATAACTTTGCGTATCTATTCTTTCTTTCTTTTCTTTCTCTCCTTTCCTCTCAACATGTTTGTTAATTTTCTTTGCATTGCTTTATTCCCCAATTGGCACCTTGCTTTAGTTTTGTTTTCCAGTTTGTGCTTTAGTTAGTTTTGTTCTGGTAGACATAATTTTTGGAGAAGGCAATGACACCCCACTCCAGTACTCTTGCCTGGAAAATCCCATGGACAGAGAAGCCTAGTAGACTGCAGTCCATGGGTCGCTAAGAGTCGGACACGACTGAGCAACTTCACTTTCACTTTTCACTTTCATGCATTGGAGAAGGAAATGGCAACCCACTCCAGTGTTCTTTCCTGGAGAATCCCAGGGACAGGGGAGCCTGGTGGGCTGCCATCTCTGGGGTCGCAGAGTCGGACACAACTGACTCGACTTAGCAGCAGCAGCATACATAATTTTTGGTTTCCTTTGTTTGCCATGTCAGTCTATTGTACTTTATTTTTGTTGAAGTGTTTTGATTTTGCTTATGGGTGTATATGTATATCTGTATATTCAGTCACACTTTTTATTGTTGTTTATAAACCTCTGCCTCTGTGATGGGCTTTTGCAGTTCTGTGGAGTTTTCCTTTTTTTCTCCCCTTTTTACTTTTTTCTTCTTTACTTTCTTACTTTTTTTTCCCCTTTTTTATAATTTTAACCTTTAAAACCTATTATATTTTTTCTACATTTACTCTTTTGTTTATCTTTCCTACTGTTCTTTTCCCCTTGCAGTTAATCTTTAATGGATATAAATCTTCTTTATCTACCTCTATTTAACTTTGTGTATGTATTCTTTCTTTCTTTTCTTTCTTTCCTTTCCTCTCAAAATATTTGTTAGTTTTGTTATCACTGCCTTATTCCCTACTTGGCACCTTCCTTTAGTTTTGTTTTCCACTTTGTGCTTTAGTTAGTTTTGTTCTTAACTGGTAAATATAATTTTTTATTTCCTTTGTTTGCTGGGTCAATCTACTGTACCTTATTTTTGTTGAACTGTTCTGACTTTGCTCATGGGTATATATGTATATGTGTATATTCCATTATTTTAATTTTTATTTGCCTGATTTTATAACTGCCATTTGTCAGGGGTTCATCTTTAGTTTACCGTTTTGGGATATTTGTTTTAATCTCACTTAATGCCATAACAAACCACTTGTGGAATCTTCATTCCTGACCAGAGATCAAATCCTGAGCCTTTGGAGTGGGAGCAGTGACTCCAAGACCCTACTAGAGAACTAATCCTAGGGAGTATCAAATAGTGACAACTCACAAAAAGGAAACCACTTGAATACAAGACCTGGCATCACCCAGCCACCAGTATCATTCTGTGCAGGATGCCTCATCTAAACAACAAACAAAACAAAAATACAACTCAATCATCAGCAGACAGGATTACCACTTATCTAAGCCTTGCCCATAAAAGGAAAAACAAACAAACAAAAACTAAGCACAAATCTCACCCTATAGGAAGCTTACACAAACCCCTGAACCAACCATAGGAGGGCAGAAACCAGAAGGAAGAAAGAATTCAACCTTGAAGTCTGGGAAAAGGAAACCTCAAAAACAATAAGTTAAAAAAAAAATAATGAAAAGGTAGAGAAATGCTACACAAATGAAGTAACATTCTAGAAAACCGAAGTCCAAATAGATGAAGAAGAAATAATAGGCAAACTACCTGAAAAATAATTCAGAATAATGATAGGAAAGATGATCCAAAACCTTGAAAACAAAATGGAGAAAATGCAAGAATCAATTAAGAAAGACCTAGAAGAATTAAAGAATAAACATACAAACAACACAATTACTGAAATTAAAAATACTCTTGAAGGAATCAATAACAGAATATCTGAAGCAGAAGAACGAATCAGTGAGCTGGAAGATAAAATGGTGGAAATAACTTCTGAAAAGCAGAATAAAGTAAAAAGAATGAAAAGAACTGAGTACAGTCTAAGAGACCTCTGGGACAATATCAAACACACCAACATTTGAAATATAGGGGTCGCAGAAGAAGAAAAAAAGAAAGGATATGAGAAAGTTTTTGAAGGGATTATAGTTAAAAATTTCCCCAACATGGAAAAGGAAACAGTCAATCAAGTCCAAGACTCAAGTCCAAAGAGTCCCATACGGATAAACCCAAGAAGAAACACACCAATATAAAACATACTAATCAAACTAACAAAGACTAAGCACAAAGAAAGAATATTAAAAGCATCAAGGGAGAAGCAACAAGTAACATACAAGGGAAACCCCATATGCTTAACATATGATCTTTCAGCAGAAACTCTGCAGGCCAGAAGGGAATGGCAGGATATATTTAAAGTAGTGAAAGGGAAAAATCTACAGCCAAGATTACTGGACCTGGCAAGGATCTCATTCGTAATCGATGGAGAAATAAAAAGCTTTTCAGACAAGCAAAAGTAAGAGACTTCAGTACCGTCAAACCAGCTTTAACAAATGTTAAAGGGACTTATATAGTTAAGAAATACAAGAAAAGAAAAAAGATCTACAAAATCAATGCCAAACAATTAAGAAAATGGCAATAAGAACATATATATCAATAATTACTTTAAATGTAAATGGATTAAATGCTCCAACCAAAAGACACAAACTGGCTGAATGGATACAAAAACAAGACCCATATATATGTTGTCTACAAGAAACCCACTTCAGACCTAAAGACACATATAGACTGAAAGCAAGAGGATGGAAAAATATATTCCGTGGAAATGGGAAGCAAAAGAAAGCTGGAGTAGCCATCCTTATATCAGACAAAATAGATCTTAAAATAAAGAAGATTACAAGAGATAAGGAAGGACAGTTCATAATGATCTAGTGATCAGTCCATGAGGAAGACATAATAATTGTAAATATCTATGTACCCAACATAGGAGCACCTCAATACATAAGACAAACACTAACAGACATAAAGAAGAAATTGACAGTAACACAATAATAGCAGGAGACTTTAACACCCCACTCACACCAATGGACAGATCATCAAAATAGAAAATTAATAAGGAAACATAAGCCTTAAATGATACATTAGATAAGATAGATTTCATTGATATCTTCAGGACATTCCATCCAAATGCAGAAGAATACACCTTCTCAAGTGCACATGGAACATTCGCCAGGATAAACCACATCTTGAGTCACAAATCAAACCTCAGTACATTTAAGAAAATTGAAACTGTATTAAGCATCTTCTCTGACCACAACACTATGAGACTAAATATTAATTACATGAAAAATACTGTAAGACACAAACACATGGAGATTAAACAATACATTTACAAATAACCAACAGATTACTGAAGAAATCAAAAGGGAAATAAAAATTTTCTAGAAACAAATGACAATGAAAGCATGACAACTCAAAGCCTATGGGATGCAGCAAAAGCAATTCTAAGAGGGAAGTTTATAGCAATACAATCCTACGTCAAGAAACAAGAAAAACATCAAATAGACAACCTAACTTTATACCTAAAACAACTGGAAAAAGAAGAACAAAATAACCCCAAAAATCATAGTAGGAAAGAAATCATACAGATCTGAGCAGAAATAAATGAAAAGAAATGAGAGAAGCAGTAGTAAGATTAATAAAATAAAAAGCTGGTTTTATGAGGAGATGAACAAAATTAAGAAACATGTAGCCAGACTCATCAAGAAAAAAAGAGAGAAGAATCAAATCAACAATATTAGAAATGAAAAAGGAGAGGTTACAACAGACAATGCATAAATATAAAAGATTGTAAGAGACTATTATAAACAAGTATCTGACAATAAAATGGATAACCTGGAAGAAATGGACAGATTCTTACAAAAGTTCTATCTTCCAAGACTGAACCAGGAAGAAATAGAAGTTATGAACAACCCAATTACAAGCACTGAAATTGAAGCTGTGAGCAAAAATCTCCCCAAAAACAAAAGTGCAGGACAAGATGGCTTCACAGGAGAATTCTATTAAACATTTAGAGAAGAGCTAATGCCTATCCTTCTAAAATTCTTTCAAAAATTGCAGAGGAAGGAACACTTTCAAACTCATTCTATGAGGCCACCATTACCCTGATATCAAAACCAGACAAAAACAACCCAAAGAAAGAAAACTACAGGCCAATTTCACTAATGAACATTGATGCAAAAATCCTCAACAAAATTTTAGCAAGTGGAATTCAGCAACACATAAAAAAATCTCATACACCATGATCAAGTTGGGTTTTTCCCGGGAAAGTGAAGATTCTTGAATATATACAAGTCAACCAATGTGATGCACCATATTAACAAACTGAAAGGTAAAAACCATATGGTCATCTCAATAGATGCAGAAAAAAGCCTTTGACAAAATTCAGCACCCATCTGTGATTAAAACTCTTTAAGAAATGGGCATTGAAGGAACTTAGTGCAACCCACTCCAGTATTCTTGCCTAGAGAATCCCAGGGATGGGGGAGCCTGGTCGGCTGCCCTGTATAGGGTCGCACAGGGTCGGACACAACTGAAGTGACTTAGCAGTAGCAGCAGCAGCAGCACAACGTAGTATAGGCCATATACGATGTTTACAACAAACATTATTCTCAATGGTGAAAAACTGAAAGCATTTCCCCTAAGATCAGGAACAAGATAAGGGTGTCCACTCTCACCACTACTATTCAACATAGCTTTGGAAGTCCGAGCTTCAGCAATAAGAGAAGAAAAAGAAATAAAAGGAATCCAGATTGGAAAAGAAGTAAAGCTCTCACTATTTGTAGATGACATGATCCTGTACATAGAAAGCCCTAAAAATAGTATCAGAAAATTACTAGAGCTAATCAGTGAATTTAGCAAAGTTGCAGTATACAAAATCAATACATAGAAATCAGTTGCATTTCTATATACTAACAATGAAAAATCAGAAAAAGAAATTAAGGAATCAATCCCATTAACCATTGTAACAAAAAAAATTAAATATCTAGGAATAATCTTACCTAAGGAGAAAAAAGAAGTGTACACAGAAAATTATAAGACACTGATGAAAGAAATCAAAGATGATATAAACAGATGGAAAGATATTCCATTTTCCTGGGTAGGAAGAATCAAATTTGTGAAAATGACTATATTACCAAATGCAATCTACAGATTCAGTATGATCCCTATTGTGAAAAATAGCATTTTTCACAGAACTAAAAAAATAAAAAATTTCACAATTCATATGGTAACACAAAAGACCCTGAATAGCCAAAGCAGTCTTGAGAAAGAACAATGGAGCTGGAGGAATCAACCTTCCTGATTTCAGATTATACTACACAGCTACAGTCATCATGACAGTGTGGTACTGGCACAAAACCAAAAATATACACCAGTGGGACAAGATAGCAAGCCCAGAAATAAGCCTATGCACCTATAGGTACCTTATTTTGACAAAGGAGGCAAGAATATACAATGAGGTAAAGACAGCCTCTTCAATAAATGATACTGGGAAAACTGGAAAGCTACATGTAAAGAATGAAATTAGAACACTTCCTAACACCATACATAAAAATAAATTCAAAATGGATTAAAGACCTAAATGTAAGACCAGAATCTGTAAAACTTAGGTGAAAAAATAGGCAGAACACTCAATGACATAAATCAAAGCAAGATCCTCTATGATGCACCTCCTAGAGTAATAGAAATTATAAGCAAGAGTAAACACGTAGGACCTGATTAAACCTAAATGCTTTTGCACAGTAAAGGAAATAGTAAGAAGATGAAAATACAACTGTCAGAATGGGAGAAAATAATAGCAAATGAAACAGCTGACAAAGGATTAATTTCCAAAATGTACAAGCAGTTCATACAACTCAATGCTACAAAAACAAACAACCCAATCAAAAAATGGGAAAAAGACCTAAACAGACATTTCTCCAAAGAAGATATACAGATGGCTAACAAATACATGAAAAGATGTTCAACATAGCTCATTATTAGAGAAATGCTAATCAAAACCACAATGAGATATCGCCTCACACCTGTCAGAATGATCATCATCAAAAAATCTACAAACAATACATGATGGAAAGGGTGTGGAGAAAAGGAAACACTCTTGCACTGTTGATGGGAATGTAAATTGATATAGCCACTATGGAAGATGCTATGAAAATTCCTTAAAAACCTAGGAATAAAGCCACCATATGACCCAGCAATCCCACTCCTAGGTATATACTCTGAGGAGACCAAAATTGAAAAAGACACTTGTGTCCCATTGTTCATTGCAGCACTGTTTACAATAGGTAGAATAGGGAAGCAACCTAGATGTCCATTGACAGATGAATGAATAAAGAAGTCGTGGTACATATACAAAATGGAATATTACTCAGCCATAAAATGGAACATATTTGAGTCAGTTCTGATGAGGTGATGAACCTAGAACCAATTATACAGAGTGAAGTGAGTCAGAAAGAGAAAGATAAGGCACATAGATCGTTTTCTAATGCACATATACAGAATCTAGAAAAATGGTACTGAAGGATTTATTTAGAGGGCAGGAATGGACAAACAGGCATAGAAAATAGACTTAGGGACACGGGGAGAGGAGAGGGGAGGAGAGGGTGTGCTGTATGGAAAGAGTAACGTGGAAACTTACATTACCATATGTAAAATAGATAGCCAACAGGAATTTGCTGTATGGCTCAGGAAACTCAAACAGGGGCTCTGTATCAATCTAGAGGGGTTGGGTGGGGAGGGAGATGGGGGCAGGTTCAAAAGGGAGGAAATATATGTATACCTATGGCTGATTCATGTTGAAACTTGACAGAAAACAACAAAATTCTTAAAGCAATTATCTTTCAATAAAAAAGTAAATTAAAAGGAAAAAAATATAAGGTAAGGATTAGCTACAGAGAAGGCAATGGCACCCCACTCCAGTACTTTTGCCTGGAAAATCCCATGGACGGAGGAGCCTGGTAGGCTGTAGTCCATGGGGTCGCTAGAGTCAGACACGACTGAGCGACTTCACTTTCACTTTTCACTTTCATGCATTGGAGAAGGAAATGGCAACCCACTCCAGTGTTCTTGCCCAGAGAATCCCAGGGATGGGGAAGCCTGGTGGGCTGCCGTCTATGGGGTCGCACAGAGTCGGACACGACTGACGTGACTTAGCAGCAGCAGCAGCAGCAAGGATTAGCTAAGACTTATTAAGTCTTTTTATGGAACTGTATATTCTATAAAATGATTATCTCCTTCACAAAATTAAATTGTTTAGCTTAATCAAAATCAGCTAGTACTCTATTATTTAATTAGTCACCAGCTTTGAAGCTAAATATGTACTCTCATAAAGTTTTAACGGAGAAGGCAATGACACCCCACTCCAGTACTCTCGCCTGGAAAATCCCATGGATGGAGGAGCCTGGTGGGCTGCAGTCCATGGGGTCACTAAGAGTCGGACACAACTGAAGCGACTTAGCAGCAGCAGCAGCAGCATGAAGTTTTAAATGTAATCTGAGGTCATCATGTTTTGTTTAGTGTTAACATATGCTAAGAACTCACACTTCTATTTATGATCTAGTTTCTCCTTTAATCATTTATTAATATAAAACATTTTGTTCTTGTCTTGAAGTAAATGTCTTTTATGGTAGAGAGTGTTAATATAATCATAATAATCAGGGTGTACTAATGATTTTTGGCTATATAATTTCTATTATATAAAATTATTCAATATTAGGACATTATTACTTTATTTATATACCTCTTTCCATAACCAGTGTCCATTAATAATTTGTACTTGATTGAGTTACACATTGTTTATGAAAACATCTGAAGTAATTGCTTTTCATGATTAGAGTGAGGATAATGTTGATTGATAAAGTTCCAGAAAAGATCAGAATCCTTTCCTAGTACAAAAATTCTAGTACAAAATAATTGGTTCTGAATTATTGTAAGACTGTCATCTGGTTTCTTTAAGATCTGAAGGTCAACTGAAACCCTTTTCAAAAAGTCCTTGAAATATTTATTGGTTATAAGAGTCTCCTGTCTCTGTTGAAAATTCATATTTTAATAAGATAAAGTTTCAAGTACAAGGATTTTTACTGTAGCATCAATTGTAAAAGAGGAAACTTGGAGATAGCTTAAATATTTCAATAGGAGAATGGGAAATTGTAGCAGTTAAAAAACTTTAATAAAGCGAGACAAGTCTCACTTTAGATCTAATGTAGAAAGAAAAATTAACAAATTACAGAAATAATTAGTTACAATATACAGATGGTAGAAAATATGCAAAGTAATAGTGAATATTTATGGAATTTTTGATCATATACATTAAAAAAAATTTAAGAGCAGTTTTAAGATCACAAGAAAATTGAGAGGAAAATACAGAGATTTTCTAAATACACCTGTGTATCCTTCGCCTAATCAACATCACTCACCAGAGTGGTGCATTTTTTATAGCTGGTCACGGTGGACATTAATGAACCTACGTTGACATGTAATCACCCAAAGTACATGGTTTACATTTTCATCCATGCTTGGTTTGTTCATATTGTGGTTTAGGTGAATATATTAATATAATGACATATATTAATCATTATGATATCTTGCAGGTTATTTCTGCTGCCCTAAAAATCCTCTGTGCTTTGCCTATTCACCGCTTCCAACCACCTGACAATCAGTGATCCTTCCATTGTCTCCATGTTATTGTTGTTGGTTGCTAAATTGTGTCCAACTCTTTTGTGATTGCATGGGCCCCTCTGTCCAGGGGATTTTCCAGGCAAGAATACTGGAGTGGGTTGCCATTTCCTTCTTCCTTCCTGAAGATCTTCAGGGAATCTTCCCAACCCAGGGATGGAACTCACAGCTCCTGCATTGGTAGGTGGATTCTTTACAACAGAGCCTCCAGGGAGGCCTTATTGTCTTCATTAGAAAGTATTAGCCAATCAGTCATGTCAGACTCTTTGCAACCCCATGGACTATAGCCCACCAGGCTCCTCTGTCCATGGAATTCTCCAGGCAAGAACATTGGAGTGGGCAACCATTCCCTTCTCTAGGAGATCTTCCTGTCCCAGGGGTCAAACCTGTGTCTTCTACATTGCAGGCAGATTCTTCACCTTCTGAGCCACCAAGGAAGCCTATAATTTTGCTTTTTTGCAGAATGTAATATAATTTTAATTATACAGTATGTAACATTTTTCCAGTGGTCATGTATGGATGTAAGAGTTGGACTGTGAAGAAGGCTGAGCACCAAAAAATTGATGCTTTTGAACTGTGGTGTTGGAGAAGGCTCTTGAGAGTCCCTTGGACTGCAAGGAGATCCAACCAGTCCATTCTGAAGGAGATCAGCCCTGGGATTTTTTTGGAAGGAATGATACTAAAGCTGAAACTCCAGTATTTTGGCCACCTCATGCGAAGAATTGACTCATTGGAAAAGACCCTGATGCTGGGAGGGATTGGGGGTAGGAGCAGAAGGGGACAGCAGAGGATGAGATGGCTGGGTGGCATCACTGACTCAATGGACATGAGTCTGAGTGAATTCCGGGAGTTGGTGATGGACAGGGAGGCCTGGCGTGCTGTGATTCATGGGGTTGCAAAGAGTCAGACATGACTGAGCGACTGAACTGAACTGAACTTTTTCAGATTAGCTTATTTCATTTAGTACTATATATTTGAGGTTCCTCTGTGTCTGGGGCATTTTTCCATATATTTTGTGTGCTTAGTCAATCAGTCATGTCCAGGTCTTGCAACCCCATGACTTTAGCACCCACAGGCTCCTCTGTCCATTGGGATTGTCCCAGAAAGAATACTGGATTAGCTTGCCATTTCCTCTTCCAGGGGATCTTCTTGAACCAGATATCGAACCCTTGTCTCCTGTATTGGCAGATGGAATCTTTACTGCTGAGCTACCAGGGAAGTCTCTTTACATATTTAAATGTATGGAAAAAGTGTCTAAAGAGACTTACAGCAAATTAGTCATAGTGGTACTTTCTGGGAAGAGAGTAGAGCAATATACTTGGTAATAGGAGAGAGTCAAAAAGGAGATTTTCTTATTGGTAATATTTTATTTACTTATAATGAGAATGTATCCCTGTGCTGTATGTGTATATATCAGTTCAGTTCAATAACTCTGTGTGTGTGTGTGTGTGTGTATATATATATATATATATATATAAAATTTCAAAGTATTTTAAATGTAAATAAAGAGGAGTATTCTAATTTCTGCTTTGATATGTAAATGGATTGGAAGTAATCACTCCAGTTATCACAAGGAAAAGCTGAAAAATTGCAAATCAAAAATTCTTCTTAGACCCATCAGAGAAAGGAGATAAAAAGCTGCAAAAATGGTAGATATTAATTGTAAATGTGAATAATCTTAATACACCAATAAAAATACAGTGGCTGTCAGAATGGATAAAAAAGCAAGACCCAACTACAGTTTGTCTATAAGAAATTTGCTTTAAAGTTAAGACTCAGATAGGTTAAAATCAAAAGACTGGAGAAAGATATATTAACACTAAACAAAAGAAAGCTGAAGAACCTATATTAATTTCAAGCAACGTGCAGTTCAGAACAAAAGAAAATTAAAAGATAAAAGAACACATTACATAATTCCACAGTGTTTATTCCATTCTCTAAGATATCAGAGAAACCTTAAATTTAGCATGCATTTAGTGTATTTAGCACTGGAGCATAAAAGTACATGAGGTACAATGTATAGAACTACAAGGACAAATAAATCCATCATTATAGTTGGATATGCCAACATTCTTCTTTCAGTAATTGATACATTAAAACAGTCAGAAGATCTGTGTGGATATAGATGACCTGAATAGCACTGTCAATCAGCTTGATCTAACTGACATTTATAGACTACTCCATTCAATGACAGTAGAATACACATTCCTCTCAAATTCATGTGGCGCAGTAATGAAAGTAAACCACATTCTGAGCCATAAAACACACCGAAACAAATTTAAAATAATAGACATCATACAAAGTATGCTCTCATATCCCAGTGAGATTAAACTGGAAATTAATAACATAATGAGAGCTGGAAAATTCCCAAATATTTGGAAAGTACATGAAACACTTCCAAATAACATATTGATTAAAGAAGTCTTGAGACAAATTTCAAAATATTTGAACTAAATGAAAATGAAAATACAATTTAGCAAGTTTGGAGGTGAAAATAATGTTTAAAGGGAAATTTATAGTATTAAAAGCATGCATTAGAAAGTCAGAAAGCCTAAAATCAATAGCCTAAGCTTTCACCTTAATAGAAACAATAAAAATTAGAACAAAAATGTCAAAATGAAAACTGTAAACAGTAGAGAAAATCAAACAAATCGAAAGCTATTTCTCTGTGAAGATCAATAAAATTGATAGATCTCTGGTCATTTTTACCAAAAATAAAAATAAAAAGAAGAGTCACATTACAAATATTAGAAATAAAAAAAACAGTAATTACTACTGATCTTCTGAGCATGAAAAGAAAAATAAGGAAATATTGTGAATAATTCTATGCCTACAAATTCAATAACTTAGGTAAAATAGACTGATTATTTGAGGAACAAACCCTCCAAAACTCATACAGGGAGGAAGAAATGGCTTGAATAGTTCTAATACTATTAAAAATTTGAATTAATAATAGCTTTTTTATAAAGCACCAGATTCAAATGTTTTTATTTATGAAATTTGCCAAACATTTAATTAAGAAATGATACCAATTTTCCACAAACTAGTCCAAAAATAAAAGTAGAGGAAATATTTCCTAATTAATTCTATAAGTTTAGGATTATTTTAATCCTAAAATAAGATTAAGAGATTACAGGAAAGAAAATCTATAGACTGATCTCATTAATGAACAGACATGCAAAATTTCTCAACAAAATAAATACAAGCAAATCAAACCTAATGTGTAAAAAGAAAAGCACACTTTAGTCAAGGATGATATAGTCTAGCTATGATAGGCTATTTCAAAAATGAAAATGATGTAATCTGAGAAAGAAGAATACCTAAATAGCATTTACAGAAATAAATCTGTATTAGTGGTTATTTTCTTGTTAGTGGAAGAAATACAAATTATTTTCTTCATAATTTTAAAAAAATCAGTTTAACTGGAAAAACTATTAATTGCTATTCTAAAAAAAAATTGAAAACACAAGTTAAACTTGTTGCTTAGTTATTTGTATTATGTCTTATTCAATAATGATAGTCTTCCTATGACTAGATAAATATATAGTATTGTTATATATATATTTATTATATATATATTATATATATATATATATATAGTTAACAATGTATTTCTGAATGGTTTCCAGTCCTGTCCAAAATGTCCATAAGATATTTGGACCATAGGAGATTTGGTTCACTCCCAAAGCTCCTTGAAATTTGGTCCTATCCAAAATTGTCTGTGAGCATGTTTGTTCCATGCCAAATGGTTTTGGACAGTACCAAATATCAAGGAATTTTGGTGTGGACTAACTGTCTAATGGACATTTGGGCAGGATAAATGTCCTGCAAGGAAAGCTATAAATAACATATATATGGCTCTGATTTTATCTAAAATGAAGTCGCTCAGTTGTGTCCGAGTCTTTGTGACCCCATGGACTGCAGCCTCGCAGGCTTCTCTGTCCATGGGATTTTCCAGGCAAGAGTACTGATCAGATCAGTCACTCAGTCATGTCCGACTCTTTGCGACCCCATGAATCGCAGCACGCCAGGCTTCCCTGTCCATCACCAACTCCCAGAGTTCACAGAGACTCACGTCCATCAAGTCAGTGATGCCATCCAGCCATCTCATCCTCTGTCGTCCCCTTCTCCTCTTGCCCTCAATCCCTCCCAGCATCAGAATCTTCTGCAATGAGTCAACTCTTCGCATGAGGTGGCCAAAGTACTGGAGTTTCAGCTTCAGCATCATTCCTTCCAAAGAAATCCCAGGGCTGATCTCCTTTAGAATGGACTGGTTGGATCTCCTTGCAGTCCAAGGGACTCTCAAGAGTCTTCTCCAACACCACAGTTCAAAAGCATCAATTCTTCGGCGCTCAGCCTTCTCCACAGTCCAACTCTCACATCCATACATGACCACAGGAAAAACCATAGCCCTGACCAGACGGACCTTCGTTGGCAAAGTAATGTCTCTGCTTTTGAATATGCTATCTAGGTTGGTCATAACTTTCCTTCCAAGGAGTAAGCGCCTTTTAATTTTATGGCTGCAGTCACCGTCTGCAGTGATTTTGGAGCCCAGAAAAATAAAGTCTGACACTGTTTCCACTGTTTCCCCATCTATTTCCCATGAAGTGATGGGACCGGGTGCCATGATCTTAGTTTTCTGAATGTTGAGCTTTAAGCCCACTTTTTCACTCTCCACTTTCACTTTCATCAAGAGGCTTTTGAGTTCCTCTTCACTTTCTGCCATAAGGGTGGTATCATCTGCATATCTGAGGTTATTGATATTTCTCCCAGCAATCTTGATTCCAGCTTGTGCTTCTTCCAGCCCAGCATTTCTCATGATGTACTTTGCATAGAAGTTAAATAAACATGGTGACAATATACAGCCTTGTCGTACTCCTTTTCCTATTTGGAACCAGTCTGTTGTTCCATGTCCAGTTCTAACTGTTGCTTCCTGACCTGCATACAAATTTCTCAAGAGGCAGATCAGGTGGTCTGGTATTCCCATCTCTTTCAGAATTTTCCACAGTTTATTGTGATCCACACAGTCAAAGGCTTTGGCATAGTCAATAAAGCAGAAATAGATGTTCTTCTGGAACTCTCTTCCTTTTTCCATGATCCAGCGGATGTTGGCAATTTGATCTCTGGTTCCTCTGCCTTTTCTAAAACCAGCTTGAACATCAGGAAGTTCACAGTTCACGTATTACTGAAGCCTGGCTTAGAGAATTTTGAGCATTACTTTACTAGCATGTGAGATGAGTGCAATTGTGTGGTAGTTTGAGCATTCTTTGTCATTGCCTTTCTTTGGGATTGGAATGAAAACTGACCTTTTCCTGTCCTGTGGCCACTGCTGAGTTTTCTAAATTTGCTGGCATATTGAGTGCAACACTTTCACAGCATCATCTTTCAGGATTTGAAATAGCTCAACTGGAATTCCATCACCTCCGCTAGCTTTGTTCATAGTGATGCTTCCTAAGGCCCACTTGACTTCACATTCCAGGATGTCTAGCTCTAGGTGAGTGATCACACCATCGTGATTATCTGGGTGGTGAAGATCTTTTTTGTACAGTTCTTCTGTGTATTCTTGCCATCTCTTCTTAATATCTTCTGCTTCTGTTACGTCCATACCATTTCTGTCCTTTATTGAGCCCATCTTTGCATGAAATGTTCCTTTGGTATCTCTGATTTTCTTGAAGAGATCTCTAGTCTTTCCCATTCTGTCGTTTTCCTCTATTTCGGTTGCTATTTCCTTTTCCAGGGGATCTTCCCGACTCAGGGATTGAACCTGGGTCTCCCGCATTGCAGGCGGACTCTTTACCCTCTAAGTCACCAGGGAAGCCCTGGTTTTCATCTAAGGACTCTTACTTTACATTTTCTTTAATTTAGTAAACTACCTCACATAGATTTGGACATAATATAAATCTTGAATAAAAAATTTATGAGCAAATAAGTGCTCAAAATTGGGCAGTCTTTTGTATTACTCATTTATCATAACGTCTCTTCTGTTTATAAATTGAAATGAGAACTGTAATTCTGTTTATTGAAAATCTATCAATTATAATTATGTCTTAATTAAATGTCTGTGTGAAAGTATCAAAATATCAGCACTATTTGATTTATTCATGTTTGAAAACTAAGAGATTGCATATTCTAACCTTTGAAAAAGATGCCTGAAAAACTATAATTTTGAAAGCAACAAATATACAAAAAGTATGATGGAAATTATGAAAAACAAAAAGTATTTTGTTAATCTGCAGCAAGAAATAATATTTGGCAAATATGCACAGGGATTCCTATGTTAGAATGTCTTGGATATGTAATTGCATGAACAAGATTTAAAAAAAAATAACAAAACTATTTTTGGAATGACCTGATGTCAAAATCATCATTTTGGAATTTAAGAGTAAAAAAGTAAGCAGCTCATTGACATCCTTTTTACTCCTAAAGTCTTCAGTTTTATGTTTGTATCATATTTCTTGTTTCCTTTCTTTTCAAACTTTTTGGTTCTTTTGACAACTATTTGTTTTTAATCCCTTAGTTTTCTATCATTTTGTATATTTTCTGTTTTGTATTGCTCATACTCTGTTGTCAAATTTAATTTTTTTTTTATTTAAAACTGAGAGTCAAGTAGGCATTTTTAACCAGTTCATTTAGCCTTTTTATATTTATTGTACTTTATAATATTTTTTTATTTCTAACAGTTTATTTTGATTTTTACTTCCCATGATCTTTACTTTTGTTTTCTATCTTTCAGATTATTGTTTTCATTAGATTTTTTTTACATTTTTATTTCATAAGATTGGATTTTATTCTTTCAGTTCTATGTTTTAAATATAATTGGTATCTACTGTTATAAAGTTCGTTTATTTAGTTGATTTCTTAGACAACTATTTTTTCTGATTGTTTTTAAGATGATCTTTCTTTAGTACAGATAATATCATAGCAAAGAACTACAGTGCATCTACATTACATTTACTTTATTTATCCATTTCAAGAATTGCATTGGTTTACTACAAATATTCAGTCTTTGATCAGTTTTGATTTTCAGTTTCTTTTCATTTCTGACACTGGGGATATTTTTTAGTGTGCTCAACAATGTATGTAAAAGAGAGTTTTGTTATATTTTTTGCTGTCATTTCCAGGTGTTTATATGTCTTTGGAGGTTTGTCATTAACAACTTATTTTAAGTCATTCAATGGAATAAATTGGAAGACTCTGTAACTAAGCTCTTGCCTTGTCCATTTGTATGTGAATAATCCCAATTTGTACTCATTCAGTCATCACAGGAAGGCACAGAATTTCCATATAGCATAGTGAGCTGCTTTCTGTCCTTGTCACAGGGAGATGTATTTGTTCTATATAATAGATAATCTCCAGGAAATGTCAGAATTCACTAAATTTGCCTTCAATTGTCTGGCTTTTTCATCTCCACACCATGCCCAATGCCCCAGTTTCATTTGTTGTTAACTTGCTTCCTTTGTTGTCAACTTGCTTCCTTTGTTGTCTTACTTATTCTGCTCCACAGGTTTTTTTTCTGACTTCAAAATGGGCCTCAATCCTGCATACCTTTTTCTGATACATGTTATAACATGAGTGAACCTCAAAACATTAGGATCAGTGAATGAAATGAAACAGAATAAATGCAGTATTGTGTAATTTCATGTATTTAAAATGTTCAGAAAAGGCAAATGTATAGATATAGAAAATATCACATTAGTCAGTACCTGGGGTCTGAGAATGATAATGAGGATTTTTTGAAAAAGCAGGAAGGATCTTTCTGGAATGAAGTAAATGTTTTAAATGATTTAGTGATGATTGAACAGTATTCCTTAGAGATACTGAATTCTACAATTACAGTGGTTAAGTTTTAAGGTATGTGTTATAAATTATAATTCAAAAAATCTATCTAAGAAAAAAAAGGAAAGAGTTCCCAAATATTCTCTTTTCTCTGACCTGAAATGTAGAGTTGAAACTTGGAACTGCAGCATCTTAGGGCTTCCCTGGTAGCTTTAGTGGTAAAGAATCTTCCTGCAATGTGGAAGTACAGCATTTTTGTAGCATCTATGAAAAGAAAAACTGCATGCTAATTGGGATCAAAGAGAAGAGGACTTTTGTTCATTATTGACATAGTCTCCATCAGGACTTTATGTGTAAAAACAAGTGTATATTTTTCATTTCATTTTCAAATATGTATTGTTTGTGTATCCCTATTTCTTTTTAAACATCTGAGTAGTATTCCATTGCTTGCGTATCTCACAGTGTATCATTCACCAGTTGAAGAACAAGCTGTTTCCTCTTTTGGCAATTATGAACAAAGCCACTAGAAACATTTGCAAACAGATTTGCTGTGAATATAAATTTTAATTTCTCTTGAAGTGGGATTCCTAGTAAATGTATTTTTAACTTTGCAAGAAACTGCTTTTTTTTTTTTTGGAAGTAGTTGTTTAGTTTACCATTTCCCCAGCAGTGTATGAACATTCCAATTATCCTACATCCTTTCCACAACTTGGTATTTTTTCTCAAGGCCATTTTATTAGATATGTGGTGGTATTTCAATGGAGTTTATTTCTAATTTTCTAGTAATAAATGATGTTGAGTGTCATTTCCAGTCTTTCGCAACTCTACGTGATGCTACAGTGTTGAGATAATATTCAAAATAGTTAACAAATATCAATATGACTTGGGCACCAACCAATAATGACAGACACAGGGCAGACCAATCATTTTAGTTATCTGTAAACAATAGTTTGGGGATAACTGGATCTACTAGTCAGCACCAGCCCAGCATATATCATTTCATAGGGTTGTGAACAGAATTATGGAATAATTTCTAGACGTAGAATTGAGAGGGAAAATGACAATTGCATTTATTATTTGGCTACTCTGTTTTGCTAAATTTCATTTTATGGTTAGATCAAATTAAATTAAATTATCAGTTAAACTCAGATTTCACAGAAGAGACTATCTGCTCCCTCACATGCTTGGCATCACAGAGAGATCAAACTTTTGATTCTTTTACAAGCTGTCAGGTGAAGAGTAATCAGAGAAATTGTAATTTGTATTTTTCTTATTATGATTAAGATTTCCTTCACATACAATTAGGATCATTTAAATTATCTTTTTTGCAAGTTATCAGTTTATTTTTTGTCTGTTTTTTCTCTAATGAATTCGTAGTATTTATGTTAGGGACTGTAACAGTCTATAATACATGTATAAAAATGTCATAGTGATGTGATTTATAAGCTGTTGTTTATTGTGAATTTTCCATGAAAACTTTAAAAAATGCGGTCAAGTTAGTCACTCTTTTGTTTTGTAGCTTCTGAAGTTATATTAATTAGAAAAATTTTCCACATTCTGAGATTAAAATTTTAATCACCCTAAATTTTCATTAAATGCTATTATGGTTTCTTTTATTATCCTTTTTGATATTTAAATATATAATTCATATAAAATTTATCCTTATGTAAGTGTGAAGTGTGGATTAAACTATTTTGCCCATAGAGATATTATGAAACACTTCTCTCACTACATTGAAGTATCATCTTTATCATAATAAGAAATATAATCATCATATGTATTGAAGTCAGTTGGACTATTGATTTTGTTCCATTGCTCTTTTATCTATAAATGTGGTGATAATGCACGTTTAACTATTGTAGCTTTAAATATATATTTGACTGATAGGAAAATTTCCTCTCATTTCTTTCTGTCTCTTTCTCTCTTTCTCAAGAACACACACACTCACACACACATTTTTCTAGCTATTCTTATATGCCTTCATAATCAGCTTTTCCAGTTCTGAAACCAATCATCATTGATTTTCATTAGGATACCATTAAATTTGTTGTTTATGGTGAATTGGAATCTTTATAAGGTTGAGGTTTTCTGCCTAGAAAATGGTATAACTTTCAATTTGTTCAAAGCTTCTTTTGTCTCTTAGACACTAAATTTATGTGAATTTCTACCAGTTTATTCCTAAAAATTTTATTTTTTCTATTATAAATTAGGTCATTACTTATTGTATTACTTCTTCAGGGTTGATGATTTTTCTGTTCATGAAGTTTATTATTATCTGTGTCCTGGTATTATATTGTCATCTCATTGAATTAATTTTTATTTATGATGCTTTTAAAGTTGGTTTTCTTGGGTATCCAAAGTAGCTGGAATTTTATCTGTAAGTAATTGATTTTACTCTTCCTTTTCAACTAATTTTCTGTTGTTTCTTTCACTAATTTAATTAGTTAGATCACTCACAGCAACATTAAACAATGGCCATTTTAATGGAGGTTCTTGTACAAATGAGTATACAGCTCAATCAGTTCAGTCACTCAGTCATGTCCAACGCTTTGCGACCCCATGAATCACAGCATGCCAGGCCTCCCTGTCCACCACCAGCTCCCGGAGTTCACCCAAACTCATGTGCATTGAGTTGGTGATGCCATCCAGCCATCTCATCCTCTGTCGTCCCCTTCTCCTCCTGCCCCCAATCCCTCCCAGCATATGAGTCTTTTCCAATGAGTCAACTCTTCGTGTGAGGTGGCCAAAGTATTGGAGTTTCAGCCTCAGCATCAGTCCTTCCAATGAACCTCCAGGACTGATCTCTTTTAGGATGGACTGGTTGGATCTCCTTGCAGTCCAAGGGACTCTCAAGAGTCTTCTCCAACACCACAGTTCAAAAGCATCAATTCTTCGGCGCTCAGTTTTCTTCACAGTCCAACTCTCACATCCATACATGACCACTGGAAAAACCATAGCCTTGACTAGATGGACCTTTGTTGGCAAAATAATATCTTTGCTTTTGAACATGCTATCTAGGTTGGTCATAACTTTCCTTCCAAGGAGTAAGCGTCTTTTAATTTCATGGCTGCAATCATCATCTGCAGTGATTTTGGAGTATACAGCTAGTGTTTGCCTATTTAAGAATGATGATGTCCTTGGAATTTTATTCACTGTTAAATAATATGTATGTTTCTATTTATTAATAAATTATTATTTGTAAAAATGTGGACTTTTATCAAGTGGTTATTTAACATTAATGGACACGAATAAACAGTTATTTATTTCCTTAGATGTAGTCATATTATAATTTATGTTAATAGGTATTCTATTATAATATTGAATCATGTTTGATTTATGGAATATGTTTCTATTGATCATAGCAGATTATTATTATTTTAATGTGCTCTGTATTTCTTTGTCAATGTTTTATTTAGTTTACATTTTCTTTGATATTCATGTGTGGCATCAGTTTTGCATTTTTATATTTTTTTTGCTGGGCATTGGTAACAATATTATATTTTACTTATAATAATCCTTTAGAAAAAAATTATTTTCTGTGGTGTAAAGCATTTAAAATGAGGTTAACTCTTATTTTATGATTTAGTAGAATTCTGTTGTGAATCTTCTTTGACCTGATGTTTTCTATGATTTGCTTTCTGAAAACCTTCCTTGTTTCTGGTCACGCCTACTCCCATGCTCAGTGTTAATTGGATTGTTTAGACCTTCCATTACTCTAGAGTCTGTTTTGATGCATTTTGAATTGTTTTTCATATTAATTTGCATCCAAGTTTTTAAATTAATTTGCATAAATTTTAATTTCTTCTTTGGCTCTTTTAATTTCCTCAGTTTCTTTAGTTATTTTCTGTTCGGTGTTTTTTATCTTTCACTTTCTTCTATATTCTCTAATAATTTGCATATTAAGATTCAATAATAATTTAAATAATTTTTACCTTTAAAATAACTAGCTTTAAGATTTAAGGTTTTTAACTTTTTATGCTTTTTGCTGAGTAGTTTTGTTTTATTATATTTTGTATGTTTTGTTTCATTTTTGTGTTAAATAGATGCATAATTTACTTTCATTATTTAATAACATGAATATTTAGCACTATGACTTTTCCTCTGAGCATTGCTTCATGTACAGTCCAGGAGTATTAGCGACAGGTTTCTTTTGTTTTTTTTTACAGTACTTGTTTAAAGACATACCTGGAAAATTTCCAGGTGACAGAGATTTAAATTTCTAGTGTCTAAATTTTCTATCTTGTAATTGTTAGCACGCAATGTCATTTGTACTCTTTTATATTTATTTTATGACTCAATATGTCAGTTTTTATGAATGTTTCGTGAGTCCTTGTATAATATATCTACAACATATCTATATCTCAATAAAATACACTTCACTGATTATATTGTAGTTTTAATGCCATTTACAAAATTTTCCGAGTTGCCCTGTGTCTGGACACATTGTAGAATTGCATTTCTTTGCCCCCACCTTGTGGTTGACTGGGTGATGAAATGAATTGTAAGCAAAAGTGACATGTGTCATGAAATTGCTGCCAATATATTCCAGATTGTTCTTTTCTCTTCAAACACAGTAATTGGCAATGTTAGAGACCATTGCTAATCCGCTGTCCTGTGTCCCTTAGGGAGTACTCTGAGCAGAAAACTATTTTAATCCTTGAACACATGTGATGAAAGCAAGATGTAACTATTTATTGTTTTAAGATATTGAGACTGGGGTACTGCTTGCTAAATCAAGCCAATGTTGGTTGAATCATCTTGCATAATGTTACTTGCTTTTAAAAAAAATTATTGCATATAGATGGCATCTAGAAAATGGTATTTCATAATAAACCTATTTGCAGGGAAAGAGTGGAGACTCATATATAGAGAATGGACTTGTGGTCACAGTTGGGGAAGGATAAGTAGCACCGACATATATACACTACCATGGTATTTACTTTTTTTCACTTGTTTGATCATTGTTAGAATTGCAGTCTTTGTCTACTGATGTCTTTCTGTCAGTTTTTACTTGAATTTTGACTTTCCTATAGTTTTTGTTTTATTAAGATTGATACCAAAGTAACTAGCATCTAAGTCTTAATAATTGCTATATTGTCATAATTAATTGCACTATTTAGCATTATGAAATCACCTCTTTTGTTTCACTTAATGTCTCTTTCCGTGATTTTAAACTTCATTAAGATAGAAACACATAATTTATATTTGTTTTTATGTGTTAGATTTTTTTGGCCCTCTTTGTTTTCATCATTACTAGGTCACAAATACCTTAGGTATTTTTTTTTCGTAATGCAAAGGATATTGGGAATTTAGAGCATTTTTTGTATACATGTCCCAAAAAGCAATATTACTTTTAGTTCAATCTTATGGTATTTTGAGGTTTCCATGTTTTAAACTGATTTTATAGTATTGTTCAATGTATGGCCATTCTGTTTTTTTTTTTTTCCTGATAGTTAAGAAAGCTTTTATATTCTTTTAGTTGTTAACGTTATATTATATTCTTAAGAATATACACATACACAAAATACAAGATGTGTATATATACATATAGTTTTTGTTTTACTTTTCCATGAGAAGGTTATTGAATTCGCATTTTTTCATTCTCAACTTCTTTTTCTCCTCCACCATCTATTTCTTGTTTGTTATATTTTCTTTCACAGTAATTTAGTGTTTAATTTTATAATTACATAAAAGCATAATTCTATTAATTACTTTGTAGGTTTGTGAATTTTGTTTTGACTTCTAGTAGCATACTATCACTATGTCCATACCTTGACTCCCAGTTTTTCTCAGTGTACTATTTCTTAGCATAACTTCTCTTTTTATGAGTATTAAACTTAAGCAGATGTTCACTAACATTGACTTGGAAATGTTTTGAGTTCTTTCATGGTTGGCTCTATTCTGTCACTTAAAAAGAGTTCATGAGAACATTGTTCCCTCAGTTCCTGCATGTGTGTATTTAAGACTGTCGATTTGTATTAGAATGAAAATTAGCCAAGAGGAAATTCTCCTTTTTTGTAAATTGTAGATATTGCCTCAATGACTTCTGGCTTTTAATGTTGCTGTCTTTAATTCATAGGACAGACTGATATTTGTCTTATGAATGCCTTTATTGTTATTATATTTAGAATCTTTAAAATATTAAAGATTGCTTCATTGGATATGACAAATTTATTAGGCTAGGGGAAAATCCATTAGTTTGATCATTCTGGATTAATTTTCTCAGGGTCATGGTGACCTCTGCAATATATAATCAGTTCTTCTTTTGAAGGCCATTTCCTTTTCCTTTTTCATTTGTTTGTTTTTTTGTTTTTGGCCAAGCTACACGGCTTGCTGAAGCATAGTTACCTGACTAGGGATTGAACCTGGGCCCATGGTAGTGAAGTGCTAAATCCTAACCACTAGTGCTGTGCTGAGTTGCTCAGTCATATCCAACTCTTGGGACCCCATGGATTGTAGCACCAGGCTCCTCTGTCCATGGGATTCTCCAGGCAAGAATATTGGATTGGGTTGCCATTTCCTTCTCCAGGGGATCTTCCAGACCCGGGATAGAACCTACATTGCAGACAGAGTCTTTGTCATCAGAACCACCAGGGAAGTCCCCACTGGACCACCAGGGAATTCACAGATCATTTTCTTGAATTACATCTTGAAACCTTTGGTTATTATTCCCATTTTGTGTGTGTGTGAATTCTAATTATACACTAGAAGATTCTACTTGGGCATCCTTCATGTCTATCATTTCCTCTCATTTTTAGATTCTCTATTTTTGTTTCATTTTCAAAACCCATTTTCTTTATTATGCATTCACTATACTGTTAAAACTATTCTTTTGCTTTTACTAATTTAATCTTAAAATCTGACATTTCATTTTTCCATTATTTCTCAAAGTCTACTAGTTATATTTTTATCATTATGTTGTATTCTATATCTTCCTTGAGTTCTTTTAACTCTGATTTCTGCTTTCTGTTCTTGTTCCATAGTGACTATCATTATTACAAACTGTTTTCTCCGCTTAATGGCAAAAGCTTTCTCTGAAAATTCTTCACTAGGTGTTTGATTTTACTCTTTTCTTTTCTTATGAAGAAAATCTTTGCTGAAGGAATTGTCTTACACCAGCCATTTTTAAAGGTATTTGTGTAGGAAGAGACTAGGGGCAAATTTTAAGCCAATGAGATTTTCTTTGAGATCTGGATTGCTGTATTGGTTCTTTTAGTCTTTCCTTTCCCATTAATTCTGAGGATGAGTAGCTGGTGGATTTTATGCACTTAAAAAAAAATCAATAAGCTATTTTTAAGTTAACAGCAAAATGGAACAGAAACTACAAGGAGTTCCCAGATATTCCCTGTCTCCACACCTGCATAGCCTCTCCCACCATTATCAGCAACCTCAGTAGAATGGTACATTTGTTACCACTGATGAACCCACATTAGCACATCATTATCATCAAAAGTCTATAGTTTATAATAGGGTTCACTCTTGGTGTTGTACATTTTGTCAGTTTTGAATGGATAATAACACACATCTATCATTTATTATCATACAGAATAGTTTCAGCATCCTAAAAATCCTCTGTGCTCTGTCTGTTTGTCTCTCCCTCTCTCAAACCGCTCGGAACCACCCATCTTTTTACCAATCTCTTTACTGTCTCCATAATTTTGCCTTTCCAGATTGGCTTCTTTCATTTAGTAATAGACATTTAACTTTCCTCTGTGTTTCTTCCATAGCTTCGTAGTTCTTTTGGGCAGTGAATAATATCCCATTTTCTGGATGTACACAGTTTATTCTTTCACCTAATGAAGGATATCTTGGTTGCTTCTAAGTTTTGCCAATTTTGAATAAAATATATATACATTTATATCCAGATTTTCATATGAACATAAGTTCTTAACTCCTGTGACTGAACACCAAAGAACACAAGTGCAAAACTGATCATGAGTATGTATAGCTTTCTAACAAACTGTCAAACTGACTTCCAAAGTGGCTGAAGAATAATGAATTCAGTTAAAAAGAAAAAAAGACTATCAAAATGTATTTTCAAGCTATGGAAAAATATCCATTATTCAAAGAAGAATAGTATTTATTCATATTTCATCCTATTTTCTTGAAACACTCAGAAAGATAAATTATTTATCCTTCATACTCAGTCTGTGGGAGAAATTAATTTGAAAATTGAAGAACATAGAGACACAAACATTTAGTTCCATTTTAAGGGTAATTTATTTGTAGAGATTTAGCTTTTCCAAACATTAGTATTAATTAATCTTTTTATATTTAAAAAGTACTTCATCATTTTTTATAACTTATTTCTCATCCAAAACATATGGACCACCCAAAAACAACTGGAAAAAAAAACAACTCCTTTTATTTTAGGCTTTATCTGTGCCAGTTCTGCAAATAATTTTGTAAGGCTAACAAGACTCCCATAATTCTATTAGGCATGTAATATTGTATTAAACCTCTCCACATTTAATAATGTCAAAATTCCATTGAAATGTTTAACTCTTACTTAATCTCATGGCACCAAGCTGATGGAAAACTTGCAAACTTACATGGAGAGGAATGAATGTAAGCTTTCTAAACACCTTTTATATGCCAGGAATTATTCTTGCTTGCAAATACTGTATATCCTTCTTCCAACAATTCTGCAAGGATGGGACACTATTTTGTAAGTGAGAAAGTAGAAGTTTGAGGTATTTGGTAAAATTATAACTGTCTGAATTCAATGGGTGGTCTTGCCAACTTCAATATACAGTATTTCCAACAGCAGCAAAACACATTCCAAGTTCCTTCACTAACTAGGAACATCAGACAAAATGGCCCTGAAATATGTGTCTAAAATAATTTGTGCTCACTGATCAGTGGTAGTGTTGAGCAATAGGTGAAACATGGTCTTTCATTCAAGGCGAACACTTGTTAAGAAACAGGATCTGCCTCTTACAAGATGTATGTATGACCTTAGGCAAATTACATAATATCTTTTTACTTCAGTTTCCTATTTTACAAAATGCAGGTAGTAATAACTACGATGCACTGTTCTATGAAAGTTGTCGACAATTTACTTTAATCATATAACACTTTTATTGACACACTATGGTTTCACTAAATGCTATCTTTTAATATATTAGAAGAAATTATACCAGTTTCAACTGTACAAATTTATATTTGCTCTGTGCTACCAATTTAATTTGTCTGGCTGTTAAAACACAAAAGTGTTGTAAAATATGCAGTTAGATTTTATTAATTCTATATTTATTGAAGAAGTACATGCCAAAGAATGTTCAAACTACTACATAATTGCACTCATTTCACATGCTAGCAAGGTAATGTTCAAAATCCTTCAAGTGAGGCTTCAACAGTACATGAATCGAGAAATTCCAGATGTACAAGGTGGATTTAGAAAAGACAGAGGAATCAGAGATCAAATTTCCAACATCCCTTGGACCATAGAAAAAGCAAGAGAATTCTAGAAAAATATCTACTTCTGCTTCATTACTATTCTAAAGCCTTTGACTGTGTGGATTACAGCAAACTGTAGAAAATTCTTAAAGAGATGGGAATACCAGACCACCTTATCTGCCTCCTGAGAGATATGTATGCAGGCCAAGAAGCAACAGTTTGAACTGGACATGGAACAATGGACTGGTCCCAAATTGGAAAGAAGTACGTCAAGGCTGTATATTGTCACCCTGTTTATTTAACTTACATGCGAGAGTACATCATGCAAAATGCCAGGCTGGATGAAGCACAAACTGGAATCGGTATTGCCAAGAGAAATACCAACAACCTCAGATATTCAGATGACACCATCCTTATGGCAGAAAGTGAAGAGGAATTAAAGAGTCTTTTGATTAAGGTGAAAGATGAGAGTGGAAAAGCTGGCTTAAAACTCTACCTTCAGAAAATTAATATCATGGCATCTGGTCCCATCACTTCATGGCAAATAGAAGGGGAAAAAGTGGAAGCAGTAACAGAATTTATTTTCCTGGGCACCAAAATCACTGTGGATGGTGACTGCAGCCATGAAATTAAAAGACACATGCTCTTTGGAAGGAAAGCTATGATAAATCTTGACAGAGTATTAAAAGGCAGAGACTTCACTTTGCCAACAAAGGTCCATATAGTCAAAACTATTTTTCCAGTAGTCATTCATGGATATGAGAGTTGAAACATAAAGAAGACTGAGCACTGAAGAATTGATGCTTTTGAACTGTGGTGTTGGAGAAGACTTGAGAGTCCCCTGGGTAACAAGGAGATCAAACCAGTCAATCCTAAAGGAAATCAACCCTGAATAATCATTGGAAAAACTGATGCTGAAGCTGAAGCTCCAATACTTTGGCCACATGAATCAAAGAACTGACTACTTAGAAAAGACCCTGATACTGGGAAAGAATGAAGGCAGAAGGAAGGGGATGGCATAGGATGAGATGGTTGGAGGGCATCACCAACTCAATGGATATGAGTTTGAGTAAGCTCCAGGAGATGGTGAAGGGCAGGAAAGCCTGGCATGCTGAAGTCCAAAGAGTTGGACTTGACTGAGTGACTGAACAACAACAATGCAAGGGGCCACTTTTTACTCCCAAGAACAGTTCCTTTTTACTTTCTTTACCCCTAGCCTATTTTTTTGAAGTCAAAGATGAGAGAACCAGTGAACTAACAATGCTCTGTGTCCCTCATATTGAATTTATAAATTTTTCTTTTAACTATTTTATTAAATGGGATTTAATGATATTTTGTTTGAATAAAGAGCTCTTTAACCAAGACACAAACAACAAACATACTCTTTGTCAAACCTTCTTTGTTTATGGTTACATAAAATGAGGACCAGTGAAAATGGCACCCAAATGTAGAAACTATGGCCCAGGGTCATACAGAATCAGGTCTGAGGTGTCTTTATGTCTAGGAGATTTCAGTTGTATTTTAATCCAAATTTTTGGTATAGAGTTGGATCAGTTATAATAATAGGCTTGAATGGTAAATAAGTTGTTTCTCCTGCTTACCCACTAAATGTCTTCCCTACAACAACTGAAATGCTGAAATTTGAGATTCATATATATGAACTACCTCTCTTTGAAAATTAAAATCCTCTGTAGGAATAATCAAAGTTGTGAATGAAATAAAAAAATTAATATCAGATTGTTTTCCTCTTACAACCACTCTGGAGGAAATGGATCTTCAATTGAGTAAGGTCAGAAGTGGTAAAGGTAAATTTGAAGTACACAGAACTAGTGTAGAAGACAAGTTTAGATGGATCCTTACATTGAGAAGCTCTAAAACATTAGAGAGCAGCCAGCAACACTAGCGCCTTTGTCTAGGTTTGAGGAAAGATGCTGAATAGCAAAGAGAAAGTCAAAGATGAAATTCTTTCACTGAAGTTTGAGCACCGAAAAACTGATGCTTTCACACTGTGGTGCTGGAGAAGACTCTTGAGAGTTTCTTGGATAGCGAGGAGATCCAACCAGTCAATCCTAAAGAGACTCAACCCTGAATATTCATTAGAAGGACCGATGCTGAAGCTGAGGCTCCAATTCCTTGGCCACCTGATGCAAAGAGCTGACCTATTGGAAAATAGCCTGATGCTGGGAAAGATTGAGGGTAGGAGGAGAAGGGGACAAAAGAGGATGAGATGGATGGATGGCATCACCAACTGAATAGACGTGCATTTGGGCAGACTTCAGGAGATAGTGGAAGATGGGGAAGCCTGGAGTGCTGTAGTCCATGGGGTCTGAAAGAGTTGGACACAACTGAGTGACTGAACAACAACAGTGAATTAGAGAAATACTTTCCTGGAAAGTGTGTTAGACTCAGTTCTTGGGCCCAACCTATGGAGATGATGTAGATGTGATTGTAGGTGATGTGAATGACCATGCCCTGAGTACCAGTGAATTAGAACATAGGCAGAAAACTCTAGAAGTGTACTTCTCAAAACTGGGTGTGTGTTAGAATCACCCAGGGAGCTTAGAAAACATCTTCTGACCACTTCATCAGAGATTCTGATTTAACTATTCATGATGGATGATGGGAATTCATACTTTGAAAAGTTCCACCAGATGATTAGCATGTGCACCAAGTTTGAAAACTACTGAAAGGATGATACCAGAATGGCATACAGTGTTTCAGTATAAATGACTGAAGTTGGCCCTTTAGAGTGAAACTAACTTAGAGTGCTAACAGGCAAGTAGGCACTATCTTATTCCAGCAGATTATTTCTATGAGAGTAGGTAGACCCTGTGCTGATCTTTATTTTGTTTTGAAAGGAGATTAAAATCAATTATTTTGACAGATCTTTAAGTATTCATGTATTGACAGTCATTTCAAATAAACTTTAAACTACCATATGGGTAAAAGATAAAATGTTTATGGCCCACAGGACACAAGTTGTAAACTTTTGATTCAGAAAATTTTCAAGAAAATGATCTGATGGTTCTAACTAGTGTACAAATACAGTGTGGGGTTTTTTCATGTAGAGTGACTTCTAGTTCTTAAAAACAAATTATAGTTACAATTAAGTTCAGAGAATGTTTGCTTCTATATTTGGTTGAAGGAGGTAACCTAGATTAAAATGGCTTGAAAATATTAAATGACTATCCAATTGTGATTAATTATTTTGAAAGAGTTCATTCCAATATTTGAAAAATATTTGAAAATAAAACATATTGTCCTGATTTAGGCTCTAACATTATATCTCACCAGTATGGGTAAAGCTTTATTAAATCAGATCATTCAACAACTTATTTTGCCTTTATATCTATCCAGAATTTTAGATTGTACTCTAACTGAAGGATATATTCTGTATCACAACTAATCAATTCATGGATAACTGTGCCCTGAAATACTATACACTTCATAATTATAAAAATTTCATGCTGTGTGTGTTTAAATTTGTAGTGCTATAAATGATGATAACTCAACAAAAATATTATTAAAATTAAATATGTAAAGTTAAAAAGAACTCTAAACAAAACGTTTTGTTTATACTGTTAGAGCATCTGTTAGTCTAACAGACCCTTCTGTGTAATTATTGATGAGGTCTATATAACAGCTCTCTTACTACTAAATTAACTGAATTTTAAAAAAATACAGCAAATCTGTAATTGAAATATGTTTCAGAATTTTCACACACATGTGATGCAAAATGAATGTATCATTCAAACATAAGCATAAAATGAAGATGAGTCAGAAGTTATTCCATATCATAATGAATACATCAAAAATGTCTTCTTCCTTTTTACCTAGAATCACATTATGATTCTAATACAGGAGGTGAAATGGAGACTCAAGTATTTCCGAGGTGGACAGATTATAAAATGAGTTTACATAGCATTAAAACACATTTTATACTATTTTTATACATTTTACATATCCTCTAGATCCCTTGGTTTTAATAGGGATATTATAAGAGAGACTCCATTTCTTTAATCAACAGACATATGATCCTGACAGTTACCATACTTTTGTCTACATTCTCAAAATGCAAATCAAAACAAAAAGTAAGCTACAACTACCAACAGTGACTTAATAGCAGGGGTCAAAAAGTCAAATGCCTACAGGGCACACGCAGGTGACAGAAGTGAGGGGAGCAGGCAGGAAACACATGCCCAGTCTACAGGTAGAGCAGCTCTTCAGGTAATAACTAACGACTGTCATGATAAATCGTAGGTCCTGTGTTGTAATATCAGATTTTTCAACAGAATCCAGAAATCTGGACTTCAGAGAAATATTTTGTTTTTTAAATGTTTCCAATCTATAGAAATGCCTTTATGACCTTGTGTAAACCAAGCAAAATATCTGTGCGCAACATCAAATGCTGGTATAAAGGGGCAGAGATGACTATTAAGAAAACAGATAAAATTCTTACCATGGTTGTATTACAGAAAACACATGTTGGAAAAGTAGTATACACACAAGTGCCTGTGTGCACAGACATAGGTTCCTTGCTAAAAAATTGTCAGCAAAATGTTGCTTAAACGAAAATGAGTATTAGGGACTGGGGGCTGTGACAATAAGGAACTTTTCATTCATTCATTCTGCAAATATTTACCTGGTTCTTTGTTGTGCTGGAAATATGGTGTTAAAAACATGGTCTTTTTTCCTTGGAGTTTATACCCCAGGGAGAATATAGCCAAGCAAATAAATATATGATAAGTATTAAAACTAAACCATCATGCAATATGTGTTATCAAAACTATTTAGCTATGTAAGTTATAGGATTTTCATTTGTAAGATTTATGAAAAAGAAAGTTTATTTCTTCTTCCCCTTATTTAGTAAAAAAAAGACAAAAAGAATTCTTAATTATTTTAGCCTGTTTATTTCATAAGTAAAAATAGACTTATTAAATCATACAGACAAAGTAGAATGGGGAATTATTGTTTAATGTCTAGTATTTCAGTTTTCTAAGATGAAAAAAGTTCTTGAGATGGATGGTGGTAATGGTTACACATCATCATAAATGTGCTTAAACTCACTAAACTATAAATTTAAAAAATAGTTAACATGGTAAGCTTTATATGTATTTTACCACAGTTAAAAAACAAAGAAAGAAAGGAGAACAAATCAAGAAAACAGGTGAGGTCTAGCATTTGACCTTCAGGCTGTAGTTCACTAACCTCTGACTTACCGAATGCCCTTCTGGGTTATCTGATTCTGATCTGGCATAGCTTTTGAGCTATTTTATAGTCCGTAAGTTGTAAATAACTGATAGCAGTGCAAAAGAACTATTTTCCAAACACAGAAAATAAATTATGTCCAATGGAGACTCAGTTGATTTACAGCCCCACCCCACCCCGCCCCGCCCAGCCACGGATAAATTCATTTTCATGTCCATTTGCAAATTTTAATATTCCTTTACTTCTATAAGCTTGCATTTCTTTAACTTTTCATTTGAATTGCTTATAATGTCTAAACCAGCTCCCTCACTTAATCAGTTAAAAATCTTTAATACATGTTATTTATTTATTTATTTATTTATTTATTTAAATAGCCGTATGAGTTTTATGCCTGGTAGCTCAGACGGTAAAGCGTCTACCTACAATGCGACAGACCGGGGTTCAATCCCTGGTTCGGGAAGATCTCCTGGCGAAGGAAATGACAACCCACTCCAGTACTCTTGCCTGGAAAAAGAGTTGGACGCGGCTGAACGACTTCACTTTCACTTTTCACTTGCATGAGTCTTATGATTTTACCTTTTTTGGAAAAATTATCCACTAATAGTGTCCATATTGTTAATACCTGTTTCTTTGAAACGGAAGGAGTTGTATTGCTATGAAGTTATATAATTATGCCTTTCTCAATTCTGTGTTGTCTGCAGGTGCTTCTGATTGGTGTAATCTCAACGACAAACCTAGGTCTAAGGAAATCTGGGAAATGTATCTTGTGACTCTCTGTCTCTGTGACACAGGAAATCACCGGGATGACTCCAGAATATATACCCAGTGAGTTAACGTGTCTAACTTTCCCCCCAAATTATTGACTCAGAATGGTGTTCATGCCAATGCTTCCCGTTCTCTGCAGCTGCTGCTGCTGCTAAGTCACTTCAGTCATGTCTGACTCTGTGCGACCCTACAGACAGCAGCCCACGAGGCTCCTCTGTCCCTGGGATTCTCCAGGCAAGAATACTGGAGTAGTTTGCCATTTCCTTCTCCAATGCATGCATACCTACTAAGTCGCTTCAGTCGTCTCCGACTCTGTGCGACCCCATAGACAGCAGCCCACCAGGCTCCTCTGTCCAAGGAATTCTCTAGGCAAGAATACTGGAGTGAGTTGCCATTTCCTTCTCCCATTCTCTAGCTGTTCTGAAAAGCTATTGTAAAGAGTAACAAGAGTCCGCCCTCCTGAGCCCATGCCTCCTGGCTCTTTTAATGACACACGGTGTTGTTTATAGTTTGAAGTTGTTCATCACTTATGAATAAAGCTGGGATAAACATTAAAATACAGGGTTTTGTGAGCACATGAGGTTTTGTTTTGCTCAGATAAATACTTAAGAATGGCATGCTGAGATGAGTGGAAAGTGTATGTTTAACTTCATTAGAAATTGCTAAACCGTTTTCTAATGTGGCTGTACTGTATTGCTTCCCGATCAGTAGATTAATGAAAAAGAATATTGCTTCATTCTTCTTACAGTTATTTTGAGAGTTAAGTAAACTCTCATCTGCTATGAGAGTTTCAGATTTTTCCATACCATCATCACTATTTAGTATTGCTATGATACTTTTCGTTTTGGTTTAGCCTTTCTAATAAGTGTGCAGTAGTAATTCAGTACTCTTGCCTGGTAAATCCCATGGACGGAGGAGCCTGTTAGGATGTAGTCCTTGGGGTTGCTAAGAGTGGACAGGACTGAGCGACTTCACTTTCACTTTTCACTTTCATGCAGTGGAGTAGGAAATGGCAACTCACTCCAGTGTTTTTGCCTGGAGAATCCCGGGGACAGGGGAGCCTGGTGGACTGCCCTCTATGGGATCACACAGAGTCGGACACGACTGAAGTGACTTAGCAGCAGCAGCAGCAGTAACTGATTGTGATTTTAATTTGCAGTTGCCTTTAAATGATGAACGGTGTTAGCAGGTTTTCATGTGCCTTTTTTTTTTTTTGCCATCCATACATTTGTTTTTGTAAAACACTACAATATTTGCACATATACTATTGAGTTGTTTGTTTTTCTATTAATGAGTTGTGGGAACCCCTGATATAGACTGAATACAAGGAATATTTTTAATGAAGGCAATATATTTTTAATCATTTTTAATTCAAGTATAGATGTTATACAATGTAAGTTTACAGTATAGTGATTTATAAGTTTTAACAGTTGAATTTCATTTATAGTTATTTTAAAACATTTGTTGTATTTCCTGTGTTATAAAATTATCCTTATAGCTTATTTTATTTCTAATAGCTTATACAGCTTAATCCCCATATTGCTCCTCTACCCTTTCTTTCCTCTCCCCACTGGTAACCACTAATTTGTTCTCTGTATCTATGAGTCTACTTCATTTTTTGAATACAGGTGTTTTTTAAGACATGTGCCTTGCAAAAATCCCAGTCTGTGGCTTGTCATATTTATGTATATGTAGATTAAAAGAGCACAAAACGCAAAAAACAAAAAAGAGCAGATATTAAGATAGCATTCTGTATTATTAATGTAATACATTCTTTATAATTAATGAATCCATCTTGGTGCATTACTATTAACTAAATTCCATAGTTTTAAAGTTCCCTCTTTGTGTCACATAGTTTTATGGGTTTAGACAAGTGAACAATATCATATATTTATCTTTACGGTATCATAGAGACTAGTTTAACTGTTCTCAAAGCCCACTCTGCTTCATTTATTCACACCACCCTCAAAAACCCTGAGCCCCTGGCAAGGGAGAGGGAGAAGGACTAGGAATGGAAAAGTACAAAGTATGGAGTGAGAGTGGAGAAAATGTTTTTAAGGTTCCGCCTGTGCCCCCATAAAGATGTTTTGGCTGAGGTACCTGAGGAAGGCATTGGCCCAAGCTCCAGATAAAGAGACCTTCAGAATGAAGGCACCAGGCTCGGAATGCAAATATCCATAAGAGCATGGCTGCCCAGTAGAGTCTAAATCCTTGACTACAACTCCCTTCCAAGTTGGTAGTGAATGGATGGGAAAGGGAAGTTCTCTGTGCACCCTCTTAGGTAAAGCCTTTGTCATTATCTATGGTTGAACTTGAAAAATCACACTTGGGTTTTTTAGTCAAAAGTCAGTGTCTTCAGTAGATTTTATTGTTGTTTCAATATGAATACCCTTAAGACATATGATGTTGAATATCTTTTCATATACTTGTATGCCACCTGTAAATCTTCAGACACCTTTGTCCATTTTTAAATTGGGTTGTTTTCTTATTATTGAGTTTAAAGGGTCTTTGTGAATTTTGGATACAAGTTCTTTATTAGAAACATGTTTTGCTGATATTTTCATCTACTCTGTGTCTTGTCTTCTCATTCTCTTAGCAGAGTTTTGGCAGAACAGATTTTTAAAAAATTTTTTTACTGAAGTTCAACTTACAGATTTTTAAAATTTATTTCATGATTTGTGCTTTGGATGTTGTAACTAGAATCTTCTCTCCAAAGCCAAAGTCACATAGAATTGTTCTTATATTATCCTCTAAAATTATTATAGTTTTCTATTTTGTCATTGGGTATATAATCCATTGAAATTAACTTTTATAAATGACATAATAAAATATATTCTTTCTCATCTGAAAAACTTGCTTTTTCTATATTGAGCCGTTGCTCTTTTGGCAAAGATTAGCTGATATGGGTGTGCTTCTGGCCCTCTATTCTTTTTCATTACGTTATTTTTCTGTTCTTTAACCAGTTTCATGGGATCTTCACTACTGTAGCTTTGTGAGTCTTGAAGTTGGTTAATGTTAATACTTTAATTTGTTCTTCCATACAAAGAGTGTTGTGTTGGCTATTTTGGTTGGTGGTGTTGTTCTGAGATAAATTTTAGAATCAGTTTGTTGGTATTCACAAAACATATGGGATTTCTTTGAATCTATAGACCAAGATAAGGAGAACTAACATTATAACAATGTTGAGTCTTCTATTCATGAACATGAACTATCTCTCCCTTTACTTAGATCTTCTTTGATCTCTTTTAGCAGAAATTTGTTGTTGTTGTTAAGTCACTCACTTGTGTCTGACTCTTTATGACCTCATGGACCGCAGCATGCCAGGCTTCCCTGTCGTTTACCGTCTCCCAGAGTTTTCTCAAACTCATGTCCATTGAGTCAGTGATGCCATTCAACCATCTCATTCTCTGTCACCTCCTTCTCCTCCTACCTTCAGTCTTTCCCAGCTTCAGGGTCTTTTCCAATGAGTCAGCTCTTCTCATCAGGTAGCCAAAATATTGGAGCTTCTGCTTCAGCATCAGCCCTTCCAATGAATATTCAGGCTTGATTTCCTTTAGGATTGACTAGTTTGATCTCCTTGCTGTCCAAGGGACTCTCAAGGGTGTTCTAAAAGAAATTTATAGTTTTTCTTGTGTTGATCTTGTACGTATTTTCTTAGATTTATGCATAACTATTTAATGTTTCTTTGGAAGGAATGATGCTAAAGCTGAAACTCCAGTACTTTGGCCACCTCATGCGAAGAGTTGACTCACTGGAAAAGACTCTGATGCTGGGAGGGATTGGGGGTAGGAGGAGAAGGGGACGACAGAGGATGAGATGGCTGGATGGCATCACTGACTCGATGGACGTGAGTCTGGGTGAACTCCGGGAGTTGGTGATGGACAGGGAGGCCTGGCGTGCGGCGATTCATGGGGTCGCAAATAGTCGGACACGACTGAGTGACTGATCTGATCTGATCTGATCTGATTTAGTGTTTGTCTTTTTAACAAGAGATGCATTGGTTATAGTAACACCCTTTTTCAACAACACGAGAGATGACTATACATGGACATCACAAAATGGTCAATACTGAAATAAAATTGATTGCATTCTTTGTAGCTGAAGATGGAGACACTCTGTACAGTCAGCAGAAATAAGACCTGGAGCTGACTGTGGCTCAGATCATCAACTTCTTATAGCAAAATTCAGGCTTAAACTGAAGAGAGCAGGGAAAACCACTTAGCCAACCAGGTATGCCTTAAATCAAATCTTCTATGAATATGCAGTAGAGGCGATGAATAGATTCAAGGGATTAAAGTAAAGCAGTGTGCCTGAAGAACTATGGACAGAGGTCCTTAATATTGTACTGCTGCTGCTAAGTCACTTCAGTCGTGTCCAACTCTGCATGACCCCATAGACGGCCTCCTACAAGGCTCCTCCGTCCCTGGGATTCTCCAGGCAAGAACACTGGAGTGGGTTGCCACTTCCTTCTCCAATGCATGAAAGTGAAAAGTGAAAGTGAAGTCGCTCAGTTGTGCCCGACTCTTCACGACCCCATGGACTGCAGCCCACTAGGCTCCTCTGTCCATGGGATTTTCCAGGCAAGAGTACTGGAGTGGGTTGCCATTGCCTTCTCCAAATATTGTACAGAAGGCATAAAAAAAAAAAAAATCCCAAAGAAGAAGAAAAGCAAGAAGGCAAAGTGGTTATCTGAGGAGGCATTACCAATAGCTGAAGAAAGCAGAGAAGTAAAAAGCAAGGGAGAACGGTAAAGGTAAATCCAACTAAACACAGAGTTCCAAAGAACAGCAAGGAGAGAAAAGAAGGCCTTCTTCAATGAACGGTGTATAAAAATAGAGGAAAAAACAGAAGGGGAAAGACTAGGGAATCTCTTCAGGAAAATTGAAAATATCAAGGGAATATTTTACCTAAAGATGGGCACAATTGAGCACAGAAAGTGTAGAGATCTAGTGGATGATGATGAGTTCAAGAAGAGATGGAAAGAATACACAGAAGAAATGTACAAAAAAGATCTTAATGCATCAGATAACTGAGATGGTCATGCAGAGCCAGATATTCTGCAATGTGAAGTCAATTGGGCCTCTAGGAAGCACTGTTGTTAATAAAGCTAGTGAGTGCAATGGAATTACAGTACAGCTATTCAAAACCCTAAGGATGATGCTATCAAAGTGTTGCCCTAAATATGTTAGCAAATCTGGAAGATCCAGCAGTGGCCACAGGACTGGAAAAGATGAACCCTTAACCTAGCTCCAAGGAAGGGTAGTACTAAAGAATGTTCTAACCATCAGACAATTGCACTCACCTCCCAGGCTGGAAGGTCATGCTTAAAATATTGCACACTAGGCTTCAGCATTATGTGAACCAAGAACTTCCAGATGTCCAAGTTGGGTTCAGAAAAGGCAGCCAACATTTGATGGATCATAGAGAAAGCAAGGGAATTCCAGAAAAACAACTACCTCTGTTTCATTGACTACACTAAAGCCTTTGACTGTGTGGATCATAACAAACTGTGGAAAGCTCTTAAAGAGATGGGAATACCACATTTTACCTGTCTCCTGAGAAACCTGTATGTGGGTCAAGAAGCAACACTTAGAACCCTGTATGGAACAACTGACTGCTTCAGGAATGACAAAGGAGTATGTCAAGGCTGTCTGCTGTCACCCTGTTTGTTTAAACTATACACTGAGCACATCATAAGAAATGCTGGGCTGGATGGGTTACAAGCTGGAATCAAGGTAGGCAGGAGAAACATGAACAGCTTCAGATATGTGAGTGATACCATGCTAGTGGCAGAAAGCAAAGAGGAACTGAAGAGTCTCTTGATGAGGCTGAAGAAGGTCATGTGAAAGAGCCGGCTTAAAACTAAATATTAAAAAAAAAAAAAAAACTAAAATAATGGCATCTGGCCCCATTACTCTATGGCAAATAAAAAAGAAAAATATGGAAGTAGTGACAGATTTCCTTTTCTTTGTCTCTAAAATCACTGTGGATAGTGACTACAGCCATGAAATCAGAAGACAATCACTTCTTGGCAGGAAAGCTATGACATCTAGACAATGTATTGAAAAGAAGAGACATTCCTCTACCAACAAAGGTCCATATAGTCAAGGCTATGGTCTTGCCAGTGGTCACGTATGATTGTGAGCGGGACCTTAAAGAAAGCAGAGCACCAAAGAATTGATGCTTTCGAACTGTGATGCTGGAGAAGACTCCAGAGAGTACCTTGGACAGCAAAGAGATCAAACCAGTCAATCTTAATGGAAATCAACCCTGAACACTCATTGGAAGGACTGGTGCTAAAGCTTAAGCTCCAGGATTTTGGTCACCTGATGCGAACAGCTGACTCATTGGAAAAGTCACTGATGCCATGGACATGGACTTACGCAAATTTCGGGAGATGGTGGAGGACAGGGAAGCCTGGTGTGCTGCACTCCATGGGGTTACAAAGAGTCAGACACAACTGGATGACTGAACAACAACATTTGATTTTTAGAAGGTAATGGAATTGTTCCATTTTTCTAAGTTTTGTTTCTGAGCAGAGTTGTTCATAACATTTCCTTATTATTCTTTTAATATCCATGGGATCAGTGGTGACAACCCCTTTTTTCATTTCTGATACTAGTAATTTGTTTCTACTTTTTCTCTTAGTGACCCTGTCTAGAACTTTATCAACTTATTGATCTTTTTAAAGATTAAGTTTTTGGTTTCACTGGTTTTCTCTATTGATTTCCTGTTTTCAATTTCATTGATTTCTATGTTAATTTCATTTTCTGTTTTCTTTAGCCTTAAATTTAATATATTTTTCTCTAGATTCCTAAGGTAAACACTTAGATTATTGGTTTTAGGTCTCTTCTTTCTTAATATATGTACTAAATGTTATACAGCTTTTGTATTTCACTTCTTTAGATGAAGATATTAAAAAACTAAATTCCAATTTAAACATGCCGGTATCAGTTGCACGTTTATCTAAAGTGCAGATATGTACAGTAGCCACTACCACTGTCATTTTAGAATGTGTGCTTTTAATCTTTGACATGGATACATATCAGTTCAATAAAACTGCATAATTTATTTCATCAGAGATTTTTTGTCTTTGCCTGTTAGATAATTAGAATTTTTCAGATTATACAGTGGATATTCTCACAAAGATATTTAAACTTTTGGCTTTCCAAAAATCAGTCACAAGATAGAAAATTCACACAAAATCATTCTGTGGCTGCTTTCTCAATATTATAGAATGGTATACAATCATTTCTAAAATAGTTCTTTCCAATTTTAGTTATGCTATTTAATATTATGTCTTCAGCTTTCAATTATATGTTTATTATTAAATTTATTATTAAATTTCAATTAATGTTTCAATTAAACATTACTGTATGTATGTATAGATTTTAATATCTAATTAAATTTTTACAGTCAAAACTTTGTTATTCATTTCAGAGATCTGTGAATCAGAGAGAACTTGTTAACAGTGCCAAAAAAGAAAATAGTATTAGTAGAATCACTAACATAGATGTAAATGCTTATTTGTACACGTATTCAAATATATTGAACAACATTTTCTTTTTGTAAGCCTCATAGATCCAAAGTACTGTTTTTCTCACTTGATGTATTACAGTGTGTGTGCATGTGTGCTTCAGTCGCTCAGTTGTGCCCAACACCTTGCAACCCCATGAACCCCCAGGCTCCCCTCTCCATGGAATTTTCCAGGCAATAAAACCAAAGTGGCTTGCCATTTCTTCCTCCATGGTACCTTCTTGACCCAGGGATCAAACTCTTGTCTTCTACATCTCTGCATTGGCAGGTGGGATTCTTTACTATTGAGCCACCAGAGAAGCCAATGCATTATAGCAGTTGTTCTTAATAGGGATGGAATAAGGGATGGAATTTTGTTCTCAAGGATATGTTTGGCAGTATCTGGAGAAGTTTTTGGTTGTTAAAACTGGGGTGGGAGGTGCTGCCAACATCTAGTGGGTGGAGGATAAGAATGTTGATGAACATTTTACAATACACCCCACTTCCCCAACAAGAAATTATCCAGTCCAAAATGTAAATATTTTCAGAATTGAGAAACACTATCTTACAGTCTATTACAGAAGATATAGATACATAAATAATTACAGTTAAATTAACAGTAATAACTAGCTGATTCTAGGCATCATGAGGATTATTCTATTTAGCTCTCCTAATTTAGTTTTCAAACAACTCAAGTACTATTGTAATCACTTTATAGAAATATAAGGAAATCTACCTCATGTAGAAAGTAATCATTGTCAATCATTTAATTCACAACATATATTATACTAATAACAAAACTACTGGAGTTTCAACTATGTTCTATGAGTGATGGTAATGTCAAACTTATCTTACTTCTCGTGCAACCAGATATAACTAATATAGAAAAACAAGTAATTCACCAATTACCTGTGTTTCACAAGAGAAGGAAAGAATCACAAATTTTAATTGTTTGATAGTCAATACTTTATTATTCAATTCTGAGATCTCTGAATCAACAACTTGCTGCTGCTGCTAAGTCACTTCAGTGGTGTCCAACTCTGTATGACCCCATAGATGGCAGCCCACCAGGCTCCTCTGTCCCTGGGATTCTCCAGGCAAGAACACTGGAGTGGGTTGCCATTTCCTTCTCCAAAGCATGAAAGTGAAAAGTGAAAGTGAAGTCGCTCAGTTGTGTCCAACTCTTAGCGACCCCATGGACAGTAGCCTATCAGGCTCCTCCCATCCATGCGATTTTCCAGGCAAGAGTACTGGAGTGGGGTGCCATTGCCTTCTCCCAACAACTTGCTAACAGTGCCAAAATAGACAATAGTATTTGTAGAATCAATATAGTGATTCTGCTTTCCTAAAGGATCAATATTAGCCTAGAAAGCATTTAACTTTTTGAGCATTTACTTTGTTTCATTTATTGTTAATGCATTTTTTTTTTGTAAATGCTATCTTATTTACCTCTAGCTACTATCCTATGAAATGGACATTATACAGATTGCATTTCATGCTGAAAAAATGAATCTTAAGAAATATGGCAAAATATCACAGAACCAATCAATAGAAGAATGAGTTTATATCCTAAATGTGTCTGGCCACAAAGCAATGTTCTTTCTAACACTGTGTGGTTTCTTCCTATTTTTTTTTCTTAGAGAAGAGATATTTTGCCATCTGAGCCGGTGGAAAATAACTCAGATTAGTAACGATTACAAACTTCAACCAATGAATAAGTAATTCCCAAGGTGGTGGTTTAGTAGCTAAGCTGTGTCTGACTCTTGTGACCTCATGGACTGTAGCCTGCCAGGCTCCTCCGTCCATGAGATTCTCCAGGCAAGAACCCTGGAGTGGGTTGCCATTTCCTTCTCCAGGGAATCTTCCCAACCCAGGAATTAAACCTGGGTCTCCTGCATTGCAGGCAGATTCTTTACCAACTGAGCTATGAGACTTAGTAATTTCTAGGGACTAATTCCCAAGGACTAGTATATAAATTATAAGTTTTGAAGGCTAAGTTCCATCATTATTAAGATGCTGTACGTGTTAGGAGAGGCTTTGACTCGATTAATAGAAAGCCTTACTTATAGTGTCCTGTCCAATAGGGATTCCTCCATAAAGAGAAAACATAGGTGGCTACCTCCTCTAGTATTCTTGCCTGAAGAACCCCTGGACAGAGGAGCCTGGAAGACTATATAGTCCCTGGGGTCGCAAAGAGTTGGACACGACTGAGCGACTAACACTTTCATGCTTCATTCAGTTCTTCTCATTATAATAGGAGTGTTTCGGTGAGGTCTGTGTCCTTGGCCAGAACCTCTTTTATTCTCCTGAACTTTTTCTCATCGTAACAATTTGTTTGAAGCAGTTTCAAGCATTATTCTGTCACATGACAGACAGCAAGGAAGAGGGAAGCAGAAAGGCTTTATTTTCATACTTTGGGAGGGGGATGTGGGGAAGATGAGACAAAAACTTTTCCAGAAACTCTTAAGCAGACTTTCTTTACATTTTATTGGTCAGAACTATATCACACAATCACCTCTAGTTGCACAGGAGTTAATTTTTCCTTCCCATTCAAGGACAAGGTTGGGAAGTCTCTTAATGAGACAAAGAAAAGTAGCTCTACAGATTTTATAGTTAACAAAACAATTTCTCATGTTTTATCTCATTTGTTGTATCCATAATAAATAAAAATAACAGAATGTTATATAAATATCCTAAATAGTAATGCATTTATTAGTTAGCAAAAGCATTGCTTTTTTAGAGCTTTTATTTATTTATTTAAAATCTTTATTTATTTGGCCGCATCAGGTCTTAGTTGTAGCTTGCAGCGTCTTCATTGCAGCATGCAGGATCTTTGCTTGTGACGCACAGGCATCTCTAGTTGTGGCATGCAGCCTCTCTAGGTTGGTACAAGGGCTCAGTGGTTGCCCCATAGCATGTGGGATCTTAGTTCTCTGCCCAGGGATTGTACCCATGCCCCCTGCTTTGGAAGGCAGATTCTTAAGCACTGGACCCCTAGGGAAGTCCCACAACAAATTATTGAAGAGTATTTGACCATATATATGGGTTTATTTCTGGGGTCTCTATTTCATTGCCTTATTTGTCTTTATGCCAATATCATACTGTTATGATTACTATAACTTTGTAGTATGTTTTTAAGTCAGGAAATGTGAACTCTTCAACCCTGTTGTTTAACAAAATTATTATGACATTTTTGATTCCCTTGAAATTCAATATTAATTTTATGATAGACTTTTAAATTCTGTATATAAATGCTATTGGGATTTTGATAGAGGTTATGGGGAATATGTAGGTCACTGAGTAGTATGGACATCCTAATAGTTTTATATTTTTCAACCCATGAACACTGGATGCCTTTCCATCTGTGTCTTCTTTAATTTCTTTCAGAAATATTTTGTAATTTTCAGGGTACAAGTCTCTCATCTCATTAGTTAGGATTATTTCAATATGTTTTATTCTTTTTGGTGTTATATAAATGGAATTATTTTCTTAATATCTTTTTTGGATTGTTTATTGTTAGTGTATGGAATTACAACTGATTTTTTTTTGTGTGTTAATGTAACTTATCAGTCCTATGAAATAGTTTTTAATAGCACCACCATTTTCATGTGAAAAAAGAAACAAAAATGGAGATATTTACATGAATGAATCAGAGTTTAGAACCATATCTCAACTGACTGAAACTGTGTCAAGACATACAAGATCCATTTAACAGAAAAGATTATGATTTTTGCCTTATGGACTCAAAATACATGCTCAATCTTTGCATATATGTATAACTGAGATGACAGATTAACAGCAGTTCTAGAAAAAATAGCATTTCATTTTCATTGTGTGTGATGCTTTCTAAAATAAAATAAAGGCAATGGAGAGTGCCTTTTTAAAAGTAAGGCATACATTAATTAAGGATAAAATAGGTATGCCATTCTACATGTTGGCAAGACCACTTTCGGAATATTTCATTCAGTTCTGAGACTTGTGTTTTAAGAAGGACCATGATAAACCGTGGGAAGTCTTCTCAAGTACATTTTTAAGAGTTGAGGGTAGAGGGGATGAAAAGAGTGGGAGGTCTACCATCTGTATCTTGCAGCTGTAATACTATAGGCAGAAGTCATGCTGAACAAAACAGACATGTATGAATTGACCCTCAGTGTGTGAAGAGTCTGTGCTTTAATGATTTTGAAGAAAAGCCTTCTGAGCTGAAGTTCATGTTGAACTAGATCAGCTCTCACTAAGAAATTCTAAACAATTTTTTGCCCTTTTAACAAATGTTGTCCATTTAATTTTTTAAATTGGACAATATAAGATAAAACATTTCCATTATATGATTAAATAATTTATTCAAAATACTATAACAGTTTAAAATAGAATAAAATATATCCATATCTTTTATAGAGGTGTGAAAAGACTTAGAAGTCCTCAAGAACATTAAGAAAGATGACAATAGAACTGTAGAGGTAGGAAAGTAATGTGAAAACTTGGAATCACTTATGTAAAGATATAACTCAGAAAAGTAAGAAAATATATAACTCAAGAGAAAATACAGTCTATAAAATTTAGTCACAGAAACCAATTGTGAAAACATTGTCTCTGAACTTGAATGACAAAAATGTGATAAATTAGCAATTTATAAAAATTTAAATTTTACATCAAACTTAAAAGTAATAACATCTATATTTGAATTCAGTTTATTTTTGCTTAGTTCATTTTTCTAATTAAATCCTGGTACTAGTTATGTTGATATATATTTTAATTCATGTGTCTCACACATAAATGTATTACAGTTATTATGTATGTTACATCAAAATTGACATTTTGGATTTTTAAAAATGCAATGATTCTGTGACAACTGGACATTTATTTTCAATTATAGGAAATTTGTAGAAAGACCACTCTGAACTTCGTAGACTTAGATAGAAAAGAGACTCAAAATGTGTGTATGTGTCTGTGTGTGCACACATTTTTTATTTCACCCATCAGTAGTTACCCAGCATCACTTTGATTCTTTCTTCTTCGTATTGAAACACAGCTCAAAGCACCAAACCCATTCTCCAGTGATTGGGACAAAAGTAGGTTAGTAGAGTGGGTTGCTAGGAGACCAATGTCAGCGTCATCTATGACCTTGCAGGATGGAGAAAATAACTATAGATTTATCGAACTCAGTGGCACGTTGTTTGAGTTCTCTGCTCTGGCTGTCTTGTTTCATTTCTGTCTACTTCAGTGTTTTCCCCTTTCTCTTTTCTCTCTTTTTCTCAAACACAAATGTGAACATATAGAGCCATACAACTCCCTTTCTTGATACCTCCTAATTCCTCAAAGTTATTACTATGCTGCGTTTAACCACAACATTGTCTCTCAGCTAACAAGGCACTCCAACTGCAGCGTCAGCAAATTCTGATCTTTTTAAAAGGCTGATTCTTCATACTATCGCTGTAAGAAATGTAGAAATCAGTTCTATTGGGAACAGCATTATGAAAAATGTATAAACATCACAAAGTAATTTTGCTGTCACATTCAAAATGTTTTCTCAAAGTTGCATCCACAATTTTCACAGTTGAGGTGGCTTAGGTTAAATAATCTCATGCAGGCGAGAACTCTAACATTATTGTCATCTTCTTGGCATATCTTTTTTACAAATATTGTTTACAATATGGATTTACCAGAGAAAAGAATGCCTATAGACAAAGCTAAATTAAAAAAAAAAAAATCTCAGATCCCAAACCATTTTTGTTTTCATATTTCTAGATCTAATTCTTTTTAAAGAAATTATAAATTATACTATAAATAAATGGTTGGAAGTGGGATAGGGAGCTGTGTGCATGCACACACTTGTATATACATGATTATTTTCACCAGAGATAGAATCTTAACTGAATTCTTTTGAGAAAGCAGCCCTCATTCCAATTATAGCAAAAGTCCTGTAGTTTAGACTTCATATTATTATACATTTATATAGTTTAATCAGATAAAAACTGAAATAAATCAGATGTACAGATATATACTACCAGTACAAATATTTAGACTTTTGTTAACTATTGACTAGAAAAAATTAGTTCTGTTAAACTAAAGTATACTGCATTTCCAAAATCAATTGAATAGCTTTTATTAAACAGAGGCAGGCTACTCAAATGAATTGTATGGGAACACATGTATACCTGTGGTGGATTCATTTTGATATTTGGCAAAACTAATAAAAAAAATGAATTGTAAAATTTTATTTCAGAATGTGATTACCTTGTGATCACACAAAGAGAATTTTATGCATATCTTAATATATGTGATGGTCTGTATAATGGAATTTGAAATATTTTTTTGTATTTTATTTTTTAAAGTCTTAATAATGATCAGAAAATAGAAAATAGTTACTTAAGGTTGTTGTGTACATACTTACTGGATGTCTAAGAAAGAAAATAGAATTCACCAAATTTTTGAAATATGAGAGGACAGAAAAATGTTCATAATTAACTATTATTCTGTCAGTGTATAAACTAGTCCTTAGAAATGCATCAGTCTATTTTTTCTGTGTTTAAGGTTTTAATGATTTTCATAACCACTGATATATCACTTAGATAGCAAAATTTTACTGTTCTATATAAAAATATAGTGATTTATCCATGAGTTAGGCAAAAGGTATTTAGAGATTAATGGAAGGAATGAATACATTGAGAATACTAATATATTAACTAAAAATGGTGAGGTCTAATAGCTAAAACAAAAATCATTGTATGATATGTATTAAAATTCAAAAAAGAGAAGTAAGGAAGAATTTTTTGAAAAGATATTGGAAGCAGATCATGCAATATATTTTTTAAGTGCAATCATTGAGTTGTTACTTGTGAAAATTAAGCAGAAAATGGCACTCTAAGACCACTGTAGGATTGTGGATGCAAGTTCTTGGGCAAAAAGCAAATGTGTGATCAGACTGAAGAGAATAAGAATTAGGCAGATGAAGTAGGGGAACAATGAAGAGTCAAGTATTGGGTGAAGCATCAGTGGCAGCGCCTTTTGCCAAGTAATCTTATCTCTGAGTATATATATGCCTTCCTTACTTCCAGAAGTCACTAGTGGAGAAAATACAAATTGTATTTTAATATGATGTATTAATAAATACAATGTGGAAATCAATATCACATGCAATAAATGCAAATTTTATTTCATGCATACACTTGATATTCCATTTATTCATTAACCAGAGAAACATCTGAATACCTATTATGTGTTACATCTTTTTACATTTGATCTTTGAGCCTAAGTTAGACAAGTATGTAAAAACATAATTGCAACACAAAGTAATAAAAATTTTCTAACAAGTATAGCAAAGATTGCTGTGATGGTAGGGTGAATTTGCTTGTAATTGGCATATATGTTATTATTATAGTGGTCCCAGGACATGTTTGAGATATTCTGTAGAAACTAATGTGGTTCTTGGGATTTTGCACATTATAAAATTCTGCAAGTGGTGATTTGGTTCTGGTGACTCATTTATTTTCCAAAACAAAAGCAGAAAATAATATTAGAGGACCTGCCATTATATTAGAAATCATATATGCTTCAAAAATCTTTTGGTTTTCCCCTCATAATTCATTTATGGAAATTTCAACATAATTAAAAATGTTATAAAATAATTGTATTTCTGACCAAGCATTGACATACAGAAAATCAGATAGAGATAATATTGAGAAAAAGAAAATTCCAAAGATGCAAAGTTTTATCAACAAGAAACTTCCATAAGCACACCGTATAGCAAATCCTACAGGTTTTACCTTGAAGATATGTAATTACTTTACAGGTTGATTAGGTCTCAAGGGGCATGCAGAACATATAACACAACTGTCCTAGTTCAGATTTTTATCTCCAATGTACAAGTTAAGCTGAAATTTTGTAAATAATGGCTTAATATTACTTTTGTTTTCTTGAGGTTTGGAAAAAAATTTTGGAAAAAAATGCTGAGTTGCCATGGGTGCAGAGAGATAAATGGAGAATTTTTCCCCTCTTAGTTTTTTTTCACTAGCAACTAATCATTCAAATATATTTTTCTGACACAAGATATGAACATGCAGTGTCATTGAGAATGCTCTCTCGATAGTGTTTTCTCAGTAGAAAATTATTTATAAAAGCAAAATCTAAGAGTGATAATCTCCCCCTCCATCTCTTCTGACTCACAGGTGCTGCTTCTTAGAATCAGAGTAAATAAAGTATATTAGGAAGAAATGTATGCTATTAATGCATTCTTCAATTATTCTCTGCTTCAGGACTGACAATGCTTTGCAGTTAACAGAATTTTTTCATATTTCTCTGGAAAGCCATAAAGAAATACAGAATCAATAAGATGAGCATTTAAAATTAAGTTTGAGAAAATTTCTGACAAAGTAGCATGATCTTTAATAAATGCATTAGTTGTAAAAATAAAAGTGTTTTTGATCCATAAAGTTTACTAACTCATAAGTTAATGCTTAGAAAACTGACATAGAACACTAAGTTAAGAATGTTTAGGTAAGTAGAAAGGTATAATTTAAGGCAGTGAAAGGAAGTGGCCATCATATAAAGAAAATATCTCCCAGTTTTGTACAATTGTTTCTTGCTGAATTAGCAAACCCACAATTATCATCTCCTGTGACTTCCTGATTGGTCTCTGGGTACGTCAACTCTTGGAAAGGCTGATGGTCTGCAATCTCAGAGCTAAAGTGGGTCTTGTATGTAATTGAAACATTTAAGGATGTCTTAAATGGCTGCCTTTGAGCCTACAGGGAAAGTATACCAAATATAGGAATGGTGTAGGATAGCCCCAATGGTCTGGTTAATAAAACAAAGGCCACTGCAGAAAGTTAGTTATCAGAGACCTCGAAAGCTTTGCACAACTTTGCATTACATACAACAGCCATTTTAACTTTAAAACTGCAGGATTAATAACCCTGGGAGGTTTAAGAAACTAAAACCACCCCAAGGTAACAAATAGAAATTCACAGGGGCCTCTTTTGGTGCCCTATTGATTCTGTTAATTCAACATGGGATAATTGCAGAAAGTTACTGGAGACATTTAAAACTCCCTGAAGCACAGGTTTCTAATACTGGCCTATGGGCAGAGGGTCTACAAAAGCCTCTTACAACTGGCACAGCAAAGTGAGCACTGTAGTTTTAACCCTCAAAGTGTTATGTGCAGCACCTTCAATTACCCCAAAGGGAAAAAAAAATAATTGTACTTTTATACCAAGGAAAGGAATATTTGCCTATCACAAATCTGTAAAGGGGTGATCTTGGTTTACCTGTACTAATTCAATTAAGGGACAATCCTGCCACTCAATGATTTTTTTAAACATAAGCGGCTGTAATTTTAATAGTATTTTCTGAAAATTAAAATTGAATAGAGGTATTTGCCTATTTTTGATTTTTAAATATGGGTTCGCAAAGAGTCGGACACGACTGAGTGACTGATCTGATCTGATCTGATCTTGCAGTTAAAATGCATTTCTAATGTAGAATAGTTCTGAATTTTTTCCTTTCTGAGTTTGCAAAGGATCTTTGTCAACACTGATTTATTATTTTTTTTTCTTACTGACTGTTTGGGATTGGTGAGATGCTAACATTAATATTTATCCTCACTTCCGCCTTCTGAGCTCTAATCAAATTGAGAACAATTTCCAAAAATGAGATGAGAATTAAAGTATAATACCCCTCATGCAAAATGCTGGGCTGAATGAATCACAAGCTGGAATCAAGATCGCCAGGATAAATTTCAACAACCTCAGATATGCAGATGATACCATCCTAAAGGCAGAAAGTGTAGAGGAACTAAAGAGCCTCTTGATGAGAGTGAAACAGGCAAGTGAAAAAGTTGACTTGAAACTCAACATTCAAACATTCTTGAGCTCCAAAATGACTGAAGATGGAGACTGCAGCCAGGAAATTAAAAGACTCTTGCTCCTTGGAAGAAAAGCTATGACAAACCTCAACAGCAACAGCATATTACAAAGCAGAGACATTGCTGCTGACAAAGGTCCATACAGTCTAAGCTATGGTTTTTCCGGTAGCCCTATGTGGATCTGCGAGTTGGACCATAGAGAAGGTTGAGTGTTGAAGAATTGATGCTCTTGAACTGTGGTGCTGGAGAAGACTCTTGAGAGTCCCTTGGACAGCAAGGATGTCAAACCAGTCAATCCTAAAGGAAATCAACTCTGAATATTCATTGGAAAGAGTGTTGCTGAAGCTGAACCTCCAATACTTTGGCCATCTGATGCGGAGAGCTGACTCACTAGAAAAGGCTCTGATGCTGGAAAAGATTGAAGGCAAAAGGAGAAGTAGTTGTAGAGAATGAGATGGTGGATAACATCACTGACTTAATGGACATGAATTTGAGCAAACTCCAGGAGACAGTGAAGGACAGAGAAGCCTGGCCTGCTGCAGTCCGTGGAGTCACAAAGAGTTGGACACGACTTAGTGATTGAACAGCAACAACAGTGATCCCTCTTAATATTGTTAATATAGTAGTAGAAAAAGTGTCAACTTTGAAAACAAAGTGAGACTTCTTAATTCATCCTGCTTTCTCAACTAGTCCTTGGGTTGTGTTTGTTAGGAATGTTGGATGTTTTGAAAGGTAAGCCACCTTTTCAACCCCATGGAGAATAATAACCTTTAATATACCCCAGAACACAGCAAACTAGGGCTGAGAGAGTCTTGACCTTATTTGTTTTTCTTTTTAATTAATTTCATTGAAATATATTTGCTTTATAATGTTCTGTTACTTTCTACTATACAGAGAAATGAATCAGCTTCATGTGTACAATACCCCTTCTTTTTTTATTTCCTTCCCATTTGGGTCACAACAGAGCACTGAGTAGAGTTCCTTGAGCTATATAGTTCTTGTTTAGTTGCTGTCATGTTAGCCTCTTTTGCTACCCCGTGGACTGTAGCCTGCCAGGCCTCTCTGTTCATGGGATTTCCCACGCAAGAATATGGGACTGGGTTGCCATTTCCTTCTCCAGAGATCCTCCTGACCCAAAGATCGAAGCCCACATATCCTGCAATGGCAGGCAAATTCTTTACCACCTGAGTCACCAGTAAAGCCCTGAGCTATACAGTAAGAAACCTACATATCCATCAACAGAGGAATGGACAAAGATGTGGTACACATATGCAATGGAATATTACTCTTGACATTATTTGAGTTAATGTGGGCCTCAGGCAATAGAGCGGGAATGGTGGGAGAGAATGCACATCTCTGGTGGAAACACCAGTGGCAGAGCGGGATGAGAAAAAAGAAAGCTGAGACTGAGAATGTGGGCCATCTGTGAGCTTTAACTTTGGCCCCAGTACTCCAGTTAGTAAAGTCACTGCTCTTCTCATGGGGAGGAGAGAGTAAGAATGGAGAAAATAGTGGGCATTTCCTCCCCATTGCTTCCCTGACAGGATGGAAGTGTTGGGAAAGATTCCTATTTCATGGGACAAGGCAGGAATGTGGAAAAACATTTCTCTCAGTTCTTCTAAACCAAATAATGAATGGGCTATAATGAATGAATGAATGATGAATGTCTATAATGAATGGGCTATTTTAAATCAGGAAGAGCTGAGGACTGTGTCTTTGGCTTAGTATGAAACCTGGCTCCTAGTTTCCATCACATATGATTCATACAGTGCAATTTAAAAAGACATCTTTAGGAAAAATCAGCCTTTGTTTACACTGCAGTTTAAATTATGGGGTATTACCTGTCTTAATTGTCACAACAACCATTTTTTTCTCCCAGATATCTTGACAAGTATATTTTAGGGCAAGCCCCTTAGTATTAGGTATGACTCTATAAGAACAAAAATAAAAATGAATAAAACTTAGCTTAAGGTATATAATACAGAAACAATACATAAACTTGAAAATTACCTCAGAATAGGTACCTTATTGTAAGTTAAAGCTAACTTTATCTAACTATGTGTAAGTACATTCATCTATTTAAGTCACCTGAGGAGACCTGTGAGAAAATCTTGGGGATATCTTTAAGTCTTATTCTATGGCTTAGTGAGAGACATTAGTAAAAAAAAAAAGGTTTATAGTTTGAACATCTAATGTATTTTCTGTATTTTCAAAGACATATGGTCCATGGAATTATGTTATCTTCTAGGAGAGCTTTCAATCCCTGGTTGAGAAGGGAATGGTATTGTCTCATGTCAGTTTCTTACTTGCTGTCAATTAGTATAGTAAAACAGCCTTTGTGACTAATTTATCCTACAAAAGGCTCAGAAACCAGCGACACCAAAAGAGTGGATGAAAATTGTTGTGCAACATTGCCTAGATCAACAGCAACTCCTGGTGTTTTCTTATTTTTGCATGAACTAAACCTTTATGTACACCTTTCTGTACACCCATGTGTAGTACTTGAATTTGTAGCCAGGAAGAACTTAATTGGGCTCTTTCCTATCATAGTTTATATTTTTATAAATTTGATATGGCATATTTCTACCATAATTTATATTTTTGAATTTTTTTTTCTAAATAGGGAAAACAAACTAAAAAATATTGGGTTTTTTTGGGATTGAATTTAATGCATATGGAATAACATGATCCTTCCAGAGCTTTGTTTATTTCTCTTCCTTTCCCTATTAAATTTTGCGTAATGTTCTAGGGTTACCCAGGATATCTCTGTTAAAAATAAATGTTTTTATACTATCTTCTCCCTTGGTTTTTATTTTGTCTTTGCTTTGATCTGATCACCTTGATTTACATACTTCCTTGTTTAAAGTGATATGTAAAATAAGATAATGACTAATAAGATTGAAAATTCTTTCCCTAATGCAATTATCCAATCTGAATAATATTGTTTCAATCCAATACTATCATTATTCAAGGAAAATTCACTTAGTACCACAAATTATTTCAAATGTTCTATAATATATATGCATATGTACCTATATACAATATGTATATGTATGTATATATATATACAGATCAACCTATTTAGAACCCTTATCCATTTACAGTTTTTCTTGCCACACCAATGATGTGATTAGAAGGATTTTTTTCCCAAAAAACAATTCATATTAGTTCTGAAAACCGTCTAACAGTTACTCGCTGTAGATGACATATTTTGAAAAATGTTTGAAAGGCAGAAAAGATAAGGCTGTATCGGTGGCTATAGGAAAGCAAAGATTAAACACCCAGGTAAGAAGGCTGCAAGCAGTGGTAAGCCCTTGGTTCTGAAAATGCACCAAGTTCAGAGTGAGCAAGTGCTACCAGAGTCATAGGCGGTTGTGTGGAAGGCAGCGATTAGAAGAGGCAGTTGGAGGACTGCCCAAGGTATAAGGGAACCTCGGAAGGTAAATCCCTCTACATTATCTGAGGCTACAGAGCCCTGGGTGTAGCACTCATTCTGACTTGAATAAGACAGCAGAAAACTGCTTTCTAAAAGAGGGTGGTGGACAAGTGATATGGATGTTGGGCCTAGAGAAAGAAGTGTAGCATTGTTCACATAGAGAGATAAATCAATAAAAGCAGCTTCATAGCTCCACCGAGTAAAGCACAGCAAAGCTAATTTCCTTGGAATGAAGTCCTTCTTAACTTTGGGAATTACAGGAGCCCCAGGCCAAGAGCCTGCCTTCTCTTAGCCCATGCTCCCTCCATAAAGGGATCCCCAAGTCACAGTAGAAATGACTCTTGTATGATGGTCTTCTTTTACACCTTCTATTTGGTAGAAAGGCATTTTGAGTAGAGTTGAAAGAGATAAATCTAAAAAAATAATTGACCAGAAGAAATACAGGAAATGAACAAAAATAATATATTACAAATTACAATGAATATTCTTTGACATAGTTAAGAGACTATTATATCTATAATGCAAGACCATGCTACCATGAATAAGGAGCAAGCATAGAACAAGAAGAAACAATTCTTGACAATTAAAAATATGATTGCCAAAGCAAGTAAGCAATAAATTCAAAGTCTGGTTGATACAATAGAAACCAAAGTCTATTGTAGAATAAATGAAGAAAAGAATCAGTGAATACATGAAGAAAAATCCACCATTATATACATTATCCTGAAATTTCTGAGCTTCAAGTGTAAATAGATATTTCAAAATCTTCTAGAGAAAAAAAACGGATACCTAGAAAGACAAAATTTTCCTCAGTGAGGGATTCGAAGAATGATACTAAATGCTAGAACTTAATGAAGCAAAACAAGTACTAGAGTTTGAATCTGAAAACTATGAATCATTTATGAGGCCAAATATATATATTTAGTTAGTTATTAGTTAGGCAAAGACAGAGAATTTAGTCCTGTTTTTAGCATTAATCTTAAAATTATCTAAGATTCTGGTCCAGCGAAACAAGAGAAACCTAACAAAAAGACAGTATCAGATCCAAAGCAGTAGAAGCAACCTAAAATTTTGTTTGAAAAAAAAAATCCAGAAAGGCAGATGTGCATCTGACATCTGCACATCTATCTGCCCATTTAGACCAGGAAGTTGAAAGCATTTTTGGACCCAGGTTTGGGGGCAGTGTTACGGAGTGGCAGTCAAGCAATTTAGAAGCCCTCAATAAGAAGATGAAGCTGTGGTTCTTTTCTGTTCAGAGAAAATGAATGAATAATTCTGTCTTCCAGGAAAAGAAAAACAAGAACATCATGATTCAAATACAAAGCAAACTAAAATGTGGTATAAGGAAATGTAAGGAAAAGGGATTTATTTGTGCCTGATGCTTGAATAATTCTGTTAATTGTCATTGATTTATAAACCTAGAATCATGTGTTCCTGAGTCCATTCATTCTACTTGACTCTTTAGTGACCCAAATTCATATCACCAAATGTAAATAATTCATAGTTTTCAACATTTTCAAGTTCAGTTCAGTTCAGTCATTCAGTCGTGTCCGACTCTTTGTGACCCCATGAATCACAGCACGCCAGGCCTCCCTGTCCATCACCAACTCCTGGAGTTCACTCAAACTCACGGCCACCAAGTCGGTGATGCCGTCCAGACATCTCATCCTCTGTCATCCCCTTCTCCTCCTGTCCCCAATCCCTCCCAGCATCAGAGTCTTTTCCAATGAGTCAACTCTTCGCATGAGGTGGCCAAAATACTGGAGTTTTAGCTTTAGCATCATTCCTTCCAAAGAACACCCAGGACTTATCTCCTTTAGAATGGACTGGTTGGATGTCCTTTTACCTTAGAAAAATTCCAGAAGATTTAATATACCTGTTTCGAACTGTGGCAAGATAAAAAGAGATCACAGAAATTGGGTGAGAGACGTGAAAGCTGAAAAACTACAAAAATCTGGAGTTAGATGAGTGAAAGGGAAATTAAAGATGTTTAAGGGGGATAACAATTGCATGTTACAGCTAGAAATCAAAAGAGATTGCCTAAAATTTATCAAACGATAAATGTTAAGAACCTTGCTTAGAATTATAATAATGACCATCAAAACAAAACATAAAGAGTAAAAAGTAGTTGCATCTCAAGAATAGTAAATGAAGTAGGGGGTGGGATGAAAGTAAATAATTTGCTCTTATAAAAACATATTTATATCTGCTATGATGTATAATTATAGGTTGTAAACAGATATGAAGGAGTCCCAATAAGTCAGTGTTAAAAGTCCTGTATCAAGGATGTTTTCAAATGTCAGTACTAGGAACACTGATTCATAATGGCATAAACCATAAAAAACACTGTCATTCGTAACTTAAAGTCCATGGGGAGGATGGATGGCTGTCAGGAAAGGCACCCTATTTACTTGATTGGCTGTTTCAGGTTGTTTTAGCATCAGTGATACCATAGGTGTTATGCTTTTTATACTTAATATTTTTTAGTAACATTATCAGTTGTTTGGATTTGGCCTCAGGAAAAATACAGTTATAAAATGGCTATAGGTGTTCTGGGTGTCCTATGCAAAATGTCAGTGATATAAGAAACAGAGGCAATTCTTAGTCTCATAATTCCTTTTCAGGAGCGAGAAAATCTTTCTCAGATTTAACTCATTGACCAGAATTTGGTTACATAACCTTCTCTATACCAATCAATAACAAAGACAATATTACCATGATATATTTGGCAGTTATGATCTGTCACATGAGCTAAGAAAAAAATTAATTTCCTTTTGATCCATATAAAGAGAGTGCATCCTTTCATTGAACCAGTTTTCTGATTGGAATAAAGACACGTAAATGGATGCTGGGTAGGCAAACAACCATGTCCACATGAGGGGCTGCAGGCAGAATTACTGAAGCAGTGGAGACCGGTGGTGAGCAAACCTTAGTTTTAATTCATACTCCCAAATCACCTCCTAATCTGCATCTGAATTTCCTCACTTGAGAGGTTAGAATGATGACCTCAGTCACTAGTTCTAATGAATCAAAATCTCTTAGGAGGCCTATTATAATATTATAATGCAGATTGCTAGGTATGACCCTCAGATTTTCTGATTCAGTAAATCTAGGTGTTGCTTAAAAATGTGCATTTTTGACCCCTTCAAAAGTGATTCTGAAGCTGCTGGTCTGAGAATTGTACCCTGAGAACCACTGACCTTAGGTGATGATCTTCCTGGAGGCTCATATTGGTATCCTTTGACACACTGCCTGACAGAAGTGACTGAAGATAGTTAAGTGTAAAATGTTTTAAGTTTTAAATATGTTTCCTCTAACATTTAATAAGTCTTAGCTTTTCTCTAGGTCTAGATCCCAAAGAAAGGCCATGCCAAAGAATGCTCAAACTACCACACAATTGCACTCATCTCACAGGCTAGTAAAGTAATGCTCAAAATTCTCTAAGCCAGGCTTCAGCAATACGTGAACCATGAACTCACAGATGTTCAAGCTGGTTTTAGAAAAGGCAGAGGAACCAGAGATCAATTTGCGGACATTCTCTGGATCATCGAAAAAGCAAGAGAGTTCCAGAAAAACATATATTTCTGCTTTATTGATTATGCCAAAACCTTTGACTGTGTGGATCACAATAGACTGTGGAAAATTCTGAAAGAGATGGGCATACCAGACCACCTGATCTGCCTCTTAAGAAACCTATATGCAGGTCAGGAAGCAACAGTTAGAACTGGACATGGAACAACAGACTGGTTCCAAATAGGAAAAGGAGTACGTCAAGGCTGTATATTGTCACCCTGCTTATTTAACTTCTATTCAGAGTACATCATGAGAAACGCTGGGATGGAAGAAGCACAAGCTGGAATCAAGATTGCTGGGAGAAATATCAATAACCTCAGATATGCAGATGACACCACCCTTATGGCAGAAAGTGAAGAGGAACTAAAAAGCCTCTTGATGAAGGTGAAAGAGGAGAGTGAAAAAGTTGGCTTAAAACTCAACATTCAGAAAATGAAGATCATGGCACCTGGTCCCATCACTTCATGAGAAATAGATGGGGAAACGGTGGAAACAGTGTTGGACTTTATTTTTTTAGGCTCCAAAAATCACTGCAGATGGTGATTGCAGCCATGAAATTAAAAGACACTAACTCCTTGGAAGGAAAGTTATGACCAACCTAGATAGCATATTTAATTAATTGAGCATATTTGTCATTGCCAACAAAGGTCCACCTAGTCAAGACTATGGTTTTTCCAGTAGTCATTTATGGATGTGAAATTTGGACTGTGAAGAAAGCTGAGTGCTGAAAAATTGATGCTTTTGAACTGTGGTGTTGGAGAAGACTCTTGAGAGTCCCTTGGACTGCAAGGAGATCCAACCAGTCCATTCTGAAGATCAGTCCTGGGTGTTCTTTGGAAGGAATGATGCTAAAGCTGAAACTCCAGTACTTAGGCCACCTCATGTGAAGTGTTGACTCACTGGAAAAGACTCTGATTCTGGGAGGGATTGGGGGCAGGAGGAGAAGGGGACGACAGAGGATGAGATGGCTGGATGGCATCACCAACTCGATGACTGTGAGTCTGAGTGAACTCCGGGAGTTGGTGATGGACAGGGAGGCCTGGCGTACTGTAATTCATGGGGTCGCAAAGAGTCAGACACGACTAAGCAACTGAACTGAACTGAACTGAGGTCTAGATTTATCACAATTGCAAAATCTATTCTTCATTCCAATTAAGAATATACTGTTGCCAATACTCCCTGAATGCACATATATTAGAAAAATAATTAATTCTTTGGTTTGATATCTCTGTTCATCTACCTGTATGCATTATGCAAGTGTCTTGCAACAATATGTTTGAAATGTTTTTTAATGTTTTGGAAATCACTTAATACTAACAAAATTCTCTACCTGAGTTATTCCAGTGCTCCTGTGTGGTGACCAATATGTAGCCAAAATCCCATAATGATGCCCCAGGCTTCATACTGTGCGGAATCATTTTCTAAGCCTATTTGACTACAGAACACATTTAAACACTGGCAGACTATCAAGCAAAGCTCATGAGATGTAATGTCCATTTGGATTAAAATGGACAACAAAAGTGATCTCACAGATGAATTATTTGCTATAAGAAATAACTGAACCCTGATTTATATGCTTTTTAAGAAACATTATAAACAACAAATTAGAACAATTAAGTCATTGTCATTATGAATAAAAAGGATAAAATAAAGTGAAATAATTTACTGTGTATATTAATATGAAAAATAACACAGAAAACATTTTAATGAGGTCTGTGTTTTTGAGTCACTGTTTCCTTTTATACTGAATGTTATGAATAATTTTATTGCATTAAGTTTTTATTCTGAATGGAATTTTGGTATGATTTCTTTCAATTTTAATGTTGTTTGACAATTTTGTTTGCACAATAACTACGTATGTTTAATACCGGCAGCATTGGACAGAAGTACAAATATCAAACATTTCCATCATCACAAAATCGTCAATTGAAGAGCGCTTATAGTCTATGATGTGTATTTTAGTATCTGTCTTCTAGCTTGTTACAGTTCTTATGATAGTCTATGATGTGTAATTTAGTATCTCACTTCTACTTTATTACAGTTCTTAGTATTTTTTTCTTTTACATAGGAATTCATAACAGTGTTCATCCCCTCATAGGTGCTCAATATTTGGAATCTCATTATATTTTCTCAACTGCAATTGAATATGATCTATCCTTCAGATTATAATTACTCAGTAAATACTCAGATTTTTTTGTTTCCTCCTCTTGAAGAAAAAGTTAGAGAAGCTCTAATTTCCATATGTCAAGAAATATTTCCATTTCATATAGAAGAAAAACATGCTCAATTAATTAAATTGCAATCTTATTCTTGTCTAATTAATGCAATATTGAATAAAGTTGATCTTCTTTTGCTCCAACAAGATTAGGTATATCCTTTTGAAAAGTTATTGCCTCCTTAAATGCTCCTGGTCAATGTTACCATGGTGGATTGTCTTACGCACTTAGGGAGACAGTGGTAATATGCTGCTGCTGCTGCTGCTGCTAAGTCATTTCAGTACTGTCTGACTCTGTGTGACCCCATAGACAGCAGCCCACCAGGCTCCTCCGTCCCTGGGATTCTCCAAGCAAGAACACTGGAGTAGGTTGCCATTTCCTTCTCCAATGCATGCGAGTGAAAAGTGAAAGGGAAGTCACTCAGTCGTGTCTGACTCTTAGCGACCCCATGGACTGCAGCCTACCAGGCCCCTCTGTCCATGGGATTTTCCAGGCAAGAGTACTGGAGTGGGGTGCCATTGCCTTCTCCAGTAATTTGCTAAATTTCATAAAATGCCAGGTAAAACAGTGAAGCTTGCTTTTGTATGTGTGCTACTCTGTTATGAAAATATAAGGTGGACCTCAAGGGAAATAATAAATCCCATGTGATACTGATAGTCTGAAAGCTACTTTCATTCTACTGCTTCTTCTATCTTATGCTCAACTTCCAAGACATTGTAAAAGATAGACAAAAAATTGGTTTGGGTGGCATGTTAAGGGAAAAATGGAGATTTCATATTACAGTGAGACACAATGAGTATCTAATGAGTATAATAGCATGATTTTTTGGTAAATATCCATTCTAGAAAAGTAATTCATTTTAATTTGGGCAACACTATTAAAGCAGAATTTTCTAAGTATGAGTATTATAAGGAAAACTTGCTGATGAAAAATACTCAAAATGACAAACTGAGGTGAGAAAGTGACATGTTCACCTCTAGCATGATTTAATGTTTGGCTTAGAGGTTTTCAACATAATGGAAAAATATTTACAATTCAAGCAGGTAACTATACAAAGTGATGTGAAGTTTTGAAAAGATCAAGTACTTACTCTATTCTCACTTATAGTACAAGGTTTACCTATATAAATAATTTTTCCCTTTCCTTGTTAATCTTCCCACTAGCTTGCATTCTAGAAATAGCTGCCTTAAATAGCCCTCCTTTAATGGTAATAGCTGAACTTTAGTCAATTTTAAAGAGAATTTTTGACCAAATTGAAAAAACTGACTATATACCACCACATCGCATAAAAAAGTGCCTTAGAATAAAGGTCCTGAGATTTTATATTAATTGTTATGTGGAAGGTACAGGGAAACTGTACCTTCCCTGTACAAAAGGTACAGGGTAACTTTGCTATCACTGGTGATTTTTTCCTGTGAATGACAGAGAAGTATCCACACACTTATTGCTTATATCTGTTCATTAAGACACTGCTAGTTTAACCACATATGGTATTCTCCATAATTTATCATAATATGTAGAAATGTTACCTTCAGGCAACTGATATCATGAGAAACAATTAAATAAAATGCTATGGCGCTATCTGTGTCTGTAGGAAACAACTCAGGAATTAAAATATCTGTCCTACCCAGAGGGGCAGCCAGAATCTTCCTCTCCATCCTTATGTCTGAATTTATAGGATTTTTTTTCTTTAAATTGTAAATTTCACTTGCAATGGGATAGATGTGAATGCAATGACCTAGCCCTCTACTCATCAATAAAGATTTTTCTGCATCTTTCTCTTTCTGAAACATTATTCCTGTGGTTTGTATTTCCATACGAATCAATCCTATAAGGTTCTGGAACCAAGACAGACACAGCAGGAACTTTTCTATCCTTCTGTGCTTCCATTTTTGAAACTGACATTAAGTAACACTACCTGGAATAATGAGGGAAAGCGGCATTGGCTTTTGAAGCCCAGAAAAGTGGCAATGATAGAGGAAAAGTCAAAATATAATGATCACAAGTGAATTAAAAGAATTAAAATAAATAACATTAATTATGAATAGTGAGCAGTGACTTGAAGATTCTGTGTAATGTTTGTTGGAGGCTGCTGTTTTAATCAAAAAGAGGAAGATTTTTACCAGTCACTTTGGATTTCAACTTCATAGTATTTACTGGATGAAATTTGCCAGCCATCATTCTCATGCGAATGTTCTAATATTATTATTTTTTTCTGGGACTTTTCTCCTGAAACAACCTGTGCAGAATCCTCTGACTTGTGCATATTTGCAGAATTTAAGTTAAATTCCTCCTGCACCTCAAATCATTTTCTATTTTGATGGTCATTTGGGAGCTATTAATACCTCCCTTAAGTCCACCAGTGTTGAAGTTTCTCTTAGCCTGTTATCCTGCATAGCAATAAGCATCACAGGTATATTGAAGCATGAGAACTATGATTTGAAAAATTCAGCTCAAGCCTGAAATCTGGGCCAGTGCATTTAATTGAGACCACATTTAAATTTCTTTGATATTTCTTTATAGAAAAGTATAATGCCTCAAAGGGGAAACAAATTTTCATCTTAGTTACATTAGCTTTGTTAAATAAGCAAATAACCACTTACCTGTAAGCAAAAGAAACGGACATAAAATTTAAGTCACTGCCTTCCAGAATAAGCAATTGCTATTCTATAGAATTATTTTCAATCAGCAATTAGTCATGCTGAGTAAATATTTCATAAAGAAGTTATAAGAAACAATTCAGCTTTCTTTAAAAAGTAATTGACTATTGTCTGTTTGTAGCTCTTGAAACATTTTCCTTGGCTTCCTTTAATTGGTCAGGATAGGTCAAGACAAGATCAGCACAAATCCCACCATTTTCCTGTTTTCTGAATTGTGGATGTGCATGGCCTATAATGGGCTTCCTTGGTGGCTCAGATGGTAAAGATTCTGCCTGTAATGCAGGAGACCCAGGTTCAGTCCCTGAGTCAGGAAGATCCCCTGGAGAAGGGAATGGCTACCCACTCCAGTATTCTTGCCTGGAGAATTCCATGGACAGAGGAGCCTGGCAGGCTATAGTCCATGGGGTCACAAAAGCGTTGGACATGGTTGAGCAACTAACACACACATGACCTATAATAGAATTATAATAGTCATAAAGTTCAATGTGAATTCTGTATCTGAATTTGCTGAGCCTAGTGTTTTCAACATGTAGGGAATTAAAGTGTCTTTTTCTTCTCTCTTTGAAAATGCAGTTTTCATAGTAATATGTGCAGACACACATGTAAACTACACCATAGGAGAAACAGATTCACAGTCTTAGTCTGACAGAAGCATCTTTGCTTCAACAGTCTGAAATATACCGAAGGAGGGGAAAGGTGGGTCATGATACAACGTGACTATGAGACAGATGAATATAAAGTAGGTGCATGGTACTCATCTGGGTTGTTCTAAAAAAAAATACTGATTTTTATACTTTCTTATAGATTTTATGACAGGCTTGTTCAGTTTCCATAGTATGCATTGGAGAGTTAAGAATGACACATCCATTCATTTGACAAATCATTTATTTCTTTAATGTCCAACTTGTTCAAAAAGTACTTGTGATAATAAAACTAAATTCAATGAAAAAGTTTTTTAAAGATTAATAAATGGAAAGGTAAGGATCAATGAGTTAACATAAAAATAGACTGAGATTAGTTGCCTTATTTGCAATCCTTTTCTCCCATTCTGAAAGTTGTCTTTTCATCTTTTTTATAGTTTCCTTTGCTGTGCAAAAGCTTTTAAGTTTAATTATATCCTGTTTGTTTATTTTTGTTTTTATTTCCATTACTCTGGGAAGTGAGTCAAAGAGGATCTTACTGTGACTCATGTCAAAGAGTGTTCTGCCTATGTCTTCCTCTAAGAGTTCATAGTGTCTGACCTTACAGTTAGATATTTAATCCATTTTGAGTTTATTTTTGTGTATAGTGTTAGGAAGTGTCCTAATTTCTTTCTTTTACATGTATCTGTCCAGTTTTCCCAGCACCACTTAATGAAGAATTTGCTTTTTATTCACTGTATATATTTTGCCTCCTTTGTCAAAGGTAAGATCCCATGTAGGTGTGTTGGTTTATCTCTGAGCTTTCTGTTTTGTTCCATTGATTTATTTGTTCCATTGATTTCTGTTTTTGTGCCACTACCATACTGTCTCAATGACTATAGCTTTGTGGTATAGTCTGAAGTCAGGAAGGTTGATTCTAGCAACTCATGCACTTCAATGTCAGCAAAACAATCAACTCAATTAAAAAAAAAATGGGTGGAAGACCTAAACAGACATTTCTCCAAAGAAGACATAAGATGTCCAATCAACACATGAATAAAAATGTTCAACATCACTCATTACTAGAGAAATGCAAATCAAAACTACAATGGGGTATCAGCTTGACACTGGTCAGAACTGCCATCATCAAAAAAATCTACAAACAATTAATGCTGGAGAGGATGTGGAGAAAAGGGAACCCTCTTGAATTGGTGTGAATATAAATTGATACAGCCACAATGGAGAGCAATGTGGAGATTCCTTAAAATACTAGGACTAAAACAACTATATGGCACAACAGTATTACTATTGGGCATGTACTCTGAGAAAACTATAATTAAAAAAGACACATATACCCCAGTGTTCATTGCAGCACTATTTACAATAGCCAGGACATGGAGGCAACCTAGATGTCCATCAACAGTTGAACAGATAAAGATATGGTATATATATACATTGGAATATTACTCAGCCATAAAAAGGAATGAATGAGACTTAGTTGCACTGAGATGGATGAACCTAGAGCCTGTCGTACAGAGTGAAGTCAGAAAAAGAAAAACAAATATTGTATATTAGGGCATATATATGAAATCTAGAAAAATGGTACTCATGAGCCTATTTGGAGTGCAAGAATAGAGACACAGCTGTAGAGAATGGACTTGTGGACACTAAGGAAGAAAGAGAGGGTGAGATGAATTGAGAGAGTTGCACTGACACATATAAACTTCCATGTGTAAAACAGGTAGCTACTGGGAAGCTGCTATTTAACACAGGGAACCCAGCCTGACACTCTGTGATGACCTAGAGGGGTGGGATGACGGGGTGTTGGGGGAAGGCTCACGAGGGAATGGATATGTATGTACACTTATTGCTGATTCACGTTGTTGTATGGCAGAAGCAAACACAACATTGTAAAGCAACTATCCTCCAATAAAAATAAATAATAATTAATTTTAAAAAAGAGAGATCCAGTATTAAATGTTAGAGCTTCCCAGATGGCTCAGTGGTAGAGAATCTGCCTGCCAATGCTGGAGATGCAAGAGACACTGGTTGGACCCCTGGGTTGGGAAAATCCCCAAGAATAGAAAATGGCAAACTTCTCCAGTATTCTTGCCTGGAAAATTCCAGGGATGGAGGAGCCTGGTGGGTTGCAAAAAGTAGGACACAACTGAACAACTGACCACACAAACACACATTAAATGTTTTCAAATTCTATCTTCAAAGTACAAACTGACTGACCCTGGAGTGTGCAAAAATATTTTCTACTCACTATCACACAACAGGATTTACTGCAACAGTTGTTGTATAATATCATACTGGGGTAGGATTCTGGCCAGTAAATCAAAGTTAATTTTGAAACAAAGAAAAAAATAGAGGAAGATACAATAAAGGCTCTAAGAATTAAAAAAAAAAAAAAGATAGACTAAGGTAATATCTAAAATGGTCATTATGACTAATGGGTCACTAATTTGTCTCTGAGATTTTTGGTAGTAAATGAAAAAGGAGAAATATAAATCAAACATTCTTATCAACTATACATTAAAAAAAGATCAGAGAATTACCAAAGATAAAGTATAACCATGTTGTAAAGATTGAGATCTGAGAAAAATTTATCACATGGATCATAATAAAAACAGTCCCTATGAAATAATAAGTGATGCCTTTGTTGGGCGTACTTCCTTACAACAAATATAATGAATTACATCAGGCTATAACCCACTAGGGTCCTAGGCTGAGGGTGTCATGCCTAAAACACAACTTATTGAAATAAGTTCTTTTTCAGCAAAAAAGAAAAGGAGGAGAAGAAATTGTTCACAAATTGCCATCTGCATATCTTCTTCTATACACTTTGAAAGGATTCAAGCATGCACATGCATGCTCCACACATATAATTCATTGTGAAATTAAAATGCATAATCATACAGGAAATCTGCTTAGGAAAAAAATATATGTAAAGATCCCTATCTATAGTAACAGTATTCTGCCCATTTTTATCTTACAACATAATAGAGCATGACCAAGAATAACACATAATAATTATAGGAGATGCAATTATCCAGATGTTATTGTCAGAAGAGCAGAGAAATTTAACACCCAATGGAGCCTATGAAAGGCTACCCTCCATTGTTTTCTACTACTCTATCTAGTCTTAACCTATACAATGAGGATTTTAGAATTTTTGTGGTTAGTTGATGGGTGCTTTGGGAAATTTACCACATCTTCCAAGTCAATATAGGCGTGCTTTCTACAGTTTTCAACAATGTCTTCTTGAGCACATTCCCTTCATTGTTTGTGGGTTTTTTTTTTTTTTCAGTGCCACAGTTCACTGTATTTTTCCTGGGAACAATGAGGGGGAGGGAAAAGGAGCAACACATGTGTTACAAAATGATGGCAAATGGTAAAGGAAGTCCCCATCACAGCACAATCAACCATCACACAAATTCCCCAGTGATAGGCTCACCAAAGCACATGGGGACTCAGTCTCCTGCAGTCAGGAAAGAGGGGAGGGGATAAGACAAAGAACAGATAGGTACACATTTTTCCTACCCTTCTTCCTCATAAATTCAAGATTTCGAACACAGTTTTGATTTCTAGCAGTAAATATGGAGCTGTATTCATCTGTCTTCTGTTAAACTATCTTGTGATATTTTGACATAAGTTTATTAACCTGAATAAAAGTTCCTGAGTGACGTGTCTATATACTTCTTTTCCTTCTTTGAGCTTCTGACCCCAGTTTCTGTATGAAAGGCCTGCTCATTGCTTCTCTCTACCCTAGGATTTGAGATTTAAGTAGGTGTGGTCTACCCAGTGTATTTGGCATGAATCATCCAGAAATACACATGATCTAGAAGGTTGAGAACAAGGGATGGAGTGTTTCTAGATTTTTCAGAGTTGTTACTCAAATTGCTTAAATGTTGCGGAGACATCCCACAGGTTAAATGTGTAGTGAGTAGATGTGTGGGCTTTTGGGGAGGTATGAAAGAAGGAGTGTGATATAAGTCAGTTTTTTAGAATCTAGATTTGGTCCAAAATAGAAAATAGAAGAAGGGAAAGGCAAAAGATAGGATGGCTTAAGGTCCTCACTTTGAGACGAAGGATATCCAAACTTATATTTCAATTTCTTTTTCCTGGTACAGAACTTTTTGTCAAAGATGTTTTGGCTATTTTTCTCTTGGTTACAGAAAGAAGTTTGTAAACAATACATCCACAAAAGAACATGGAGAAAAACCAACACATTATATTTATACAAGCTAGGTCACTTGGCAATCAACAAATCAGTGACTTGTGGAGTCCTTACACACCCCAGGAAGTACAACAACTAGATGGGTATAGCAATTAGGGGAGGCAAGAACCCTGGATCAGACACCCAGCACCCAATGTGTCCTTTTACACTCACCCCATCTTGACACACTGAAGTAGGCCTGTGATGATCTCATAGCACATAAACAAAACCCCTTATCTCCTTTAGCTACCATACCACTATTAATCACTGATTCTGGGTAAGGCACTAGCTTCAGGCACCACAAAAAAGCTCTCATGTACGAGTTGGTCTGGAAACCAAGGAAGAAAAGCTTAGAATTTTTAAAGGCTAATTTTTAGTCATTGCTTTATATATACATCCCTGGACAGCACAAGATGGGTACCAAGATATTGTTCTTAAAACCCATCCATACAGATTCACATTTTTTACCAAAATACATTCAGCCTGTTGTACATGGTATGTCCAGCAGCTCAATCCAGTGAAGGGTGGATCTGGTATGTAGAGTGAGTCCGATGCTTTGGGATTAGACTTCTGGAACAGTGTTCAGATTATTTTAATCAGCCTAAGCCCTCAGATACCTGTGTAAAGTGAAGTGGAAGCAGGTATTCATATATTCAAAACAAAAATATTCAGAATAATTTTTGACTCACTGTTTAAATGGTCCATCCAAACTTACTTTGACATCAAGCATTTTGGTAATTACTTGGTTCCCCATCTTAGTTTATATGTGTAGAAATAGCTTTGACAAATATTATTTTTTGAAATTATATAACATTCTTGTAGCAAAATTAGACTCTATACAAGGTTTTTGGGATTAGAATGGAACTCTGTAACTGATTTTCTGAGAAAGGATCTTCTTAAAGGGTCTTGCATGTTAACAGAACATCCCAACAGAACCTTGGACTAAATTGTGAGAGGACAGAAAATGATGGCAATTGCATTGAGAAGAGTTGGAGTAACAACCCCCATGCAACCTCCTTATACTTTAGTGGAAGTGAAGTATCATTAAACTTTAATACTTAAGAGAGAAAAATGCAAAGTTGGGTGGGGGGAGGATAGCAAGTGGATTGATGAAACGAGTAAAAAATTTGGCATTTACCAGGAAACTGAGGTGAGACAATGTTTTAATTTCTGATCTTAAGTAAAAAGCATACCTGGTGCTTTTTCTCTACAAGGCCAGTATATTTTAAAATGTTACTTTCAGAAGTTATTCTCTTACTCAGTGCCTTGAATTGACAGAATTTTTATTTACTACTTTTGAAATATACAATTGTAAAATGAAATTTCCTCTTTACTCCTCAAAGTAAGTATCTGCAAGCTTGACGTCACTTTTAGGAAAGAAATATTGGGTTAAGCGAATTAAGATGCTCACTGAACTGATGCAAAACAAGGGGAAGAGTTAGGAAAGGTAAAGCAGCAGGAAGGAAAAACTAGGCAATAAGATCCCTTTGATTTTGATGTGAATGGATTGATCCCTCGTTCTAATAGTTTAAAATTAAAGCATTAAGAGCTGAAAGACTCTTCTTGTTCTATTCTTTAGGCATCTATGCCTTCAAAAAATGTTAGAATTAAATAATAAATTTTCCAAGCAGCATATGTAAACTATCTTTGCAAATATGTCTGTACTTAGAGATTTTGTGTGTGTGTGTGTGTGTAATAAAGTTTTATTAAAAAAATATGGAACACTTCACGAATTTGCGTGTCATCCTTGCGCAGGGGCCATGCTAATCTTCTCTGTATCGTTCCAATTTTAGTATATGTGCTGCCGAAGCGAGCACTGTACTTAGAGATTTTGATCATGCAACCTGGAAGAACAGATTACTTCCAACAACACAAGAGAAGACTCTACACGTGGACATCACCAGATGGTCAATACTGAAATCAGATTGATTACATTCTTTGCAGCTAAAGATGGAGAAGCTCTATACAGTCAGCAAACACACGACAAGGAGCTGACTGTGGCTCTGATCATGAACTCCTTATTGGCAAATTCAGACTGAAATTGAAGAAAATAGGGAAAACCACTAGACCATTCAGGTATGACCTAAATCAAATCTCTTAAGTGACAAATATATTCAAAGGATTAGAACTGACAGACAGAGTGCCTGAAGAACTATGGACAGAGGTTCATGACATTGTACAGGAGGCAGTGATCAAGACCATCCACAAGAAAAAGAAATGCAAAAAGAGAAAATGGTTGTCTGAGGAGGCCTTACAAATAGCTGAGAAAAGAAGATAAGCTAAAGGCAAAGAAGAAAAGGAAAATATACCCATTTGAATGTAGAGTTCCAAATAATTGCAAGGAGAGATAAGAAAGCCTTCCTCAGTGATCAGGGCAAATAAATAGAGGAAAACAATAGAATGGGAAAGACTGGAGATCTCTTCAAGGAAATTAGAGATACCAAGGGGAAATTTCATGCAGAGATGGGCACAATAAAGGACAGAAATGATATGGATCTAACAGCAGCAGAAGATATTAAGAAGAGGCGGCAAGAATACACAGAAGAACTATTCAAAAAAGGTCTACATGACTCAGGTAACCACGATCACTCAACGTAGAGCCAGACATCCTGGAATGCGAAATCAAGTGGGCCTTAGGAAGCTTCACTACAAACAAAGCTAGTGTAGGTGATGGAATTCCAGTTGAGCTATTTCAAATACTAAAAGATGATGCTGTGAAAGTGCTGCACTCAATATGCCAGCAAATTTGGAAAACTCAGCAGTGGCCACAGGACTGGAAAAGGTCAGTTTCCATTCCAATCCCAAAGAAAGGCAATGCCAAAGAATGCTCAAACTACCGCACAATTGCACTTATCTCACACACTGGCAAAGTAATGCTCAAAATTCTCCAGACAGAATTCAAAAGTATGTGAACTGTGAAATTCCAGATGTTCAAGATGGATTTAGAGAAGGCAGAGGAACCAGAGATAAAATTGCCAACATCTGTTGGATCATCAAAGAAACATGAGAGTTCCAGAAGAACATCTACTTCTGCTTTATTGACTACTCCAAAGCCTTTGACTGTGTACATCACAACAAACTGTGGAATATTCTTAAAGAGATGGGAATACCAGACCACCTGGCCTGCCTCCTAAGAAATCTGTATGCAGGTCAGGAAGCAACAGTTAGAACTGGACATGGAATGACAGCCTGGTTCCAAATCGGGAAAGGAGTACGTCAAGGCTGTTATATTGTCACCGTGCTTAATTAACTTATATGAAGAGTACATCATGTGAAATACCAGGCTGGATGAACCACAAGCTGGAATCAAGATTTCTGGGAAAAATATCAATAACCTGAGATATGCCGATTACACCACCCTTCTGACAGAAAATGAAGAAGAACTAAAGAGCCTCTTGATGAAAGTAAAAGAGGAGAGTGAAAATTTGGCTTAAAACTCAACGTTCAGAAAACTAAGGTCATGGCTTCTGGTCCCATGACTTCACGGTAAATAGACGGGGAAACAATGGAAAGAGTAAGAGTATTTCTGGGGGCTCCAAAATCACTGCTGATGGTGACTGCAGCCATGAAATTAAAAGACACTTGCTCCTTGGAAGAAAAGTTATGACCAACCTAGACAGCATATTAAAAAGCACCGACATTACCTTGCCAACATAGGTCTGTGTAGTCAAAGCTATGGTTTTTCCAGTAGTCATGTATGGATGTGAGAGTTGGACTATAAAGACAGCTGAGCAACAAAGAACTGATGCTTTTGAACTGTGGTGTGGAGAGGACTCTTGAGAGCCCCTTGGACAGCACCGAGATCCAACCAGTCCATCCTAGAGGAAATCAGTCCTGAATATTCATTGAAAGGACTGATACTGAAGCTGAAACTCCAATACTTTGGCCACCTGATGTGAAGAACTGACTCCTTGGAAAAGACCCTGATGTTGTTAAAGACTGAAGGCAGGAGGAGAAGGGGATGACAGGGGATGAGATGGTTGTATGACATCACCGACTCGATGGACATGAGTTTGAGCAAGCTCCAGGTGTTGGTAATGGATAGGGAAACCTGGCGTACTGCAGTCCATGGGGTTGCAAAGAGTCAGACATGACTGAGTGACTGAACTGAACTCAACTGAACCTGAAAGAGTCAAAGCAACCTCTTCACATGTTTAACCAACTTCGAGAAAATTGCTTGGTTGGTAGGACACTTCATCTTAGAATATTTTAGCTGAAAACTCATTTTGACCCTGCCCAGGTAAGACCAAGTAGAAATATTTCACAAGATACATTATTTAACTAAGATTGCAATTGCCAAAAGATAAAACCTTAAATTTACTAAATTGTGCAATATGATGTTGTTTGAATAAAGTTCTGACATTGTAGGAAATTCTCTGAAAGCTCGGAGTTGCATAGTGAAAGGTTTGTAAAGGAAGAACTAAAAGCATTTTTCACTAATTCATACAGAGTCTCAAACAATGGTTTTGTTAATAACTTGATGCATCTTAAAAGCAACTGTTTGGAGACCAAACAAATAGAGAAGTATAAAATAATAATCATTGCCTAGATTTCAAAATTTTTGAATTTTATTCATTCGAGAGGATATGGTCCACCTGAAAGTTCTGTTGAAGTAAATGGAAAAAAGAAAGATATCTACACATAGAGAAACTTCAGCCATTTGGAGTTTATACATCACGGTTGGCAGCATGGATGATACTGATTTCAGAAGAAGAAATTGATAAAATGAACATTTTTTAAAATAAGATTTTAATTCAAATTGTCATCATAAGTGGATTTCATAGAACTGGCAGGTTAAAAAAAATAACATTTATTCCTTGGTTTGCACCCTCATGGTAAGGTCTTTGCTCATTTTTTAAATTTATATTTAATATGTGTTAATTTTTATGCTTTTAATTATTGCTTAAAGATAAACCATTTTAATAGTTATACCTCTGAGCAATCAAGATCTTAGTTTTACAAGCAATCTTTGTATTACAAAAAGATGAGTGAGTGACGTGCAGGTAAATACACATTTAGATTACATTAAACCCAAGTTTTATTTTTAAGGAATAAAACAGTTCTTGAACAGCTGCACATCTCTCAGTTGGCATTGAATTTTGTTATTGATTTTTCCAAGGCACATGGTCTCCCTCAGCCTTCCTCTTTCACCAGCTTGTGCTCTGGAAACATGGCTACTCAAGCTCCAGGGTGAGTGCATGAAAGTCTGAGGACCCAGGTGGCATCTAGGCGCCCCAGACAATGCACACACAAGCGGCACCTGGGTCCTTCAGTTGCCAAGCTCTCCTTTTCCTTTCCCCTATTTGAGTGACCAGAGGACTTGGCAGCCCTTGCCCTCTGTAGCCCTTTTGGATTGTTCTTTGGCAGGAAACATCTGTGGCTGGGTCTGGCTCCTGCTGGCTCTGATACTGGCTATTCTATAACCAGAGCTGTTCTAAAGTTATCAGATTGGGCCAATGCTAAGTCATCAAAGGAAAAGAAATATAAATTGATGCTTAAATTTTACTTTAAATCAGTCCCACTTGTTTTAGATATGACTTCACTAAAAGGCACGGAAGTCATCCTTCTTCAACTGTCATCTTTCCTGTTACTATTTATTATGTGTCTTCCAAACCATTCTACTATAGTCCACGCACAGTGCTAGGCACTTAGGGATATTATTCCTGATCCTCGTAGAAAACATTCAAGTTAGGCAAATGTCTTCCCATTTTGCATAAATGGCAGTAGTTGAGTTCTTATTCAAGGAGACAATGAACAGAGTTGGGTCTAAAACACAGGACTCTTTAACTTCATTAGCCCATGCTACTTCTGACTATTCATGAAGAGCCATATTGCTACGACAGCATGGCTCTGTCTACCAACTCTCAGCCAAAGAAGTACTTGGTGTTCCCAGTAGCAAAAACACTGAAAACCACTGTTAACTGGGTCCTAGAATTTTAGTACGGAGAAGGCAATGACACCCCACTCCAGTACTCTTGCCTGGAGAATCCCATGGACGGAGGAGCCTGGCGGGCTGCAGTCCATCGGGTCACTAAGAGTCGGACATGACTGAGTGATTTCACTTTCACTTTTCACTTTCATGCATTGCAGAAGGAAATGGCAACCCACTCCAGTGTTCTTGCCTTGAGCATCCCAGGGACAGGGGAGCCTGGTGTCTATGGGGTTGCACAGAGTCGGACACGACTGAAGCAACTTAGCAGCAGCAGCAGCAGCATTTTAATAAGTGTTATTCTCTCATTTCTTTACAATAGATTGGTTCTGCTGCCATACCCAGGAAAGCATACATTTTTCATTTTCCCATTTCTGTGTTATATATTCCATTTACCTCCTTCCTGTTCTTTTTTGCCACTGTTACCATACATTTTACATCTCCATATTTTGGAAGCACCACAAAATATTATCCTCTTTCAGCAAATAGCTTTTTAAAAAAATCAAAAAGAATGGTCACATACTGTAAATTAATACAAAATATGAATACCAGTTTAATATATTTATGTAATATAATTGGCATATTTGATAGTTTTATATATATATATATATATATATATATATATATATATAAAACGCTCAGGACTTTTGAGTCTTCCTAAACGGTCTAGAGTCTACTGTTTTTATCACTTTCCTTTAGTCTAGAGAAATTTTTGTTAGTATTTGTTTTTGTGAAGTCACTCAGTCGTATCCAACTCTTTGCAACCCCATGGTATGTAGCCTGCCAGGCTTCTCCATCCATGGGATTTTCCAGGCAATAATACTGGAATGGGTTGCCATTTCCTTCTCCAGGATCTTCCTGATCAAGGTGTTGAACCCAGGTCTCCTGTATTGCAGGTATTCTTTACCATTTGAGCCACCATGGAATCCCTTTGTTTTTGTGTGGGTTATGCCAATTAAAAACCAAATCTCTTAAATTTTACTCAGCTGAATATCATCATTTTGCCTTTATCTCTGATAAAAGAAATTTCTGGTTGTGGAATTTCAGGTGGATATATTTGTCTTTTAGCACTTTCAGTTCAATTCGGTTCAGTCACTCAGTCGTGTCTGACCCTTTGCGACCCCATGAATCGCAGCACGCCAGGCCTCCCTGTCCGTCACCAACTCCCGCAGTTTACCCAAACTCATGTCCATCAAGTCGGTAATGCCATCCAGCCATCTCATCCTCTGTCGTCCCCTTCTCCTCCTGCCCCCAATCCCTCCTAGCATCAGGGTCTTTTCCAATGAGTCAACTCTTCTCATGAGGTGGCCAAAGTATTGGAGTTTCAGCTTCAGTATCAGTCCTTCCAAAGAACACTCAGGACTGATCTCCTTTAGGATGGACTGGTTGGATCTCCTTGATTGCTAAACTTTTGCTTTCTGACATCCATTGTGTCTGATGAAAAATCATCCATTGTTCACATATTGTCCTGCGTATAGTGTATTACTTTTCTTAAGATTTCATGATATCCTATCTTCGTTTCTCAAAAGTATGACTATGGCATGATTAGGTGTAGTTATTTCATGTTATTTTTATTGTTACTTTTTACTTATATTTTGAAAAAAAAATTACCAAGTGGCTCATTGACTTTTTAAATCTCTACCTGCTATGTTTCCCAACATCATTCATTCTGTCTTTCTTGTTCTGTCTGCCTCATGCCACATTTCTTGGCATCATTTACCTTTACACGGTTTCCTCTCACTCACCATATATCCTGGCCTTGCATTCCTTGCCTTTTATACCTCTCAGTCATGCTCCCTGTTTGGCAGATTACACCCCCATACCATTATGTTATCTGAGCACCCTTTGATTATAAATATTAGACAGAGTTGCTAAGTCACAACTGAAGTGACTTAGCAACTCACTTCAGTTGTGTCCGACTCTGTGCGACCCCATAGACAGCAGCCCACCAGGCTCCTCCATCCATGGGATTTTCCAGGCAAGAGTACTGGAGTGGGGTGTAGACAGAGTAGTTGTCCTAATTGTGAACATTAGTGATAGATGTGGCCACATGTGTTTCTGAGAGCAAGTGGTTTTCCTCTCAGACACTTTGAAGACCCACAGATAATTGCTTTATTAACTTGGCTTTTGTTGAACATTTTTTTTTCTTTGTTTACTTAATGTCTTTTTTTTTTTTTTTTTTATCAGATAGAAGTACCCTGGAACACAGGGATGAGTAGCTCAGTCTCTTGAGAACCTTACATCCTATTTGGAAAGAAAGACCAGGAGACAAACATTACAATCTAATATTATAAACTTCCCAGGAGAGTTTAAACAAAGCATTATGATAAGGAACAACTTGCTTGTGACTGAGAATTCCATGTGGGAGTATATCATTTTACAAAGAGATGCCATTTGTGCTGTCTTGAAAAACTGAGTTGGAGTTCAACAGATGGAGAAGTGGGGGAGGATTTCAGAGGCAAAAGAAACAGAATGTTAAAAGATATAAAGACCTGAAAAATAATGTTATTTGACAAAGTTCATTTGCTGAAAGGATCCTGGCATGACTTCATGGGGCTTGAGAAGAGGCAGGAGATAGGCTAGGAAACAGGAAATAGTACAGTGGTTTGTCTGGCATGCTAAAGCAATTGTAGTTACTTCTTGTAGTAGAAAGATAATGTACACTTCCAATTATATCCATGTCTTAATTGCCTAAACCTATGAATATATCACCTAACGTGGCAAACAAGACTATTTAGATGTGGTTAATTTAAGAACCTTGAGATGGAAATATTCTGGATTAACCAGGTGACAAGGAACGCATTCTGAAGAAGGAGATGGCAACCCACTCCAGTGTTCTTGCCTGGAGAATCCCAGGGACGGGGGAGCCTGGTGGGCTGCTGTCTATGGGGTCGCACAGAGTTGGACATGACTGAAGCGACTTAGCAGCAGTAGCAGCAGCAAGGAACACATTCTCCCTTAAAACCCAATATATAACAATAAATGTGTGTTTTTTTTAAAGTAACTAAACTTGTGATAATTTACCAATGCACTCCTCTATGTAGTATGCAGCAGTTTAATGGAGGCTTTAAGTGACATCGCATTGGTCAGTGGAAATATGAGTGATAGCTTGACTTGGAATTAGAGGTAAAGAACAGCAGTGGAGAGACTCATTAGAAGGTAATTTTCATAGCCCTGTTGAGAAATGAAATGGGATAAACACAATATTGGAGGTATTGGAAGGGGGTCATGGTTCGCATCTTTCCAGAGGGAGATGTTTATGTCAGCGATGATACAATTGTCAAATAAGCACAATATTCTATGACAGTATAAAAATTACAAACACTTTTTCAAGAATACCTTGAATGCTTTAGTTTAGATCAATTAAGATGTTATAAGCATAAAAGAAAAAAATGATAGAAAAAAGAAAAACTATGTATATGTACACACATATGTATTTGATACACAACTGTAGTTAACTCTTGATGTCAGTACGTTCTTAGTCCCATATCTCCTGATTCATAGACTTCATCTTCTTCAGTATTCTTCTTGACTTAATCATAGTGTCCTGTTGGAAAAATACATTTCTCTTGTATCCTCTAATCCCCTTTTTTATTTAAAATTCTGGGCCAATGATCATTAGTTGGTGGTAAAATCAATTTTTATAATGAAATAGAACATAATAAAAATATAAAAATATTTCACATGTAGAAAATACATGTTGTTTCATGAAACTTACCATTTGATACCTATATATAAGTATGTATATATATATATATATGTGTATTAGTGCTTGATCACATGGAAAATGGTTTCTATACACTTATACACATAAAATCGCTGGAATATACTAGTGACATGTCTGTATTTCATCAGAATTTAAACATACTATACCTATAATTTAGGGTCCACCTAAGACCCTAGTCCTAGAGCCAGGAAAGAAGTAAGTATTTGAGAAAATTTTGTCAGCAGAGTGAAAATGAGTCTAGTTAACAATACGTTGATGGAAGTAAAAGAATAAATGCTAAGAAATTATAATATCATGCAGAAGAGCATTTGGTACCATTAATTTGTTGCATGCATTTTAAGAGCTGCAGATATTTTTGTTTGTTTTATTGGTGTTTTCAAAGTGAGACCTTTAATATCTGGGACCCACATAATACAAATTGAGTACAGAAGTATTTGTGCCAGGAAACAAGGAAGTGCTCCAAAGCAAATGCAACTATGTTGAATGGAATTGATGTGAAGGGGTTTCACAAGCTGATTTGCAACAATTTTAGCATCAGAAATGCAATAATTAATTATAATATACTACATATTTAAATATTTACAATCCATAATGGCATTTAAAGAGAGAGAGAGGACATATGGGGTCTGGATGAAGAGAAAAACTTCTTTAAGATGAATTACAGCTAATAAATGTAGAAGGAAATATAAAGAGCACGTCATTTTTCAATACCCAATGTAAAAAGTTGGATCAGATACGGCCCATTAACCAGTAATTAGACTGTTGGCTGAGATATTGTTGAGGAATAATATTTTTTAATTGATGTGTAATTGACAAGATATTATTTTAGTTTCAGATGTATAGCACAGTGATTTGATATTGGTATAGATTGTATACTATCTACAGTAACTGAAAAATAATGGCTATAATCCCCTGTGCTGTACAATATATTATATTCTTGTTGTTTATTTGTCTTATACATAGTAGTTTATATCTCCTAATCCCAAACTACTATCCTGCCCTTTCCTTCTTCCCTCTCTAGATACTATTTGTTTGTTTTCTTTTTTTTTTAATTAAATTTTTTGGAGTATAGTTGCTTTAAAATGTTGTGTTTGTTTCTGCTGTACAGCAAAGTGAATCAGCTATATGTAAATATATATATATCCTCTCTGTTTTGGATTTCCTTCCCATTTAACTCACCACAGAGCATTGAATAGAGTTCCCTGTGCTATATGATAGGTTTTTATTAGTTATCCATTTTATGCCATGGTAGTGTATAGTTTGTTTTCTATGTCTGTGAGTCTGTTTTTGTTTTATTATATACATTCATTTGTATTGTTTCTATATTCCACGTATAAGTGATAACATAGGGTGTTTGTCTTTCTTTGTCTAACATTTCACTAAGCAAAGTACCTTTTAGGTCCATACACATTGTTTCAAATGGCAGATTTTCATTCTTTTTTGGGCTGAGATATTCCATTTTATACACCACATTTCCTTTATTCATTCATCTGTCAATGCGTACTTTGGTTGCTCTCATATCATGGTATTGTAAATAATGCTGCTATGGACACTGGTTTGCATACATCTTTTCCAGTTAGTATTTTTGCTTTTTTTGGATATATATCCAGGACTGGAATTGCTGGATCATATGATAGCTTTCTTTATTTTTTTTGAAGAACCTATATATTGTTTTCCATCGTGGCTGTACTGATCTACATTCACACCCGCAGTGTACAAGGATTTCCTTTTATCCACATCTTCTCCAACATTTGCTATTTTTAAACTTCTTTTTTTGACCATGCAGTGCAGCATGTGGGGTCTTAGTTCCCTGACCATCAACCCACACCTCTTACAATGGAAGCATGGAGTCAACCTCTGAACCACCAGGGGAGTCCCTATTTGTAGACTTTTTGATGTTCATCATTCTGGCAGATGTGAGGTGATATCTCATGGTTGTTTTGATTTTCATTTCTCTAATATTAGTGATAGGTATTTTTCCATGTTCCCCTTAGCCATCTGTATGTCTTCTTTGGAAAAATGTCTATTCAGGTCTTTGACTCATTTTTTAAAATCAGTTTTTTTTTTTATATTGAGTAGTATGAGATATTTATATATTTTGGGTATTAACCACTTATTCAGTAGCCTGTATTTTCATTTTGTCAATGATTTTCTTTTCTGTGCAAAATATTTCAAGTCTAATTAGGACCTATTTATTTATTTATACTTTGATTTATTTTGTTTTAGGAGAAAAACCCCAAAATTTTTGCTATGATTTATATCAAAGTGTGTTATGTCTATGTTCTCTTCTAGAAGTTATGGTTTCAGGCCTTCCATTTAGATATTTAATCCACTTTGAGATTGTTTTTGTATTTATTGTGTATTAATATCCTAATTTTATTCTTTAAATGCAGCTGTCCAGCTTTCCCAACACCTCTTACTGAGAGACTTGTCTTTTTTCGCAGTATATTCTTGCCCTCTTTGTTGTAGACTAAATGACAATAGGTGCATGAGTTTATTTATGAGTGAGCTCCCTATTATTCTACTCTGTTGATCTATTTTTGTGTCTGTCTTTGTGTTAGTACCAAGCTGTTTTGGTTACTGTAACTTTGTAATATAGTGTGAAGTCAGGGATACCTCCAGCTTTGTTCTTTTTTTTATCAAGAATGCTTTAGCAATTTGAGGTGTTTAGTGATTCCATATAAATATTTGAATTATGTTTCCTAGTTCTGTGAAAAATGTCATGGGTATTTGGTAAGGATTGCATTAAATTTGTAGATTTTGAGTAGTAAGGACATTTTACCAATATTATTTCTTCCAATGCCAGAATGTCTTTCCATTTCTTTGTATATATCATTTTCAATTGAGAAATGATATATTTACCCTATGCCAAAGTATCACCCCACATCTAACAGATTAAAAATGCTTACCTGACTCTTGCAACAGAGATCTGGTGCTTAACAGCTTAACCAAATAAAAAGTCTTGTCATTACTTGTATGTAGCACTTATGAAATACATGATATGACTAGAAATTATTCTAGCCAAAAATGTTTAGTGTGAACCAAATATTGTTAGATCTAATTTTCAGTTTACAGAAAATTCAGGAGAGAGGAATGTATTGAGAGGAAACAATAAGCCAAATTCAAAGTGCAGAACATTCCACAAGAAAACTAGCTTGGATTCTTTAAAGTCAATATCACTAAAAATATTCTAGATTTAAAGAAACTGCTAAGTCACTTCAGTTGTGTCCAACTCTGTGTGACCCCATAGATGGCAGCCCACCAGGCTCCCCTGTCCCTGGGATTCTCCAGGCAAGAACACTGGAGTGGGTTGCCATTTCCTTCATGAACATAATGATTGAAGGCATTCATTATGTGAATCTTGATTTGGATTCTAGATTTAAAAACCAAAATATTTAGCACTCCTTGCCCTTTGCCATGAGGGGATACAACGAGAAGTTGGTATTTGCAACCCAGAAGAAACTTCTCACCAGAACTCAACCACGTTGCCACCCTGATCTCAGAATTCTAGCCTGTAGAAGTATGAGAAATAAAGTTCCCTTGTTTATGGGTCAAAAAAGAACAAAGTCCCAAACAAAACACTTATAAAAGGCATTTTGGAGACTATTTAGGAAGATAGAATATGGAATTGATGGTAGATAGTATGGAGTTATTGCTGATTTTCTAGGTATGAAAATAATACATGTATGTAAGAGAATACACTCAAAAGCTGATACGTTAATCTTTGGCAGTGATATTTTGTCTCTGGATCTCACTTCCAAATAGTTCAGCCTAAATAAAATAGATTAATTCTTGAATTATAGAGAAGGGTATCGGAGAAGGCAATGGCACCCCACTCCAGTACTCTTGCCTGGAAAATCCCATGGATGGAGGAGCCTGGTAGGCTGCAGTCCAAAGGGTCGCGAAGAGTCGGACACCACTGAGTGACTTCACTTTCACTTTTCACTTTCATGCATTGGAGAAGGAAATGACAACCCACTCCAGTGTTCTTGCCTGGAGAATCCCAGAGACGGGGGAGTCGGGTGGGCTGCCGTCTATGGGGTTGCACAGAGTTGGACACGACTGGAGTGATTTAGCAGTAGCAGCAGTGAAGAGTATGAGGTTTTCCTTTTTAAAGTATTTTTAAAAAAATTTTTATAGATTTGACTATTTTGTAGTTAAAAGGTATCAAGCCTAAGTTTTCACCTTAAATATATATCTTTCAACTCTGAAGTGCTTACTAAAGCTTTTTTTAAAAAATACCTTTCATGATTTATTCTGTCGATGATATTCAGCTGCCATTTTTTTTCAATTTTTATTGATATATGCTTCACATATCACAATTCCATCTTTTAAAAGTGTACAATTAGTGGTTCTTGGTGTATTTCCAAGTTTGTGTGACAATCACAACTGTAGTAAGTCTCCTGCATGCAAGTCTTCAAGTTGTGAACTTTCAAAGATGCAAACGTGATTTCACGTGTCCAGTTACTTAAGTTTGTTCATGTGTCTCCGTGCATTGTCACGTGTGCACATCCTGTATAAGTGGCTATGCCTTAGTGTACTTTGCTGTACAATACTGTGTGCTGTACAGTAGTACAGTATCTTCAAGTCAGGATGTCCAGAAGCTATCAGCAGCGGTGATACACCTGGACCTGCTAAGAAGAGATTCATACATCAGTGGATCATTTTTTCAAGAGGGTGGATAGAGTTGAATCCATCAAAGAATCAGAATCTGTGCCATCAATGACAGACGTGAGCAAAATTGCAGGTCACCTGTCATTTCCTTTGCTGACGAGCCTTCATCCCTACCATCTCCCACCTCCTTGCCCTCCTACAGTCAGTAACTCTTCTTGCCTGTATACTCGATGCCAGCCCCTGTGTGCCAGCTATTGTACTGGACTACAGTACTTTTCAAGGTACTGAAAGTTTTAAAATGTTTTCTTGATTTTTTTCATGTTTTTTTAATGCATCATTTGTGTGAGAAGTATTTTAAGCTTATTACAGTATGGTACTAGATACCTGATTGTGTTAATTGGGTATCTAGACTAACCTTGTGGGACTTATGAACAAATTGGACTTAAGAATATACTCTCAGAACAGAACTCATTTGTATGTGGGAAGTTTACCATATCTAATTCTAGAATACTAAAGAAACTCCATGTTCTTTAGCATTTACTATTTGTACCTCCACATAGAAACCTGTAATCTAATTTATGGTTCTACAGATTTTCTACTCTGGAAATTTCAAATCATTGGAATAATACATGTAGGTGGCCTCTTTTGTCTGACTTTATAAATTTGGTGTTATGCTTTCAAGGGTAATTGCATTATAATATTTCAGTACTTCATTCTTTTTTATGGCTGAATAACATGTCATTGTAGGACTTATCACATTTTATTTATCTACTCATCAGTTATTGGACATTTGAGTTGTTTACACATTTTGGCTGTTACGAATGAAGCTAGAGTCATTTTGTATAAGGTTTAATGTTTTCAGTTTTCTTGGGTATATATCTAAGAGTGGAATTGTTGGGTTATATGGTAATTATTTAACATTTTTAGATTTAAATGCCTGAAATGTGTTAGGCAAATTTTAAATAATTGTTTAACTGCTCAAACTTTTTTCCAAAAGAAATACATCATTTTACATTCCCACCAGCAATATATGAGGATTCCAATTTCTTTACTTCTTCACCAAAACTTGTTATGGTTCATCAGATGGTGACTGCAGCCATGAAATTAAAAGACGCTTACTCCTTGGAAGGAAAGTTATGACCAACCTAGATAGCATATTCAAAAGCAGAGACATTCGTCTAGTCAGGGCTATGGTTTTTCCAGTGGTCATGTATGGATGTGAGAGTTGGACTGTGAAGAAGGCTGAGCGCCGAAGAATTGATGCTTTTGAACTGTGGTGTTGGAGAAGACTCTTGAGAGTCCCTTGGACTGCAAGGAGATCCAAGCAGTCCATTCTGAAGGAGATCAGCCCTGGAATTTCTTTGGAAGGAATGATGCTAAAGCTGAAACTCCAGTACTTTGGCCACCTCATGCGAAGAGTTGACTCATTGGAAAAGACTCTGATGCTGGGAGGGGTTGGGGGCAAGAGGAGAAGGGGACAACAGAGGATGAGATGGCTGGATGGCATCACCTATCACTGACTCGATGGACGTGAGTCTGGGTGAACTCCGGGAGTTGGTGATGGACAGGGAGGCCTGGCATGCTGTGATTCATGGGGTCGCAAAGAGTCAGACACAACTGAGCGACTGATCTGATCTGATCTGATCTGATTATGTGATTTTGTTTTCTGAAAATAGTGCTAGTGCATGGGTGATGATACTTCAAAGCTTGTCAGAAAGTATTTTACTTTTTCTCAACACAGGTGGATCTTTTTTTTGTTTTGTTTTTTTAATTTTAAATTAATTTATTTATTTTAATTGGAGGCTAATTATTTTACAATAGTGTAGTAATTTTTTCCATACATTGACATGAATCAGCCATGGGTGTACATGTGTTCCCCATCCTGAACCCGCCTCCCACCTCCTTCAGGGTCATCCTGAACCCCCCTCCCTCCCAATGCACCAGCCTTGAGCACCCTGTCTCATGCATCAAACCTGGACTGGCAGTCTATTTCACATGTGATAATATACATGCTTCAATGCTATTCTCTCAAATCATCCCACCCTTGCTTTCTCCCACAGAGTCCAAAAGTCTGTTCTTTACATCTGTGTCTCTTTTGCTGTCTCACATATAGGGTCATCGTTACCATCTTTCTAAATTCCATATATACGCATTAATATACTATATTGGTGTTTTCCTGTCTGACTTACTTCACTCTGTATAATAGGCTCCAGTTTCATCCACCTCATTAGAACTGATTCAAATGCATTCTTTTTAATAGCTGAGTAATATTCCACTGTGTATATGTACCACAGCTTTCCTATCCATTCGTCTGCTGATGGACATCTATGTTGCCAAGTGGATCTATATATAAGATTGTTCAAAATAATTTTTGATCAGAATTTTTAAAGCACCATCTTCTAATCTTCAACAAGGATATAAAATTAGGATGAGTCTCATCACCTTTCTGATAGTGTTGAGTATATGTGAGTTTGTGTGTATATGCACATGCATGTGTGTGTGTACACATGCATATTTGTTTCTCTTTAGAAGCTTTCAGAATATTCTCTTTATATTTGCAATTTTAGAATTATACAAGGTTGTGTCTTACTATGAGTCACCCTTTATTTATCTTTCTTGGCCCTCAATAGGCTTTGTCCATTTTAAAACCTTCCATTTAAAAATTAAAGCTCAGGAGAATATTGTTCTATCAATTTTGTTTGTTTCTTCCATCCCATTGTGACTCTTCTATGAACTCCTATTAGATAAAACCTGAAGTTCAAAATCTCATGTATGTGTGTCTATTTTTTCCTGATCGTTTCTTTATATTTGTTTTTTAAATACAATTTAGGAGTAAGTTTTTCAGTTTTTCTTTCTGATTATAGGTTAATCTTTAGACTAACAATTTCTTTTTCTAACTTTCAGATGACTCTATTACTCAACATGTGTATTTTTAAGATCAAATATTATTTCTTCTTGTTTTCATAACAAATTTTACGTACTTGATGAAGATAAAAGTGTCTTATTAGAAATATGTTCTAAATTTCTACTCAATGAATTATAGATTTTTCCTCTAGGCTAATTTTTTTTTGTTTGTTCATCTTTTGCATCCTTGCTATGAGATTCCTGAACTATTTGGTCCTCTGAAGTTCTTGTTTCATAGGTTGATAATTATGCTCAGCTGAAATGGAATTCCTGTGTAGTAGTGTGATTCTATGTGCGGGGCGTTCACAGACAGGTCTCTTTTTAAATTTCATGAACATGGAGCTGACAGGCAAAGGAATCAAAGTAAAGAGAAATATAAATTGACTCCTGGGCATAACTTCCTTTTTTTCTCAAGTTTTTAAACAAAGTTCTAAACTAAGCTGGGAGTTGGATGGTCTAGCATGGTCTCAGTGAGGATGACTCCTCTCTTCTCTATGGGATCTCACATCCTTCAGAAGGACTTTCTGAGATTATTCTCATGGAGGACACAGTATTTTTAGAGTGAAAGCAGAGGCACATATGACTCTTTGAGACCTAGCACTCTGCCTTTTCTAGCATATTCTTTTCGTCAAAGTAAATCTCAAGACCAGACACTATTAAAGAGCAAAGATTTAAACTTGATAAGAGCAGTGAAACATATGAAAATGTTAATTGCTCAGTCGCATCTGACTATTTGTGACCCTGTGGACTGGAGCCCACCAGGCTACCCATTCATGGGATTCTCTATGCAAGAATACTACAGTGGGTAGCCATTCCCTTCTTGAGGGCATCTTCCCAACCCAGGGATTGAACCCAGGTCTCCTGCATTACAGGCAGATTCTTTACTGTCTGAGCCACCAGGGAATGAGGTTGTATTACAAGGGATATAAATAAAAGGAAGAATGAAAACTTGGGCCATTTTAATCAATCTACCACAGCATCTTCCCGAAGTTCCTCAAATTTCTCTTCCTACTCTTGTCGCTGTGCTAATTCTTTACCTATTTCCCCTCACCTGCAAGCCCTCTCTTTAAATTTTTTTTCTTATGTTGGAGATGAGATTCTGCAACTAAATATTTTATGCATGTTATAGTCAGCTGGCTTCCAGAGGTTGTGCAAATGGGAAGCAAAGGAAGGAGAGAGTGGAAGGCAGAGGAAAGGAAGAAAAGCTTGCCTTTTGTTTTCAGCTCTGGGCATTTTCCCTCCACCAGGGACAATGGACAGCTATAGGCTCTTTGTTATTTCTTTGCCACTCCCAACATTTCCTGTTCCCTCAGAAGTGTCAGTAGTGAGCAGCAAGTCATATACCTCTTAGTGAAATGGAGTTTTAGCAGAATGGTACTCATCTCCATGTAACAATCATGGAGGGACTAGGGGATATATCTTCTCCAATCTCCTAGGTTTTATTAACTTTATCATTTCTTCTCCTTTATATTTCTGCCCTAGGAATTTTAACTGCTTCCTGGAGTTACTGATATCTATTTTAGCTCAGAAATGGTTTAGCTCTTTCTGCTTTCCAACACCTGTATAACAAATGTTATTTTTTCTGTTAAAATATCTCATATGGTTCCCATTTCTTGACACACTCTAAAATATAAAGTCTCTCTCTTCTTTTCCAGAATTTTGGTTTCATTTTTAATATTTTTTTCAGTAATTTTTATAAGATTTTCAAAGGAGAAATAGCTGAAAATGCTCAGAGCCCTGTATTAGTATTATTTCAGCAACAGTATTTAACTTGAGAACTACTTTCTTAATAAATGCTTAAGTGTACAATCCAGCAATCCCACTTCTGGGTATATATACAAAATTATTAAAATCAGGCTTTTGAAAAGATAGATCTTTGTACTCTCATGTTGATCACAGGATTCTCCACAAAAACTAAAACATGGAAGCAACCTAAGTGTCCACTGGCAGATGGATGCATGTTGGAAGCAGTATTGGTATACACAACCAATGGAATATTATTCAGCCTTAAAAAGGAAGGGAATTATGACCTATGCTGCAAAATGGACGATACTCGAGGACATTATGCTAAGTGAAATAAGCCAGTCACACAAAGACAAATACTGTTTGATTCTGCTTATAAGAGATAATTAGAATAGCCAAAACTTATAGAGACAAAAATTTGAATGGTGGTTGTTAAGATCTGAGGAGGCTTTTGTGGCAGCCCCCGCCACAGACCTCAAGAGAACCTAACACACACTGGAACTCAAAGAATACATTTTTATAAATGCTGATTCAAATGAAAAATAGAATATTTTGCAGTTTGCAATATTTTGTAATTTCTTGCATAATCCTTAAGTAAGGCCAAGAAAAGAAGAGGAACTTTGAGGTATTGGACGAAAATGAGAGGTTGACATTGACCTCAGAAAGTATAAAATTATAAAAGTCTGTGAAAATCCAAAAAGTAGGTGATTATAAACACAGCATGGTGAATACTAAAATTGTGGTAAATACATCTCTCTGACTATTTTAGAATAAAGAAGACCAGAGAGACTGTGTGTTTGTTTGTTTGTTTTGTATACCAAGGTCATTTAGCACTGGCAGTAGTGAGCGTGTACCTGCAATGACCCAGACTCTCACATTCACTTGCCTCCTCTCTATAAGTCAACTCAAATTAGAAAAATTTCCACCTAAATGTAAAAATGCCCAGAAGGAAACCATTGATTAACCAATGGATAAATGTAGTCGAACCATTCGCTACTTAAACTTATAAAAGCCCCAAGGTCATACTGGACTCAGTCTGTTAGAACGGTAAATTTGTATTGCTAATCTCATTCTGACATCTGCACAATTCTAGTCTCACCATCTTAATGGCAAATGATACATGCTGCTAATAACCTAAAGACTGATGTCATGCATGAATGCCCTGGAGAGCAATGCATCGTCTCATTTTCAACGGTTATAGAACAGAAAGCAGTTTTCAAAGCTATTTTTTCCTTGCAATAATATACATTTTTTTTTATTATTATCGTGTTACTGTTTCCTACCATGAGTAGTCATCCCTATAGAGTTAGTGATTTACTATATGGAAAGGGGAAAGGAAACAATAATTATTCATTTTTTTAAGTCCTAGATTAAGACCTCCAATGCAAGTGCCTATTGAGTTATAGCTTAATACTGTGATAATTCTCCAATGGCTAAAGTAAGTCATATGCAGAAATTAAAGATGCCATTTGAAAACATGCCTATTATTGCTCCCAACCTGCTTGATACATCCCTTATTAACACTGCTTTGAAGCAAAAAAAGGGGTCTACTTTGAAGTGACTGGTTTAAAAAGAGTCAGTGCTCTAAATTAAAACATTATTTTGTAGTCTGATCTGCCTCAATAAATCTCTCAGTATGAAAATTTATTAGATGGAATTCCTCCTCCTCTTTTAAAAAGTTTCCAATGAAATACCAAGTGAGATATGTTATGCTTATTGACTGGATAAACTATTGTTTAATTCCTGTGGCCACTGCAAAGTTTTCAAGTATAGAATTGATGGTTTGATAATGAATAGAAGTAATACAAAGTTAGGAATGGAGACTTTTGTTAAATATATACCATAAGGTGTGTATTACTGCAAAAAATGATATAAAAAGATGTACGTCCCAACATACATCTCTAAGCTATTTTGTTGCAAGTAGGAATGATTGACATTTTCCTATTTTGGCAAACAGGCTAGACATATTGTTTTAAAAACTGAATAAAACAGCAAAACTTATTCACATGGATTTCTTGTTACAATATGCTCTTGCATTATTGAGATACAACTTAAATTCAACAGAATGCATATATTTTACATATACTATTTTATGAATTTTGACAAATATATATTCATGGTTAACATACACCCTTATCAAGATATAGAAGATTTCTTCATTTCACAATGTTCCCTCATGCCATATGCAGTCAGTTCCTGCCCCTCCTTCTTATTTCAGAAGTGTTTTATTTAAGCTTATTTGCTTGAAAGGTGCAGAAGTCCAGTTGAGGCAGATCAAATAAAAAGAAGATTTTGGAAAATAATACCTGTTGAAGGATAGGGAATATGGAATCTTGGGAACATCTAAATGGCTGGGAAGTTTCTTTTCTTTGAATTCACTCATGCATATTACTCTCAAAATACTTCTTACATATATGAAATTATTTACAACCCAATGTATCATAGGATCATTAGCAGTACTTATTATATCTTGTTAGTATTTAGCAGAGTACAGAACCTGCTGTCTGGTAAACACTTTAAATTTGTTAAAGTGAATCGATATATTTGTTTTTTTCTGTATTTTTTTTTTTTTGTCTGTTAAAATCCAGTTGATTCTTGATTCATCTCAAAATTACCTTTCTCCGTGGAAAATTAGTTGACTGAATATTCAGTTATGTCTTTCTTATTTTTCACCATATACTGTAATTTACTCTTATTACCCTTAAAGCTATCTGTGACTGTTTACATGCCTGTGTCTTCTAATAGACCGTGAGCTCCTTGAAGAAAGTGTTTTTCTTTCTTCTCTTTTTCTCATCTAAGACAAGGTGAGTCAATGCTGATTAAACACATTATTAAGTTCGTCACTCAATATTTGACAAATATTTATTGACCATTTACTGTATTCAATGTACTCTTTTAGGCATTGTGAATTCAGTGATGAACAAAACAAGCCACTTGACCTCATGTACCTTGCATTTCTGTGTAGGAGTCAAATAATAAACAGAGAGTGTGATATCATGTGAAAATAAGAAGACAATAGAGGTGGATAAAAGGGTGAAGGCATTTATGTAGAGTGATCATGGAGGCCTTTCTAATTGGTGACAGTTGATTAGTGATCTGAGTATAGTTAGAAGTCAAGCTTTTAGATAATTTGTTAATAGAACATTCCATTTTGAGAAAACAACAAGCAGAGGCCAGAGAAAGAAGTGTGTTTGGTGTAGTTTTGAAAATGGAAGAGCGCAGAGATCAGAGAAGGAAACTGAGTCCAGATCTTTTAGACTACAGTAATTAATTTACATTTTAAAATGCTCAGAGTAAATGAAAAAAGGGATGGACATTATATTCTCATGAGTTTGTGACTATTGCATAATGTGACTATTTTTCAAATGTAACAGATTTAAGATTTTCTAATAAACATTGCCCTCATTAGAGCAGTTCATTTGGAATGAAGGGAAATATTTCAATGGTGTTCTGACTGTTCAAGACATTTTGGAGAATATCTCTTATGTTAATGCCTTCAAGATTCCAGGGTAAATTTTTTTAATATCTCAGATTGATGGTAGAATCATGATTTGAAGTTGGATTTGGTTTTTGGAAGCAGACATTAGCCACTGAGGGCCAAGTTTACTGAATAAAATGAGTAAAAATTCAAGCAGCGTGACTGACTCCAAAGAAAGTTCTTTAATGTAATGAGGCTAAATGTGAGGTTTGGAAAACTGGCTCAAAAACAAATTTCAAAAGAAAATGGCCCCTCTTAAAAAAAAAAAAAAAAAGACTATTTTCTTGCTTTGAAGGTGAGAATATTCACTGTGAAATTTGTGGTACATTGGATAAAGCAAAATTTGATGTTATTATATCAAAAGTCACAACTTCTACTGCCAATAACTTCTTTAAAAATTGGATTACTAGGTAGGTGTGTAAGATACAGTGGGAGAGCATGCGATTGTTATTATACTTACTTTAAGTAGAGAAAAAAAAAAAAAAAACTGTTTAAATCAACCAGTATCACAAAAGGAAAATTATTTTTTCCCAGCATCTTGACCTACCCTTAGGTGTGAAAAGTGCAATTTTATTTTGGATTTAGTGTGTAGTGATCTTAGGACTAATTAGTGAAGTGAAGTCACTCAGTCGTGTCCGACTCTTTGCGACCCCATGGACTGTAGCCTACCAGGCTCCTCTGTCCATGGGATTTTCCAGGCAATAGTACTGGAGTGGATTGCCATTTCCTTCTCCAGGGGATCTTCCCAACCCAGGGATTGAACCCAGACCCCCTGCATTGTAGACAGATGTTTTACTGTCTGAGCTATGACTTAATTATTAGTGGTCAATTTGCTATATTTTAAGTGTTTATATTAGATCAGAGAAAAGTTGGGAAAAGAGAAAAGTTGGGTTGGATTATGAACACATTAAGTGATCAAGTTGCCTCTAAGAATTTTATCTTTTTTTTTTTTTCTCTTTGGAGAAGTTATCGGTCCATACTTTCTGAGTAAGAGCTGATTTTTTTCTTGTAAGTCATTTGTCTCTTTATAAACTTAGTTTAAAAAGCAGGAGTAAGGTTCCACATCTAGCATTAACTTTGCTGACAATGTGAACTGCTGGAAACAGCAAGCAGCTAAGGAAAGAGTACTAAAATAGCTTCCACTGTGTGAAAACAGTCTTCACTATCACTCTGAACAGCGATTTCTGTGTTGATGATACTTTTATATTATGAATGAATAGTTTTTAAAATTGCTTCTTGTTACTTAATGTTAAGTGACTCTGAAAACAGAGAAAATGTTTATATTTTATTTTTTCCATTATAAAACACTCAAAACACAAACAAAAATACATCCTTCCTTCAAGTAACCAAATTGGCTCTCAGCCTCTAAATCCATCAGTAAATTCTTGATCATCAGGAATATGGATATACTAGATTATCTAACAATCTAAGGCTGTGTCAAAGCAAGCCTGTTCTATGGGACTAGTAGAGATATTTTTTCATAAATTGAGTGTTTTTACTACCATCTCTCTGTGATTTCCTGTTGTTGTTCAGTTGCTAAGTCATGTCCAACTCTTTATGACCCCATGAACTGCAGCACACCACGCTTCCCTCTCCTTCAATACCTACCAGAGTTTGCTCAAACTCATGTTCATTGAGTCACTGAAGCCATCCAACCATCTCATTCTCTGTTGTCCCCTTCTTCTCTTGCCAGTGATCTTTCCCATGATCAGGATCTTTTCCAATGAATTTGCTTTTCACATCAGGTGGCCAAATTATTGAAGCTTCAGCATCAGACTTTCCTATGAATACGTAGGGTTGATTTCCTTTAGGATTAACTGATTAATTCCCCTTTTTGTCCAAGAGGCTCTCAAGAGTCTTCTCCAGCACTGCATTTTGAAAAACATCAATTCTTTGGTGCTCAGCCTTGTTTATGGTCCAACTCTCACATCCAAACATGACTACTGGAAAAACCATAGCTTTGACTATATGGAACTTTGTTGGTAAAGTTATGTCTCTGCTTTTTAATATGCTGTCTAGGTTTGTCACAGCTTTTCTTCCAAGGAGCAAGCATGTTTTAATTTTGTGGTTTCTGGTCACTGTCCACAGTGATTTTGGAACCCAAGAAAATGAAATCTGACACTTTTCCACTTTTTCCCCATCTATTTGCCATGAAGTGATGGGCCCAGATGCCATGATCTTAGTTTTTTGAATGTTGAGGGTTAAGCCAGCTTTTTCACTCTCTGCTTTCACCCTCATCTTTAGTTCCTCTTCAGTTTCTTCCATTAGAGTGGTGTCATCTGCATATCTGAGGATATTTCTCTTGGAAATCTGCAATCTTGATTCCAGCTTGTGATTCATCCAGCCTGGCATTTTGCATGATGTACTCTGCATAGAAGTTAAATAAGCAGGTTGACAATATACAGCCTTGACATTCTCCTGTTCCAATTTTGAGCCAATCTTTTGTTCCATGTCAAGTTCTAACTGTTGCTTCTTGACCTGCATATAGGTTTCTCAGGAGGTAGGTAAGCTGGTCTGATATTCCCATCTCTATAAGAATTTTTCACAAGGTGTTGTGATCCATAAAGTCAAAGGCTTTAGCTTAGTCAATGAAGCAGATTTTTTTTGGAATTTCTTTGCTTTTTCTGTGATCCAATGAATCTTGGCAATTTGATCTCTGGTTCCTCAGAGATTTCCTGTAGACACTTCTAAACTTTTCTGTACTTTGTTCATTGAAAGGGGTATAAGTGACCAGATATAAATATGCTGATCACTTCTAATAGGTTGTTTGCTTTTTCAAGTCTCAGTTTCTTTTAGCTCTACACTCTCACACAGTAAAGGTCAATACTTTCAAATTTTTCATATATATGAGATCTCAGCTAGAATGTATTTATACATCCTTGGTAGGAATGTGAAGTAATTAGCATTGCCCTTATGCCATTCTCTTCCTTGATGCACACATGGAATTTAACTTTGCACTGCCATTCTCCTTGGCTCCAGTAGAATGAATGTTATAAGAGTTCTTAATCCTTACTATAGGGCATGCTACTAAGTGTGATCTTGGCAATCACTGAATAATTTGACATATTTGGAAGAAGAAGCTAATTGCACATATGAAACCAAGCCAACTCAATCATATTTTAAAAATACTTCACATATAACCTGCTACATTAAAAATCTGCATTTTACTTTAAAACCCTGCTTTTGAAAATCAATATTAATTTCTGCTCTTAGTGTATCTTAACCTGTGAGGCCCATGAAAAGAAGAATGTGATGCATCTATCAGTCATCTAGTAATCATGTATTTATCATCTATTTTTAAAATCTCTTTATTTAGCAGACATTTATTGTGGAGGCACTATGTCTGGTGCTAAGGATGTAAAATTAACATCATTTTCTTCTTGTCTTGGAAAATCTTATATTTTGGTCAAGGAGACTTATGTAAAAATGTTTCTCAACATACAAAGATAAAATTTATATCTTAGTTATGGGCTAGCATAAGAAGGAGTGATCAACTATCTTGAAGAATAAGGAAACATTTCACAAAAGACATGACATTTGAGCTGTCTTCAGACAGTAAAGCATCTGTCTACAATGCAGGAGACCTGGGTTCAATCCCTGTGTTGGGAAGATCTCCTGGAGAAGGAAATGGCAACCCACTCCAGTATTCCTGCCTGGAAAATCCCATAGACGAAGGAGCCCAGTAGGCTACAGTCCAGGAGTTGCAAAGACATGACTGAGCAACTTCACTTTCACTTTTAAGTATGAGTAAGAGATTTCTAGGGTATTCAGGGATATAGGCAAGAGCTGGTAGAAAGAATATGGCCAAATTACAGAGAAAAGATTAGGGTAGTGTACAGAAAAATGGAGCAGAATCCAGACACAGAAGTGGAGCAGTGTTATGGAATGCCTTGTGTGATGATCTAATCCTGACTATAGTAATAACAATCAGTTATAATTTAATGAGATCCCCAAAGTAAAACAAATTAAACATATTATTTCTCATATTCAAAATAATCCTACAAGATAATTATAAATATGCCCAATATACAAATGAGGAAAATAAGACTCAGTCCATGCCAAAGATTCTAAAGCTTGTGTGAATCAAAAACAAGATTCAATTCTAGTTCTGTTTGATTCCAGAGTCCTTATTTTCAGAATATTCTGGTTCTCATGGATCTTGCAGAAGATGGAAAGTTGTTGTAGGGAAAAAAAGAGTGAATTATGTCATGGAAATGATAACAATATATTAAAGAAATCACTGAGCAAGCTTTTGCAATAATTCAAAGATCTGATAATCTCTTCTGGTGAGCTAATGAAGAGATTAAATATATGAGTAAAGGAGATTGGAAATATGTTAGAGCATTAATGAAAAGTGAAAGGGCTTCCCTTGTGACTCAGCTGGTAAACAATCCACCTGCAATGAAGGAGACCAGGGTTTGATCCCTGGGTTGGGAATATCCCCTGGAGAAGGGAAAGATACCCACACCAGTATTCTGGCCTGGAGAATTCCATGGCTGTGTAGAAAAATGTAGCAGAATCTACACATAGAAGTGGAACAGTGGGTGAGGGAAATTGGAAATATTTTAGAGCATTAATGAAAGTGAAAGTGTAGTCATTCAGTCATGTCAGACTCTTTGCGATCCATGGACTGTTGCCCTCCAGGCTCCTCTATCCACGGAATTCTCTAGGCAAGAATACTGGAGTGGATTGCCATTTTCTTCTCCAGGGGATCTTTCCAACCCAGGGATCAAACCTGGGTTTATCCCATTGCAGGTAGATTCTTTACTGTCTGAGACCAAGGGACTTCAATAGGGCATTAATGGGATTTCATGATTGTCTGGCTATAGAAACTGAGAGAAGGAAAGCCAGGAAGGAATAACTTCAAGGTTTTTAGATTAATCTGTGCCCTAGGTGCCGTATTATTGCTATTAGAGACCCATCTAGATCCTTTGGCATTCACCTCTTCACTCTAAAGTTGCCTTCTGGGATACCAGCAACTCTGTACTCTTTTGTCTGAATATGAGGAAAACATCTTTATCTCACTTTGAGGGAAAGGAGGAAGTGCCAGAGCCCCAAGAAACAGCTCTCAACCAGTATCAATAAAGGAATTGGCTGGTTAGTATCCCAGTTTCTTTTGCTTCCTTTTCAACAGTGCCCTGGTGTTTGATACACTGGATCCCAGAGTCTCCTGGTGGAACTGAATTCCAGTTACTGGCACTGGTAACTGGCTGGACAGCAAACCCTTTACTGGCTATTTCTCCTTCTTGCCCATTTTTTCCCACTTTTTTTGATATTTCTTGACATCACTTCTCAAGTAAACTGCTTGCACTTGAATCTCTGTTTCAGTGACTGCCTCTGGTGTTGGTGATTTAGTCACTAAGTCCTGTCTGACTCTTGTGACCCCATGGACTGTAGCCTGCCAGGCTCCTCTGTCCATAGAATTTTCCAGGCAATAATACTGGAGTGGGTTGCCATTTCCTTCTCCAGGGGATCTTCCCAACCCAGAGATCTAACCCTGATTTTCTGCATTGCAGTCAGATTCTTTACTGACTGAGCTGCCAGTGGGTAACCAAAATTAAGACAGGTGTCAGTATCTTCTAAGGGAGGAGAAGACAACTAAGAAGAGGAAGAATCTGAAGTACAGAAAAAGGAGATCAATCTGGCTTTGGTTGACATCTTATTCTCAAATGGAATGCTTAGAATTAGAGAGGAGAAATGCCCATTCCTCTAGGACAGAAAAAGAAGGGGAGTAAAGGGAAGTGGTGTTAAGTGGAACTGTAAATAAAGAGAAAGCACATTTGTGGATTTTCCTTTCTGTGAAAAAGAAACACTTATGTGCCAAGTTTGAGATGATAAGAAATTAGATGGGGATTTTTGGAGAAACATGAGTGTACTCTTTCACTATGTAGAGAGAATAATTGGGTGTGATGAGGGAGGGAGGCCAAACTGGTATCAGGAGGATTTTTTAAAATATTAAATTAATCCTTTTTGTTTTACTTTCAATTAGGTTGCCTTTATATTCTAATTTAGCAAAACTTAATGTAATTTAATTTCACAATACTAAAGCATTTCTAATGTAAATTACCTCATTCTCACGGACTTCATTGACTTTCTTTTTAATACAGTATGAATTTATTATTATATTATTATTTAAAATTTTTATAAAAGTATTTTATGTAAGTAACATTGAGTTAAATATTTAAGACTTGAAAATGAATATATCTGCATTTCCCAGTGGCAATCAGTTACAAATGTTGTAATCATTACTTCTGGATTTTAGCTACATATTTCTAAATGATGAGTATATTTCTACCGGTAGTTTCCCTTAGTTATAGACATTACCTATGTACTTTATGTTGTAAATGAAGATTTTTATTTACTTTACACCTTACCTGGCATTATCACTATGTACTGATTTTTTTTGTTGTTAAGTCCCTATTAGCTCCTTTCAGTTTTACATTTGTGATAGTGTTGATTACTGTTGAAGTATAATTCTATGCTCTATTTATTTTCTTTTATAACTTTCATTTTTTGAGGTTAATAATTGCTTCAATATTTTATTTGCAAAAACATTTAATACCTGATTAAATCCTCTAGCTTGGCACAGTGTCTCTTTAATAGAAATTTTTTAATTGGTCAAACCTTAACCTGGAGCTATCCTTATTGGAGTCCTCTAGTGGTTCTTCTACGGTCCAGTTGATCTATATATCAGTTGTACAGTTGTCATCCTGGATCTTTATGTGGCTTTTGTCAGTAATTCCTCCTCCTTTCTCCAGTGGTAAGTCCTCTGCTTTCTAGGTCCTATGTCTTATTCTTTCTTGGTTTTTGCTCTTATTGAAGCACTTTTATTTCTCAAAAAACTATCCAAGAATGCATGAATGGGAAGTCTTTTTTGAGACTATGTGTAAATCAAAATGCCTTAGTTTTTGCCTCATATTTGATTAACTACCTAGACAGAAAATTCTCTGTTGGTATGATTTTAACACAGCAGTCAAAATATATTGCTTTCTTACCTTCTATTTTCTTTACTATTGAAAGGCTCAATATTTGTTTTTCATTTAAATTTTTATTGAAATACAGTTGATATACAATATATTATGTTAATTTGAGAAATTAAATATCACTGATTCTTATAATTTATTTATAACAAGTTGTTTCTCTTTATCAGTGGCATTTTAGTATTTTGATATTTTGTTTTCTTGTGGATTTTTTTTTCTCAATAGCTCTTTGTTTTTCTCTGATGTGCCTGTTTGCATGATGTCCTGTTCTTGTTTTATAGATGCAGTGTTCAATATCTATGCTAGCTCCATGAGTATACTACTGAAAAGTTTTAGACCTATTTTCTGCTTCCTGGGTTGTTTTTTCACTGACTTACTTTTTTTTTTTTTTTTCCCCAGTAGTGAAGTAGGCCTTTCTTGTCGATCTCTACCTTCATATTAAAAGCTGTTCTCAGTGTCTTGTGTAGTACTTCATTGACATTTCAGAGGAACATAACAAATTCTCTGTGTGTTTTGACAGAGTTTTGGCAATGATTTTCTGGATAACTGACCTAAGAGTTTGAAATCTGACTAGATGGCCAGCTATCTATTTGGGGAATACACAGATGTCAGCATTTTAGGTCTTTTTTTCTGAGGTGATTTCTTTTTTCCGATAGAATCCCCCTGTCTCTTGCCTAAGGAAGTGTTTTGGTGCTCAGAAAGGAAGAGAACCAGATGTTGCATGATTTAGGGTTTAGAATTTCTCTAATTTCTCTCTCTCTCTCTCTTTTTTTGTACAATACCTCACCATCAGCCACCTCTGTGCCTGGAGTTCCAATGTTCAGAACTGTTCGGTTCACTTTCAACAAGATTTCTGATCTATAAACTAGAAATGAACATTTCTCCAACTGCATAAGCTTATAGATAGGAGCAGAAGGTTATTTGATGATGTTACAGACATTAAAATACCAATTTTCACTCATCTTACTCTTCCTTCTGTTGGTGTGCCACTAGTTTCTGAGTAATATTTTGGAGCAAAGCAATCTCTATCTTGTCACTACCCACATGATTTCAAATATGAAGGTTAAATACGTCTCTCTTCTGTGAGTTTTTCAGTTTGCCTTCTCTTTGTAACATTATATATTATGGTTTGGGTTAAGTATATTTGCTACTTTGCATTCATATTTTTCGTGATATTTCAGTTATTTTCCAGAGAATGAGATAAGGAAAATTCCTCTACAAAGTTATCTTGTCTTAATAATTTTATCTGTTAGTTGTCAACATCATGCAGAGACATGTATATAAACATCAGCATAGCTAACTAAATATATCATGCTTAAACAGAGTTGATGTGATGGACTTAGAATTTTGGCATTAATAAGAAGAAAAATTCAAGTTTCATTTTTAATGAGATATACTTGATGTGGGAATCAATCTGGGGTGTTAGTAAAGGATTAAATGATTATCATAGCATTTTTAGAACTTTTTACAGAGACTAGCAAGAAAGAGCTTATAGTGTTTCAGGTGTGAATTCCTCTGTTTACTGGCCATTTCTCTTTGGTTTAGTATTTAAAATTACTTTTTTTTTTCTTAAATCAGGTGCACTAGGAGACCAACATAGTGAAGATGGCATCCAGCATTTTTATTAACACTCCTTAGTTGCCAAGTAAATGAGTTCAATTTTATTAATTTCTATCCAAGTGAAATTTGCATATAAAGCTGTTTTCATTTGAATTCAAAGATTGCTTGTTCTATATACTAACTTAAAATGCAAGGTAAAGAAAGAATGTTTTCTTTTCCATTGTCTGTTGTTTTCCTTGAAATTAAAAAAAATATTATGAAACAACTGGCAAAAATAAAGATAAAATTATCTTTCAAATACACATATTAAGAATGTAGTATATGGTTAAATGAATTAAAAAGAGAAAGATACTGACTCAAAAATTATCTAATATGCTTGCACAATGCATATGTTTTGGCTTGTAAAGTTAGAAAAAGCTTTTTTACAAGATTATAGCATACTATAATAATGTAATTACATGTATTTACACTAATTATACACTTACATGTAATTATGCTAATTATGTAAATACATGACATTTTATAAAATATGACTGAAATTCACTCAATAAAAGCAGAACGAACTGGCTGGTAGAACCATGTGCCAATAATGAAGGACGGAAAATGAAAGGTCTTGAATAAATAATCTCTGTGCTGTATTTTCGGAGAAGGCGATGGCACCTCACTCCAGTACTCTTGCCTGGAAAATCCTACGGACGGAGGAGCCTGGTAGGTTGTAGTCCATGGGGTCGCTAAGAGTCGGACACAAGTGAGCGACTTCACTTTCACTTTTCACTTTCATGCATTGGAGAAGGAAATGGCAACCCACTCCAGTGTTCTTGCCTGGAGAATCCTGGGGACGGGGGCGCCTGGTGGGCTGCTGTCTATGGGGTCGCACAGAGTCAGACACGACTGAAGTGACTTAGCAGCAGCAGCATGCTGTATTTTTTCTCTAAAACTTCTAATTCTAAAATTTAACAATACAGCACAGAGCCATTGGCAATAGATTTGAAGTTGAGATACTTATTTTTTTGTTTAAGAAGATTTCCACTTTTTCTTACAGCTTCAGGTTGGAGATTTCATGAAAACAATGATTGTGATTAATTATTTTAAAGAAACTTATATGTAAATATAAATGAAAATGTGAACCAGTTGTTAGTCTAAAGGATTAGCAATGACTAGACCATTATACTTCAATATCTGAACAGACAGAAGGGACTTCTTCTCACACTTTAGTCTTTCCCTGATACCTTGTTCATCCATTCACTTTGTCTCCACGTGAAGGGAGGAGGAACAGGATATAAACAATTGGTGGAAAAAATATTTATATATTATCCATGTTTCTGAATAATATCCCTGCCATTTTTTTTCAAAATTTGGAGATTAAAACAATGATGAAGATGAGGAAAAGTCCTTGATTCTATTACAGATAGCTCAGTATATTCAGAACCTTTCTCTGTTCCCAGAGTTGTTATTCTCTGAGGATACAGGCAGTGAAGAAACTTCATCAGAAACCAAGTTCAGAGTCGTGGTCATTCAGGTTAGGGACAAACATTTTAGGCCCTTGTACTAAAATCTGATGTCATTTTATTTGACCAACCATTAATAAGCATTTACTATGTGAAAAGTAGAAGCTCTCCCATCAAAGATCTCCCAGGATAATACTGATGGAAACAAAAAAAAATCAACAGCTACAATTATAAGAATAAATAGCTCAGTCAGTCAGTCAGTTCAGTCACTCAGTTGTGTCCAACTCTTTGCAACCCCATGAATCGCAGCACGCCAGGCCTCCCTGTCCAACACCAACTCCCAGAGTTTACTCAAACTCATGCCCATTGAGTCGGTGATGCCTTCCAGCCATCTCATCCTCTGTTGTCCCCTTCACCTCCTGTCCCCAATCCCTCCCAGCATCAGAGTCTTTTCCAATGAGTCAACTCTTCGCATGAGGTGACCAAAGTATTGGATTTTCAGCTTTAGCATCAGTCCTTCCAAAGAACATCCAGGACTTTAGAATGGACTGGTTGGATCTCCTTGCAGTCCAAGGGACTCTCAAGAGTCTTCTCCAACACCACAGTTCAAAAGCATCAATTCTTCAGCACTCAGCCTTCTTCACAGTCCAACTTTCACATCCATACATGACCACTGGAAAAATTATAGCCTTGAATAGACTGACCTTTGTTGGCAAAGTAATGTCTGTGCTTTTGAATATGCTATCTAGGTTGGTCATAACTTTCCTTCCAAGGAGTAAGCGTCTTTTAATTTCATGGCTGCAGTCACCATCTGCAGTGATTTTGGAGCCCCCAAAAATTAAGTCTGACACTGTTTCCACTGTTTCCCCATCTATTTCCCATGAAGTGGTGGGACAGGATGCCATGATCTTTGTTTTCTGAATGTTGAGCTTTAAGCCAACTTTTTCACTCTCCTCTTTTACTTTCATCAAGAGGCTTTTTAGTTCCTCTTCACTTTCTGCCATAAGGGTGGTGTCATCTGCATATCTGAGGTGATTGATATTTCTCCTGGCAATCTTGATTCCAGCTTGTGCTTCTTCCAGCCCAGCATTTCTCATGATGTACTCTGCATAGAAGTTAAACAAGCAGGTTGACAATATACAGCCTTGAGGTACTCCTTTTCCTATTTGGAACCAGTCTGTTGTTCCATGTCCAGTTCTAACTGTTGTTTCCTGACCTGCATACAAATTTCTAAAGTGGCAGGTCGGGTGGTCTGGTATTCCCATTTCTTTCTGATTTTTCTTCAGTTTATTGTGATCCACACAGTCAAAGGCTTTGGCATAGTCAATAAAGCAGAAATAGATGTTTTCTGGAACTCTCTTCCTTTTTCCATGATCCAGTGGATGTTGGCAATTTGATCTCTGGTTCTTCTGCCTTTTCTAAATCCAGCTTGAACATCTGCAAGTTCATGGTTCATGTATTGTTGAAGCCTGGCTTGGAGAATTTTGAGCATTACTTTGCTAGCGTGTGAGATGAGTGCAATTGTGTGGTAGTTTGAACATTGTTCGGCACTGCCTTTCTTTGGGATTGGAATGAAAACTGACCTTTTCCAGTCCGCATTACCATTTGTGAAAGCTTATCTGTGCTCCAGTCGTTTTCAGTCTGATATATAATCTCCTGTAAGGGGGAGGGGAATTTCAACTACTCTGAATAGATTTATTATTATTTTTTATTGGTGGCTGTTGTTGTTATTACATATATATATATATATATATATATATATATAATATTTACTTAGAAACTTGTTCCAGAACTGAGAAAATTTTGGTGCTTTGAACTAATTGTGTTGATGGCAGAACATTTATTTTATAGACAAATGCAAATGTAGGAGCTAGCAGGCTGGTTGAGAAATGATAAGTTTTGTGAGAGCACCTTGATTACTGCATAAGCTATTTGAATACCTAATTATGGGCATTTGAATCTGTTGACCTTCTTTTAAAATTTATTTATTTAAGCCCCAAAATTGAACCCAAAAATAAAGGCTTGGGTTTCTGTCTCCCTGAGAAAAATCTGGTAAGGTTATATACATTTTATATGCTTCACTTTAAGTTTTAAGAAGGCTATGGAAACTGATTCGTACTTCAGTACAAGCAGGTGTTAAAAATAGCAGCATCAATGTGTGTTTAATCAGTATGTTTAAGAACTATTCTAATATCTGTTCATCAGATATTTGGAACAGCAGTTTGATAATCAAAATGCTAATCTGCACATACGATTTGTAATCTAGTTGTGCCTGTAATAAATAAATCTTGAGGGCTAATATGTATTCCTTATGTTGCTGTTATTTGGATAGAAAGAAAAGAGCCTCTAAATTCTCTTATAAAATCAAAGAACCCATCTTCTTCTTGTTTGTATTCCTTTCTCATAAATCCTACCAAGCAGATGTGTGCACTTGTTGTCAGCTGTATTTGTCACTGTACGGGCTGTCTCTTCCAGCTTGTCAGCATGTTGTTAGGCATGATTCATTGTGTGCTGTCGGTCCTGTAGTTTCTATACAAAGAAGCAAATCTGACTTCCAGGCCTGAATAAAGAAGTCATCAGGGTGGTAATCAGTGATGTACAGAACTTATCTAGTCCAATGGAGCTTGACGCCTTCTAGATAACCCTTTGGTGAGTCAGTGCTCCAAGTTTGAACAATGTCGAATGAAAAGGAAAAAAAAAAATAGGCATTGAAGTATTTCTCAGATTAAAAAATAAAGTAAAATAAATGCATTGATATTTGGGGTATTCTTTAATAGAATGGTTATTCTTCTTAAATGTTCTTTATTAGTAGAACTGAATCTCCTGGGGCTATCAGAATGCTGAACTATTGCCCAATTACCACATCATAAAACTGCTCACAGAAGATGATGCATAGGACTGGAATAAATTGAGATTTCAAACTTTGTGTCACTTCATAAATCTAGCTCAAGCTGAACTCATCAACATAATCTAGTTCACCTAATGAGGATGATTTATACTAGAGCAAAATCACATTGGCTCCAGAAGTGGTGACAAAGGATGGGGTAGAAAGACACTGGTCGGGTGGGGGGCATCAAAAACATAAAGCACACCAAAATCTCATTAATGCAGAAATGATCTCATTATGGACTTTTAGGCATTGGCTGCTTGGTTAGAAAATTTCAGTTATTCACTTGAAGGTTTTGAGTTGTTTTTTCTTATTCTCCAAAACATCTAAAACCTTGTAATAATAAAATATTTTTACAACCTAAGAGAATGTGATATAAGATCATTCTTTTTACTGTGATTTTAGCTAAAAGTGAAACATCAGTGATTGGTCATAGGAATCTGACATTAGTGTTCTTGCCTGGAAAAATTTCTGCTAATTTAAAGAAATAATTATTCTAAAAATAAATAAAACTAATTCATGAAGAATAATTACCATTTGCAAGAATACCCTTTCTATGTACATTATATATGTGTATGTCACTTTTAATTCATAAATTTTTATCTTACATTAGTTCCCAAATAATAATTATTTTTTTACTGTTTGTGCCAGACATTATTTACTTATTAAAGATATAGTAAAAAGCAAGATAGACATGATTTCTTCCCTCAGTAAACTTACATAGGATGAAGGGAAACATTTACATATTTATTATTTGATGTAATTTATTCATTTTATATATTTTGCTCTGTATATTATATGGAACATGAATACATATCACATTATTTCTAGTTTAAATATGTTTATTTTACTGAAGACCCATAGTGGTTATCTATGCAATAGCACTTAAGACATATCATATTCATATACCGTGAATGTCCAACAGAATACAGTGAATTGTATGAAATGAGTTTGTATAATAATATCAGTGCCATCAGATCTCAAGTTGCCTTCTTTCCATCATGATATCAGAGTCTTAAAAGCCTATGTTACATCCATATTTTGAATGTAGGGAAAGCAACTCTATGAATAAGTATAGATTTTATTTTTATTTTATGGAGGTCTATTATAATGACAGAAAGTCATTTTTTAATATGGCAAAGACTATATGGCAAGATTATTTAATATTTTTTGACAGTCAGCTTTTTCACTGAACACCCCCCTGATGTTTATTGCCAGTCAACAAACTGCAATACTTCAGTATCTTGTGATCTGTTTTCTCTCATCACTTTGTACTGTCACCATAATGAGTCGAGTGAGGGTCTGAAACTACATCTAGTCTAACAGAAGCTTGAGTCTCATCCATCGATAAAACAGTGAATGATATTGAGGCTTAACTATAAATACCTTCACTGATGAGGAGTCCTTATCTTTCATAGGAGCCCATTTCCACCTCTGGACAGAGCTAAAAATTTCTTTATTGTATTCAGATGAAATCTCTCTTCTTGTAGCTTCCATCCATTTCCCCCAGATCTGTCCATTGAGGCCTCTTTGAATAGGTATAAACCATTTTCTTCTGAAGAATCCAATTTAGAAAGCCACATGTTCTTCTCTTTCACAGCACTTATTATAACTAGCAACTAACTAATTACATATGAAGTCATTGACTAAAAGGCTCTCTCCTAAAATCTTCTGTCTTTTTTCTCAGCACTTTTACAATGAAAGCTCTTAATAAATATTTGTTGAATGAAGGTGTGTGAATGATGACATTCATAATCTATCTTGTCTTGTGTATTAGGTAGGGTAAACCAGAAGCAGTAACTATAATGAAAATGTGTTGCCAATGACTTATTAAGGGAAAAATAGTAAGAGTGAGGGAAGTTGAACAAGGGGATGGGGAGCCAATTAAGAATGAGATCTCAGGCAAGGTCTTCTAAAAGGGGCAGCTTCAGCATGACCCTGCAGGGCATGTCTACAATGTAATTTATACTAAGAGTTGTGCATCCTGAAGCAAAAAGAGCTGGCCTTGCATGTGTCAGTAATTAGGTAAGGGCCAAGACACCTAGGGGACAGTGGAAAGAAAAGTGAAAGTGAAGTCGCTTCCGACTCAATTGTGTCCGACTCTTTGCGACTTCATAGTATGTAGACCAGGCTCCTCCATCCATGGGATTTTCTAGGCAAGAATACTGGAGTGCGTTGCCATTTCCTTCTCCAGGGGATCTTCCTGACCCAGGGATCAAACCCAGGTGTCTCGCATTACAGGCAGACTCTTTACTGTCTGAGCTACGGTACAGTGGAGTCCCAGGCAACTGCAGCCTTCTAAGCTTCAGGAGTAAAGAGCAAACAGGTTTCATAGCTTCAGGGACACCTGCTGAAGAAAAGCTACAGGTATTGAGTATTAAAAGCAAAAACACACAGAAGGTGAGAGGTGGGAGTAAATGCAAGAAAGAGAAAATTGATCCCAGGGAAATCTAGGTGGACTGTCAATATTATCACAACTGCTGTTGAGTATCATTCGTAAGTTTGACATTCTAGTGCCCTTAACCATTTCATATTATGTGTTCAATTCACTCTTAACACACCCTCTTCTCCGAGCTTCATTTTGTTACAGTTTAATCTTGATCAAAAAAAAAAAAAAAAACAGAAGTTAGTGTGAATTCTTCATGATCTGATCAAATTCTAGGCAAAATCCTTTTATCCTGAATCTCAAAAATTGCTTCATTCAAATTCAACTATAGGTAAAACTTCAAACTTTATCTTCTTTCTTGAAAGGAAAATGAGACCCATATAGAATTCTGGGATGAAAAAACTCAAGATGAGGCCTCTAAACAAAACTGAACAGAAATTAAGTATATGGAAATACAGTGTGAGAAACTTTGTAACAAAAATCCTGGGCTGCTGGGGAATAGGACTCAGAAGAAAGAAAAACTGGGAAAAAAAGACTTGGTCTGAGAAGCCATTTCAACTCCCATGATTACAAGTTCCTATAAATGAAGTTTCAATCTACTGATTTCAAAACAGTCTGTGGCAAATTTGAAAGTAAATCCAGAAATTGAAACCAAACAAAGCAACTACCAGTGAAAACTTGACAGTTCTAATTTTCTGCTTTAGGGAGAAAAAAAACAAAAAAGAGTTTAAAATGCCTGGCAGTTCCAAATGAAGTGCTATTGTTTCTAATATGGTACTTCAGATAATACAGACTGGGCTTCAATTCTACCTAAAACTTTCTCAATTCCTTCTCTATCACGCTTCAGACTGTGAAGCCAGATTCTTCAAGGGACTAAAGAACACCAACTGATAAGGCAACCGTTGCGGGGGACTTGAAGTGAGTGTAGAAGTAAGGATTTAAGGCTTCTTGTTCCCAACATCAGATCTGCCTTTCTTGATGTATTTCTGGATTTTAGTTTAGGGGTCTGACTGAGACTTGAAAAAAAGATAGAAAGATGTGAAAAATAATGAAAGTAGCTCTCTAAACTTTTTATTCTCCCCTAAGGGGGAAAATTGTTTCAAGATTATTCAATATTGAGAGCAGAAGAGTCAGAGGAATGATTATTTTGTTTTGCTTTTTCCTTTTCTGTGACACTGTGAGTCCAATGGAGACATATTCTGAACTAAGAAAACAGAGGCCTACTGAAGATAAATGGAAAATTTACCCCAGATATGCATACTTAGTGAAGCAATGCACTGCTACAAGATTCTTCTCCAAGTAGCAATGCATGTTCATGGCTACATTCAGTTGTTAAATTTTTGCAGAAAAAAATAAACAAATTTTCCACTAGGAACCATTATTTAGTTTTTGTCATTAAAAATAATATCAAGATGTTTCCCTGTGAATGTGTGTGTATACACACACATAAATTTTTATCTCTTGTTAAGCCACTTTATGCTGCAATCCATGGGGTCGCTAAGAGTTGGGCACGACTGAGTGACTTCACTTTCACTTTTCCCTTTCATGCATTGGAGAAGGAAATGGCAACCCACTCCAGTGTTCTTGCCTGGAGAATCCCAGGGACGGGGGAGCCTGGTAGGCTGCCGTCTCTGGGGTCGCACAGAGTCGGACACGACTGAAGCGACTCAGCAGCAGCAGCAGTAGCAGCAAGCCACTTTATATTAATTCTTATTTGACATAGTTGTGAGAATTTTACATATATTAATTCATTAAATAGCATATTCAAAAGCAGAGACATTACTTTGCCAACAAAGGTTCGTCTAGTCCAGGCTATTGTTTTTCCTGTGGTCATATATGGATGTGAGAGTTGGACTGTGAAGAAGGCTGAGCACTGAAGAATTGATGCTTTTGAACTGTGGTGTTGGAGAAGACTCTTGAGAGTCCCTTGGACTGCAAAGAGATCCAACCAGTCCGTTCTGAAGGAGATCAGCCCTGGGATTTCTTTGGAAGGAATGATGCTAAAGCTGAAACTCCAGTACTTTGGCCACCTCATGCGAAGAGTTGACTCATTGGAAAAGACTCTGATGCTGGGAGGGATTGAGGCCAGGAGGAGAAAGGGACGACAGAGGATGAGATGGCTGGATGGCATCACTGACTCGATGGATGTGAGTCTGGGTGAACTCCTGGAGTTGGTGATGGACAGGGAGGCCTGGTATGCTGCAATTCACGGGGTCGCAAAGAGTCAGATATGACTGAGCAACTGATCTGATTTGATCTGATTAAGTGTTTATATAAAATATTCAAAGAGTGGTTAAGCAACTGACCCATGGTCACACTTTTAGTAAGTGTTGAAGCTGGGACTTGGACTTGAAACTTCTGGCTCTAGAGTCATGCTATTCTATCTCTCCACATAATATTATATTAATTATCATGCTATTATACTCTCTATATTATATTTTAAAATGTCCCCAATAAATCCACTACATTATCAGTCATATCAAACCAGCAATGAATACGGAGAGTAATTACTCCTTTACTTGCCTCTTCTTTTGCCCAAAATGACAAGTATTTTCAGTTTTTTTATCCAGACTCAAAAATACGTTGCAAATGAGAAATATGTGAACATATTGCAGAAACCAATTTTTAAAGATTCAAAAAAAGACCCTGTAGTTGATTTACCTTAAAGTTCTCATCTTACTAGGAGCTGAGAGGTAAGTTTAATGGGTGAAGGCAATCACAAAGTACAAATTTCCAAAATAAAAAGTCATGGAGATATAATGTACATCATGGTGCCTATAGCTAATAATGCTACAAAGTTGTTTCACTAAGTGCCTGTGACCCTATGGACAGTAGCTGACCAGGCTCCTCTGTCCATGGGATTCTCCAGGCGAGAATACTGGAATGAGTTGCCATGCCCTCCTCCAGGGGATCTTCCTGTTAATAATACTGTATTGCATATTTAAAAGCTCCTAAGAGAGTAGTTATCATCACATCACTTAAAAGTTATCATCACAAGAAAAAGTTGTAACCACATATGGTGATAGTATTAACTAGATTGTTGCAGTGATCATTTAACAAAATATACAAATATTGTATCATTACATTGTACACCTGCAGATAACTTAATGCTATATGTCAGTTATACCTTACATGCACATAAATGTTTTCATTTTATAGGTCAGCAAGATAGGGGTCCAGAAAAATGAAATGGTAGTTTATTATTTACAGGACAGACTCTAAGAACTGTGTCTCTTGGCTCCCAAATGGCTGCTGTGTTTTACTTCTCAAAAACATGTCAGACCACAAAGAGAAACACAAAAAAGAATAAACAATTCAAATTATAATCTGATCCCTAAAAGTTTGCTTTTTAAATTACCATCTTTATTCTTAAATATCACTGTCTACTTTGAACTGTGTATTCTTCATCATTCCCAACTCAGAAATTGAGTCAGTAATCTAGTCTCTCACATACTTGTTTATAAGCCATATTTGATGCACTTTATAAATAAGTTTAGGTATGTGGTACGGAGCATCTACATCCAGATAGTGTATGTAGTGGCCTCTGAAACCTAAAAGGTCCAACTGAGAAAAAATGGAAAAGCTGGAAGAAATTATTAAAAAGAATAATGGCACCAAAGGGCTGTTCAAGTAATGAGGACCAGAGATTTTTCCAGAGCAGAAGATTACTACTAGAAGTCATGGGGTGGGGAAACCACAAAATATTGATGGACTCATAGGGCTGGAGTGACAGAATTGGTGACTTGAGAGGGCTCAAAAAAACAGCAGTGTTTTGCCTCGATGCATTTGCCAGATTTTGAAGCTGCAGAGTAGAAGACAGAGTGCTGGGAAGGCAATGCCACCATAATGAAAAAAATTCCACAGAATGGGAGGGAATACTTGCAATTCATATAGTTTACAAGGTACTTGTACCAAACTACATAATAAACTTCTGCCAATCAAGAAATAAAAGACAGACAATGCAAAAGTTAAAAAAATCTCACAAGGAAAAGAACACCCAAAGACAAGTAAAATAAAACCACAATTTTATCCAGTGCTCCTATACTTCACCAGAATGACTAAAATGGAGGAAAATATAGAGAGTTAGCAAGAATGTGAAGTCACTGGGATACTTATCTATTGCCATATGGAGTTTAAATTGGTACATCGTGGTGGAAAGATTGGCATTATCTTCTAAATCTTTTTAAATGACTGTGTTTATTTTCTAAAAATTCACTGACCTGTGCACTTTTATTTTATGCCATTTTCAGTCTGTATTATATTTCAGTGAAAGCATTGCAAAATATGAAGTGTGTAAACATAGATAAGCCTGCCTTCTCCTATATTATCAGTAATTTAAAATCATTGCTATATTCAATAGTAAATTACTTGAAAACATATTTCTTGGGATCCTCAACCATATTTAAAGTACAAATACTAGTGTAACTTGTTGGATTAAAGCTATTTATTTAACCTAAATTAGTCATGATGGTTTATAAAATGTCACATGTATTGATTTTGATTGAAAACAAAGATTGGCCTGTAATTTCTAATTGATGAAAGGCAATTTTACCTAAGATTGCAAATATCCCTTTAAATATCACCTTGGCCAAACATAGTAGATCTTTGGCCTCTCTGGCTCTGATACCCATAGTTACTATCATTAGAAATATTCCCTGAAGGTCAGTGACACATACTGACTTATAATTTTGTCGAGGCAGAGATTTAAACCTTCTTGGCCTGATGTACCAGTCAGTCAAATACCTATTGGTATATTTGTTATCTCCTTCAGGTTATCCAGATTTGATAGCAAAGGTAGTTTTGTGTGTATTCAAACATTGTCCATAATATGTAAATTATTTACAAACTTTCTCATTACAATATCACAGTTTGTAATGATGTACCTAGTAATATAGTTGATTAACGCCTCAGTTCAGTTCAGTTCAGTCACTCAGTCTTGTCCGACTCTTTGCGACCCCATGAATCGCAGCATGCCAGGCCTCCCTGTCCAACACCAACTCCAGGAGTTCACTCAGACTCACGTCCATCAAGTCAGTGATGCCATCCAGCCATCTCATCCTCTGTCATCCCCTTCTCCTCCTGCCCCCAATCCCTCCCGGCATCAGAGTCTTTTCCAATGAATCAACTCTTCGCATGAGGTGGCCAAAGTACTGGAGTTTCAGCTTTAGCATCATTCCTTCCAAAGAAATCCCAGGGCTGATCTCCTTCAGAACGGACTGGTTGGATCTCCTTGCAGTCCAAGGGACTCTCAAGAGTCTTCTCTAACACCACAGTTCAAAAGGATCAATTCTTCGGCACTCAGCCTTCTTCACAGTCCAACTCTCACATCCATACATGACCACAGGAAAAACCATAGCCTTGACTAGACGGACCTTAGTTGACAAAGTAGTGTCTCTGCTTTTGAATATGCTATCTAGGTTGGTCATAACTTTTCTTCCAAGGAGTAAGGGTCTTTTAATTTTTAATGGCTGCAGTCACCATCTGCAGTGATTTTGGAGCCCAAAAAAATAAAGTCTGACACTGTTTCCACTGTTTCCCCATCTATTTCCAATGAAGTGATGGGACCAGATACCATGATCTTTGTTTTCTGAATGTTGAGCTTTAAGCCAACTTTTTCATTAATGCCTACTTCCCCATTAACTTCCATGAAGACAGGTATAATGTCTTTTATTTTTAACTGGAATTTTACCATTAACTAGCAGAATGGTTGGTTGATTGATTAATGAATGGGTAAATTATAAGCTAAATATCAATTCTCAAATTTGGGGCTACTCAAAGATTTCAGCATTCATTTATTGAAAAACTTAGATATTTCAATAATAGATACCCCCAAATATCTACTTGTTGGTTTGGTAGCATGACAGTGGTAAAGACAGATAGTCACTGACATCTTATCTTCCTCTGAATAGATATCCAGATCATTTCTAAAGAGTTAAAAAAGTGATCTGGGCTAAATCAAATCCTCCAAATTATTCAGTATATATGATGTGTTCAGCATATTTTTGTGCCAGTAATTCAGAAGAAGAACTTCAGTATGTAATATATAACTGTAAGCCTTTAATAAGCTCATACTTAGTTAATACAGAATTAGTATATAGTGTTTCTATCTTATATACATATCCCTGTGACCCTCACTAATGATTCCTGGTTCACCTGAAGGCAGTTGGGTGAGAGGTTCAGGATAACTTGTCTCATTGATTGACATATCAAGAACTGCCTTTTTACTGTGAGTCTTGCTGAACTTATCATTTTCAAAGTAAAGGGCATGGTACCTGGCCATTTTCCCCTGGAAACTTTTTAAAAATAGAAGTGAAACTCAGGAGCCCCACTTTCAGGAACTCTGGGGATAGGATTCTGTTTTAATAAGACCTCTTGGTGAAAAAAGTACTAATATAAAGAAACTTGGTTCTATGAATTCCTGATCAGATAATGAATATTGTTGTTGTTGTTGTTCAGTTGCTCAGTAGAGTCCAACTCTTTGCAACCCCCTGGACTGCAGCATGCCAAGCTTTCCTTTAGGACCATCTCCCAGAGTTTGCTCAAACTTATGTTTGTTAAGTCGGTGATGCCATCCAATCATCTCATCCTTTGGCACCCTCTTCTACTCCTGTCTTCAATCTTCCCCAGCATCAATGTCTTTTCCAATGAGTTGGCTCTTCTCACCCGGTGGCCAAAGTATTGGAGTTTCAGCTTCAACATCAGTCCTTCCGATGAATATTCAGGACTGATTTCCTTTAGGGTGGACTGGTTGGATCACCTTGCTGTCTAGGAGACTCTCAAGAGTTTTCTCCAACACTGCATTTTGAAAGCATCAATTATTTGGTGCTTAGCTTTCTTTTATGGTCCAACTCTCACATCTGTACATGACTACTGGGAAAGCCACAGCTTTGACCATAGAGACCTTTGTAGGCAAAGTAATGCCTCTGCTTTTTTTTTTTTTTTAATATATTTTCTAGGTTTCTCATAACTTTTATTCCAAGGAGCAAGGCTGTAAAGATTTTTTTTTTAATTTTAGCAGTAGCCATTTCATACACATAGTGTGTATTTTTTAGGAGTTTTTATTGCCCTACAAAAGGCTTTGCTGATGTGGAATAGAAATAAACTACCATTGTAAAATTCTCTTAATTTGTTCAAGATATGTCCTGTCCTTATTTAAGTCTTGAGGATTGATTTCCTAATGAGTATATAAAATAACCCTTTAGAGGCTAATGATCATATCTCCAACTATGAACCACCTTCATTAAAAATTCCTATGACCAAGCCACACCCTATACCATTCAGAATTTCAGGGACTTGGATCAGACTGGGAAGGGAAAGGTGAAAGGGTGGTATGTTAAAGCTCTCTAGGTTTCAACACAAGACCAAACTGAAACCAAAGAACCAGAGCACTGATTCTCAAAGTGTTGTACTCAGACCAGCAGCATCAATATCACATAGAGCATGTTAGAAATGCAGATTATAGCATCCCACTAAAATTTAAGTTCTCACACCCTAAAGACTTACTAAATCAATATTCTCTAGTAATACCCCATCTCACTAATATCAATAACCTCAGATATGCAGATGACACCACCCTTATGGCAGAAAGCTAAGAAGAACTAAAGAGCCTCTTGATGAAAGTGAAAGACGAGAGTGAAAAACTTTACTTAAAACTCAACATTCAGAAAACTAAGATCATGGCATTTGGTCCCATCACTTCATGGCAAATAGATGGGGAAATAATGGAAACAGTGAGAGACTTTATTTTTGGGGCTCCAAAATCACTGCAGGTGGTGACTGCAGCCATGAAATTAAAAGACGCTTACTCCTTGGAAGGAAAGTTATGACCAACCTAGATAGCATATTCCAAAGCAGAGACATTACTTTGCCAACAAAGGTCCATCTAGTCAAAGCTATGGTTTTTCTGGTAGTCATGTATGGATGTGAGATTTGGACCATAAAGAAAGCTGAAGGCTGAAGAATTGACGCTTTTGAACTGTGATGCTGGAGAAGACTCTTGAGAGTCCCTTGGACTGCAAGGAGACCCAACCAGTCCATCCTAAAGGAAATCAGTCTTGAATATTCATTCGAAGGAAGGATGCTGAAGCTGAAACTCCAATACTTTGGCCACCTGCTGTGAAGAACTGACTTATTTGAAAAGACCCTGATGTTGGGAAAGATTGGAGGCAGGAGGAGAAGGGGATGACAGAGGATGAGATGGTTGGATGGCATCACCTACTCAATGGACATGAGTTTGAGTAGACTACAGGAGTTGGTGATGGACAGGGAAGCCTGGTGTGCTGCAGTCCACGGAGTTGCAAAGAGTTGGGTACAACTGGGCGACTGAACTGAACTACTTCCTCTGCAGTGTTTTAATAAATGTTCTAAGTATTCTTGCCTTGAGAACCCCATGAACAGTATGAAAAGGCAAAATTATAGGATATTGAAAGAGAAACTCCCCAGAGAAACTCCCAGTAGGTGCCCAATATGCTACTGGAGATCAGTGGAGAAATAACTCCAGAAAGAATGAAGGGATGGAGCCAAAGCAAAAACAATACCCAGCTGTGGATATGACTGGTGACAGAAGCAAGGTCCGATGCTGTAAAGAGCAATATTGCATAGGAACCAGGAATGTCAGGTCCATGAATCAAGGCAAATTGGAAGTGGTCAAACAAGAGATGGCAAGAGTGAATGTCGACATTCTAGGAATCAGTGAACTGGAATGGGTGAATTTAACTCAGATGACCATTATATCTACTACTGTGGGAGGAATCCCTCAGAAGAAATGGAGTGGCCATCATGGTCAACAAGAGAGTCCGAAATGCAGTACTTGGATGTGATCTCAAAAATGACAGAATGATCTCTGTTCGTTTCCAAGGCAAACCATTCAATATCACAGTAATCCGAGTCTATGCCCCAACCAGTAACGCTGAAGAAGCTGAAGTTGAACGGTTCTATGAAGACCTACAAGACCTTTTAGAACTAACACCCAAGAAAGATGTCCTTTTCATTATAGGGGACTGAAATGCAAAATTAGGAAGTCAAGAAACACCTGGAGTAACAGGCAAATTTGGCCTTGGAATATGCAGTGAAGCAGGGCAAAGACTAATAGAGTTTTGCCAAGAAAATGCACTGGTCATAACAAACACCCTCTTCCAACAACACAAGAGAAGACTCTATACATGGACATCACCAGATGGTCAACACCGAAATCAGACTGATTATATTCTTTATAATAAATAATATTTATTATTCTTTATAAGCTCTATACAGTCAGCAAAAACAAGACCAGGAGCTGACTGTGGCTCAGACCATGAACTCCTTATTGCCAAATTCAGACTTAAATTGAAGAAAGTAGGGAAAACCACTAGACCATTCAGATATGACCTAAATCAAATCCCTTATGATTATACAGTGGAAGTGAGAAATAGATTTAAGGGCCTAGATCTGATAGATAGAGTGCCTGATGAACTATGGAATGAGGTTTGTGACATTGTACAGGAGACAGGGATCAAGACCATTCCCATGGAAAAGAAATGCAAAAAAGCAAAATGGCTGCCTGGGGAGGCCTTACAAATAGCTGTGAAAAGAAGAGAAGTGAAAAGCAAAGGAGAAAAGGAAAGATATAAACATCTGAATGCAGAGTTCCAAAGAATAGCAAGAAGAGATAAGAAAGGCTTCTTCAGTGGTCAATGCAAAGAAATAGAGGAAAACAACAGAATGGGAAAGACTAGAGATCTCTTCAAGAAAATCAGAGATACCAGAGGAACATTTCATGCAAAGATGGGCTCAATAAAGGACAGAAATGGTATGGACCTAACAGAAGCAGAAGATATTAAGAAGAGATGGCAAGAATACACAGAACTGTACAAAAAAGATCTTCACGACCCAGATAATCACGATGGTGTGATCACTGACCTAGAGCCAGACATCCTGGAATGTGAAGTCAAGTGGGCCTTAGAAGGCATCACTATGAACAAAACTAGTGGAGGTGATGGAATTCCAGTTGAACTATTCCAAATGCTGAAAGATGAAATGCTGTGAAAGTGCTGTACTCAATATGCCAGCAAATTTGGAAAACTCAGCAGTGGCCACAGGACTGGGAAAGGTCAGTTTTCATTCCAATCCCAAAGAAAGGCAATGCCAAAGAATGCTCAAACTACCACACAACTGGACTCATCTCACATGCTAGTAAAGTAATGCTCAAAATTCTCCAAGCTAGGCTTCAGCAATATGTGAACTGTGAACTTCCTGATGTTCAAGCTGGTTTTAGAAAAGGCAGAGGAACCAGAGATCAAATTGCCAACATCCGCTGGATCATAGAAAAGGCAAGAGAGTTCCAGAAAAACATCTGTTTCTGCTTTATTGACTATGCCAAAGCCTTTGACTGTGTGGATCACAATAAACTGTGGAAAATTCTGGAAGAGATGGGAATACCAGACCATCTGATCTGCCTCTTGAGAAATCTGTATGCAGGTCAGGAAGCAACAGTTAGAACTGGACATGGAACAACAGACTGGTTCCAAATAGGAAAAGGAGTTCGTCAAGGCTGTATATTGTCACCCTGCTTATTTAACTTCTATGCAGAGTACATCATGAGAAACGCTGGACTGGAAGAAACACAAGCTGGAATCAAGATTGCCGGGAGAAATATCAATAACCTCAGATATGCAGATGACACCACCCTTATGGCAGAAAGTGAAGAGGAACTCAAGAGCCTCTTGATGAAAGTGAAAGTGGAGAGTGAAAAAGTTGGCTTAAAGCTCAACATTCAGAAAACGAAGATCATGGCATCCAGTCCCATCACTTCATGGGAAATAGATGGGGAAACAGTGGAAACAGTGTCAGACTTTATTTTTCTGGGCTCCAAAATCACTGCAGATGGTGACTGCAGCCATGAAATTAAAAGACGCTTACTTCTTGGAGGGAAAGTTATGACCAACCTAGATAGCATATTCAAAAGCAGAGACATTACTTTGCCAACAATGCTTCATCTAGTCAAGGCTATGGTTTTTCCTGTGGTCATGTATGGTTGTGAGAGTTGGCCTGTGAAGAAGGCTGAGCGCCGAAGAATTGATGCTTTTGAACTGTGGTGTTGGAGAAGACTCTTGAGAGTCCCTTGGACTGCAAGGAGATCCAACCAGTCCGTTCTGAAGGAGATCAGCCCTGGGATTTCTTTGGAAGGAATGATGCTAAAGCTGAAACTCCAGTACTTTGGCCACCTCATGCGAAGAGTTGATACATTGGAAAAGACCCTGATGCTGGGAGGGATTGAGGGCATGAGGAGAAGGGGACGACAGAGGATGAGATGGCTGGATCGCATCACTGACTCGATGGACGTGAGTCTGAGTGAACTCCGGGAGTTGGTGATGGACAGGGAGGCCTGGCGTGCTGAGATGCATGGGGTCGCAAGGAGTTAGACACGACTGAGCGACTGATCTGACCTGATCTGAAGTGTTATGATGCACTCTCAAGTTTAATAATTACTAAATTATAGTATCTCACACCTTATTGGAAAAATGAATGGTAACCCACTCTAGTATTCTTACCTGGCGAATTCCATGGACAGCGGAGCCTGGTGGGCTACAGTCCATGGGGTCGCAAAGAGTCAGAGATGACTGAGCGACTTTCACTTCATTTCACACCTTATGCTCAGTATGGAATAAACTATGAAATGGTGAAGGTATAACTAAAGACCTTGAAATTTGTAAACTCCTAAGTATTTTCAGGGTAAATAAATATATCTGTATGAAATCTGTACCATTGTCACCATCAGTAATTGACAGTCATTAAAGCACTCACTTCTCATGAAATGCTCGTTGACTTGAAAGCCTCCTTAGAGATGAAATCTTGAGGAAAGTTCTTTCACTGATCTGAAGTCTCTCTACTATAGAAAAACTAGTTGCTGAAGGAAAACATGCTGCTATTTATAGCCATGTGTATAGTTCATTAACCTTTGGAAATTCATCTCAATTTCAGCATCTGATGTTAGAGAGTTCTTACAACAGGATTAGCCACTATGCTTCTCAGGGGGAACTCAGGACATGTATGAGAGTGTCCATGTAATGGGTCTCTACTGTGTTTCAACATCTGCTCACTGGGAGTGCAGAGGGCATACAATGAAGAGTCTGTGAGGTTAAGTAAGTTTCAACCTTCTTGCATTTGGAAAGCTAGTAGAATTCAGATATAAAATTGTCATAATTTGGAAAATGAGTGGAGCTACTTTTCCTACTTGGAAAACTCAAATATCATTACAATAAATAATTTTATAACTAAAATTCCTATATAACAAATGCTTTGCAAACTAAAAGTTCATAATCTGGTATTTTATCTACTTTATTAACACATTAACATAAGAGACAAATACCTATCAAGCACATATACATATATATGTTTCAGTTCAGTTCAGTCTCTCAGTCGTGTCCGACTCTTTGTGACCCCATGAATCGCAGCACACCAGGCCCCCCTGTCCATCACCAACTCCCGGAGTTCACCCAGACTCAGGTCCATCGAGTCCGTGATGCCATCCAGCCATCTCCTCCTCTGTCGTCCCCTTCTCCTCCTGTCCCCAGTCCCTCCCAGCATCAGAGTCTTTTCCAATGAGTCAACTCTTCACATGAGGTGGCCAAAGTACTGGAGTTTCAGCTTTAGCATCATTCCCTCCAAAGAAATCCCAGGGCTGATCTCCTTCAGAATGGACTGGTTGGATCCCCTTGCAGTCCAAGGGACTCATGTGTGTGCCTGTATGTGTGTATGTATATATTAACATATATGTAGATATGGTATACATACTATATGTATATATGTTATATATGTATACATATTATATATATATGTGTATGTATATACATATATATATATATATATCCTAAACTGTAGCATACTATGCAATTTAAGTGGAATTTCTTAGATTAGAGAGATTAATTCCATCCAGCAACTTTAAAGGGAACTGCTTGACTAAGGAGACATTTGCTTTGGGTTTTGAAATGTGATAATGTGGAGAGAGAGCAAAGAGATATGAGAGATACATGGAGAGAATACAATATAGAGTACAGTACAGAATAGTTCAAAAACAAAGCAAAAACCTTTTGGCAATGTATTGATGCCAATATCATTGAAGCATTTAATGTCCAGGTCAAAAACCTTGTACTTTATTCTCTATGCAGAGAAGAACACTTTTTTTTCCAATAAGGAATTAATATGATCAGAAGTACTCTGCAAGAATACTGTTGTGAAAGGATCTTGCAATTAGATTAATATTATTAATATAATAAGAGGAGAGAAATGGATTCATAGAGATCAGTTAAAGGAATTGAAAGGTTTAAAGGACTTGGACTTGAGTAATAGTTTTGAGCGGTGATAATGAGTTAGATTTTTAACTAGATGAAATGGCTTGAAATGGGAAGCCTGGGTGTTGTTAGGGGCAAGAGTGATGAGTAAGTCTCAGTTATTCTGAAAGCTAAATGGAACAGTAAAAGAAGCAGAGCAAGGGTGAGGTCAGCTTGCGAGGGCATACCGCCAGCAACATGCATGTAATAATTTGAAGTACTGACGGGACAAGTTGAAAGTGGAATGCTGAAATTCAGGGTGGATTCGATTTTTGTTATCTGTTTCGATTTTGTTTTGTTGTTGTCGTTCAGTTGCCCAGTCATGTCCGACTCTTTTTGACCCCATGGACTGCAATATGCCAGGCCTCCCTGTCTCTCATCATCTTCCCAAGTTTGCCCAAGTCCATGTTCATGTGACTTTGTTTACATGATGATAATTGTTGAGTCCTTGGGTTTGCCACACTGCGAAAGGCAGGTTTGAAAGCTCAGTTTTTGAGTGAACGAATTTGAGGCAGCAAATGAGATGGATAAAGCTGATCAAAGAGGTAGAGAAGAAAAAAAGGGGAACCAGGGTCAATGGGACAAAGTAAGAGACAGATTCTAATATCAATGTGATAGTAAACAAGAAAAAGTTCTGAAGTTACGATCAGGAAGAGTTACAGTACAAAGAGATCATTGGATTTCCGAAGTCAGCGACAGACTGCACTCATGTTTTGCCTGGATCTGTGAAGCCAAAAGACAGTTGACAGAAAATTGACCTATCTATAGGTTAACAAAAAAGGAGTGTAAAATATAATTTTAACAAGTTTGTTGGGAGAAGATTTCTTGAAAATGAGAAAGAATAAATGAAATAATTCTATGAACAAGATTTTGTGAGCTTTTAAAATTTGTTGTTTTTCTTCATTTTATCAATAATGATTATAAAAATTATTTTAATGCTGTGTCATTCAGGAGATATTTATATATTAAGAGATAATATACATTTCACAAAGATCAGAAACATCACAGCAGAATGAAGTAGCTGATATTAAATGTATTGTGGGTTAGAAAAAAATAAAAATATTATAAAGGGTGTTATTTGGGTCAATTGACAAAATTGTAATAAAATGGTAAATTAGGTAAATATCATGTCAGTTTTAACTGTTATTGAAACTGATAAGTATATTGTTGTAATGTAAGGGTAATTTCTTATTCTTAAGAAATAACCTCAGAAATAGTTAGGGGTAAGTAAGGGTGGCTCAGTGGTAAAGAATTCACCTGCCATGCAAGAGACTTGGGTTCAACCCCTGGGTCAAGAAGACCAGTTGGAGAAGGAAATAGCAACTTATTCCAGTATTTTTGCCTGGAAAATGCCATGGACAGAGGAAGCCTGGCAGGCTACAGTCCATGGGGTCCCAAAAGAGTTGAACACAACTTAGTGACTAAACAATGACAACAACAAAAGGGCCATGATGTATAGAATTTTACTCCAACATGTCTCTGAAAAAAGTATTTTATATTTTATATATTTTACATATTATTCCATGTATTTATTTCATTTGAGAGAGAAAGAGAGGGAGATTGAGAGCAAATAAATTAAAAGATGCTTGCTCCTTGGAAGAAAAGCTATGACAAACCTAGACAAGTATTAAAAATCAGAGACATCACTTTGCCAACAAACGTCCGTCTAGTCAAAGCTATGGGTTTTTCCAGTAGTCATGTACAGATATTGAGAGTTGGACCATAAAGAAGGCTGAGCATCAAAGAATTGATGCTTTCAAACTGTGATCCTGGAGAAGACTCTTGAGAGTCCCTTGGACAGCAAGGAGAATGAATCAGTTAATCCTAAAGGAAATCAACCCTGAATATTCATTGGAAGGACTGATGCTGAAGCTGGAGTTCCAATATTTTGGCCACCTGGTTTGAAGAGCCAACTCAATGGAAAAGACCTTGATGCTGGAAAAGATTGAAGGCAGGAGGAGAAGGGGATGGCAGAGGATGAGGTGATTGGATGGCATCACCGATTCAATGGACATGAGTTTGAGCAAACAGGAGATGGTGAAGGACAGGGAAGCCTGGTGTGCTGCAATTCATGGGGTTGCAAAGAGTCGGACATGGCTGAGTGACTGAACTACAAAGTAGAGCAAATGGAGTAAAATATTTATAATAGGTCGTTAGTAAAGGTCTTCTTTGTACTTTTTTATCCTTGCACTTTTGCTGCAAATTGAAATTATTTTGAAATGAAATAATAAAACATAAAAAGAACCCAAATTGTGTGGTTGAAATTCAAGACTCAAAGCTGAAGTGATATAGAAGTGATCTCTTGTGTCCTTAAAACACTTCTTTCAAGCAGTACTGCTAAATGGTTCATTCTTCCTCAAAAAGTCATTTGTTCCTGAAAAATCTCTTGAATAACATATACTCTTAAGTAAAAAATGTCATTATAATTTTTACAATGAAGACAGTTTTTAATGTGTTCTGGAATTTACAAATTGACATCCATTATAATAAGGGACATACATGAGAGCAATTTGGCAATTAATAACAGTTATAGTATTTTAATGAAGTCATTTTTTTCTAATTAATTTTGTTATGTCTGTTTATCAGCTCTCTTAAAACTTGTTATTGTTTATTGCACATAAATTTGATTGACAAGTTAACATAATATAGGATATGATGCCATCTATTACTGCTGCTGCAAAAATTGCAATTCATGAGTTCTCTAAGGTAATTGAATGCAATATATGCAGCTACTCTAGAGTAAGGCAACTGTATTGTGACTCTAGATTCACGGAATTCAATTGCTCCATTAGGTGTGATGAAATTCCCAGTAGGAAGTGCAAGTGATATATGGAACTTCTTGTTAAGTCAGGTTCTTTTTACTCCAGTAGATATGCTGTGGGATCTGACTATATGCATTTATTTTCATGTTCTAATTTACATTAATAGATCCAGTGTATTTTCCAAAAGCAAGATAAAGAAGATATCAATTTACTATGAGTATATATGGACATATCCCATGTTAATTTTGAAAATAAGAAAAATAACAAGGAATGGCATTATCAGGTAAAATATTTTTCTTTTTTATTTGTTCATCTCACTCTCTTATTAATAATGGTTAGAATATATGTTTTCAATTGTTTCTCACAGGTTCTCTCTTACACATTAGCTGTGAGCAACCCAGTTTACTTAAAAATGGGTGAGTGAGGTAAAGTGTGAGAACATTTAGTGTATAGTCTTATAAAACAAATTAACTGCAGTTTATTATAATAAAATCATTAACACTACATAATTTATGTGTTTATATATGAATGAATACTATTGACTCATAGACTCACAATGTAAAGTGGTTAGAATGTAAACTGTACTCTTGTACATTTCTAACAACTCACTGATTCAGAAAGCAAAATATGTTCTTATTGTATAACTGAATGATCTTGCAGCTTTACCTAACAATCAAAGTATTTCTGATTGTAACTTCCCCAATTGGTTTTAATTTTATACTTAAGATTTACTTAAAGTTATTTTACTCACTCATCCACATGTCAAAGTCTTACATATTTCATAACAAATTTTACAGACCGGATATACCCCTAAAATTACACTTTCTCATCCAGACTATACGTGTCTAGTTTTGTGAGCCTTTTTTATTTTAAAATATCATCATATCAAAATTCCAGTATGAACCTGGAATATTACTCTGTATATCCATTTGAAAACATGTTATAAATAGAAATAAATACACAAATTTAGGACAAACTAATTATCAAAAAAAGTGTTTTTCAAGTTAAAACTTTGCTATACTATGTTTTTCCGTCTTTCCCACACAAAGTTAAACATTATCAAATCAATCAGGAAATGAAATAAATTGAGGAAAATGAGCATTTCCTCAATTTAACATTTACCAGCATCTAATTTTTTTTTCAATTTAGAGTAATTATTGTATAAACTATAATAAATTTAATTTAGACATATTTAATTATGAAATATTTCAGATATACAGAAAAGTTCTTAAAAAATTTAATGAATACTTGTATAGCTACCATCAAGATTATGTTAAATGTTCTTATGTTCTTCTGAAAATGAAACAACACAGATATAAGAGAAGCCCCCCTTTATAACCTTTTCTAATCCTATTGTTTTTCTTCTCTCCTTTGTTACATGAGGCAATCACTATCCTTCTGTGTTGTTAAACACCTACCACACACACTTAGGTCTATATAAAGTAAACGATACCTATGTCGTCTTAGCTAATATTTTTAGTTCCCCTCGTATCTTTGGACTGTTAGCAAAGTTTTCTTTCTCATCTTTATTTTTCAGATTCTTTTAAAATGGACATGTGGACACAGGGAGAAAGGAAAACATGGGAGGAATTGGGAGATTGGGATATATACGTTGTGTGTGTGAGTATATATATACATATATATACATATACATACATATATATATGATTTGTATACACTACTCTGTGGAAAATAGATAGCTAGTGGGAAGAAAGCTGCTATAAAGCACAGTAAGTTCAGTTCAGTGCTCTGTGATGACCTAGAGGGGTGGGATGGGGGTGAGGTGAGAGGGAGGTCCAAGAGGGAGGGGTTATATGTATGCATATGACTGATTCACTTGATTGTACAGCAGAAACTAACACAACATTGTAAAGCAGTTATATTTCAATTAAAAAAATGGAATTTCTTCTCAATTCTGTCACATGCAATATAAACCTTAATAACAGAAAATGATGGTTACCGGTGACTAGGTTCTATCCGTGCCTATGTATCTATATGCCTATGGAGAGCATTTTGTTGAGTGTATTGAATGGCAGGGAGCAACTCATTTATTTCTGTATCTTTTATTTAACACAGATTAGGTATTTTGAAATGTTGATTGAAAGTGCAATTTATAGTACAACCTTTGCTGTACTAAGAACTGATTTAAGGTCCAGTACTATTTGTCACAGTAAACTGCAAACATAATTTCTTGTATAGTAGAGAAAGACTACAGTCTAATGCTAGAGATAATTCAAAAATTTGATATGGAATGAAAGGAATTTGGTCTTTTCTGTGTTTGTTCAGTAGTGGTATCTACTTTGGTAACTGGATGTGTGGACTACTCTTTAACAAACAGCAGCAGCTACCACATTTAGACATTAGATTGCATCTGAACGCCTTGACAATGGATAGCTGACACAAATGTCATATCTGACATTTGTGTCAGATATCCATTTCTCTTCCATTTGATTTGTTCAGTTTTCATAATATACCTCACGTTAAAATTTATTTAAAATATTAATTATAGATCTGGCAAGGCAGGTAGAGAAAAGAATCATGTGTAAAGAAGATGAGTCAGGAGGAGAAAAAGAGGAAATGGATAAGGTAATGTGGACAAAATTTAATAAAAAAGAGGACTAATATTTCTCTGGAAAATTGGTCTGAGCCAGTTTCGTAAAAAGTCTTGTGAAATTTGCTGGGCTGCCTCTGTCCTTCTTTGGAGGGTAACTATCTTTCATTTTTTATTTAATTGTTCAGAACATAGCAGTGTGATAAAAGTTTTTTATGGAAATTTCTCACAGCAACACAATCAATCATATTTCCAACTCATGTGCTGTCTTGAGCCCCTGAGCCTCAAAGACTTTTTTTTTCTGGGGAGCTTACTTGTTAAATTAGCACTGATCAAAGGCTAAAACATTTATCATGCTTATTAGTGAATAAACCTAGCAGCAGGTATCCCAAGTGAGGAAGCAAATCCTCATTTCCTGCAAGAATGAATTGGAAATTATCCAAACTGCTTGCAAACATTTTTCAGGAGTGACGAATTGTCAAAAAGAAAGCAGCTGCTAGATGTGGCAGCAACCAGGGTTAAGGGGAAAAAAAGAGCGTCTTTCCAAGGTATCTTCAAACCAGCCCAAGGGGATGTTCTGCAGTTTGATTTACTCTAATTGCCTTTGAAATCCTGCATCAGCTGACCTTACCAATGAGCTCCAAAATAACACTCCAACTAAGGCAATTTTGAAATCGCAGTTTTTTCACCTTTGCTCTTCATACTCCTTGTTGTTGTTATTGTTGTTCATGAAAACACAAACTGACAAGTACCAAATTGATAGACTTTTGTTTCCATTTATTGCAAAATGATGCCCAGTGCTGGTTGTACAGGGACTACTGTCTTATTAGTATACTTTAATCCATTGTCGTATGTAACAAGGAAAAGCAATATGTACTACAGATCCTTTTCTCCAATTTTCAACTCTGTTAATGAAAGCTAAAAATATTAAAATCATTGGCACACTCAGCCATTACATCATATTTTAACAAGTTGTGTGTTGGTTGCTCAGCCATGGACTCCTCTGTCTATAGAATTCTCCAGGCAAGAATACTGGAGTGAGTAGCCATACCCTTCTCCAGGGAATCTTCCAGACCCAGGTATTGAATTGGGTGTCCTGCATTGCAGGCAGATTCTTTACTGTCTGAGTCAGCAAGGAATGAATTGTATGGTACTTGTGAAGATTACCCAAGAATAAGATTGAATCCTTCCTTTATAAATACAGCCAGATTGCATTTAGGAAAGGAGGTAGTACCTTACAATATATTTTTGACAGACAAAAAATCAGATCTAATGTGAATATTTTGGGTCAGGTAAATGCGATGATAACATGGATTGGTATCATACTGTAACTACATGATAGGGAACAATGTGGAATGGTGAGGAGACACTTAAAAAGAATTATAAATAATCAGGTACCATTTACACTTGCTTGATTTAAGTTGCAGTGAAAAGGCAGTTTGTTGGTTCCCACACTTTTTCTTCCAATGAAACAGTCTAACCATCCTTTGACTAATTATAGGCAACCTAGTTTACAAAGGGCATGTACCTCAGTTCTTCATCTGCTTGGAAAAGCCAATTAGAGCCTTCTGTTAATCCTAGAGCCTGTGATCCTTTTTCAGTCTGGATTCAGGCACACTACGTGTCTCTCTTTCCCTGTTTGTTTATAATTGCACTCATAATATTAAAACTAGTTGGAAGCAAAGAGGAAGGAGAAAATAAACTAGTTCTATTCCTGGGCCAGAGAACTCCCTTTCTTTCCCCCTCTAAACAGGATTTCACATTTCACAGCTAAGAAAAATACCCAGACCTATTTCTGTGGTTTTCTTACGAATTAATACATTATCATTTTCCCCAGAGTTTTAGACTAGGGTCATAAAAAAGACTTTCTAGTTAAGATAAAGCTAATTCTACAAGCATAAGCTACTACGCCCTTTGTAGATAGTCTCTTGATCCTGTTAAGTGTCTCTCAGATTCACCCTTTATTTTCTATATCTACTGCTGCCCTTCTAATCTAGATCTTCCTTACTTCACACCTGCATTCCTGTTGTAGCCTTTCTGTTGTTATTCCATATCTAGTTCCTCCCCTCTGGGATAATATTGCTAAATAATTTTTCATGTAAGATCTAATTTAGGAACACAAGGGGGTTTTCTCTTTCATGCATCTGTAAGTTCATTTTCACCTCTTATGATCTAGGTCACATCTGTTTGTCCTCATCATGGGTTCTGTGCTCCAGACTTAAATTATTCCCTCCCTCTCCTCTGAACGTGTCCCTTGACTCATTTAGCAAGTACACACTGAGCACACACTACATGTGTATCTATGCAGTTGTTTACTTACACTGTTAAGTATTTTCTGTTTCCCTTTCAGATCTTCTATATCCCTTAGATCGAGACTCTTACCTAATATGAGGCATCTCCATTTACTGCAGACCGTCATAATTTCTCTCTTCACTAATATTCTTTTGTCTCTCAAGTCAGTACATTTGGCTGAAGCAAATATTTTTAACTGCTTGTTTAGTATATCATTCTCTAAAATTTAAATGAAAACTACGAAATAGTAAGGGTTAAATATAGGCTGAAAATTTTGAGATATTTTGTTGATTGTTTATGTATCTGTTATTATTTTTCACTTTCCTAAGTGCCCAGGTGCTCGATAAAGTCATGCTAATTTATTCATCACCAATAATTTATGGCATCACCGACTCAATGGACATAAGTTTGAGTAAACTCCAGGAGTTGGTGATGGACAGGGAGACTTGGCATGCTGCAGTCCATGGGGTCGCAAAGAGTCAGACACAACTGAGCAACTGAACTGAACTGAACTGAATCTATTTTTGAATATGAAGACTATAAAATAGTCCACTGAACATATTATGCTTAGAATCACTCATTAATATGGCTGGAAGAAATATTAAAGTTGTCTAGTCTATATTCTCATCAATGCTTGAATAACATCTCTGAATAGCCATGCAACTCATCATTTTCAACTACATAAACTATGCAGTTCCAAATCTCCATTAATGGTAATACTGGCATTTTTCTCTCTGTCTTCTTCATCCCTATCTTGTTTCTCAGCTGGTACAAAACAAAAGCCAAAGTGGAAGTATTGTTAATTTGACCTCTCAAATCTGGAAATTACCTACCTTTGAGAATTTGCATTAACAACAGAAGTACTAAGTACGATAGAATTTTAAATCCTATATTTTGTAAAGCCTGTGACTATACTACTTTTACATGTATTCATTAGACCCAAGCATTTTCTGGTTCTCACAATAATAGCTATAATAAATTAAGGATCGCATTTGAAACATAACAACTATTGTCTTTTCCAATAAAAATGTGACAATGTAAGACAAATAAGGTTTACATTTGTTTCCCATATACACTTAGTGTTCAGCTTTTCTTTGACTATGAAATAAAATTGTAGATTATTAGGTTTGTATATAGCTTAATTTATTCAAAAGTCATTGTTTTGAGTCACTCTAGTTTGCACATTAAAAATGGAGGCAAGAGCAAGGTAACACAGGACAATATATCCCGTGAAACCAGAACAAGGAAAATAAATCAAATGCATTTACCTTTCCCCCAAGTTTGAGTGTCCACCCTGGGTATTCTCATTGTGCTTAGTGTTTATGCCTGGGAAGTAACTTCTAATAGTATATTTTAATTGTCTGTTGTATATTGGAATAATACATCTTAATGGTTAGAAATCTTCAATATTCCTCTTCATCTGTAACTGGTCAAGCCCTTAGAAGCCATCAATATGTAATTATTCAATTGGTTAATGTCTATTTGAAAATTCTATGATGGTGCAGGAGTATCTTTCCTCAAACAAATGTGTTTCCTTTCCTGAGCTCTTGAGCACTCAAACTTTTGCTATTTCTGCTGCTCAACTTCTCAAGCCCTTGGTTTTAAAGCTGGAAGGTGGAGAGGTCCTTAGTATCTGGATTAACTTTCGTTTTTACAGATATGAAAACTTCGAACAGAAGCTGTTTAGTAATTGAACGAAAGCTAAACAAATTGAGACACGGTATAGAATGGCTAAGATGCTGTATAATATAGTGGATAATAGCAAGGTCTCTACATCAGACTAGCTGTGTTCAAATCCCAGGGTTTCTACTTATTAACTCTGTGTTTCCCAGCATCTCAGTTCCCTGAATATACAATATATATGCTGTCAGCATTAAATAATTTAACATACATACAAGAAACCATTCTAGAATGGTATGTGGTATTTACATAGTAAATACCAGTAAGTGATCACTCAGATTACACGTATTAAATGAAGAAGGTTATCCTTGGATAACAGATTTTTCAAGATAAAAGTCAGATAAGATTTACACACTATTGATTTACAATTTTTTTTTTATCATTCAAAAGAGATCTATAATATACTTTGAGACATTTCACATGTTATGTATGTATGTATATATTTAAAATTTTCAAAGGAAACTTTGGGAAGCCTTTTTTCTTTCCTATAATAATAAAAATAATAAAATTAATGTTTTCTGTTAATAATAACAGTATGTGTCCAAAATGTAATAAATATAAAAAATTTAGCAATAAAAACAAGCAGTGGATTTAAAATACAGGATGTGAAATACAGTGAAAATGAGGAAAATACATTGCTTAAATTTAATTAAATCCTTTCTCTGTGTGAAGTTAAGTAAGATGTTTGAGTTTAGTGTGTGGATACAAGCTGAAAGCTGACATACAAGGAAGGAGTGGTGGGAAGGAAGAAAGTCAGTCTCCATGAAAGAAAGGCCATTTCCTGGCTGCTAAGTTGGTCCACTGGCGACCTCTCTAAAGAAATTGTTCTCAATGATTAAATTCCCATTGAAGACGAACTAGCTTTCTGTTGTAAAATCTCTCTCTCACATACACACAATCCTTGAGAATTTTTGCAATCTTGGTTGTGATTTAGCTATTTTAGCAAATACTTTGTTTGCTACACCTTCTGATAACCAAGAGGACCAACACTGGGAGACTCGAATTTTTTTTTTTTTTTTTACAATATTCTTATTGAGAAATATTTTCAACCAAATTAATCCTAATGCAGACTTTGAGTTATCAAACACATAGGTCTAAGAGTGAAAAGACCAAAACAGCAGCTATATGCATGTTAAAGCATATTTACCGAGTGAGTTTTATATATATTTATGTTATTTTTCTTTAAAATTTCATTGTAAATCCTTTATGCCTAAAAGAAAAGCTCTTTCCTTTTTATTAAAAAAAGTGGCAAGAACCATCCATTTAGTCTATCCCTGGCCTAACATGAAGTGTTGTACCACATGCAGCATATGCTGAAGAGAAACACACCATGATTTCTATCCCAGTTATTTACAGACAGAGAATTATCCCTGAACTGAAAGACAAACAAACAAAGGCGTTAAAAGTCCGAGTCAAGTGGTCGTCGGGAAATGAAAGTGATTTGATAAGTATAGTGAATTTGTCATGTGGATAGATATATTGATTTGGAATACTAATAACAAAAATACAAGTGTTCTGTTTAATGCTAGTGCCTAGTAAGCTCTCCACTTGGGCATATTTATTCCTTCCCTACAGCTTCAAATACTGGTTAAAAAAAAAACAAAAAACATATTATCTCTACAATCTCTTTTGAGTGGTAATAAACACATGAGCTATCCTCCAGTTTCACTGATCACTTAGTTTAAATACAAGGAACTAGAATAAAGTAATTTAACAAAGTATAGGATAACTTTAAATAAACTGAAGCTGTGAACTAAATTACTTAAATGGCAAAAGTGGCCAAATTTTAGATTATGTCTAATTCATTGCCTGGTTCCATATTTGATTCCACAAAACTAAATCTAAAATACCACTAATTGGAAATCCCACCATTATTTCATATACTGCTAACAAAGGAAAACACCACTAATTCGATTTCACATAGTACTTTCTTATAATGAAGATTTTTTACTTTATACTAAGTGAAGGAATCATTTTATATTAAATTTGACTTAAGTATTTATTTTGGGTGTATATAAAAGAGGTAAGCAAAATAAATTGGTTAAGAAATTTAACTTCACATTTAGAATCTCTTTTCTGTTGAGAATTCTGCTGTCCACTTTTTTCCATACAGTGTAGTCTTCTGTCCCATCAAGGTCCTTTTTGGAATATTTCAGAAAGAACTAAGTGCCATCATGGCATGACTTAAACCAACTTTTTAGTTATCTAAAACTGGGTAACTTTCAAGTCCACCTTCATCATTAATGACAAATACCTCTGATTCACCCATTCCCAACCCTGTCTCCCAACTGTCTTATTTCTAGGGGATAAAACAGTGCTTCATATTGTCTCTGAGATTTTCTTTTAAGCCACTGACACTTATTCTGCAAATTTTGAAGTGGCTATTTTTATTTTTACTGAAGGACAATGACACTCAATAATACCAATGGTACATTATGTCCAGATACTAGAAATATTAAAATGTTAAAAAGATGTAGCTTAGAATTAATGGGTGTATGGGTATGTTCCAGTTGAAAATGATTGTAGTTAGTGGGATGTGAAAGTAAAACTTCACAAAGCATTTATTCTTTGGCCGACTGGATATAATATAATAAGTTCAGGATATGTCATCATTAACTATTTCATCTAATCAAAAACCATTTAATGATCACCTGCTATATTTCTACATTATGAAAAAGATAAAAGTCAAAGTCTCTCTTCTTGAAGAGTTCCATCATAGTGGTGGAGAAAGACAATATTAACAAAATCACAACTCAAAGAATAAGCACTTTTCCAGGAAAATTCAGATTTTTATGATCACCGCTTTGAGCGGCATCTAATCCAGCCTGTGGAGAAGAGAGTCAGAGGATGTCTTCTGAAAGTAACACAACCTTAACTGAGGCAGAATAAAAATTTCTTCATTAATCAAAGGGTGAGGAATCAGTGAAGTGAGCTGTTTAAGAAGAAGCATCAGCATGTACGAGCATATATAAAGCTTGGTGAGTTCCAGGAATTATAAGTACAGTAGCTTGAACAGGTTGGAGAGTGGGTCTTTTGTGAGGCTTGATGGGTATTAAGGTTAGAAAAGCAGAATCCAGGTCACAACATGTCTTTTTACTTTGCCATGGAGTATAAATTTTACCAAAGGGTAGCCAAAGTAACCAAAGTAGTTTCTGACAGATTTTAAAGAGAAATGTGATTTACATTTTCTAAAAATTCACTTCATAAGCCCACTAGGTTAGCAAAGTAACGGAGATAACAAATGATGTCAAGAATTTGCTAATGTTCCCAGGTTCCTTAGCCTCAGTTTTACTGAGTTAGTTCACTATTTTCCAACTTGTATATCAAAATGTTGCCTTGTACATAACTATGATTTTGGCTGATTAGAGAACTAGAGAACATTCATACCCACTAGTTAAGGAAACTTTTCCTAGAGTAGTGATTTTCAAACTCACTGGACTAGATTTATTATTCAAATGAAATCTTACCTAAAGGCAAATATGTAAGTACAATTTTGGTTTTGGTTTTGAGTTTAGAGCTTGATATAATAGTTGTTGTAGAGGTGAAAATCTCAAACCTAGATATTCAAGAGAGCTTTTGCACCAGTTTGAAAACTGCTGCTCCAACCATTATTGCAACTCGTGTGTATGCGTGTGTTTACGTGTGTGTGTTAGTTGCTCAGTCATATCTGGCTCTTTGCAACCCCACAGACTATAGCCCACCAGGTTTCTCTGTCCATGGAATTCTCCAGGCAAGAATACTAGAGTGGGTAGCCATAACCTCCAGGGGATCTTCCTGACCCGGGGATCAAAGCCAGGTTTCCCTCCTTACAGACAGATTCTTTAACATCTGAGCCACCAGGGAAGCCCTGTTCCAACTCTTACTGGTAAGAAAATCGAAAATCAAAATGGTCAATGGATTCAAATTATATTTGAGTGTTAACACAAATGTTTAAATCCCGTCTTCAAATCCTGGATTTAGCCTGCTCTCTCTTTACCAGAGTTATTTGTTCAGGCTTGTTGGAGTTCATGTCTATATTTGGAAAACTAAATGAAAGAATCTCACAACCTGTTTCTCCTGAAAAAAGAAATCCTTGAGATTCTTCCTGTGTAAATGCAGAATACAGGCTTCCCAGGTGGCTCAGTGGGTAAAGAATCCACCTGAAATCCAAGAGACACAGAAGATGTGGGTTTGATCCCTGGGTTGGGAAGATCTGGAGGCAGTATGGCAGCCCACTCGAGTATTCTCGCCTGGAGAATCCTATGGACAGAGGAGCCTGGTGGGCTGAAGAGTCAGACATGACTGAAGGACAGAGCACAAATGCACTGTTTCTGTTTTGTTTTTGTTTCTAGTGACTCTCTAGGTTTTAGTCTACTGCTCAAATAATCTGAATTTGCTTTTCTGTATCTCATCTTTCTCTGGGTGTACTGAAAGAGAATGTTTACAAGACACAGCAAAGGGCTGTCAAATTTGCCCCTTTCTCTGTGTGTTTGTTCATGTACACATGTTTGGTTGCTGAATGGGAATGGTGGGAAGAGATATTGATGGATGATGAGGAGATTAAAGGAAGCTAATCTATTTTCCCCAAATCACCTAGGAAATTGCACTAACATGGCTGTATTCATGATCCCCAGTGTAATGGCTCAAGTAAATGAAAGAGCCCAACTGTACCCATGTCTAATCCATTTGGTTTAGACACAATAAACATCTACTTATTTGAATATTGGCAAAAATGAAATTTATTTTATTTATCCAAATATGTTCTAATTTAAAGTGGTTAAATATTAACATTAAAAGCCAATTGAACACTTTTTTTTTCTTTTTTAAAAACTAAGCCCCACTGAAAATTACTTGGTTTATATGAAGTTTACCCTAGTGCTAAAGGGATTCTTTTAAATATAGTTAAGTAAAATAGAATTATGGTTGAAGATGAGCTGGAGGCAAGGAATTAATGAAAAAACTATCCTGTTCTGAGACCTAGAAAATCAGGAGCTATAATATGGGTATTATATTTAGCAGTGTTAAAAATTATTTAGGGTTTGTGGGCTTGGGGATTTCCACAGGTCTTACTATATCTAGCTTAGTATTAACCTTGAAAATCAATGCATAAGAATGGAAAAAATGCATATTTTAAAATTAAATAGTGCATGTGAAAATATCTAGTTAAGTTTCAGTGTGTGTGAGAGACTAATTTTAGTAATAATTGTATCTTACGTTATGGCCTTTTAAGCAGAAACTTTTTAGAATGCAAAAATTAATAACACATGTTACTGAAAACACTCTGTGAACTGGGAAGATAAACCTGAAGAATTTGACTTAAAAATGTCAGATAACATGCTAAATTCAGTAGCTCTCTATTTTCACTCATTTGTGCTTAGTGTTGTCTGGGTAAAAACACACCTTTCCCTAAAGACATAGACAATTCCATTGGTATTTCAATATATTCAATTTTAACTATCTTGGAGGTGAGATTAGACTGATTTTCTGCGCTGCTGCTACACAAAACCAGAAGCACTGCTTCTCGAGTTGATAGTACTACTCAGGAGAAGATAGAGGTTGTCTGCTTCTAGAGCTCTCAGCTCTAACACCTGTCAGCTTAGGACTCAGAAACGACCACTGAAGAAACTTTTGAATATTTCTTCTTTTTTTTGTTGTTGTTGGTAAAGTGATGTCTTTGCCTTTTTTTAATATAAATTTATTTATTTTAATTGGAGGTTAATTACTTTACAATATTGTATTGGTTTTGCCATACATCAACATGAATCCACCATGGGTATACACGTGTTCCCCATCCTGAACCCCCCTCCCACCTCCCTCCCCGTTCTGACTACAGTAACTAAATATAACCCAACTGTTTATGATCCATGAATAAACAGAACATTATGCAGCTGTAAAAAAAGTGTTTGAAGACACTCTTCAAGATACATAATTATGTGAAGAAAACAAGTTGATGAATGAAGTCAAAACAATCCTATATGTAGAAAATGAAAGTAAAATAGTTTATACTGTATTTACTCCTAGTGCATTAAATATTCTGTGAAAGATGCATGGAGGAATTGCAAACACCTTGCTCCCTCAGCCCAAACCTTAAAGGAGGAGGGATGCTGGGTGACAGGAACAGAGGGGAGCTTTTTACTTTGTACTCTTTTACACTTAAAAACAATTTTTAAAATACCATTCTAATATCACTGTAAATAGCTAATGGTCCATAATTAATGAAAAATTGACTTTAAGCTTAATTATGATGGTTTGCATGGACACTTGCTTTCTCTGGGGATAACTGTCATAACTTACTTAAGGAACTCTGACTGCTAAGTAATCAGGCAGCTCATTGTATATTTAAAATAGAAGGTCTCAGTTGTACTAAGAATGGTGGTATCTTACGAGCTGCTAATGATGACCATGACAATGATATTGATTAAAGGTGTTGATCTGAGAATGAAGTGAGGAGGTCTCAAAGTTACACATAAAAAAGTCAGTCTGATAGCAGAAGAAAGAAGGGCTAGGGCAAAAAATTAAGATAATGAGTGTACTGTTAAAGGATTGAAGAACCAGTGACGAGTCGCAAAGGATGGAAAATAAGACTAATAAGAGAAAAAGTGGTTCAGGAGTCCACGTATCTGTACTTTATGACTCTAACAAGGACATTAAAAGCAATAACTAAACAAAATCCACTATGAGCCAGGTATTTTGTGTATTATTAGATTTATCCCTCAGACCAGTTCCTTTGAGGTTATGCATTGTTTCCTTTGCAGGTATTTTAATGAAAAAGTTTGATAAGTTTTCTACATTATCATGCCAGGTTAAAACAAACAAATAAACAAACACTTCACCATTATTCTTAACCCCTGTGTTGCCATGAGCAAGAGGTGACGAAGGCTTTCATCTTACTGTTTATTATTGAATTCATAGCATCTATCTGGCATATTTAGCAAGTGGTTAATACACATTTATTTAAGAAACAAATGGGATCATATTTGTGTCCACCTTCTCCTAAACCTTCTTTTCTGATTTACTACCATCAGAATTAGATTTTGAAAATACAATTCTAATCAGGGAATTTCTATGCATTGAAGCTGTGTTACATATACTAACTTTTTGCTGGGAAATGTGTTAGATGATCTAACTGTCTTTATCTCACTTAAATATCACACTTATTTTTGGAGATATATACTATGATGAGAGCCTAAGAGAAAGCCTGTGAGAGATTATTTTTACCACATTCACATGCCTAATGGCAAACAAAAGGTCAGTCTTCATTCCAATCCTAAAGAAAGGCAATGCCAAAGAATGTTCAAACTACCGCACAATTGTACTTATCTCAAATACTAGCAAAGTAATGCTCAAAATTCTCCAGGCAGTCTTCAACAGACATGAACCATGAACTTCCAGATGTTCAAGCTGGATTTAGAAAAAGCAGAGGAACCAGAGATCAAATTGCCAACATCTGCTGGATCATAGAAAAAGCAAGAGAGTTCCAGAAAAACATCTACTTCTGCTTTATTGACTACACCAAAGCCTTTGACTGTGTGTATCACAACAAACTGGAAAATTCTTCAAGAGATGGGAATACCAGACCACCTGACCTGCCTCCTGAGACATCTGTATGCAGGCCAGGAAGCAACAGTTAGAACGACATGGAACAACAGCCTGGTTCCAAATCGGGAAAGGAGTATGTAAAGGCTGCATATTGTCACCCTGGTTATTTAATTTATATGCAGAGTACATCATGTGAAATGTCAGGCTGGATGAAGCACAAGCTGGAATCAAGATTGCAGGGAGAAATGTCAATAACCTCAGATATGCAGATGACACCACCCTTATGGCAGAAAGCCAGGTTAAAGAAGAACTAAAGAGCGTCTTGATGAAAGTGAAAGAGGAGAGTGAAAAAGTTGGCTTAAAGACCAGAGGGATGGTATGGGGAGGGAGGAGGGAGGAGGGTTTAGGATGGGGGGCACATGTATACCTGTGATGAATTCATTTTGATATTTGGCAAAGCTAATACAATTATGTAAAGTTTAAAAAAAAAAAAAAGTAAAATTAAAAAAAAAAAAACAACGCAGCATTCAAAAAACTAAGATCATGGCATCTGGGCCCATCACTTCATGACGAATAGATGGGGAAACAGTGGAAATAGTAGCACACTTTATTTTGGGGGGGCTCCAAAATCACTGCAGATGGTGACTGCAGCCATGAAATTAAAAGACACCTGCTCCTTGGAAGAAAAGTTATGACCAATCTAGACAGCATATTAAAAAGCAGAGACTTTGCTTTGCCAACAAAGGTCTGTCTACCCAAGGCTATGGTTTTTCCAATAGTCATGTATGGATGTGAAAGTCGAACTGTAAAGAAAGCTGAGCAGCAAAGAATTGATGCTTTTGAACTGTGGTGTTGGAGAAGATTCTTGGACAGCAAGGAGATCCAACCAGTCCATCCTAAAGGAAATCAGTCCTGAGTATTCATTGAAGGACTGATGCTGAAGCTGAAGCTCCAATACTTTGGCCACCTGATGCGAAGAACTGACTCACTAGAAAAGACCTTGATGCTGGGGAAGATTGAGGGCAGGAGGAGAAGGGGACAATAGGATTAGATGGTTGGATGGCATCACTGACTCAATGGACATGAGTTTGAGTAAGCTCTGGGAGTTGGTGATGGACAGAGAATCCTGGTGTGTTGCAGTCCACAGAGTTGCCAAGAGTCAGACACAACTGAGCAACTGAACTGAACTGAATGGCAAAGATGGGGCTTCCGAGTGGCTCAGTGGTAAAGAATCCACATGCCAGTGCAGGTGATGCAGCAGATGTGGGTTCAATCCCTAGGTTGGAGAAGGATGGCAACCCACTCCAATATTCTCACCTGGGAAACCTCATGGACAGAGGGGCCTCATGGGCTACAGTCTACCAGTTTGCAAAGAATTTGTCACAACTTAGCAACAAAATAACAACAGCATAGCCAGATTGAATTACATTTCTTTGACTAAAGCTTATTCATTTCTCTGTTTTGCAAGTCTTCCTCTTATTTTTAAATCTACTATTTGAAGAGTGCATGTTGTGATAAAGATCTCACTGTGCTAGGTACTTTTCATATGTAATATCCTTTAAACCTTGCAATATGCTTTTATTCTATGATGAAAGATGATGTCATTCACCTGGTTAGATAATTTGCCTATGTTTACGTAGCTAATAATAATTTGCCTTTGTTTACATAGCCTTTGACTGTGTGGATCACAATAAACTGTGGAAAATTCTGAAGGAGATGGGAATACCATACCACCTGACCTGCCTCTTGAGAAAACAGTATGCATGTCAGGAAGCAACAGTTAGAACTGGACATTGAACAATAGACTGGTTCCAAATAGGAAAAGGAGTACGTCAAAGCTGTATAGTGTCACCCTGCTTATTTAACTTATATGCAGAGTACATCATGAGAACTGCTGGGCTGGAGGAAGCACAAAGTGGAATCAAGATTGCTGGGAATAATATCAATAACCTCAGATACGCAGATAATACCACCCTTATGGCAGAAAGTAAAGAACTAAAGAGCCTCTTGAGGAAAGTGAAAGAGGAGAGTGAAAAAGTTGGCTTAAATCTGAACATTCAGAAAACTAACATCATGGCATCCGGTCCCATCCCTTCATGGCAAATAGATGGGGAAACAATGGAAACAGTGAGAGACTTTATTTTGGGGGGCTCCAAAATCACTGTAGGTGGTGACTGCAGCCGTGAAATTAAAATACGCTTGCTCCTTGGATGGAAAATCATGACCAGCCTAGCCAGCATATTAAAAGGCAGAGACATTACTTTGTCAACAAACATCTGTCTAGTCAAGGCTATGGTTTTTCCAGTAGTCATGTATGGATGTGAGAGTTGTACTATAAAGAAAGTTGCGCACAGAAGAACTGATGCTTTTGAACTGTGGTATTGGAGAAGATTCTTGGACAGGAAGGAGATCCAACCAGTCCATCCTAAGGGATATCAGTCCTGAGTGTTCATTGGAAGGACTGATATTGAAGCTGAAACTCCAATACTTGGCCACCTGATGCAAAGAGCTGACTTGTTTAAAAAAACCCTAATGCTGGGAAAGATTGAGGGCAGGAGGACAAGGGGATGACAGAGGATGAGATGGTTGGATGGCATCACTGACCCAATGGACATGGGTTTGGATAGACTGCGGCAGTTGGTGATGGACAGGGAGGCTTGGCATGCTGTGGTTCATGGGGTCACAAAGTCAGACACGACTGAGTGAGTGAACTGGCTGACTGACATAGCTAATAAGTGATCAGAGTCACATAGATCTGACCCTTTATTTTATTGTATTTTAAAGTGATTTATTATTTTATCACTTTATCATAACAATAATAGTTGGTGGAAAAAATAAACGGATGGATATATGGCTGAATGTCAGATTGTCTATTCGTACAAACACCTACTAGCCGAAAGCACTGTGTCCTCCTTACTGGAGAAGTCAGAGAGAGGAAAACAAAGGGAGTGTGTATAAATCCTGTAGCTGTGCCAGGTGGAAAGGAAAGAAAGACATGCAGAGTCAGACATATCCTCCAAGTCCTTTAGGCTCACCAATGTGTATTTGTCAAGAGGATCCCTCAGTAAGAGAAGAAGAGCCGTACAACCAGAGAGGTTAGTTTTCTTGACTTTAGTCCCTTGAATAAACTTTGGAGACTTTGATCAATATTCCTAACTTCTCGGCTACTATGATTTGTTTTTTCTCTGTTACCCTTTAACTTGAAAAGTTCAGAGATGGGGGCACAGAAAACTAGGTTTTAGTGGAACTTCAGGTTCATTTTAATTTTGTTCAGCCCAGTATATCCAATACAATCTCAGGGCACAGAGTTTACTTATGGTTGGAGGTTCTTTTTTCTTGAAGTAAAAAGAATAAACAGACTCAGAGAGTCTGAAGGTCCAATCAGATCAGATCAGATCAGTCGCTCAGTCGCTCTTTACCACTGAGCCACCCGGAAGCCCCATCTTTGCCATTCAGTTCAGTTCAGTTGCTCAGTCGTGTCCGACTCTTTGCGACCCCACGAATCGCAGCACGCCAGGCCTCCCTGTCCATCACAAACACCCGGAGTTCACTGAGACTCACGTGCATCAAGTCAGTGATGCCATCCAGCCATCTCATCCTCTGTCGTCCCCTTCTCCTCCTGCCCCCAATCCCTCCCAGCATATGAGTCTTTTCCAATGAGTCAACTCTTCACACGAGGTGGCCAAAGTACTGGACTTTCAGCTTTAGCATCATTCCTTCCAAAGAAATCCCAGGGCTGATCTCCTTCAGAATGGACTGGTTGGATCTCCTTGCAGTCCAAGGGACTCTCAAGAGTCTTCTCCAACACCACAGTTCAAAAGCATCAATTCTTCGGTGCTCAGCCTTCTTCACAGGCCAACTCTCACATCCATACATGACCACAGGAAAAACCATAGCCTTGACTAGATGGACCTTTGTTGGCAAAGTAATGTCTCTGCTTTTGAATATGCTATCTAAGTTGGTCATAACTTTTCTTCCAAGGAGTAAGCGTCTTTTAATTTCATGGCTGCAGTCACCATCTGCAGTGATTTTGGAGCCCAGAAAAATAAAGTCTGACACTGTTTCCACTGTTTCCCCATCTATTTCCCATGAAGTGATGGGACTAGATGCCATGATCTTCGTTTTCTGAATGTTGAGCTTTAAGCCAACTTTTTCACTCTCCACTTTCACTTTCATCAAGAGACTTTTTAGTTCCTCTTCACTTTCTGCCATAAGGGTGGTGTCATCTGCATATCTGAGGTGATTGATATTTCTCCCTGCAATCTTGATTCCAGCTTGTGTTTCTTCCAGTCCAGCGTTTCTCATGATGTACTCTGCATATAAGTTAAATAAAAGGGTGACAACATACAGCCTTGATGTACTCTTTTTCCTATTTGGAACAACTCTGTTGTTCCATGTCCAGTTCTAACTGTTGCTTCCTGACCTGCATACAAATTTCTCAAGAGGCAGGTCATATGGTCTGGTATTCCCATCTCTTTCAGAATTTTCCACAGTTTATTGTGATCCACACAGTCAAAGGCTTTGGCATAGTCAATAAAGTAGAAATAGATGTTTTTCTGGAACTGTCTTGCTTTTTTCATGATCCAGCAGATGTTGGCAATTTGATCTCTGGTTCCTCTGCCTTTTCTAAAACCAGTTTGAATATTAGGAAGTTCACGGTTCACATATTGCTGAAGCCTGACTTGGAGAATTTTGAGCATTACTTTACTAGCGTGTGAGATGAGTGCAATTGTGCGGTAGTTTGAGCATTCTTTGGCATTGCCTTTCTTTGGGATTGGAATGAAAACTGAGCTTTTCCAGTCCTGTGGCCACTGCTGAGTTTTCCAAATTTGCTGGCATATTCAGTGCAGCACTTTCACAGCATCATCTTTCAGGATTTGGAATAGCTCAACTGGAATTCCATCACCTCTACTAGCTTTGTTCGTAGTGATGCTTTCCAAGGCCCACTTGACTTCACATTCCAGGATGTCTGGCTCTAGGTCAGTGATCACACCATCGTGATTATCTGGGTTGTGAAGATCTTTTTTGTACAGTTCTTCTGTGTATTCTTGCCATCTCTTTTTAATATCTTCTGCTTCTGTTAGGTCCATACTATTTCTGTCCTTTATCGAGCCTATATTTGAATGAAATATTCCTCTGGTATCTCTGATTTTCTTGAAGAGATCTCTAGTCTTTCCCATTCTGTTGTTTTCCTCTATTTCTTTGCATTGACCACTGAAGAAGCCTTTCTTATCTCTTCTTGCTATTCTTTGGAACTCTGCATTCAGATGTTTATATCTTTCCTTTTCTCCTTTGCTTTTCACTTCTCTTCTTTTCACAGCTATTTGTTAGGTCTCCCCAGACAGCCATTTTGCTTTTTTGCATTTCTTTTCCATGGGAATGGTCTTGATCCCTGTCTCCTGTACAATGTCATGAACCTCATTCCATAGTTCATCAGGCACTCTACCTATCAGATCTAGGCCCTTAAATCTATTTCTCACTTCCACTGTATAATCATAAGGGATTTGATTTAGGTCATATCTGAATGGTCTAGTGGTTTTCCCTACTTTCTTCAATTTAAGTTTGAATTTGGCAATAAGGAGTTCATGGTCTGAGCCACAGTCAGCTCCTGGTCTTGTTTTTGCTGACTGTATAGAGCTTCTCCATCTTTGGCTGCAAAGAATATAATCAATCTGATTTCGGTGTTGACCATCTGGTGATGTCCATGTATAGAGTCTTCTCTTGTGTTGTTGGAAGATGGTGTTTGTTATGACCAGTGCATTTTCTTGGCAAAACTCTATTCGTCTTTGCCCTGCTTCATTCCGTATTCCAAGGCCAAATTTGCCTGTTACTCCAGGTGTTTCTTGACTTCCTACTTTTGCATTCCAGTCCCCTATAATGAAAAGGACATCTTTCTTGGGTGTTAGTTCTAAAAGGTCTTGAAGGTCTTCATAGAACTGTTCAACTTCAGCTTCTTCAGCGTTACTGGTTGGGGCATAGACTTGGATTACTGTGATATTGAATGGTTTGCCTTGGAAACAAACAAAGATCATTCTGTCATTTTTGAGATCGCATCCAAGTACTGCATTTCGGATTCTTGTTGACCATGATGGCCACTCCATTTCTTCTGAGGGATTCCTCCCACAGTAGTAGATATAATGGTCATGTGAGTTAAATTCACCCACTCCAGTCCATTTCAGTTCGCTGATTCCTAGAATGTCGACATTCACTCTTGCCATCTCTTGTTTGACCACTTCCAATTTGCCTTGATTCATGGACCTGACATTCCAGGTTCCTATGCAATATTGCTCTTTACAGCATCAGACCTTGCTTCTGTCACCAGTCACATCCACAGCTGGGTATTGTTTTTGCTTTGGCTCCATCCCTTCATTCTTTCTGGAGTTATTTCTCCACTGATCTCCAGTAGCATATTGGGCCCCTACTGACCTGGGGAGTTCCTCTTTCAGTATCCTATCATTTTGCCTTTTCATACTGTTCATGGTGTTTTCAAGGCAAGAATACTGAAGCGGTTTGCCATTCCCTTCTCCAGTGGACCACATTCTGTCAGATCTCTCCACCATGACCTGCCCATCTTGGGCTGCCCCATGGGCATGGCTTAGTTTCATTGAGTTTGACAAGGCTGTGGTCCTAGTGTGATTAGATTGACTAGTTTTCTGTTTATGGTTTCAGCGTGTCTGCTCTCTGATGCCCTCTTGCAACACCTACCATCTTACTTGGATTTCTCTTACCTTAGGCGTGGGGTATCTCTTCACGGCTGCTCCAGCAAAGGCAGCCATTGCTCCTTACCTTGGACGAGGGGTATTTCCTCACCGCTGCTCTTCCTGACCTTCAACATGGGATAGCTCCTCTAGGCCCTCCTGTGCCCGTGCAGCCAAGGCTCCTTGGACGTGGGGTTGGTCTTCCCAGACACCACCCCTGGACTCGGGAGTGGGTTGCTCCTCCCAACCATCGCCCCTGGCCTCGGGTGTGGGGGCGTGGGGTAGCTCCTCCCGGCCACTGCCCCTGGCCTTGGACGTGGGGTAACTCCTCTTGTCGCCACCCCTGACCTCAGACGCTGGGTATCTCCTCTCAGCTGCACTTTCTTAAGTCATTCCAGAAAGTGAAAATATCTTTTCCTTGCTTTTTTATAATCAGAAAATCAAGGATAGATTTTAAATAAGCCTTAGGCATATTATTTACATATTGTATATTTCTGTGATTCTTCAGTTAGATCCCAACATTAAAGGACTTTATGCAGGTGAGGGTAAAGTACCTGCTGACAGGTAGATGTCACAATATTGTAGCTTTCATATGCAAATTGGAACTACTGAGCTGGTTTCTCATCAATGTTTCACAACCTGAAATGCACACTTAGAAGAAATTAAAATGTTTTAACAATAAAATATGAGAATATTAATATCCAGTTCACTTTGATGTGATAGATATAAAATCAGCAGCAATTTCCCTAATGGGGCTGTTGCTCCCCCTTTTCCCAATAATTTATTTTAATGTCAAATAAAAGATCAACATTTTGTCAGCCAGGACTTGAGGCTGAATATTGCACTTGAGCATGTTTTGAGCTAAGGTGTAAATCTTAGATTGGGTTGAATGGTCATGTTTTCCTGATAGTCATGGACTGCAAGTCAGATGCTTCACTTAGAAAAATATTTATTTGAACCATGTAGCAAGTAGACATTGATAAATAAACTTATCTTCCTAAGGGAGAATAATTGCTAGGAACATGAGTTTTCACATGAGGCATGAGCTCAATTACTGCATTTATTTATGTAATCAGAGACAGCATATATACACTAACCGTGTGCTTTACTATCTCTCAATGGCAACGGTGGGATTTTAAATAAGTGTTGATGAACAAAGTTGATGAACAAAAAATATATATATATATTTTTTTACATCAAGCTTTCATCTAAGATTGTGTATTAGTCTCTAGTCCTTTCCATAATTCAGAAAGTAGAATTAGTCAAGACCCTCTCATCCTGAACAGAAAATTTGGTCTTATAAAATCATTCAGAAGCAAACTTACTCTTCAGAAACTTGAATGTATATTTAGATGAGAGAGGGGTGCTATCCTAACTCCATCACTTGCTGTGTGAAGCTCGGAAAATTACTTGTGATTTCTCAATATCTCATTCTCATCACTTAAAAAAATTGAGATAATAATAGGATCTACCTCATAAATTCATTGTGGTGATTAAATATGTTAATCTTAGAATCATTTCTGGCACATGATAGGTACTATTGGTGTGTATTGTCTTTATTTACCCAATTGTATATTTAGAAGAAAGTAGATTTCTGAGTTATAAGTTCTCTCTGAAAAGTAAAACTTTTAGAATTAAGATTAAAAATTTACAAACTGACTTCTGAAAATAATCAAATCTGACATACAAGGGATTGGTAGTTATTCACTCATCAATTATTGATATGTACTGAACTATCAGTGAATAAATATAGATCTACAGCTTATAAATAAATCAATAATTGAAAAAGCTAAAATACTTGGATATTAACAAACATTTTATCATCAAATGATAATTTTTAATATAAAGAAAGTTAGTTTAGTTATAATTCAAGCCCAAATTAATAATTAACAAAAATACTAGAAGCTTCAAATATGCAAAATAAATTTCCAGGATTTAAAATTCCAGAAATATTATTTAATTATTTCAAGTGTGCATAGCTTTCAAATTCATTTTTATTGAAATATGTTAACTTACAATATTGTGTTAGCTTCATGTGTACAATAAAGTGATTCAGTTATACATATTTGTATACATAGATATATTCTATCTATGAGATAATATCATATGATATTTTATCAGATATCTATCTATGAGAGAGGGATAAATTAGGACTTTGGGATTAAAACATATATACTACTGTATATAAAATAGATAACCAAAGGGCCTACTATATATCACAGAGAACTATACTCAATATCTTATAATAATTTACAATGGCAGAGAATGCAAGTGTGCATAGTTTTAATTCAAGTTCTATTTTGTCTTCTTTACCTTTTGTTCTTCAGGAAACTAACATTATTGAACATAGAATAAGTTTCAGAAATTGTGATAAAATGTTTTACATAGGTTATCCAAGCTAATTATCACAAAACCCTATAAAGTAGATATTATTGTTTTTATCATATAGGTAAGGATGGGCTTTCCCGGTGGCTTGGCGGTAAAGAATCCGCCTGCATTGCAGGAGCTGCAAGAGACTTGGGTTTGATCTCTGGATGGGGAAGACCCTCTGGAGGAGTGCATGACAACCCACTTCAGAATTTTTGCCTGGAGAATCCCCTGGATAGTGGAGCCTGGCGGGCTACAGTCCATGGGGTCACAAAGAGTCAGACATGACTGAAATGACTTTACAGGCACAGGCAGGCAAGTAAGGACATTGAGAATTGGCAAGATTAAGTAGTTTCCAAAATGTATAGAGTTTAGTAAGTGGTAGATTTGAGGTATGCTTCAAACCCATTTTCTTTGCAGACACCACTTTGCATATTAAGGAGATAATAGGAGTAGAAAGAAGTGGTTATTTTTCTAGTCCGATCAAATCCAGGCAGGTTCTAGGAAGCGATAGGGGTAATTCTTAGAAAACTAGGATGTGTGAAACATCATGATTTAAAAGTCAACTCTTTACTAAATGGGATTAGTTATCACATTCGGCCAGTATATAAGGTTTGCAGTCATCCATGTGTATGCTTAGCTATCTTTGTGTGTGCAGGTAGCAGGGATTGTTGTAAAAGTAGATCTAAGGGAAGACCTGTTTTGCTCTAGAAAGCAACAGCCAAATATAGCCCTCACTTCTGCCTAGAATATAGAAAGGATTCAGAGTGAGGTTTACTAACGTGGTCATTCCCATAACCTAGAACAAAACAGTTGACCAGTGTTTTCCTTTGAAAGGGCAACATACTTGTTAACAGAAATAAAGTGTCAGTGGCTTGGAAATGGAATGGAGATAAATTCTTTATTATTGCCATCAAATTCATTGGAATTACTGCAGATGAATACTTTGGAAGGTATGTATGGTATGTGGGCATGTTGATTTAGCCTTCAACAAGATTTGTTCAGATACTAATAAGAATTAAAACTATACATGTGAACCTTATTGTCTATCATTATAATTTTATAAATTTTGGCTTAGAGGTTGTCAAAAGATGTATTGGTTTTTCTTTCTAAAGAACTTTACCTAGTAATTTTATAGGGAGATTCAATGAAACTTATCTGCTTATTGCTGTCAGACTCTGTTGCTCAGAGTGGGAAAACACCCCTGTAAAATGCTGGGAATTTTTTTCCCCCCTTCAGTTGTTTGTTTGTTTTTTCTTCCCTCAGATATAGTTTTGCCTAGGTGTTCTGTGCCTTAAAGTTAGGTCTACTTAATTTGGGTCATAACTAACTGATGAAATTTCTTTTATGTTATACTCAACACAATTCTCATTATGGAAAGATGTCAAGGTAAATGAAAGAACTCCATCTCTACTTTCCTCAGAAATTGTTGAAATGAAAAATAACAGACAAATTTAGAGGAGTTTTGTATAAATATTGAACTCTCTAGTTTGACATCATTTGCTACCACTTTTAAAGATAGTTGTAGGTGTAATTCTAAATGCAAACATAACCAAAAGGAATGCATAGTCAAAGATTGCTTTATTTTGACTGTGATGCATATTTCTAAGAATTTTATGAAGCCATCATGACACAAGATGTGCTTTTCTAATACATCACTAAAATAATAAATAAAGAATCTGGATCTGATCACTTGAATGGAAATCAGGACACAGAAAGCTGATTGCAAAAATTGGCCCTGATACAGAAGTTGGATAGTGTTCAAAAGAATATCTGCAATCTATATGTTTCTTTTCACTTGTGTGCTGATGGGTCATTTGAAAGTAACATGAAAGCTTATCATCTGGCCATAGAAGTTTAAATTTTAGATGAGAATTCTAGTATCACATAGTTGATCAGAAAGTCAAGATCCACAAAAGTATTTACTCCTTGTTTTGTACAAGTTAAATACCAAGAGATACTTGTCTCATTTTAAGATGAATGATTAGAATATAAAAGAATGGGATCTATGGTGGCTCAGATGGTAAAGACTCTGCCTGCAATGCAGGAGACCTGGGTTAGATCCCTGGGTCAAGAAGATCCCTGGTGAAGGAAATGGCAACCCACTCCAATATTCTTGAATGGAAAATCCCATGGATGGAGGAGTCTGGCTGGCTACAGTCCATGGGGTCACAAAGAGTCAGACATCACTGAGCGACTTCATTTCAATTCTTCATGGAAAAGGTACAACATAAAAGATGTAAATAAATGTAGCACTAAAAATATAAGGAAAAGAAACTTTCAAATAGGATTTGTTATATATAAATGAGGTTTTTCAGATAATGTTATGTATTTTATTTTCTTAATTAAGTTAAATAAAAGACTAAGATTATAGGATGAAACTAAAAGGGATCATCTGGAAGAGTTTAAGAAAGAGCCTAGAGAAATAGGTATAACCACAGTAGAATTAGGAGGAAGTTACTCGAAATTAAGAATTTGCATTGAAGAAAACTGAGTCAGAGAGTAGGGACCAAGCAAGAAGTTATTCCAAAATGTAAAGCTGACAGAGAGAATAAAACCTAACACCCAACAAAAAAGCAAATACATCTAATGTTGTTCCTAACAATGTTCCTAGAACAACTGGACATGAATCCATGATTAGTTATAATGGGAGAAAATGTTTCTGACTTACAGAAAGATAGAACTGCCTGTGAAATAGGTTCCTGGTGATCAGAGAAGAGATAAACAGTGATAAATACTGTGACATAACCTTATGATATATTTGAATTTAAAGAATGAATTAAAAATTCCTTAAACATTCAGAGGAAAATGGAATAACAGTTTTTAAAAAAGAGTAAGAAGAGACAGCTTTGTACCTAGCAACAAATAATGGAGCGACCTTTACAGAATTTGAACACAACCAAGATGGTAATTTTGAAATATTTTATTTATGAAAGTTGATGAAATTTTAAAAAATAAAAAAAAATAAACAAAGACAGAAGAGTTAAACCTTGAAAAAAAATAAATCAACTATAATTAAAAAAAAAAGAAAGTTGATGATTCACATTTGACTCTCATATATGTAAAGAACATAACCTAGGTAATTAAAATTATATTTAATTCAAGGAAAAATTGAGTACAAATTAAAGTTAAAATGAAGAATTATATGAAAGATGGAAAAATTATAAAAGAAATAGAGGGAAACATCTAAATATGGAATAAAATTGAAATAACTTATACATGAAAGTAACAAAACAATAAAAATGTCAACAATAATTTCTGGAAATTAAGATGTATATAAATAATAATTTAACAATAAAATTGATAAAAGTATGAGATATATCAATAAAAACTGCACAGTCAAGGTTAAAAAGTAAGTAACAGTGATTTAATTGCCTAACTTTGCATAGACCAGCATTGAAAGAAGTTTACTTACCATTTATGTTGATGAAAATAGAACGATTTTGGTCCAGTGACTTTTTTTTTTAATTTACAAGTCTTTATTACTAGAATTTAAAGCATGTTGCATGCCTTCCAAATGACTTGCTTAAGAACAGAAAACCAGAGTTTGTGTTACACAACATAAAAAGCATAGGAAAAAGTTGAAGCAAAAGAAAATATGTATATATATATATATATACACACACATATATATATATGATAACCATCAAAATAGAATGATAAAAATAAAACTAGTATATTCAATGTAACAATACAAAAATGAACTTGTTCTTCTGAAAGGCTAAGAATATTAAATTGGGTCAGAAATAAAATCCAACTCTGCCAATTATAGGAAAGTTACTTAAAATTAAGGTTAAGAATGTTTTTAAAGTGTGGACAAAAATATTGGATAAAGGAGAACAAGATTGGTAATTTTAATATCAGAGAAAGATTATAGGCAAAAGTCTTGTATCAAGAATAAATGAGATTTTTATAATAATAACATGCTGATTTTTATATATCCTAAAATATGCATACATTTTAAAGAAGCAGTTTTATTTCTAATAATGTGCTCTTTTGAATTCTATATCCTTTTAGAATTATAAATGGTGAATACATATGTCTGTGTATATTCATCATACATTTATAATTTTCAAAAAATGTTACTGTTATAAATACCTAATGGTAGAGAATTGATTATATATTCATATATCCATATTTTGGACTACTCTATTGTTACTGAAAATGTGAGAAAGGAAATATTTAATGTTGCTTTAAATTTTTATTACTTATTTTTAAGACAGTAAAGAATCTGCCTGCAATGCGGGAGACCCAAGTTTGATCCCTGGGTCAGGAAGATCCCCTGGAGAAGGGAATGGCAACCCACTCCAGTATTCTTGCCTGGAGAATTCCATGGACAGAGGAGCCTGGCAGGCTATGGTCCGTGGGGTTGCAAAGAGTTGGACACAACTGAGTGACTAACACACAAGCAATCGAGACACCAACAGTATATATATATATATATATATATATATATATATATATATATGTGTGTGTGTGTGTGTGTGTGTGTGTGTGTGTGTGTGTGTGTTGTGTGTGTATACACACATAGCCATGTGTGTTTAAAAATAGACTGGGAGCATAGAATATACTATAAATGCTGTAAGTACTGTAAGTGATAGGAACCATATGTGAAGCTGATTGGTCAGACTTGGGTAACATATTCTGCCCCTGAAGTGGAGAATTGAGCCCCACGTGTAACATATGAGTTAACTGTTGGAAAAAGTTGCCCCCTTCTACACATACTCTGAAGTTGGTAAAAATAAAAGTAGACAAGAATGTTAAAAGGCAAAGAAATAGAATACTCTTAGAATACTCTATTTTATCTAATTTAATTTGTTCATTGGTGATGTTTTTCAGTGTTTTTTTAAAATGTTTTACTTTGAGCATATTAAAAATACATATTATAAAATATTTTCATGTATATAATATATTGTTAGCTCTTCTCTAGTCCTAGAGGTGTGTCTTAAGGAAACAATTTAAAAGAAAGGAAAATCTTTTATGCCAGTAGATATTCATTTCAACAGTATTTATACTGTTTGTAAAAAAGATACGTTTAAATGTATTCAGTTTCAGTAAGCTGTTCAGTTGTATGTTGTGCTGCTACACAGGTAAATTATTGTAAAAACTAGTAACTGAATGAAATATATTTGTAATATAGTATCATACTAAAAATAGCAATATAAATATATATCATTCTACATTTTACTGACTTTGTAAAAATATTGGGATAATTATTATAAGTGAACATGTAAAGGCAAATATGATTATCATGCTAGAGTGGTTATTTTTGTCCAAGTTATAAATTTTTAAACAAAAAAGTCAAAAATAATTGAAGATGTTATTTGATGGTTTAAAAATTATAGAAGCTTCAATAGAGATTAGGCTTTTTGTATGTGTATTTAGAATTCTGATGTAGCAAGCACTATAGCCTCTAATAATGAAACCAATCACAATGAAAGGGAGCCACTACCATTTTTCCTTCCTATGTGTCAGAATGTTTGGCTAGTTCCCTAAAATGACAATACCCTTAAAGAAATAAACACTCCCAATTTTAGCCTTTACAAACTCAGAATCTTATCTATCCTGAGGGTGTGGAGAAAAGGGAACCCTCTTGCACTGCTGGTGGGAATGTAAATTTATGCAACTGCTATGGAAGATGATATGGAGATTCCTTAAAAAACTAGGAATAAAACCACAATATGACCCAGCAATACCATTTCTAGACATTTATCCTTAGGAAACAAAAGTGAGAAATTCACATATACCCCAATGTTCATTGCAGCGCTATTTACAATAACTAGGCACCCCACTCCAGTACTCTTGCCTAAAAAATCCCATGGATGGAGGAGCCTGGTAGGCTGCAGTCCATGGGGTTGTGAAGAGTCGGACACGACTGAGTGACTTCCCTTTCACTTCTCACTTTCATGCATTGGGGAAGGAAATGGCAACCCACTCCAGTGTTCTTGCCTGGAGAATCCCAGGGATGGCGGAGCCTGGTGGGCTGCCGTCTATGGGGTCACACAGAGTCGGATACGACTGAAGCTACTTAGCAGCAGCAGCAGCAGCAGGACATGGAAGCAACCTAAATGTCCACTGACAGATGAATGTTATAAAGAAGCTGTGGTACGTATATAGATAAAAAACAATGGAATACTATTCAGTCATAACCTGTTATATAGAGTGAAGTAAGTCAGAAAGAGAAAAGCAAATATTGTATAATAGCACATATATGGAGAAGGAAATGGCAACCTACTCCAGTATTCTTGCCTGGAGAATCCCATGGACAGAGGAGCCTGGCAGGCTACAATCCATGGGGTCACAAGAGATGGACACAACTTAGCAACTAAACCACCACAACACACATGTATGGAATCTAGAAAGATGGTACTCATGAACCTATTTGCAGGGCAGCAATGGAGACGCAGACATAGACAACAGACTTAGGGACAAGGGTGGAGGAAAGGTAGGAGAGGGTGAGACGAATGGGGAGAGTAGCATGAAAGCATATACACTCCCATGTGAAAAATAGATAGCCAATGGAAACTTGCTGTATGACTTAGGGAACTCAAACCTGGGCTCTGTAACAACCTAGAGGGGTGGGAAAGGGTGGGAAGTGGGAAGGAGCTTTAAGAGGGAGGGGCATATGTACACCTATGGCTAATTCATACTGATGTATGACAGAAATCAAACCAATATTATAAAGCAATCATTAATCAATTAAAAATAAATATAACTAAAATAATGGTATCCATCCATTTTATTCATTGTATATAATCCTAGAATTGTGGGTAGAAAACTCTTTAATAAGCTGTTGAGTTTTTTTTTTTTTTTCATTCTATATTCCTATCAATGTAAGTAAACTGAAAAAGGCCTGTATTATGCTAGGCAGTAAGAGGTTCTAAACCGTTTCCACTATTTTCTGTTGATACAGCCTTTGGAAAGTTTCTAAATTTCTATGCAACTCAGATTCAACATCCATAACATGTGACATCTTCCTACCTTGCTAGGCATTGTGTGTATAAAATAAGTTGTTGTTCAATCACTAAGTTGTGTCCAACTTTTTGCAACTCCATGGACCACAGCATGCCAGGCTTCCCTGTCCTTCACTATCTCCCAGAGTTTTCTCAAACTCATGTCCATTGAGGCAGTGATGCCATCCAACCATCTCATCCTCTGTAGTCTCCTTCTCCTCCTTTTCTCAATCTTTCCCAGCATCAGGATCTTTTCCAATGAGTCGGCTCTTCCCATCAGGTGGCCAAAGTATTTGAGTTTCAGCTTTAGCATCAGTCCTTTCAATGAGTATCCAAGGATGATTTCCTTTTGGACTGACTGGTTTGATCTCCTTGTAGTCCAAGGGACTCTCAAGAGTCTTCTCCAGCACCACAGTTCAAAAGCATCAATTTTTTGGTGCTTAGCCTTCTTTATGGTCTAATTCTCACAACCATACATGATGTTCATCTTCTGTAAGAACACCAAAATCTCCACTAACTGCTGAACAACCATTGATAGGAGGATGTTGGAACCGACCAAAGAAAGATACCCTACATCTAAGAACAAAGGAGAAGCTGCAGCAAAATGGTAGGATGGGCACAATCATGTTAAAATCAAATTCCATACCCACCAGAGACTCTTGGAGGGCACAAACAAAATCTTCTTCACACCAGGACCCAGGGGAAAGTAGCAGTGACCCCCACAAGAGACTGAGCCAGACCTGTTTGTGAAAGTTTAAGGGTCTCCTGAAAAGGTGTGAGTCATCAGTGGCCAGCCACAGGGACAGGGTCACTTATAGCAGCAAGCTGGGAGGTGCAGCTTGTGGCGTTAAGTCCTCTTGAAAGAAGTCACCATTAGCCCTACCATAGAGCCTATAGCCCTACCATAGAGCTGCCGCAACTGGAGAACATTCATACCAAAGAAGTTATCACATTGTTGTGAAGGTTCTTGGCCCCATGTAAGATTTCCCAACCTAGAGACCTGGCAAACCGACTGGGAATCCCCAGAGAATCTGACCTTGAAGGTCATCAAGATTTGAATACAGAACTTCCGCAGGACTGAGGGAAGCAGAGATACTTGGAGGGAATAAAAATAACCTTGTGCACACCAGGGTAAAGGGGCAGTGACCCCCACAAGAAACTGAGCTAGACCTTCCTGTGAGTGTTTGGGGGTCTCCTGTGCAGGCATGGGTTGACAGTTGCCTGCCTGCTGTGGGGTCAGGGACACTGGCAGCAGCAGTCCAGGGAGGCACAGCTTGTTGGCATAAGCCCTCTTAAAGGACGTCTCCATTAGCCCTACCATAGAGCCTATAGCCTTAACATAGATATGGAAGACTCCAGAACTGGGCCTCTTTAGGCCAAACAACTACCAGGCATGGAGCACAGCCTCACTCATTCACAGAAAATTCGATTACAGATTTGCTGAGCATGTCCCTACCCACCAAAGCAAGGCCCAGTTTTATTCACAGCTAGTCTCTCCCATCAGGAAGCTTGCACAGGCTTCTTATCCTCATCCATCCTCATCCTTGCACAATCTTCTTATCCTCATCCATCAGAGGGCAGACAGAAGAAGCAAGAACTACAATCTCATGGCGTCCGGAATGAAAATCACAATCACAGAAAACTAACCAAAATGATCGTATGGATCACAGCCTTGTGTAACTCAATGAAGCTATGAACCATGCCATGCGGGGCCACCCAAGATGGACGGGTCATGGAGAGTTCTGTCAAAGCACGGTGCACTGGAGAAGGGAGTGACAAACCACTGCAGTATTCTTGCCTTGAGAATCCCATGAACAGTAAGAAAAGACAAAAAGACATGACACCGGAGGATGAGCCTCCCAGGTTGGTAGGTGTCTAATATGCTACTGGGGAAGAGCAGAGAAATATAAAACAACTACTTTATGTAAAAGTGTCTAGTATGCTGCAGGATCCACGATAGTTCCTTTGAAACATTAACAGCTTTAGTGGTCAAACGTAAGCAAATGCTGCAGTTATCTTTCACTGTCCCTTTTTACTTTTTCCATTAAACTGTATGGGAATCAGTTGAGTCCTTGCCCCTCTGACAATATAGAAATGGCTGAGGCAGGAGATCATTTCTGGGAACAGACATATTTCCCTGCTGGGATAAACTGACAAGGAGGATGAAAGGTCATTCTAGAAAAACAATCCAAGTGAGTTTTTACTACCTAAGATGTCCCAAAAGGATACTATAGGAAATGAAAGTAAAAGTGACAGAAAGAACAATGGTGTTAATATGTTTCTAAAGTAAAAGGCGTATGCAATTCCTAATGTGTGCAAAATGGATACTTGGTATGTAATGTCTAGCCCTCTGGTGGCATACAATCAGTGCTTAATAATGGCAAAGATAATGTGATTATATTTCCCACTCTGCCCTTTCAAGAGCCCTCTGAAGTAAGGGCAGTCTATAATCTATTAATACCTCCAGGTGACTGTGTCAAGTAGCATTACCTGGACTAAAGAAAGACATGTTAGCAAGATCAAGGTCATGGATGGTTATCATTTATGCTTAGGTATTTTGTCCTACAAATTCTGAATGCAGTGAGGCCTCTTGTCACACAATCACCTAGAGAAAAAGGCACTGGAGAAATACAAGTGAGCAATTAAAATTCCATTTGCTGCCCTAGGCTTGTTTTGAGTTCATTGTTCAGCATATGAGTTAGTTCAAGAGTTTCACTTTCAGCAGTTCATTTGATTGAACTTGGGGCCAATAAAAGCAAGAGGCCAGATAAAACAGTAGGAAATATCTGTGGCTTGAGAATGTAGCTAAGACTGGCAATGATAGAAAATATGAAGCAACAGCTATTAGACTGCTTTATTTTCAAATTTTTTATATTGTAGTAAGGTAATGATGTTTAACTTTATCCCCTCTTCATTACCTGGACTATTTTAATAAGTAAGTTCTCAGAACATGGTAGTCCCAAGAGTCAGCACTGTCTTTTTTTATATTATTTCAAGGAGTGGTCTTGATAAATTGCCCCTAGATGAGTACCCTGAAAATCCTTCATGTTTGATTTTGTACCCAATAAACATGGTGATCTCCTAACTTTCAGATGTGCCATTTATTTAAAAAAAAAAAAGGAATAAATAAATCTGATTAGAGATAATTATAAAGGACTAAGACACATAGAAATCACACTTGTGGTCATTACTTTATGATAGTTAAGAAGACCTATCTATAGTGCTTAAAATTTGGTGAGATAGAAAATATGGAAGACTATGTATATTAAAGAGAAGAAAACTTTAGATATTTCTATTTTCATGCTATTGGGTGAGTTTGTGACAATAGATATCCTTTTTAGGTAGCATTTTAATATGATTCCTGACTTGGTTTCTTGATTTCTTATACTAATATGTTCTTAAGTAGGGTGTATGAATTTACTTTAAGCATAAAGGATGACTACGGCAGACAACTTTGCAAATATCCCCAGTGATTCTTCACTTCTTGGCATTCACATCTTAATAAACTCCCTTCCCATAATTAATAGGGATGACCTGCATGACCACCAGAATTTTGAAGAAATGACAGTGCATGACTTCCAAATTTTGCCTGTCTTGAGTCATTCACTCTTGGGGGAACTAGCTGCCATGTGATCAGGACACTCAAGCAGTCCAAGGCAGAGGTCCATGTCAAGAGACTGAGGCATCCTGATAACAAGTGAGTAGATCAATTGGAAGTGTATCCTCTAGTCCCAGTCAAGCTTTCAGAAGAGTGTAGCACCAGCCAACATCTCGACAGCAACCTTCCGAGAGACCCTCACCCCAAACAACCCAACTAAGCCTCTCTAAAATTCATGACCTGCAGAAAAAGTGAAACAATAACCATTTGTTGTTTTAAGCCAGTAGTTTCTGGATTATACAGAAACAGATAAATAAAGTTGCTAATAGGAATTATACTATCATCTACTGAGAATAATTGTAATCAGTTATTTAAAAATACTTTCATGCATTCAAGTGTCCTAGATTTATTTTTAATATGCTCTATACTTTATACTTTTTTTGCAAGATCCCTTTTCCTGCTGTTCCTTTCTCCAGGGATGCTCTTGCATCCTTTTTACTTGTCAAAATTCTGCCTATCCTTCTAAGCTTGCTGAAATTCCAAAAGTTCCTTCTCCATGTAACCATCTGCTCCAGTCAGAAGCAAACTTATTCCTCAGAACTGGCACAATACTTCATTTTTATGTATCTTATAACACATCACACATTGCAGTGGTCTTCCTTCTTGTTCTAACAATATCCAAGTTAATATTCTTGAGACCTTGAGATTATATCTTTTTGGTCTTTTATGCATCATGGTCACTAGTCTTAGGACTGTCATAGGTAGAGCCTAGACTCTGAGATGAGAACAAGTCAAGTAAAGTAGAATTAAAATCCTTATTTACATCTTGAAATGTGATTTGCTTCACCTATGAAATGAGAATGAGCATAAGAACAATGAGGCCTCAGAGTCATCATGAAGATGTAAAAGCGTAATTTAGAAAAAGTACCAGGAATAGCATTAGCATAGTGCAAGTCCTCAAAATAACTATAACATTATGCCATTTTATTTTCTGTTCACATAGTATATAATAATACTATTTCTTATGTGTCAATCTGTGTTTTAAGCTTTTCATATTGATTACCTTATAAAATCCTCCTACAGACCTTATACACTGTCACACTCCTAAGTGAAGAAACCAGAGCACAGAGAAGATGGACAGCTTACCTAGTGTCATAAAACTAGTTAACTGGCAGTCTGGATTAGTAATAACTCTTCTCAGCCTAGAGTTCAGTGCCAAACCAATTTAATATATTTCTTTGTCCATAAATATGAGTTGAATATGTGAACTTAGTGGATACATCCAGGAAGTATGATTTACGTGGATATGATTTTTTTTTTTTTTTTGGTGAATCATTTATACTCCATATAAAAACAAAACGTGAAGATGGGGTATAGACATCTCTTATGTATTTCTCTTTGGATAGCTCACCCCTTTGAACATTTAAAGCAGACAGAGACAGGGAACAAGGATGGTCCTTGATTATGTAGAAAATTGATTTTTATTACAAAGTAGGGAACTACACCATCTACTTTATCAATGGAACTCATCAGAAATGGAGTTGAGAGGTGTGCCACAACAATTAATGGCATGTGACAAAATTGTGTTGAGAATCCATTTGTAAAACAGGAATATTAATAACAACCCTATATGGATTGTTTTGAAGAATAATTGACTAATCTTTCAAAAACTTCTAGCACATTCCTGTGAAAGTGAAAGTATTAGTCAGTCATGTCTGACTCTTTGTGACCCCATGGCCTGTAGCCCACCTGGCTTCTCTGTCCATGGGATTCTCTAGGGAAGAATACTGGAGTGGGTTGCCATTTCCTACTCCAGGGGATCTTCCCAATCCAAGCACTGAACTTGAGTCTTCTGAATTGCAGGCGGATTCTTTACAGTCTGAGCCACCAAGGAAATACATTCCTAGGCTCACTCAGTAAATGTTAATCCTCTCATTTCCACAGTTCAGTTCAGTTCAGTTCATTCTCTCAGTCATGTCCAATTCTTTGTGAACCCATGAATCACAGCACACCAGGCCTCCCTGTCCATCACCAACTCCCGGAGTTAACTCAAACTCACATCCATCGAGTCGGTGATGCCATCCAGCCATCTCATCTTCTGTCGTCCCCTTCTCCTCCTGCCCCCAATCCCTCCCAGCATCAGAGTCTTTTCCAATGAGTCAACTCTTTGCATGAGGTGGCCAATGTACTGGAGTTTCAGCTTTAGCATCAGTCTTTTCAGTGAACGCCCAGGCCTGATCTCCGGGCTTAGTCAGGATACGATAGGTTATGCTTTCCTAACAAGAAACTCCAAAAGCCCAGTGGCATAAAAATGATAAAGGCTTGTTTTTGCCTCCAACAAAGTCCCTTACAAACTTAAGTGACTTGCTAAGTCAGCAGTCTATATGATGATTTAGTGTTGACCTTCCCATTAATATATGCTTTCAAGGTTTCTAGGCTAAAAGAAGTAAAGTCTAACACTAGCAATTAAGTGCTTCCACATGGCACCATCCATGTGTCACTTTCAATTTAATTCTATTAGTCAAAACAAGGCATATGACCATAGTTAACTTACAAGGATCAGGCATCCTTGAAAGTATAATACTTTCAAGTACCATGAAGCAAGAGAACCAAAAATAATAGTAAGCAGCTTTATCACTACCATATAATTATTGTTTTATTTGTATTTTTAGGATGATTTGCTCTATCACTGACTCAAGATCATATGATTAGGCTCTAGCTAATACTGATTTAAGTCATTCAATCATTTTTTACCTTATAGAGGAAAAATAGCTGTTGATTGTGTATTTTGTTAAATAGAATGTGGATCATTTACTATAAGTTACTGGTTTCATGCATGAAAATTTACCTTTAGGTTGTGTGTAAATATGTGTGTGTGCATGCACACAAACAATTCTTTTTTATTTCATAAAGAAAAATGTCAAAGTGATAGATGAGCTTCTAAGGTCTCTGCTTCTAGCTCCATAGTATTAATAGCTGTCCTTTCAGAAAGAGAAAAAATTTTCAAAGTTATACAGAGATTTTCTTGCCAAATATTCATGGAAATCAGTTGATATATCACAGATACTCCTTTTATATTGGACCAAATCTTTGCTCTTCTGTTTTGCTTTATTGTATGAGACTAGCTGGAGAAGAAATTTGACACATTATGTAATTGTCATATAAAATAAAAATGAAAACAAGATCTTCCATAGAGTTTAAACTTTCAAATACAAGTTGGCTTTATTATGGCTTCAAACAAACAAATATATAAACTACATATTAGTAAATTGACATATTTAGAGCAGGGTTTCATGGGATCTTTCATATCTTATTTTACTCTTAAGAGCCATAAGATTGCATTGGAATACTTTGGCCACCTCATGCGAAGAGTTGACTCATTGGAAAAGACTCTGATGCTGGGAGGGATTGGGGGCAGGAGGAGAAGGGGACGACAGAGGATGAGATGGCTGGATGGCATCACTAACTTGATGGACGTGAGTTTGAGTGAACTCTGGGAGTTGGTGATGGACAGGGAGGCCTGGCGTGCTGCGATTCATGGGGTCGCAAAGAGTCGGACATGACTGAGCGACTGAACTGAAGAGGGAAAGAATATCATATAACCAACTAGTATATCCCCAACTAGTACAATGTGTGACATGATTTGAATTTGTTATCTATATAAAAAAATCATATTTTATTTATATATATTTTTTCTTTAAATGATATTAATGTATTTTAAGAATTCCAAGGAAATATATTTTTTTCATTTTTTAAGTAATAAGTATAGTAAATAGCTGTGGATATATTATATATTATGTATTTTCACATATTAGTAATTATATCAAATAATGACCTTATTAAAAACACACAGTGGATAAATTATAGTTATAAAAGAGATCAGTATCCTGTACATCCATTATGCACAAATTACTAGCTTCTAAGTAATATATAGTCATTAGCAGCAATGTGAAAACTTGACAAGTTAAACTCTGCTAATAGATATTAATGGCAATGCATTGTGAGTCACTGATGCTAATTTTAAAATGTTACGGCTTTAGAACAGATTTTTTTAAAAGAATATTTTCAACACCCTGGTGTAAAGCTTCTGTGGGGTTATTTGACAGATGTCCTGTGAGTTCCTTCGAAGCAGGGGATAAAAGTATAGTGCTCCAAACAAGAAAGTGTGAGCAGAATGGCTTTTGGGCATGTGGGTGGAGAGGCTGGCACTTTCTCAGTTCAATTAAATGGAATTTTAAATTGTGAATTTGCTCAGAGCTGAAAAAAGACAGCCATGTGGAAGTTTGTTTTCATTCTTAAAGTGAATCCTCCTCTGCCCTTGATACACTCGTGGAGTGCTCAGAACTGCTAATGTCGCGTCTTCCTGTAATGTGAGATGTTGGGACACATATGTTTACGTGGAGGAAACTGAGGTATAGAGGAGCTAAAACCAATTTGCTTTAGCATGATAGGCTTGACTTTCTAAAACGCGTGAATTTTCTCAAGATGCAAGATAATACAATATAAATGGTCATAGCTGATGATTTTAATTCTAGACAAGATGGAGTAAGCACATTCCACCAGCTCTCTTCCACTAATTGCAACTAAAACTGAACACAACGCATAAATCAATTCTCAGAAGACTCTATTTGGTGGAAAGGAGAAAATGGACTGGATGCCATAGTGAAGAGTGCCTAAGGAAGGACATACATGTCCTGGTCTGGATACTAAAGCAGCCCACAATTCAGAAATGTCAGTGAGCACAGACTAGAACAAAATAAAACAGTCCTAAGAAAAGCCCAGTCTCTCTGGCCTGAGGACTAAAAACAGGATAGTCCTGAAAAGAACTTTTTGACTGTATAGCTACTCTGGGGAGAAGTTGGGCAGTTCCTTGTGAAACTAAACATACTTTTATTATATAATTATGCATTACTACTTCTGAACATTTAAAGTAGTGAAAACTATTCACACATCAAAAAACTCAACACTAAGTTGGTAACTATTTGTAATCAGTAAAAACTACCTACCTATAGCTAAAAATATAAATGGTTCTATGATGTTAATTTATGTGGTATATTTTATATTTTGCCTTTACTTTTTCATGGATCATTGGTTACAACCATTGGATGCATCTGAAATCTCAGAAGATTATTTTATTTTGCTGGTATTTTAATAAGTAACATAATTAGAAAGTCAGTGCTCAAGCCACTAACTAAAAATGAAAGAAGGAAAATATTGAAACTAATGTATTAGAATGTAACTAAAGTTATAATCCATCTTTTATATTTAGGCCATCAATATCAATCTCCATGACTATCCTTTGGATGATGATATAAAATTAATAATACCATAAAAATGTATTTTTTCCCATGTATCTTTTTAATGGAGTTCAGGGAATATGCCAACTTAAAAGGCTTATTGTAAGTTGTTTATCTAAAGCTTCAATACTAGCAGCTTTATCAAAAGCCTGGCAAAAACATGGCTAAAAGAAACTCAGCCATAAGGAACATTGTTACAAGGAATTCTTTCTTTATAAAATAGCACTTAAATGTTTTCTAAAAGTATCAGCTAACTATTTATAAAAAAAAAAAAAATCACCTCTTTCATTCTCTCAATGTTGCTGGTTTTGCACTGATAAGATCATTTAATTACTATATCAAAGGGATGAGTCTAGGTCCTTCCAGACATTCTAAAAAATAACAGCTACTTGGGTAGGTAGTTGCTCAAGGATTCTTACATTTTGAATGGATAGATTAGCCCCTACTAAAGTTATTAGTACAAACCAAATTAAGTGTGTTAGTCATTCAGTTGTGTCCGACTCTTTGTGACCCCATGGGCTGTAGTCCACCAGGGTCTTCTGTCCATGGAATTCTCCAGGCAAGAATACTGGAATGGGTAGCCATTCTCTTCTCTAGGGGATCTTTCCAACTCAGGGATCAAACCCAGGTCTCCTGCACTGCAGGTTGATTGTTTACCATCTGAGCCAGCAGGGAAGCTAGGATCAAATGCTTAAATATATATATTATTTACCTTATTTTTTTTAGCATTTAGTAAGAAGTTTTGTGCATTGTAGTTGTTCAACATGAATTTTTAACTGTACTGTAAAAGCAGGGTGGTCCCATAATTAACTATATCAAGGAAGAATGGGATTATTTTAGAGTGTTAAATAATAACAACATTGTAATCAAAGCTATTTTAAAAGGGGCTTCCCAGGTGGCACCAGTGGTAAAGAACCTGCCTGCCAATGTACAAGATGCAAGAGACATGGGTTCAATCCCTGGGTCAGAAAGATCCCCTGGGGTAGGAAGTGGTAACCCACTCCAGTATTCTTACCTAGAAAACCCCATGGACAGTGGAGCCGCTCCACAACAAAGAAAAATGATACTTTTGGGGCGATAGTTTTGAAACTTTTAATTTTAAACATTTTAATGACACCATTTCTTGTGTTTGAGAAAATAAAGGTATTATTTTTAAGAGAGAATCCTTTGAAACTAACATCTTAATATGTCATTTCTAAATTAAAAGGTCAACTTTCTTTGTAATACATCAAAATAAATGCATTTCTTGTATTTGGAGGACTAACCTGTGGTAGCGTAAAAGGTTTTTAATTGATAGCTGCTTTTCACCCAGCAAGACCATTTTCCTTCATTTCAAAACATTTTACACTTTGCAGCATAGAAAATGAAGTGTGGTTTAACTATTTCTAGATTTTTGTATTATGCTCTCTCTTGTCTTTTCTCAACAGATTAATTTCCTTGGCCTCAAGGGTCACTTCCACATGATTAACAAGAAGATATATTGTGATTTCTCTTTCAAGTCCCACTTCCAACTTTTCACCTTCACATAGGACATTTCTAATCAGTGTTCCCACCTCTGCCTCAGATTTAGTATTTATTTTCTTTCTTTGTCAAATCAGCACAAACTGTTCTCCTCATAATTTCTGCTAATAACAATTGTTAGTCATTAGTGATCTAAGATTGAAAACTTGAAACAACTTTTCCTCCATCTTTGATCACTCTGAATTCCCTGTTGATCTTCCCTACCCTTTGTTTTTCAGGTTGATTTCTTACTTTTTAATCTCAGGACTATCATGTCACTCTGATTCCTCAACCCGTATCAGAATCTCATACTATCATTTCTATAATCAATCTGTACATCACTATGATATTAAAATCCTCTGTCTTATGTTCCATTCCACGTGAAGAAACTTTTGAGGAACCCCATAACTTAATGCTGCTGCTGCTGCTGCTGCTGCTGCTGCTAAGTCACTTCAGTCACGTCCGACTCTGTGCAACCCCATAGACGGCAGCCCACCAGGCTCCCCTGTCCCTGGGATTCTCCAGGCAAGAACACTGGAGTGGGTTGCCATTTCCTTCTCCAATGCATGAAAGTGAAAAAATAAAGTGAAGTCGCTCAGTCATGTCCGACTCCTAGCAACCCCATGGACTGCAGCCCACCAGGCCCCTCTGTCCATGGGATTTTCCAGGCAAGAGTACTGGAGTGGAGAAGAAACCAAATACTTTTAGCTTGGAAGTTATAGCCTGTGTGTCCCTTATTCACACTTCCCACATCATCTCTTCTCTCTCTCTACTGACAAACTTTCTACCACAAGGAAGGCTGATTTTCTCACTGTTTCCTAGTTTTGCTAACCACTACATAGTTTCCACCATTTCCCTTTTTCTTTTCATCTATTTCCACCCTGCTTTCCAACACAAATAGAAGTATGTAAGTTATGTCAATATTCTTCTAAAATATCACTGTGTTATTTTGCTCTTGATTTAGAAATTTTATCCTAGTAATAGGGCTTCCCTGGTGGCTCAGACAGCAAAGAATCTGCCTGTAATGTAGGAGATCCAGGTTAGATCCCTAGGTTGGGAAGTTCCCCTGGAGAAGGGACTGGCTACCCACTCCAGTTTTAATTGCCTGGAGAATTCCATGGACAGAGGAGGCTGGAGAGCTACAGTCCAGGCAGTCTCAAAGAATCGGGCATGACTGAGCAACTAACACTTTCATTTTTTATCCAAGTAATCAATAATAACTAGTTTCAGTATTTCACTTAATTAGATTCTAGGTAAGTGTACTTTACATAAAAGAGATATTTATCCATTCTACATATAAAAACAAATGAAGAACTGTGATGTTCAGTAAATTTCCCAAAGTCACAAACTAGGAAACATTTCTTTACCTCATGGCTCATTCTTTTCATTTATGTTCCCACTATCATATCAGTTACCTTTAAAAACATTCACATCTGCTGTTATTTGGGGGTGTGTATGGGTTCAGTCACTCAGTCATATCCGACTCTTTGTGACCCCATGGACTGCAGCATGCCAGGCTTCCCTGTCCTTCACAACTTAACTGCTATGGGACAGGGGAACTGTGTTTTTCCATACAACTAATTTAGAAAAGAATTCACGCAGAATTGTGGTTAAGAACTAAGGTTTTGGTACCAAATAGTCCTGGACTTAAATCTCAGCTCTATCTACTTGCCAGGTAAACTTGGGTAAGTTACCCAATATTGCAAAGCTTTGGTTTCTTTGTCACTAAAATGGTCATGGTGATGGTGTGTACTTCATAGCACTGACTACATATGAAAGCACTTATTGTAGTGTTTGCCATTTAACAAGTACTATTTTTATTACTGTTTTCATCTGGCAATGGGGATAGTGATTCAGAGAGTGAAATATATTCTCAAGAGATATCTGTGATCCAGAAACATTTAGATTTTTAAAGCCACATATGATGTCTAATACAGTGGAACAAATACATAATGACGAAATTTTAGTCACTCTGGTCAACCAGGGTGGCAAGTTTTGATAAAGCTGTCTTTTTGTTAGCTTTAAATTCTATATGAATTAAGTGTATTATGCTAACTGAGTTAACCATATTTTCACTGTAGGCCCTGTGTGATGGTTCATTTTATGTGTCAGCTTGATTGGGCCATAAGATGATGTGAATGACGTGATATTGTCAGATATTACGCTGGGTGTGACTGTAAGGGTGTTGCTGAATGATATTAACATTTGAATCAGTAGACTGAGTAAAGCAGATTGTTTCTCCCTAACGTGAGTAGGCCTCATCCTGTCAATTGACAGATGACCTAAATTGAAAACCTGCATACAGCAAGTGAAGACAAAAACAAAAAGTTTGAGTAAGAGTGAGCCTTGCCTGCCTGCCTGTTTGAACTAAGACGTTGGTCTTCTCCTGTCCCCAAATTGTAACTCACATTGCCGGCTTTCCTGGGTGTCCAACTTGCCAACTGCAGATCTGGGAACTTCTCAGCCTCCATAATTGTGTGAACCGATTCTTTCCCTCCTCTCTCTCATCTCTTTCATATTAGACATAGCACAAAGTATTACTGGAAAAGAATCTGTAGGAGAGTATGTGAACCTAAGATATATCTGTCACATAAGGGGTACTTAATACATTAATACATTCTGTTACATGCAAAAGGGCCTCACATGAGCAGATACTAAAATCGAAACAAAACACCTGAGCACCAAGAACAGAGCCACTTTCTGAATCATCAGTACCAGAGGTGAAAGTATAGGAAAAATATAATGCCAAAAATGTGGCTCAACACAGAAGTCCAGAAGACTCTTTTTTAATGTTTGGAGCCTTCATCCATATGACAACTATAGGAGAAAAGAACTATAATAGGAAAAGAAAAGTGGACATTCTCAAACTCTAAAAGTCATTCTCTGCTTTGAATGATTATTTTTCTAAAGGCATCTCTTGTTACAGCTCTATCATGAGCTTCTTTAGAAATGGCTTATGTGTCAAAATGAACTCTTTTATTTCTTGGCTATTTTGTATTTTTATTTAATATTAACTTCATTTCATAAATTCTATAGGTTCAAATAAAATATGACTTTCACAACTCATGGAAACATGGCCTAAATGTCAGCATTTTCCCAAAGTAATGGGCAATTTGTAAGAGCACTTAGCTTGAAATCTTAAGTTTTGATATAAGATCTGTTTATAGGATATCTATTTTTGAGTGGATTCACTTAAACCTTTTCCTCTTAACCTCCAGGAAGAGAAGCTGTGGTTTTGAAGGATAAAATAATGCAAAGAGTATTCTCTTGACATTTCCAAGGAAATATTGGGTTATTCTGATGGCACTTTGGAGTTGTGTATGAATACTCCATTGAGCAATTCATGAAGTGATCCTAAATCCAGATAAATCAGTTCAGGCACCCTGCCTGCCAGATGCTTAAGTAGCTTATGTGGCTTTGACTTGTCTGTCCAATCAGAAGAAAAACAGAAACAAAGTGGTCAAAATCCTATCTCAAAACAGCCAAGAACATTCCATTCATTAGAGGCCAAAACTTGGGAGGCCTTTTGTTTTAGTACTTGTAAATTGTCTTACAGTGCTGAGGTCATTTTTTTTTTTTTTTTTGGCTTAGCTGTTCAGGACACTGTGCTTGTTTTATCTCATTTTAAAATAAACAAGTGACGCTGTCTTAACATAATAAAGAACAAAATTCTAAGAGATTTTTGTGTTGGTATTGCCTTTTCACATTGTGCCTTTATAAGCCTTTATTGGCTAAGTAAATTCATCTAAGCTCACTTATTTCCTATATATCAAATGTTATTACTGTAACTTATGTGCATGTGACCCTTGGGGTTTTCTTTCTTTGCATTCAAAATGAATAATTAATTTTGGACACCTTTCCTCCTTATTTTGATATTTCCTATGAATACCTTTAGAAAACTAAGAAGTGGTTCTCAACCTTCCCAGCCCCAATGCAGAAAACATTTTTATTAGGGACAGATTGTTAATGGCAGCACTGGCAGACTTTGAAAGTCTCTTCTGGATTTATATAGAAACCATACGAAGGTGGATGCTCTCCTGGACATTCATGAGGTCATTCCTTCAAAATAACTTATATACCTACTTTTAACCAAGAATAACACACACACACACACACACACACATATATATACACACACACACACATATATGTATATATGTATGTATGCACACACACACACACACACATAACTATTTTATAGCTGATTTTAATGCATTAAAAGTATATGAGAAATCTTGGGAATAGTTTCTAAAATGATAATGCTAGGAATAAGAAGATGAACGGTAAGTGTGTGCTCTAGACCCTAACTATGCTCCTGTGATAAGATAAGTGTCTTCCTTATAACTGGGCATTTTCTTTTTCTATGATGACTTGTTCCAGATAAAAATACAAAGGTCTGTAATCAGGAAAGAGTAATCAAATCAGTTTATTATTTTTCTTCTGGGAGTAGGATGTCTTCTTTATATGCAAGCAGATAATGAAGTGGAAAAAGGGAAGAGGGAAATTATAAGTAAGAATTTTCAGTCAGTAGCTCCTTTAAAAAGGCACAGTTTTAAAGAAACAATTCCATTCACCATTGCAATGGAAATAATAAAATACTTAGGAATATATCTACCTAAAGAAACAAAAGACATATGTATAGAAAACTATAAAACACTGGTGAAAGAAATCAAAGAGGACACTAATAGATGGAGAAATATACTGTGTTCATGGATCAGAAGAATCAATATAGTGAAAATGAGTATACTACCCAAAGCAATCTATAGATTCAATGCAATCCCTATCAAGCTACCAACAGTATTTTTCACAGAACTAGAACAAATAATTTCACAATTCGTATGGAAATACAAAAAACCTCGAATAGCCAAACAATCTTAAGAAAGAAGAATGGAACTGGAGGAATCAACGTGCCTGACTTCAGGCTCTACTACAAAGCTACAGTCATCAAGACAGTATGGTACTGGCACAAAGACAGAAATATAGATCAATGGAACAAAATAGAAAGCCCAGAGATAAATCCACGCACCTATGGGCACCTTATCTTTGACAAAGGAGGCAAGAATATACAATGGAGAAAAGACAATCTCTTTAAGAAGTGGTGCTGGGAAAACTGGTCAACCACTTGTAAAAGAATGAAACTAGAACACTTTCTAACACTGTACACAAAAATAAACTCAAAATGGATTAAAGATCTAAATGTAAGACCGGAAACTATAAAACTCCTAGAGAAAAACATACGTAAAACACTCTCTCACATAAATCACAGCAGGATCCTCTATGACCCACCTCCCAGAGTAATGGAAATAAAAGCAAAAATAAACAAATGGCACCTAATTAAACTTAAAAGCTTTTGAACAATGAAGGAAACTATAAGTGAGGAGAAAAGCCAGCCTTCAGAATGGGAGAAAATAAGAGCAAATGAAGCAACTGACAAAGAATTAATCTCAAAAATATACAAACAACTCCTACAGCTCAATTCCAGAAAAATAAAAAATCCAATCAAAAAATGGGCCAAAGACCTAAACACACATTTCTCCAAAGAAGATATACAGATGGCTAACAAACATGAAAAAATGCTCAACATCACTCATTATCAGAGAAATGCAAATCAAAACCACAATGAGGTACCATCTCATGCCAGTCAGAATGGCTGCTATCCAAAAGTCTACAAACAATAAATGCTGGAGAGGGTATGGAGATAAGGGAACCCTCTTAAACTGTTGGTGGGAATGCAAACTAGTACAACCACTATGGAAAACAGTGTGGATATTCCTTTAAAAATTGAAAATAGAACTGCCATATGACCCAGCAATTCCACTGCTGGGCATACACACTGAGGAAACCAGAATTGAAAGAGACACCTGTTCATCGCAGCACTGTTTATAATAGCCAAGACAAGGAAGCAACCTAGATGTCCATCAGCAGACAAATGGATAAGAAAGCTGTTGTACATATACACAATGGAATATTACTCATCCATTAAAAAGAATCCATTTGAATCAGTTCTAATGAGGTGGATGAAACTGGAGCCTATTATACAGAGTGAAGTAAGCCAGAAAGAAAAATACCAATACAGTATGCTGCTGCTGCTGCTCCTAAGTCACTTCAATCATGTCCAACTCTGTGCAACACCATAGACGGCAGCCTACCAGGCTCCACCATCCCTGAGATTCTCCAGGCAAGGACACTGGAGTGGGTTGCCATTTCCTTCTCCAGTGCAGGAAAGTGAAAAGTGAATAGCAGTCCCTCAGTCGTGTCTGCCTCATCACAACCCCATGGACTGCAGCCTACCAGGCTCCTCCATCCATGGGATTTTCCAGGCAAGAGTACTGGAGTGGGATGCCATTGCTGCCTCCCCAGTATACTAATGCATATATATGGAATTTAGAAAGATGGTAACGATAACCTTATATGGAAGACAGCAAAAGAGACACAGATGTACAGAACAGTCTTTTGGACTCTGTGGGAGAGGGCAAGAGTGGGATGATTTGGGGAAATGGCATTGAAACATGTATATTATCATATGTGAAACGAATTGCCAGTCCAGGTTCAATGCATGAGACATGGTGCTCGGGGCTGATGCACTGGGGTGGCCCAGAGGAATGGGATGGGGAGGGAGGGGAGAGGGGGGTTCAGGATGGAGAACCCATGTTACACCCATGGCTGATTCATGTCAATATATGGCAAAACCACTACAATATTGTAAAATAATTAGCCTCCAATTAAAATAAATAAATTTAGAAAAAGAAAATTTAAAGAGAAAAAAAAAGGCACAGTTTGGTAACCCAATGAAGTATCATAGCATTGTTCATCTGATACATATTTACTGGGGAGTCAGTATGTGTTGGTATTGAGAATACAGACATAGGTCTTTCAAGACCTATTTTAGGTATGTGTTTCAGACAACCTAACTTTATAGTAACTTAAGATAGCTGTTTCCTTCTATCTTATGTAAAAATCTCAGCTTCTTCTATCTTACTGTTCTTTTATTCTCAGTATATAACTCCTGGCAAAGGCTTCACCCATGATAGCAGTATTTTGACTAGCATGAAGAAGGGAAAAATGAAGTAAGGACAACCCTCCTCCCCTACCCTCATCTTCAGTAACACCTTTCATATACAAAGAGTTTGGCAGTAACAAGTCTAAGGAAGGCTGGGGAATGCTGTCATTTCTGAGTGTTTTTGTTTATAGCTAGTATTTTATAAAACCTTTGAAGAGGTCACACTTTCACGGATACTTGTGTAAATAAGGCAAATAATTTTTGTTGATATATGAGCAAGAAATTTAAAGAGAAAAGAGAACACTGGCTGACTATTGTATGTTTTGGCAATTCAGAAGTAATTGTAAGAGAGTGAAAGATGCTAATGAGGTAGCATTCTCTTTCCAGATGTTCATCTTCTGGACTTATTTTCTTTGCTTAAACCTTGGTGAATTCTTGGAGGTGTGAATTTAGTTGGAAAGCATATTTTTGACTGGTGATAACGTCATGGTCCACAAAAAGATTGAGGAATTTTCTAATTGGGGAATTAGAAAAATAGCTATGTATGGTAAATAATCTATGAGGGAATAGTTACAGAAACAAAAAATACATTTAAAAAAGGATAACAATACTTTGGAAATTTCAGATTTCACTAAAAATAACTAGTAAGGGATCACTATAAGGCAAACATTCTGGAGCCCTCAACTTTCCTGTAGGTGACTCAGAATATGACTTTACATGTAAATTTCTGACAATTGTAAAACCATATGTACAATAATGGATAAGACTTATAAGCATATATAGATGTAAAATAAAACTAATATCTTTGAATTGCTGAGATAATAAAAGGAAAAAACAAAGCAATCAACAAGAAGTCATTAAAAACCAAAAGCATGGAGAAATATGATAGAAGTTGTCAGTTATGATAATAAACATAATTGGTTTAAACTTATCTACTAAAACAGAATGTCTTGCCAATTGTCTTATGAGACAAAATCTAATTACATGCTGATTGCAATAGATATGTAAAACAAAATGAGCTTAAAAATTTAAAACTAGGCAAAAAAATTAGTTGAAAATTAAACACTAGGCAAAATTACACTGGGCAAGGTAAAATATCCTGAAATGGAATATGAATATTAGTTGAAGTTAAAACAAAACAGCCTCAAATAATATAAAAAAGTATCATCATATATTGATAAAACTTATAATTCCTAATAAAGATACGGTAGTTTTTCATGTTAGAGACACCACTTTATTTTTGACACCAGGAGTATACAATGTACAAGCTTGACAAGACCTTGCTCTTAATCAAAATAATACTCTAATAAAAAATATAATAATAAATACATAATTAAATTTTTCTGTAAGATAATATCTATAAGCAGAATAAAACGTGAGTCAAGGACAAAATGAAGGGGATACTGCATTAGGAAAGATAATCAGATGGCCTCTCTGAGAAAGTTCAATTTTTGCTGAGACCTAAGTGATGAGATTCCAGATGAGCTATTTCAAATCCTAAAAGATAATGCTGTGAAAGTGATGCACTTAATATGCCAGCAATTTGGAAAACTCAGCAGTGGCCACAGGACTGGAAAAGGTCAGTTTTCATTCTAATCACAAAGAAAGACAATGCCAAAGAATGCTGAAACTATTATATGATTGCTCTCATCTCACATGCTAGCAATGTAATGCTCAAAATTCTCCAAGCCAGGCTTCAGTAGTACTTGAACCATGAACTTCCTGATGTTCAAGCTGGATTTAGAAAAGGCAGAGGAATCAGAGATCAAATTGTAAATATCTGTTAGATCATCAAAAAACAAGAGAGTTCCAGGAAAACATCTGCTTTATTGACTATGCCAAAGCTTTTGACTGTGTGTATCAGAACAAACTGTGGAATATTCTTCAAGAGATGGGAATACCAGAACACCTGACCTGAGCCTCCTAAGAAACCTGTATGCAGGTCAAGAAGCAACAATTAGAACTGAACATGGAACAACAGACTGGTTCCAAATCGGGAAAGGAATATGTCAAGGCTGTATATTGTCACCCTGATTATTTAACTTATATGCAGAGTACATCATGACAAATGCTGGACTGGATGAAGCACAAGCTAGAATCGAGATTGCCGGGAGAAATGTCAATAACCTCAGATATTCAGATGATACCACTCTTATGGCAGAAAGTGAAGAAGAACTAAAGAGTCTCTTGAAAGTGAAAGAGGAGAGTGAAAAAGTTGACTTTAAACTCAATGTTCAGAAAACTAAGATCAGGTCATCTGGTCCCATCACTTCATGGCAAATAGATAGGGAAACAATGGAAACAGTAAAAAAACTTTATTTTGGGAGGCTCCAAAATCACTGCTGATGGTGAATGCAGCCACGAAATTAAAAGACGCTTGCTTCTTGGAAAAAAAGTTATGACCAACCTAGCCAGTGTATTAAAAAGGCAGAGATGTTACTTTGCCAACAAAAGTCCATCTAGTCAAAGCTATGGTTTTTCCAATAGTCATGTATGGATGTGAGAGTTGGACTATAAAGAAAGCTGAGTGCAGAAGAATTGATGCTTTTGAACTGTGGTGTTGGAGAAGATTTTTGGCAGTCCCTTGGACTGCAAGGTGATACAACCAGTCATTCTAAAGGAAATCAGTCCCGAATGTTCATTAGAAGGACTGAGGCTGAAGTGGAATACTTTGGCCACCTCCTATGAAGAACTGACTTGTTTGAAAAGACCCTGATGCTGGGAAAATTGAAGGCGGAAGGAGAAGGGGATGACAGAGAATGAGATTGTGGCATGGCATCACCAACTCAATGGACATAAGTTTGGGTATGTTCCAGGTGTTGGTAATAGACAGAGAAGCCTGGCATGCTGCAGTCCATGGGATCACAAAGAGTCACACACTACTGAGCAACTGAACTGACCTGAACTGAAGTGATGAGAAGGGATTTCCCTGGTGGATCAGTGGTAAAGAACTTCCCTACCAGTGCAAGAGATAGTGGTTTGATCTCTAGGATAAGAAGATCCCCTGGTGAAGGAACTGGCAATCTACTCAAGTATTCTTTCCTTGGAAATCCAATGGCAGAGGGGCCTGACAGGCTTCAATCCATGGGGTCACGAAGAGTCAAATATGACTGAGCAACTAAACATGTGATGAAAAGAAAGCAATTGTGCAAAGATTAGGGAAAGAATTGTCACAGTGGGAAGGTTAAAAAGTGAAAACTCCCTAAGAGAAAATAAAGGTGGGAGTGCTAAAAGATGACACAAGATGAATAAACAGGTACTAGAAATAGCACGTGTGTGTGTGTTAGTCAATCAATCCTGTCTTGCTCTTTTCTGCCCCATGAACTGTAGCTCACCAGACTCCTCTATCCATGTAACTCTCCAGGCAAGAATACTGGAGTGGGTTGCCAATCCCTTCTCCAGGGGATCTTGCCAACCCAGGGATTGAACCCATTTCCCTCATTGATAGGCAGATTCTTTAACCTCTGAGCCACCAAGGAAGACCAGATATAGGACAGGACAAGGCAAAACATTAGGTTGTATACTAAATGTAATGGGAAACCATTGGAGGGTGTTTGGTAGAAGTGGTGTCAAAAACATAAAAAAAAATCTAAATGAAGGAAAACTGGGATATCATATCAGAGGATTTTTTAGAGGTGCTGGAGAGAGATAATGGTGACTTGGTTCAAGGTCAACTTACTGTAATGGCTGAAAAAAAAACATTAGAGAAAGGTATATGTTGGCAGCTGGGAATATTATCTGGTGATAGAACTGACAGTGTAATGTTGATCGACAGAATGTGGATGGGGAAAAAAGATGGGGAAAAAAAGGACAGGAATTTAAAATGGCATTTAAGTTGAACAAAGAAGGATTCTCTTCTCAACATGTACATTGTAGTTTGCTGATTGATAATCCCAATAAAGATGTTAAATAGATTTGAGAGGCTCAATGAAGAGATCAAGACCAAAGATAAAAACATTGTGGTCATATCCATACTGATTTTAGCAATTCAGGTAGGAACAGAGAGCTTGAGAGAGCAAGAGAGAGATAGAAAAAAACAGAACTTAACCATGAAATAAATATGAAGAGATTTGGCTAAAGAGAATACATTGCAATGAATTTATCAAGAAAGAAATTAATACATAGTTGGAAAAAATCAATAAAATAAATTGTACTTATTGGCACACAATAGCCAGAAAATGCCTAGAGAAAAATTATTGTTTTGTGTGAAAGTGGACAGAGCTAATTGTCCATGTCATTTTCTGTGATCATAATCATTGCTTAGCTACAGATGTAGCAACAAAATATAAGCAAATTGCCTAAAAATACAAATAATCCCAAATAAACTCTATTGGTTGAATAAAATTATTGAGTTTTAGCTAATAAAAAGTGCAATAGTCCAACTTATCAGAATTCAAGGACTACCACAAAAGGTATACTCAAGAAGTGTTTATATTTTATACACTCTTTTATGAAATAGAATGAATAAAAAGGTAGACTATGCTTTTGATTAAATGACAAAAAAACAAAGAAAGCAAAAGTGAAACATGCATATATTTAATGGTGCTGAAGCTATAAAATATAAAACATCAGTCCATTATGTGACTTTTTAAAGTATTAGTAACAAAACCATATTAGATAAAATTCTGAAATCTGTTCTTAAAAAATTAAAAACTTTTTAAAACATAATCTATATTAAAATATTTGGAAAATAGTAAGTGGTTATTTGAAATATGAAGAAAACACTTATTGTAAATACTGAATAAAATAGATTAAGCATAATATGTAAAACTCATTTATTAAATATGTAAATATTGTTAATGATGGTATTTAGCATTCTTAAGGCAAGTTCTCTCAAAATACTGATAGTCATGCGAATAAATAAGGTTTTTCTGGACTATAACTTTATAATATATATGAAAAACTCTAAATTTTTAATGTGATAAGCTTTGAGTCAAAAATCGTGTTTATCTAGGCAACAGAAATATTCAAATAAGTCTATTACCATTATTGTATCGTTCATCACGCTGACACACTACAACACCGCTTAAAGTTACCACAGTTAAGTGATTAATTTCACTATGGTATATCTGTATTATTAGTTAACAAAAAGTTTTGAAAACTATGTAAATAAATAAGCTATAATAAACATAGTATTGTTTTATAATATTGTTTTAGCTAAGTGAAAATAACTCAGGATATTCTACATCAAATATTAACTGAGCCGTGTAAAGTTCATATACCATGCATATATTAATAGCACACCAATACTCAAATCTTCATATGTCCTAATTAGAAGGAAATAGGCCAAAAATTCAGTGATTGTTTTCTCTGCATAATAAGTTTGTGGATAATATTTATGTAGTTCTTTGTATCCCTCTATATTTCCTAAACATTTCACAAAAAGTGTACCTTTAAATTCAGGAACGCGTAACAAACATAATGCTTAAAGGTTTTCGACAGAAGAAATATGAGTTGGATTTTTGAACAGTGAACTAGTATGTGAAGTTCAATAACTTTATGAGAAAGAAAATGAATTTAATGTGATTTCAGTAAGATTTTAAATGGGTTGAAGCTCATTTCAGTGAATCTTTGAAGGTAAAATGTTGGAGCAGTGTTTTAACATTTTCTCCCACGACACTGATAATGATCTCACAAAGTTGTTTATAATCATTTTATTGCATTCATCAGCTGAGACTAATTATAACTCAGATGAAAATCATCCTTGCAGAGTGCATTCTAAATATTAATAAACATAAATAATGCAAGTTTACTATTAAAGCAATTCAAAACAACAAACAGAACCCACAGGGAGTTCCTTAAAATTAATCTGGTTTCACATAAATTCTGTCTTAAAATGTTCAAAGCAACAATATCCCATATCACAGGATATATTAGCTTTCTCCTTTCTTTTTGTTCTGTTTTCTAATTTTATAGGACAAAGTAATAGATGTGAGTGGTTGGCAGTTCAGGAAAATTTTAGTGGTAACTTCTAATAAGGAAAATTGAACTAATTTAAATATGAATCGGCTAAGAAAAATAAAACTGAGAATCAGTTGATCCTGATATTAGTTTCATAAAATTCTAGAATATTGTTCTTACCCTTTTCCTTTATTTTTTGGACTGTCAAAAATTGATAAGTATCAAGAATATGAAACATATTTGTAACTTCAAATATCTACCTGAAATGAATGGCTTTCAAATCTCAGATAAACTGACATGTTCATATTTAAAACTTGCACCTCCTATTATATTTTAAGCATCTTCATTTTGATTGTTTTGGAGTTGAAAATATTATGTCAAACAACCAAAATGATTGGGTTCATGACTTTGAGAAAATTAATTAACATTTTAGAGTCCCCATCTGATAATTGGTGATAAGTTTTTCTCCCTCACAGTTATTATTAGCATGAAGGGAGATACGATATGTAAAGCACAGAACACAAACTTTATTAATGTCTATTCCTATTATTGGGGCTTCCCCTGGTGGCTCATCGGTAATGAATCCGCCTGCAATGCAGGAGCCACGGCAGATGTGGATTTGATCCCTGGGTTGGGAAGATCCCCTGGAGGAGAAAAATGGCAACCCACTCCAGTATTCTTTCCTGGAGACTCTCATGGAAGAGGAGCCTGGTGGGCTACAGTCCATAGTTTCGCAAAGAGTTGTACATGACTGAAGTGACTTAGCAGCAGCAGCAGCATTCCTATTATTACTGTCATATTTCCTGTCTGACTCTGCATGCCATTATAGTTCATTGCCATTGCTTACTGTCTTATAGAAATCATTGAATTTGAAGAGACATGACGATACCAGTTTAAATTCTGCCACTTAATATGTGATTTAACTTTCTTAATCTTACTCTCTTCCTTTGATGAATGACATTAGAAATACCTGATATAATATGTATCAATAGGTAAAAATAGCTACTACAGATATATTGTAGAGGATCAAGTAAAACAAAGAAAATGAAAATAATAGGAAACTCTAAAGTATTATTCAAAGGATAACTCAGATTATAATTTCTATATGTTCATGTTACTATTGAAGTTATAAAATGCCAAATCAGTTATAGTCTGACATGCAATGAGCAATTTCTAAACATTTGAATAGCACACTATTTACTATTGCTTTCACATATTATAAAGATAACATCTTAGAATTTTATAGCACTTAATTGTAATTACATTAAAAAACCACAAACTGAAAAAAAATCATGATAACTTTCTCAAAGTTTCTTTTTTGTCATCTAGAAAATGTTGATGTTATTTTTCCTTGGATAATGTCAAAAAGTGTATTTTTATTAAGAAAATTCTAACCAACAAAATACAAGAAATATTAACACTTTCTACTTTGCCACAAACCTTTTTATTCTAGTTTCTAACATGACTTAAGGAAAAATCTTTCATTTCTTCTCTTCTCTAAAAAGAAGTATGTTTTATATTAAAAGAAAAATAACTATTTAATAAATATACTAAAATTAGTACCATGTGAAAGTTAAAAGCATTTCAAGTTCAATAAAGGTGGTGGGTGAAGAAAATCTCAAAGCAGAAAGTTTTATTTAAAACCATTAATGCATATATATGGAATGTAGAAAGATGGTAACAATGACCCTATATGCAAGACAGCAAAAGAGACACGAATGTAAAGAACAGACTTTTGGACTCTGTGGAAGAAGGAAAGGGTGGGAAGATTTGAGAGAATAGCATTAAAAGATGTATATTATCATATGTGAAATAGATCACCAGTCCAGGTTCAATGCATGAGGCAGAGTGCTCAGGGCTGGGATGCAGAATGATCAGAGTGCTCAGAGTGCTCAGGTGCACTGGGATGATCCTGAGGGATGAGATGGGGAGGGAGGAGGGAGGGGGGTTCAGGATGGGGAACATGTGTACATCCATGGCTGATTCATGTGAATGTATGGCAAAACCCACCACACTATTATAAAGTAATTAGCCTCCAATTAAAATTAAAAATAAATAAATAAAAATTTTTTGAAAAATTAAAAAAATAAAGCAACCTAGACTGAAAAAAGAAAAAAACTTTGCTGCATTTTAATGCCTTAAAGACTGCATGTGCCTAAGTCTTAGAAAACTTCAAAATCACAATGTTGGTGAGAACTAAACTACTAAACAAGGTCATATTTCAAGTGAAGAAAATTACCTAAATTCAATGTTTATATATTTGGTTAAATCTTTTGTAAATCCCACTAGTATTTGCATAGTGAAAAGCATAAGCATAACCAACTATATGATTTTATTTAATCATTAGTAGTACTAAAATTCTTAAGATTATGTCCTATTTTATTTTTGCACATTTTTCTACTGACTGTCAGGTTCAATGAGGTAGAATGAATGGCACCTATAACCAGTCTACATTGAGAACAGGTCTTTGGGAAGTGAAGAAATTGAAAAGTTTTGTTGTTTGTCTTCTCAGATCCAAGAACTTATACAGGTGAATTATACTAAAACTTAATGGAGCAGATGAACTCTGTTCTATGCAGGCTCTTCCATGAAATAGAAAGCTTATAAACTCTTAATACATGTCTAAACTAAGTGTGATGATCAAACTAGACAAGTATAATATGATAAAGGAAAATCAGAGTCAATCTCATTTATGAATATAATAACTAAGATCCTGAGTGATGAGAACAGTGCATGGTGATGATGTAAGTTTTATCCTAGAAAAGCAAGGTGTAATTAGTTCACACCTGAACCATTCACACCTGAAATATTAGTTCACACCTAAACTGTTTCTAAGTGTGACACTAATATTCTTCTCAACATGTTGCATGTCATCCATAAACATTACCTTTCTTTTCATCTGTGCCTCCTTCTTTTCTCTTTTTTCACTTCTCTCTAACCTCAAACTCTCTTCAATGCCCTGTCAAATGTTCTGAAGTTCTCAGCCACTGTCTCAGTATAAAGACATCTTGGAAAACATTCAGACTTATGTACTATTGATACATTCATAGGAATATTTATATTTTAGAGACCCAGATAGGATTAAGTCAATAAGTAGGAAGTAAAGAGCATTGTCAGAGAAGGCAATGGTACCCCGCTCCAGTACTCTTGCCTTGAAAATCCCATGGATGGAGGAGCCTGGTAGGCTGCAGTCCATGGGGTCACGAAGAGTCGGACATGACTGAAGTGACTTAGCAAAGAGCATTGTGCAACAGCAAGAACCATTTTGGAGGTGATGGGAGGATAATTTTCTTTGTGTCTTACAAATTCATCAAAGTGTTAACTACAATTCTTCCCATGCAAAAAGTCACAGAGATCCTTACTTAAACACAGGCTGAATTGCTCTTTGCTGCTGGTTCTCTTGATTCCAGAGCATGATAACTTCCCCTCTTTGACTTCTTTTGTCTCATATAATGTCGGTGTGTAGTTTTCACCCTTAGACTGTAATAGTTAGGTCATTTAGGCTTATACTTTAATCTGCCCTTAGGATGTATCTTTCAACTTTTTTTTTTTTTTCAATGCAGGAGACTACCTGAGTACAACCCAAAGGATCATACTTACTGTACTCCGGCTTAGAATTTAATATCAGAGATAATTTCTTCTAATAAGGGCATTTCTCTTCTCAATTTATAAAGGGATTCCAAAAACTAGACATTTTGATTACTATTATATTTATATACTAATTCTACTATACCATTTATATCTACTAGAAGTACTTACACATTAATGAAATAAAGAGAAAGATATTTTTAAGTTTAAAAAAGGAATTACTGAGGGTAGGTGCTCAGTATCTGAAATGTCTAAAATCAGGCATTGAATTTGACAGTTGAGGCAAAAGAGAAACACACTACAGGATTAAATTTTCTACCCCTACCCCTACCCCATAAATGCTGTGAATCTTTCACCAGAGAGTTCTTTTTATTTTTCTATATATAAAGGATACAGTTATACAAAAGACAAGAAGAGAGTCATAAAATAAATTTATTTCTGTTGCTCTCATCATTTAAGGGTATCTTTTTGAAATATGGCTACAAAAGAGAATATATACAAAGTGATTTCCCTCTAGATAGAGAAAAAGATGGCATAATAATACCATAACCATTCCTGAAGTCCCATCACTCTGTTCAACCCAACAATGAGGAAATGTCACATTAAATATACATTTGCAAATATATAATATTTTTATCTTAAATATCAACATGCAATATTTTCCTAAAGCTTTTTAACACAAAAATCATGAAACTGTAAAACCTTGAGAGAACCAATAATTTTTCTTAGGGTTGAACTGTTCAGAACAGATAGTTATCTTTTTTGTTTTAAGAATTTACACAGCTATCTGTGACGTGGTTTTATAACCTGGGTGGTCAAGAATGAGCTAACCCATTCTCAGTTAACAAAATAAGTACAAAAATAAACCAAAAAAGGCTAAAATATCAAAATGTTCTGTTAGATAATATTTGAAACAGATTTTCAACAGAGCATTTTGTAAGTGATTGGGTCTAGATATGATGAAAGCACAATTTCTCATTGCAGTCAGATGTTATAGCATTTCTTAAGATAGTTCATAGATTTTTTTTTTCTTGTCCTAAATTTGGTTAATTTATTTACTTTTTATTGAAGGATAATTGCTTTACAGAATTTTGCTGTTTTCTGTCAAACTTTGACATGAGTCAGCCATAGGTATAAATACATCCCCTCCCTTCTGAACCTTCCTCCCATCTTCCTCCCGATCCGACCCCTCTAGGTTGATAAGGAGCCCCGTGTGAGTTTCCTGAGCCAAACAGCAAATTTCCATTGGCTATCTATTTTATATATGTTAATGTAAGTGTCATGTTACTCTTTCCATACATCTCACCCTCTCCTCCCCTCTCTCCATGTATATAAGTCTATTCTCTACATCTGTTTCTGCATTGCTGCCCTGTAAATAAATTCTTCAGTACCATTTTTCTGGATTCCATATATATGTATTAGGATATATTTATCTTTCTCTTTCTGACTCACTTCACTCTGTATAATAGGTTCTAGGTTCATCCACCTCATCAGAACTGACTCAAATGCATTATGTTTTATGGCTGAATAATATTTCATTGTGTATACGTACCACAACTTCTGTATCCATTCATCTGTCAATGGACATCTAGGTTGCTTCCATGTTCTAGCTATTGTAAGTAGTGCTGCAATGAACATCGGGATACATGTATCCTTTTCAGTTTTGATGTCCTCAGGGTATATGCCTAGAAGTGGGATTGCTGGGCCATATGGTGGTTTTATTCCCAGTTTTGTAGGGAATCTCCATACTGTCTTCCATAGTGGCTGTATCAGTTTTACATTCCCACCAGCAGTGCAAGAGCATTCCCTTTTCTCCACATCCTCTCAAGTATCTATTGTTCGTAGATTTTTTGAAGATGGCTATTCTGACTGGTGAGGTGATACCTCATTATACTTTTGATTTGCATTTCTCTAATAATGAGCAATGTTGAGTGTCCTTTGATGTGTTTGTTAGCCATCTGTATGTCTTCTTTGGAGAAATATCTGTTTAGGTCCCTTCCCCACTTTTTTATTGGGTGGTTTGTTTTTCTGGTATTGAGTTGTATGAGCTGCTTGTATATTTTGGAAATTAATCCTTTGTCAGTTGTTGCATTTGCTATTGTTTTCTCCCATTTTAGGGGAGAAAAGTGTATTTTTCTGTGTATTTTCACATTGTTTATAGTTTCCTTTGCTGTGCAAAAACTTTTATGTTTAATCAGGTCCCACTTGTTTACTTTTGGTTTTATATCTGTTACTCTAGGGGCTCGGTCATAGAGGATCTTGCTTTGATTTATGTCATTGAGTATTCTGCCTCTGCTTTCCTCTAGGAGTTTTATACTTTCTGGTCTTACATTTAAGTCTTTAATCCATTTTGAGTTTATCTTTGTGTCTGATGTTAAGAAGTGTTCTAATTTCCTTCTTTTACATGTAGCTCTCCAGTTTTCCCAGCACCATTTATTGAAGAGGCTGTCTTTGCGCCATTGTATATTCTTGCCTCCTTTGTCAAAAATAAGGTGCCCATAGGTGCATGGGTTCATTTCTGGGCTTTCTAACTTGTTTCATTGTACTATATTTCTGTTTTGGTGCCAGTACCACACTGTCTTGATGACTGTAGCTTTGTAGTATAATTGGAAGTCAGGAAGCTTGATTCCTCCTGCTCCATTCTTTCTCAAGATTCCTTTGGCTATTTGGGGTCTTTTCTGTTTCCATATGAATTGTGAAATTTTTTGTTCTAGTTCTGTGAGAAATGCCATTGGTAATTTGATAGGATCACATTGAATTTGTAGATTACATTTGGTAGCATAGTCATTTTCACAATATTGATTCTTCCTACCCAGGGACATGGAATATCTCTCCATTTGTTTATGCTGTCTTTGATTTCTTTCATTAGTGTCTTATACTTTTCTGTGTACTGTTCGTTTGTTTCCTTCAGTTCAGTTCAGTCGCTCAGTCGTGTCCTGCTCTTTGCGACCCCATGAATCACAGCACGCCAGGCCTCCCCGTCCATCACCAACTCCCGGAGTTCGCTCAGACTCACATCCATCAAGTTGGTGATGCCATCCAGCCATCTCATCCTCTGTCGTCCCCTTCTCCTCCTGCCTCCAATCCCTCCCAGCATATGAGTCTTTTCCAATGAGTCAACTCTTCACATGAGGTGGCCAAAGTACTGGAGTTTCAGCTTTAGCATCATTCCTTCCAAAGAACACCTAGGACTGATCTCCTTCAGAATGGACTAGTTGGATCTCCTTGCAGTCCAAGGGACTCTCAAGAGTCTTCTCCAACACCACAGTTCAAAAGCATCAATTCTTCGGTGCTCAGCTTTCTTCACAGACCAACTCTCACATCCATACATGACCACTGGAAAAACCATAGCCTTGACTAGATGGACCTTTGTTGGCAAAGTAATGTCTCTGCTTTTCAATATGCTATCTAGGTTGGTCATAACTTTCCTTCCAAGGAGTAAGTGTCTTTTAATTTCATGGCTACAGTCACCATCTGCAGTGATTTTGGAGCCCAGAAAAATAAAGTCTGCCACTGTTTCCACTGTTTCCCCATCTATTTCCCATGAAGTGATGGGACCAGATGCCATGATGTTAGTTTTCTGATTGTTGAACTTTAAGCCAACTTTTCCACTCTCCTCTTTTACTCTCACCAAGAGGATTTTTAGTTCCTCTTCACTTTCTGCCATAAGGGTGGTGTCATCTGCATATCTGAGGTGATTGATATTTCTTCCAGAAATCTTAATTCCAGCTTGTGCTTCTTCCAGCCCAGCATTTCTCATGATGTACTCTGCATAGAAGTTAAATAAGCAGGGTGACAATATAGAGCCTTGACGTACTCCTTTTCCTATTTGGAACCAGTCTGTTGTTCCATGTCCAGTTCTAACTGTTGCTTCCTGACCTGCATACAAATTTCTCAAGAGGCAGGTTAGGTGGTCTGGTATTCCCATCTCTTTCAGAAGTTTCCACAGTTTCTTGTGACCCACACAGTTAAAGGCTTTAGCATAGTCAATAAAGCATAAATAAATGTTTTCTGGAATTCTTTTGCTTTTTCGATGATCCAAAAGGATGTTGAAAATTTGATCTCTGATTCCTCTGCCTTTTCTAAAACCAGCTTGAACATCTGGAAGTTCATGGTTCACATATTGCTGAAGCCTGGCTTGGAGAATTTTGATCATTACTTTACTAGCGTGTGAGATGAGTGCAATTGTGCAGTAGTTTGAGCATTCTTTGTCATTGCCTTTCTTTGAGATTGGAATGAAAACTGACCTTTTCCAGTCCTGTGGCCACTGCTGAGTTTTCCAAATTTGCTGGGATGTTGAGTGCAGCACTTTCACAGCATCATCTTTTAGGATTTGAAAGAGCTCAGCTGGAATTCCATCACCTCCACTAGCTTTGTTTGTAGTGATGCTTTCTAAGGCCCACTTGACTTCACATTCCAGGATGTCTGGCTCTAAGTGAGTGATCATACCATCGTGATTATCTTGGTTGTGAAGATCTTTTTTGTACAGTTCTGTGTATTCTTGCCACCTCTTCTTAATATCTTCTGCTTCTCTTAGGTCCATACCATTTCTGTCTTTTATCGAGCCCATCTTTGCATGAAATGTTCCCTTGGTGTCTCTAATTTTCTTAAAGAGATCTCTAGTCTTTCCCATTCTATTTTTTCGTCTATTTCTTTGCATTGATCTCTGAGGAAGGCTTTCTTATCTCTTCTTGCTATTCTTTGGAACTCTGCATTAAGATGTTTATATCTTTCCTTTTCTCCTTTGCTTTTCGCTTCTCTTCCTTTCACAGCTATTTGTAAGGCCTCCCCAGACAGCCATTTTGCCTTTTTGTCTACTTAGGTAAGTTTATTCCTAGATATTTAATTGTTTTTATTGCAGTGGTGATTGGGATTGATTCCTTAATTTCTTTTTCTGATTTTTCATTGTTAGTATATAGAAATACAAGTGATTTCCATATATTGATTTTGTATCCTGCAACTTTGCTAAATTCACTGATTAGCTCTAGTAATTTTCTGATACTATCTTTGGGATTTTCAATGTACAATACCATGTCATCTGCAAACAGTGAGAGCTTTACTTCTTTTCCAATCTGGATTCATTTTATTTCTTTTTCGTCTTTGATTGCTGAAGCTAGGACTTCCAGAACTATGTTGAATAATAGTGGTGAAAGTGGACACCCTTGTCATGTTCCTCATCTTAGGGTTGTGCTTTCAATTTTTCACGACTTAGGATATCATATATGGCCTTTGCTATGTTGTGGTAGCTTCCTTCTATGCCCTTTTTTAAAAAGAGTTTTAATCACAAATGGGTGCTGAATTTTGTCAAAGGCTTTTTCTGCATCTGATCATATGCTTTTTACCTTTCCATTTGGTGTATCACATTGATAGATTTGCATATAGTGAGGAATCCTTGCATCCCTGGAATAAACCCAACTTGATCATGGTGTATGAGCTTTTTGATATGTTGCTGAATTCTGTTTGCTACAATTTTGTGAGCATTTTTGCATCTATACTCATCATTGATATTGGCCTGTAGTTTTCTTTTTTGTTTTGTCTTTTTCTGGATTTGGTATCAGGGTAATGGTGGCCTCATAGAATGAGTTTGAAAGTGTTTCTTCCTCTGCATTTTTTTTTCAAAGAGTTTTAAAAGGATAGGCATTAGCTCTTGTCTAAATGTTTGATAGAATTCTCCTGTGATGCCATCTGATCCTGAGCTTTTGTTTTTTGGGAGATTTTTTTTTATCACAGCTTCAGTTTCAGGGCTTGTAATTGGGTTGTTCATAATTTCTATTTCTTCCTGGTTCAGTCTTGGATGATTACACTTTTCTAAGAATTTGTCCACTTCTTCCAAGTTATCCATTATATTGCCATATTGTTGCTCATAATAGTCTCTTATAATCGTTTGTATTTCTGTATTGTCTGTTGTAACCTCTCCTTTTAAATTTCTAATTATGTTGATTTGATTCTTCTCTCTTTATCTTTTGTTGAGTCTGGCTAAAGTTTTGTCAGTTTTGTTTATCTTCTCAAAAAACTGGTATTGAATATTTAAATTAAAATATTTTTCAATCATTTTCCAACCATAATTTTAAGATCATTATCCTCTGAATATGATGTGTTAATTTATGCATTTTCTGCTTTACATTGAAAGAAACATTATTCATTACTTATAAAATTAACTAGGATTTTGACAAAAGGAATATATCACTTATATAATTACTTATCTACCAGTGTTTTAAATCACTATTTTTTTCAAAATGTTTACATTTTTCATTATGGATAGAATAAACTAACAATGACCAAAAGCAGTACTGCTAAACTTAAGACCCTTTTGTCTTACTTAATGTTCTTTCTTTTCTCTATTTTTTATCCATATGAAAATTGCTGAAAACATTTTGGAACTTAGGTTTGAACAACATTAAAAATAATCATATTTACCAAGATGCTTGGTACTCATATTCCAAATGAGATTCTACTTTTCAACCCTTTCCAACTTCTAAAGTTTCTACAGAAAATCCATTCACATTTTTATTGGAATTTCTGATGTTTTTGCACTAGATTGGGAAGTTAAATAGCAGCATTTGTTGGCTTATATGGGACCTTTCCTTATATTAAATTTAAAACAGAACAAAGAAACTTTATTCTCATCTTTGAGAAATCTTAATGAGTAAGCTCCACATGTGGATCCAAATGAATAGATACTATGGTAAAAGACATTGTGCTTAATAGCTAAGTCATGTCTGACTCTTTGCAACCCCATGAACTGCAGTATGCCAGGCTTCTTTGTCCATCACTATCTCCCTGAATTTGCTCAAACTCAGTCCATTGAGTCGGTGATGCCATCCAACCATCTCATCCTCTGTCATTCCCCTTTTACTCCTGCCTTCAATCTTTCCCACCATCAGGGTCTTTTCCAATGAGTCAGCTCTTTGCATCCAGTGGCCAAAGTATTGGAGTTTCAGCTTCAACATCAGTCCTTCCAGTGAATACTCAGGACTGATTTCCTTTAGGAATGACTGGTTTGATCTCCTTGCAGTCCAAAGGACTCTCAAGAGTCTTCTCCAGCACCACAATTCAAAACTGTCAATTCTTCGGCACTCAGCCTTCTTTATGATCCAACTGTCACATCCATACATGATTACTGGAAAAGCCATAGCACTGACTTCATGGACCTTTGTCAGCAAAGTATTGTCTCTGCTTTTTCTTTTAATTTTTTAAATTTGTATTTTAATTAGAGGCTAATTACTTTACAATATTTTATTGGTTTTGCCATTCATCAGCATGAATCTGCCACGGGTGTACACGTGTTCCCAATCCTGAACCGCCCCCCCCACCTCCCTCCCCATACCATCTCTCTGGGTCATCCCACTGCACCAGCCCCAAGCATCCTGTATCCTGCATCAAACCTGGACTGGCGATTGATTTCTTATATGATATTATAAATGTTTCAATGCCATTCTCCCAAATCATCCCCCCTCCTCCCTTTCCCCCAGAGTCCAAAAGACTGTTCTATACATCTGTGTCTCTTTTGCTGTCTCGCATACAGGGTTATTGTTACCATCTTTCTAAATTCCATATATATGCATTAGTATACTATATTGGTGTTTTTCTTTCTGACTTACTTCAGTCTGTATGCTGCTGCTGCTGCTAAGTCGCTTCAGTCGTGTCCGACTCTGTGTGACCCCATAGACGGCAGCCCACCAGGCTCCCCCTTCCCTGGGATTCTCCAGGCAAGAACACTGGAGTGGGTTGCCATTTCCGCCTCCAATGCATGAAAGTGAAAAATGAAAAGTGAAAGTGAAGTCGCTCAGTCGGGTCCGACTCTTCAGGACCCCATGGACTGCAGCCCACCAGGCTCCTCCATCCATGGGATTTTCCAGGCAAGAGTACTGGAGTGGAATGCCATTGCCTTCTCGGTCACTCTGTATAATCAGCTCCAGTTTCATCCACCTCATTAGAACTGATTCAAATGTATTCTTTTTAATGGCTGAGTAATACTCCATTATGTATATGTACCACAGCTTTCTTGTCCATTCATCTACTGATGGACATCTAGGTTGCTTCCATGTCCTGGCTATCATAAACAGTGCTGCGATGAACATTGGGGTACACGTGTCTCTTTCATTTCTGGTTTCCTCGGTGTGTATTCCCAGCAGTAGGATTTCTGGGTCGTATGGCAGTTCTATTTCCAGTTTTTAAAGGAATCTCCACACTGTTCTCCATAGTGGCTGTACTAGTTTGCATTCCCACCAACAGTGTAAGAGGGTTCCCTTTTCTCCACATCCTCTCCAGCATTTATTGCTTGTAGACTTTTGGATCGCAGCCATTCTGACTGGCTTGAAATGGTACCTCATAGTGGTTTTGATTTGCATTTCTCTGATAATGAGTGATGTTGAGCATCTTTTCATGTGTTTGTTAGCCATCTGTATGTCTTTTTTGGAGAAATGTCTATTTAGTTCTTTGGCCCATTTTTTGATTGGGTTGTTTATTTTTCTGGAATTGAGCTACAGGAGTTGCTTGTATATTTTTGAGATTAGTTGTTTGTCAGTTGCTTCATTTGCTATTATTTTCTCCCATTCTGAAGGCTGTCTTTTCACCTTGCACCTTGTCTCTGCTTTTTAAAACACTGTCTAGGTTTGACATAGCTATTCTTCAAAAGAGCAAGCGTTTTTTGAATTTGGTGACTGCAGTCACTGTCCACATTGATTTTGGAGCCCAAGAAAGTGAAATCTGACACTGTTTCCACATTTTACTCATCTATTTGCCATGAAGTGATAGGACCAGATGCCAAGATCTTAGTTTTTTGAATGTTGAGTTTTAAGCCAACATTTTTACTTAACTCTTTCACCCTAATCTATATACTCTTTAGTTCCTCTTCACTTTCTTCTAGTAAAGTGGTATCATCTGCATATCTGAGGTTGTTGATTTTCTCCTGGTAATCTTGATTCCAGCCTGTGATTAATCTAGCCCTGCATTTCACATGATGTACTCTGCATAGAAGTTAAATAAGCAGTATGACAATATACAACCTTAATGTACACCTTTCCAAATTTTGAACCAGTCATTTTCCATGTCCAGTTCTAACTGTTGCTTCTTGTCCTGCCTACAGGTTTCTCAGGAGACACATAAAGTGGTCTGGTATACCTCTCTCTTTAAGAATATTCCACAGATTGTTAAGATCCACACAACTAAAGGCTGTAGCATAGTCAATGAAGCAGAAGTAGATATTTTTGGGGGGAATCCCCTTGCTATTTCTATGATCCAGAGTATGTTGGCATTTGGTCTCTGGTTCTTCTGCCTTTTCTAACTACTGGGCATCATTTCCACTTGGTTCAGCCTATTCATTCTTTCTGTATGTATATGTATCTCATTGCAAACTTTTCCTAAAAGTAAATATTTCTTGATTCATTCTTCTTTTCTTTGGTAATTAAATGAGCACCTAGGTTATTCTTTTGGAATGATAGCTAAACCTTGATTTACAAACTGTTGTCTTTTCAAGAACAGTGACTTGTATTAGTGCCAGTTTCATAGAATCAGGGAACTGTTACCTGGAAGAGGATATATAGGTACTCTGCTATAACATTTTCATTTAGTTTGGAAAGCATCATGCACAAAGTCACATGGTTGAGTACTGACAATGTGATTCTGGGAATGGTTCCTTAACCCACCAATGGGGTGAGTTTTCGATTAACTTGTTTATGAACATTTCCAACTGAATTAAGTTTTGACAAAAGCACATCATAGGAGAGTTTCCTAGTTATGCATTTATGAAACCTTCAGAAGAAATCCAAACTGAATCTCCCAAGGAAAAATAAGCAGTCAGATGAATAAAACAAATGAATTGGCAAGTTAACCATAAACATAACCACAAGCCAGAATTAGGAGGATAAAAGGGGAAAGGAAACTTTAAACTTCTGCCTTATTTTTCTTTGAAGAGGATTGAATTTTCTACAGAAAAATAAGAGTGTAATAGATTATTTTTTAAGTGCATTATAGCCTTGGTTCTGCTGTGAATTCTCAGCGATGTATAAAATCATTTTTTTTTTTAGAAGCTAACTTTCCACCATCTGTAAAATTAGTGTTGGAATCAAATTAGCCACAAGGTCCCTTTCAACTCTAAAAACCTTAGTTATAAAATAAACAACAAAAACAAAACAAAAATCCACTTTTTTTGTTATAGTTTCTCAAATATTTGCCAAATGGGTAGCCACAAAATGTCACTTCTCAGATATTATAGCAATGATTTCTTTGAGGAACATGTCATGTCTGACTCTCTGTGACCCCATGCATTGTAGACTACCAGGCATCTCTGTTCATGGTATTCTCCAGTCAAGAACACTGGAGTAGGTAGCCATTCCCTTCTCCAGGGGGTCTTCCTGACCCAGGGATTGAACTCAGATCTGTACATTGCAGATGGATTCTTTACCATCTGAGCCATCACGGTAGCCCATATAAAGTATAGGAAGTTACATGAAATAAATGCTGCTGCTGCTGCTAAGTCGCTTCAGTCGTGTCCAACTCTGTGCGACCCCAGAGACGGCAGCCCACCAGGCTCCCCCATCCCTGGGATTCTCCAGGCAAGAACACTGGAGTGGTTTGCCATTGCCTTCTCCAGAAATAAATGCTAGCACTACTTAATATTGAAGATAAAGACTTCATTAAACCAAAAAGATTTTGGTAATCAGCTTACTTTTAGATCTCAGTCTCTCATAAATTTATTTTTGAAATTATCCCCATCATTGACATTTTTTCTCTGTAAAATAAACACCTAATTAGAAATTTGACTATGCTCAGTAAACTTTAGCAAGCCTCATTAAAATATCAGAGCTTATTACTATGTTCAGTATTCTTTACTAACTTTGAGACATCAATAGAATCTTACTAAAGAGACAGGAACCTGGACAAAGTTTCAGAGCAAAAATATGGTTGCAATATTGTTCTCTTAGCACACTTTCCTCTAAATAATTATTTAAGCTCTAGAAACTGCCTTTCAGATTTCAGTCAAACTTTGCATTGAAAATGAAAAGAATTTACTGCAATTTACTGAGCCAGTACTGGACTACTAGATGGATGGCTGAGTGAGGGATAGAAACTGAAGAAGTCATTCTATTGGTATAAAGTGCTTTTCTTGTGAGAGTTTTAGTAAAAAGAATGAAAAACAAGTAGATTTGAAAAATAGTGCCATTTAATTTAAGATTTTATTTTCATCCAAGTTTCTGTTTGGCAACCTGGACACTACCAGTTTAAGTGGGAAAAAAAAAAAAAAGAACAGGGTAACTCTTTTCCTTCTAACTGCAGTCTTCTTTAATATTTTCTGGGTGCATTAAAAACCTCTACTAATACAAATTTTTTACCTTAGTTTTCTTACATAGATTTTCTAGGTTGGATTTTACTAATTTATTTCCCATTAATTTTTATCTACTAATAAGCTGGCGGAATGACAAAAGCATGGAAAGAAGATAGCATGCCAAAATGGTATTTTCATTCCATCTTGAAGCATAAAAAGAAGGAAGATACCACTTTCATCATTTTGATATGAATACTTTTTTCACTCTTGGAATGAAAGAGTATATCTTGCTTTATTTGAAAAGTGTTTCCCTTAGGAATAAAAGAATTGTAACTAAAGGAAAACATGTTATACTCTCTAATACTTTTACCTAGACCACCTGGCTACCTCTTCTTATAAAACCAGTCTTCTGAAAAGATGAAATAAATTTACTGGCAGGTATGATTATACTTTTGGTACAGAAAATATATTCAGTTTATTAATTTTTTCTCACATTGTTAATCAGTAATTTTGCCAACAAATGCCAGAAGTAAAGAATCTCCCTTCCCCACTTCCTAAAATTTATTGATAAATAGAGAATTGGATCATGTGATTATGGAGGTTGAAAGAGGATATATGCATGCATATAGGAATTTTATACATATATAGGAATTATATATATTTATATGAATCATGCATAGAATTATTATATGTATGTGTGTGTGTGTGAATTAGCTTACACCACTAGAATGACTGTAGAATGCTATAATCTGCCATCTGCAAGCTGAAGACGCAGGAGAACCATTGGTATAGTTTCAGTTCACATCCTAAAGGCCTGAGAAGCAGGAGAACTGATGGTTTAAGTTCCTGTCTGAGTGGAGGAGCAAACCAATGTACTAGTTATAAAACAGTGTGAAAGGAGGAGAAAACACAATACCCCAGACAGAGAAAGTGAAATCTCCCCTACTTTGACTTTTGTTCTATTCAGATCTCTGACAGATTGTATAGGACCTACTCATATTGAGGATGACAATCTGCTTTACTTAGTCTCCCAGTTTAGTTAGTTCAGTTCAGTCCCTTAGTCATGTCTGACTCCTTGTAACCCCATGAACTGCAGCATGCCAGGCCTCCATCACCAACCTCCGGAGCCTAACCAAACTCATGTCCATTGAGTCGGCAATGCCCTCCAACCACCTCATCCTCTGTCATCCCCTTCTCCTCTTGCCTTCAATCTTTCCCAGCATCAGGGTCTTTTCCAATGAGTCAGTTCTTTGCATCAAGTGGCCAAAGTACTGGAGTTTCAGATGTAGCATCAGTCCTTTCAATGAATATTCAGGACTGATTTTCTTTATAATGGACTGGTTGGATCTCCTTGCAGTCCAAAGGACTCTCAAGAGTCTTCTCCAACACCACAGTTCAAAAGCATCGATTCTTTGGCACTCATCTTTCTTTATAGTCCAACTCTCACATCCATACATGACCACTGGAAAAACCATAACCTAGACTAAATGGACCTTTGTTGGCAAAGTAATGTCTCTGCTTTTTAATATACTGTCTAGGTTGGTTATCATTTTTCTTCCAAGGAGCAAGTTTCTTTTAATTTCATGGCTGCCACTCTTTCCACTGTTTATCTGTCTATTTGCCATTAAGTGATGAGAGTGGATGCTATGATCTTAGTTTTCTGAATGTTGAGGTTTAAGCCCACTTTTTCACTCTCCTCTTTCACTTTCATCAAGAAGCTTTTTAGTTCCTCTTCAGTTTCTGCCATAGGGTGGTGTCATCTGCATATCTGAGGTTATTGACATTTCTCCCGGCAATCTTGACTTCCAGCTTGTGCTTCATCAAGCCCAGCATTTCTCATGATGTACTCTGCATATAAGTGGGTCTAGTAAGATCTTTACAATCTTGAGTCATTCTTTTGATTTACTGTAATAACTAATTTAAAAAGTATATCACTCCCTTGCTAACACTAGTGAGATGGGCACTCTCCGACCCCCTTCTGATGTCTGTGTCAGAAGCTTTCTCTGTCCCTTTTCACTGTAATAAACCTCTGCTATACAAAAGCTCTTGAGTGATCAAGCCTGGTCTCTGGTCCCACAGCTAAATCTTCTTCTTCAGAGATAATGAATCTGACAGCATTCACTGTAAGCTATCACTGGTAAGGTCATGCTTAAAATTTTGCATGCTACGCTTCAGCATTGTGTGAACCAAACTACCAGATGTCCAAGCCGGGTTTAGAAAAGGCAGAGGAACCAGAGATCAAATTGCCAACATTCACTGGATCGTAGAGTAAACTAGGAAATTCCAGGAAAATCTACCTCTGTTTCATCATCTACACCAAAGCCTTTGACTGTGTGGATCATAAAAAAACTGTGGAAAGCTCTTAGAGAGGTGGGAATACCAGAGCATCTTACCTGTCTCCTGAGAAACCTGTATGGGGGTCAAGAAGCAATAGTTAGAACCCTGTATGGAACAACTGATTGGTTCAAGATTGGGTAAGGAGTAAGGCAGGGCTGTCTGCTATCACCTTGTTTGTTTAATCTATATGCTGAGCACATCATGAGAAATCTGGGCTGGATGAATTACAAGCTAGAATCAGGATAGGAAGGCGAACAACAACAACATCAGGTATGTGGGTGATATCTCTAATGGCAGAAAGCAAAGAGGAACTAAAGAGCCTCTTGATGAGGGTGAAGGAGGTTGAGTGCAAGAGCGGGCTTAAAACTAAACATTAAAAAAAAAAAAAAAAAACTGAGTTCATGGCATCGGGCCCTATTACTTCATGGCAAGTAGAAGGGAAAAGGTGGAAGTAGTGACGGGTTTCCTCTTCTTGGGCTCCAAAATCACAGTGAATGGTGACTGCAGTCATGAAATCAGAAGACATTTGCTATTTGGCAGGAAAGCTATGACAAGCCTAGACAGTATGTTGAAAAACAGAGACATTACTTTTCTTAAAAAGGTCCATATAGTCAAGATTATGGTCACATATAGTTGTGAGAGCTGGACTGTAAAGAAGGCGGAGCACTGAAGAATTGATGCCTTCAAATTGAGGTGCTGTGAGAGTCCCTTGGACAGTAAGAAGATCAAATTGGTCAGCCTTAAGGGAAATCAACACTGAATACTTGTAAGAATTGTTAATGAAGCTGAAACTCCTGTATTTGGTCATCTGATGCAAACAGACAACTCATTGGAAAAGTCCTGATGCTGGGAAAGATTGAAGGCAGAAGGATAAGAGGGCATTAGAGGATGAGATGAATGGATAGCATCACCAATGCAATGGAGATGAACTTGGTCAAACTTTGAGAGATGGTGAGGGACAGGGAGGCCTGGTGTGCTGCAGTCCATGGGTTTGCAAAAAGTCTGACGTGACTGGCTGACTGAACAACAACAGGAACAGTGATGGAAGTTGTAAATATTTGGTGAGTAAATAAAAGGGACACAGAGATATAGCCACTGTCAAACTCAGCCTAGCATCCTATTTAGGAAACAAGACATTATCCTTAAAGCTAGGTGACAACAATTGGCAAAGATGGGTTTATGGTGTAGCAACATAATAAGAATTATGTTAAAAAGAGTTTACACTCCAAACAGTTATGTGTTATGGACCTCAGAACAAAGCACCTAGTTTCATGATGTAGAGCATTTAATTTATTTATTTTAATATTATAGACAAAACATACTATATGTTATATAAGTAGTTAGGAATGGAAAAGTGTATAAGATAGAGTCAACATATTTTACAGATAAAATCGACTTCACTGGTTAGGAAAAGCTTAGAAATGGCAAGCAAAATCGATCAACTCTAGGAGAAAAGGGGAATGACTAAAAAAAAAAACCAAAAAACAAAAAAAATCCTAACTTCCTAGCTTAAGTAAGTGTATTCATTGGACCAGTCCTCAAATAATCTGCATAGCCTATTTTAAGCCTCCAACACACCTCACCTACACACATATACCCACACAATCTGACACACAAACAAGCGTGGCATCTTCCTTTCTAAAATCTTATTTTGATACTTCACTACTTCAAACTATGTTTGTCAATAGAAAAATGACCCCATCCCCATCTAAAGTGATACTGGGAATCTTTTGCAGAATAAGTTAGAAACATGGATGGATTGTTCCCCCCTAAAATATCAGTTTAGCCAGTTGCTACTTTTGCCTCCAACTCTTGCCCATCTTGCTCATTATCTATCTGAGATTCAATTGAATTACAAGTTTTCTTTATCCGATGAATAAATAATGAGAAATTCTTAGTGACATCCTTTCAGTTACATAAAACTATAAATTAGAGTCAAACAAAGCAACCTTTTGAACCATCAGAATCACTATGACCCACATGTCTCATGACCAAAGAACCAGGCTTTTAGTTTTCTTGTACTGACTATATTTAATATATTATTAGAGGTAAAAATCCATTGAAAACTATGAACAGAATATTAAGATGAGCGTGGTATCCTCCATGGAACAAGCATATTTATATCCACATGAAAATGAGCATTTGATAATAAAAAGAATATAAATCTGGTGCTCAAAACATTAAAGTGTTTGATTTCAATCTGGGAATCAGTGCATATAGATTGCACTAAAGCCAGGGTTGTGCTTGAGACTTTCCAAGGATATAACCAGGAAAAGAAGAGAGACTGGCTAGACAGACAGACAGACACTAAGGATAGGTCTGTGTAATTTCGGCTTTGAAGGAATATGTGAAGGAATATTTAAATGAATAAGAACAATTTTGAGGAGACTGAACATGGAAAGGAGAAAAATTGTCCCAGAAGCCCACGATAAAATTTTGAGAAATGTTCATAGGGGCATATGGAATTAAAAGACAATGAGTTCTTTAAGTGATCCACTAGAAGAGACAACTGGAGATTATTAGTAGTCTTATCATGAAGATGAACAGTATAGGGAAAAACATTTTGAAGTTGTCTTATAGAGTGTTTTTTGCTGTTTTGTAAGTATGTTGTTTGATATGATTCAGTAAAAAAGGATTATGTAGATTATAAAAATGTAAAAGTTAATACAAAGTAAATTAGGAAATTTCTTATAAGGTTTAACATAGATTTTCTACCCTATGTCTGAGTAATTTCATTCTTAAGTGTTTGTCAAAAAATATATATTTCCATAAAAAAACTGTGATCATGATTGCTCATTAGTAACTTTATTTTTAATAGCTAAAACCAGAAACAACCCAGGTTTCAGTCAACTGGAGAAACAAATTGTGGCATATTTGTATGACAGAATAGTACTCAGCAATTAAAAAGAACAGAGTACGGATACATTCAACAGTGTGGCTAAATTTCAAAAATATTATATGAAGTAAAAATAGCCAATGAAAAAGAACAGGTATTGTGTGATTCCATTTATGTGAATTTTTATAATAGGGAAACCAAATGATCATGACAGAAATAAGAATAGTGTTACTTCTGAGGTTGTAAAGGATTGACTGAAAAGGGAACTTTCCAAGGATGGAATTGTTCTGTGTTTTGATAGAGGTCTGGGTTAATACAGTTGCATGCACTTGTGAAAACTCATACAACTTTACACTTACTATTTCATTGTATCTAAATTGTTCTTTTAATCAAAGGGAAAAATAATCCAAATGTTAATGGGAAAATGCTATTATAGACATTTATCTGCATTGAGAAGGGTAAGGAGAGATATCTAGGGATGAGGAATATCCCTGTCTGAGGGAAAGTTCCTTTAAATTAGGCTGAGGGAAAATTCCTTTATATAGTGTTAAGACCATGGAACTTGAACATGTTAATATTATAAAAAAGAGCAAGAGAGAGGGAAATGTCCATTTTAAAGAGAGGGCATTGATAGAGCAATATCCCAGAGTAGGCAGAGGGGAATTGAATTCAAATTACCAAACATGTTTTACTTTTCTGCTCTGAAAGGCCACAAGAGACAGAGCAGGCTCAGATTTAGGGACTTAGTCTAATTAATTTATAGTGGGTTATGTAACCAGTCATGAGAAGAGACTAAACATAAAAATTTCATTATTTGGGCCCCATGTAGTCCTCACAAGGATAAGAGGACCTCTGGGGCCTCTGTAATTGACTTCTAACAAGACAGATTATTTTGATCATGTTAGAGACTTGAATCTGAAATGCGCTCTATCCTGAGCTACTTCTTTGGTTAGGACTCAGCAATGGCAATGCTTGTCTAAAATTGTTTTTATAGAAGGAAAAGTCAAGCACTGCCAGAAACTTTGCACAGGAATTATAGTGGACTGTGGAGACTGATGCAAACCTAAATTGCCAGATGCATTTGGAAAGAGCTGATGTATCAGAATATGAAATTTTAACTTAATCATGAGCCTTTTCATCTTATTGAGTTTAATGAAAAAGTTACTTGGGTATCTGTAAAACAACAGAAAATAAGTGGGATATATCTAGACAATCAGTAAGACATTTTGGCAAAGTTACATCATAGCCTCATAAACTTTGAACCTAATAGAGTATGTTGACCATAATTATTAGGGAGAAATGAATGGGTAGAAAGCACTCCACGTATGTTTTCACAGTGCTATTTGAAATTTGAAAGTGTACGAGAATGACTAGATAATTTCAAAGAACAATACTGGTTTAAATAATGACGATAGCTCCAACACTCCAAAAACAATGCTCTGAAGTGGCTTCATTGAAAATTAGTTACATTTGAAACTATGGATTAGGAAACTTCAGTAAATAGACTAAATGAAAACCATCTGAGAGGAGAATGGAAATTAGAAATAGGCTCAAAAACAAAAATATAATAGGAAGAAAACTTGCATGCTTATATTGAAAATTTGGTCTCATTAGGAACAAATCTCTCTACATCATCATTTAAAAACCCTGGCTATGTTTTGCTGTGCAAAATTTCACTTTTAATTACTTATTTAAATTTTATTATTTCAAAAAATTTGTGTCATTTCCACTCAGTAAAACAGACATTGAAATTCTATAGTATCATTATATCACTTTTTCATATTACTTGTGACATATCATGCTGTTTTAAAACTACAGGTATAAATGATGCAGTGACACAGGATTTGAGTTTTATAATAGAGGATACTATGGTATATAAAGAATCAAGCCACTGTAAATCTAGGAGGTCGTGTTAGTCTGCTGAGGCTGCCATAACAAAACATCACATACTGGGTGGCTCAAACAACAAAAATTGATTTCTCACAGTTCTAGAGGCAGCAAGTCCAAGATCAAGGGATCAGTGGCTTAGATTTCTCCTCCTTGACTTGTAGACCTTCTCACTGTGGCCTCACATGGTGTCGAGTGGTGTTTTCTCTGTGCGACTGAAACCCTGGTATCTTTCCTCTTTTTCTATGGCCACCAGTCTTATTGGGTTAGGCCCCACCTTTCCTTATGTCTTCACTTAACCTTAATACCTCTTTATAGGCCCTGTGCCCAGATACAGTCACATCAGGCATTAAGGGTTTCTACATATGAATTTGGAGAAGGCAATGGCAACCCACTCCAGTACTCTTGCCTGGGAAATCCCATGGATGGAGGAGCCTGGTAGGCTGCAGTCCATGGGGTCGCGAAGAGTCAGACACGACTGAGCGACTTAACTTTTACTTTTCACTTTCATGCATTGGAGAAGGAAATGGAAACCACTCCAGTGTTCTTGCCTGGAGAATCCCAGGGATAGCAGAGCCTGGTGGGCTGCCATCTATGGGGTCGCACAGAGTCGGACATGACTGAAGTGACTTAGTAGCAGCAGCAAAATATGAATTTGGATGGGGAAGACAATTGAGTTCATAAAACAGGTTATGTCATGTCCAATATTTGAGGGGCCTCTAAAGACTCTGATGCTGGGAGGGATTGGGGACAGAAGGAGAAGGGGACGACAGAAGATGAGATGGCTGGATGGCATCACTGACTCGATGGACGTGAGTCTGAGTGAACTCCGGGAGTTGGGGATGGACAGGGAGGCCTGGTGTGCTGTGATTCATGGGGTCGCAAAGAGTCAGACACGACTGAGTGACTGAACTGAACTGAAGGCAACAAGTGGGTAGTGACTAGGGAAGGTTGAAAGGTAGATAATCCAGCTAATATTAAGAAAATATCTTGGTTCTAGACCAAGATTTGCTAATCTGTAGGATTAGCAGATGTGTCTTTGTAAGGATATTTTCTTACCCTTCACCCCATAAGAGAACTGTTTCAGATTACTCATTTCTTTCTACCTTGGAGAATTGAATTTTGTCATTTCTATAGATGAAAACATATGAATATGAACTTTCATAACTTAACTGCCTCCTATTTAGAGAGGGAAGTTTTCATAAAGTGTTATAACCAATCCTGTTTTATTTTGGTACCTTTTGGACAATCAGATAGTGCCGGGGTCCAGCTCTGGCTGATCCAGGGTATTCGAAGGAGAGACGGCATAGGCGACCTATTTATTTAAATATTTATCAAAGATATAAAGAGTAATAGAATAAGGATAGCTCAGTGAGGAAATTCAGTGGAGAAAAGAGGCTGAAATAAGGATAGCTCAGTGAGGAAATTCAGTGGAGAAAAGAGGCTGAATAATTCAGCCAGAAGGTAAGAGAAAGAACGACATGGTGAGACCAAGTTTCGGTGAACAAGGCCTGCACTTTATTTTCCAAAGTAGTTTTTATACCTTAAGTTATGCATAGAGGATAATGGGGGAAGGGGTAGAGTCATGCAGCAAGCCAGGCTTTCTTCCTGCAAACTTATCATATGCCAAAGCTTAGGTGATTTGCATCATCTTCTGGCCCGGAGGCCTGTTAACATTTTAAGACCCTTTCTTCAGAAAACTTATTTTTCTCTAAAGGTGAATCGGTCAGGAGCCACCCTCCAAAAGCATTAGATAAAGTTGCATTCCTACAGAGCAAAGGTGTGGTGGGCTATAACAAGAAAAAGAATTAACTCAAGGGTCCCAGGTTACAAACATTAAAGCTACTACTTACACCAATTATATTAATCAATACACTGCCAGGGACACAGCAGGTAAGGGATATGGAAACTTAGCAGCAAACATTGGCCCAACAAGTGAAAATCCCTTCACCAATACAATTTCTAATCAATCTTTTAACTACTCAAAAGAATCTGTGTTTAGACAGTTTAGAACATCTCCCGCCTCTCACAGTTGGGAGGCTCTGAACAATCTCATGTGGCCAGAAAAACCTATTCAGGCAGGCTAGAGGATTTCCAAAGGAGTTTGTAGGTTGAAACACTGTCACACCCAGGAATTATTAACTGGAGCTGTAAGCTAACTCTTTTTTCAGAGAGGTAGTGGGGGACAGCCCCCCGTAAAGTCAGAGGTGTAGGTGAAAGCACAAAGCAGAAAGTAGGCAGACTCTGGTTTTGGGGGTAGATGGGGGACTCCTGAGGCTCGATCCCGCCTTTGCGTATGCCGAGCCTCCTTCCTCATGACCTTTGTCATGGGTGAAGTTCCTCACGCTGGCTCCCGGTAGTGATAGAATTCCAGTTGAGCTATTCCAGATCCTGAAAGATGATGCTGTGGAAAGTTCTGCACTCAATATGCAATATGCAATATGCACTCAATATGCAATATGCCGGCTCCCAGCATCTCCCCCTTTTTTATTTCTTAAAACAGCCAGATGCAGCTCAGTCGCAAGCTTTTGAATGTTCTGCCGAAGAATCCTGACAATACAAGGAAGAATAATTATGAGAAGCAAAATTAGAACTAAAGATATTAGACAGAATGTTTTTTCCAGACATAAAGTTAGAGAAGGTGTGAAATAAGTCATTAGCTGCTCCAGCGGCGGTAAAATCCAGTCGAGAGTGTTCCAGGGTCTGTATTTGATTATGAAGTTTCCCTAAGTCCAGGCCAATGTCAGAGCTGTTCCAAACACCTGAAATATGATTTGTAATTTTTTTCCCATTTATAATCTGTCTCGTTTACCTTTAAAGATGTCACGCATATCCACCGGTAATCAGCGTGGCAAGACAGAGCCATTTTCACTTTTGATTGTGATGGAAAGTGGGAATGCCTTGTAACTGCCATGTGACGGGGTTCAGTTCAGTTCAGTTCAGTTCAGTCACTCAGTCATGTCTGACTCTTTGCGACCCCATGAATTGTAGCATGCCAGGCCTCCCTGTCCATCACCAATGCCAGGAGTTCACTCAAACTCATGTCCACCGAGTCCATGATGCCATCCAGCCATCTCATCCTCTGTCGTCCCCTTCTCCTCCTGCCCCCAATCCCTCCCAGCATCAGAGTCTTTTCCAATGAGTCAACACTTTACATGAGGTGGCCAAAGTACTGGAGTTTCAGCTTTAGCATCATTCCTTCCAAAGAACACCCAGGACTTATCTCCTTTAGAATGGACTAGTTGGATCACCTTGCAGTCCAAGGGACTCTCAGGAGTTTTCTCCAACATCACAGTTCAAAAGCATCAATTCTTCGGCGCTCAGCTTTCTTCACAGTCCAACTCTCGCATCCATACATGACTATTGGAAAAACCATATCCTTGACTAGATGGACCTTTGTTGGCAAAGTAATGTCTCTGCTTTTGAATATGCTATCTAAGTTAGTCATAAATTTCCTTCCAAGGAGTAAGCATCTTTTAATTTCATGGCTGCAATCACCATCTGCAGTGATTTTGGAGCCCCCGAAAAATAAAGTCTGACACTGTTTCCACTGTTTCCCCATCTATTTCCCATGAAGTGATGGGACCAGATGCCATGATCTTTGTTTTCTGAATGTTGAGCTTTAAGCCAACTTGTTCGCTCTCCTCTTTCACTTTCATCAAGAAGCTTTTTAGTTGCTCTTCACTTCTGCTATAAGGGTGGTGTCATCTGCATATCTTAGGTTATTGATATTTCTCCCGGCAATCTTGATTCCAGCTTGTGTTTCTTCCAGCCCAGTGTTTCTCATGATGTACTCTGCATAGAAGTTAAATAATCAGGGTGACAATATGTTGGCAATTTGATCTCTGGTTCCTCTGCCTTTTCTAAATCCAGCTTGAACATCTGGAAGTTCACGGTTCACGTATTGCTGACTCCTGGCTTGAAGAATTTTGAGCATTATTTTACTAGCATGTGAGATGAGTGCAATTGTGCGGTAGTTTGAGCATTCTTTGGCATTGCCTTTCTTTGGGATTGGAATGAAAACTGAGCTTTTCCAGTCCTGTGGCCACTGCTGAGTTTTCCAAATTTGTCGGCATATTGAGTGCAGCACTTTCACAGCATCATCTTTCAGGATTTGAAATAGCTCAATTGGAATTCCATCACCTCCACCAGCTTTGTTCATAGTGATGCTTTCTAATGCCCACTTGACTTCACATTCTAGGATATCTGGCTCTAGGTGAGTGATCACACCATTGTGATTATCTTGGTCATGAAGCTCTTTTTTGTACATTTCTTCCGTGTATTCTTGCCACCTGTTCTTAATATCTTCTGCTTCTGTTAGGTCCATACCATTTCTGTCCTTTATCGAGCCCATCTTTGCATGAAATGTTCCCTTGGTGTCTCTAATTTTCTCGAAGAGATCTCTAGTCTTTCCCATTGTGTTGTTTTCCTCTATTTCTTTGCATTGATCACTGAGGAAGGCTTTCTTATCTCTTCTTGCTAATCTTTGGAACTCCGCATTCAGATGCTTATACCTTTCCTTTTCTCCTTTGACTGGGTTAGAAGTAAGCCAATCCAGTTGACATTTATAATTAGATTGTGATTTTTTTTTTTTCCTGTGTCAGCTGGTAGACCAAGATACTCTGCCGTGCTTAGCTTCTATATATTTCCTATGAGCAAGAACAAACTGGTTGAAGAAGACTAGAGAAGGAAAGAAAAATCTAGATTTCTCTGGCTTGAGATCTGAATGGAAGGGGATGTGTATCACAGTCTTTGATAGTTTAAAGCAAGTTTTCTCAACCTAAGTACTAGTGTCACTGGGGCTAGAAAAGTATTTACTATGGAGGGAGGGGGTACTGTTCTATGCATTATATGATGTTTAGCAGTACCTCTGGCTTCTGCTTACCAGATTCCAGTGGTATCTTTATCCATGACAAGTGAAAATATCTCCAGACATTGGTAAAATATGCAGCAAAAAATAAAAATGCAAGACTAGCTGTTCCTTTTTAATTTCATTTCTAATTAAAAAAAATGAAATTAAAAGATGTTTGCTCCTTGGAAGAAAAGCTCTGACCAAGCTTGACAGCATATTAAAAAGCAGAGACATTACTTTGCCAACAAAGGTGTGTCTAGTCAAAGCTACGGTTTTTCCAGTAGTCATGTATGGATGTGAGAATTGGACCATAAGGAAAGCTGAGTGCCAAAGAATTGATGCTTTTAAACTGTGGTGTTGGAGAAGACTCTTGAGAGTCCCTTGGACTGCAAGGAGATGCAACCAGTCCATACTAAAGGAAATCAGTCCTGAATATTCATTGGAAGGACTGATGCTGAAGCTGAAGCTCCAGTACTTTGGCCACTGGATTCAAGCAGGTGACTCATTTGAAAAGACCCTGATACTGGGAAAGATGGAAGGTAGGAGGAGAAGGTGACAGCAGAGGATGAGATGGTTGGATGTCATCACCAACTTGATGGACCTGAGTTGGAGCAAACTTTGGGAGTTGGTGATGGACAAGGAAGCCTGGCATGTTGCAGTCCATGGGATTACAAAAAGTTGGACATGACTGAGTGACTGAACTGATTGAACTGAGTTGTTCTCTTGGGGAACAAAATTGACCCCAGTTGAGAACTACTACTCTAAAGGAAAGGTGAGAAATTGAATGGCATCATGAAAGGGTTATAATGTCCTGTGAGGCTTTCTTTTTTTAAGTGGGTTTGCTTTGCTTTAGGATGGAAGATGTTTAGGTATATTTGAAGTTTGTAACTTCTAGTTATCAATTATCTTCTTGTTCTTTTAGGTATATTTGAAGTTAGTAACTTCTAGTTATCAATTATCTCCTTGTTCTCCTTAAACCTCACTTAAATGAGAGTCATAGATAGTAAAGGCTCAAAAGAGATACAGGTGAAAAAGACAAAGGAAATAGTGACATAGACAAGAACAGATGAACAATTCAATTTTTTAAGCCAAAAAGGAAATGGAGTGATTATTGAATTAGTAGATAAGAGGAAGCCATAACAAGTGTCCACAAAGGTATTAACAGCTTACTACTAAAATAACCTAAAAGGCTAAAGATATCTCAGAAGATATGTATGACACACAGAGATAAATGTCAGAGAATTGATTGAAAGTTTGTATTTGGAGTAGTTGGGCTTCCATGCCTCCTCTCTACTTTTACTCAGTCAGAAGGCTAATATCAAATTCCAAACAAGAGATTAGAGTCCTTCCCTGACTTCCAAAGCAAATGAAAGAACTGTAACAGCTCTATACTTTAACATATGAGGCTTAGCAGAAGGCTCATATTTGCGAACATAGGAATTCATAACAATATTTATGCTCTATGTTGGAATAATAATTATTTTCTTCTTCTGACACAAGAATACTTTGTTTAGCATTCATCTCCTTAAGGCAGAAAATTGGACAACTTTGATACTTATTTCTTTAGTCAGGTTGTTGTACAATTAGACTGAAAAATGTATGATTGTTCAAAAACAATAAAGGTTATTCCCCACTTATGTAAATAGTTCAAAAGAATCTGAGGTCAGTGGTCTGCTCTGTTCTTCACAGTAAATCCCAACGATATAATGTAAATGTATACATGTAAAAAGGTATCATGTGACTATTGGAATAAGGAGAAGCTCAGAAAGAAGGGAGAACGAGTTTAGAATCTTTGAAGTGGAAACAAGAATGATGTTTTCAAGTGAGCAGTGAGAGGCAGAGAAATAAGTGGTTATTGAAGTAGGTAAAGGATGTTTTCTACCAATCATAAGGAGTTTGTTTTAGTCTAAATATGGTAGAGAAACATGGAATGGCTTTGAACAGTGTTGTAAAATAATTTGGTCTCTTTCTTAAAGGATGATTATGGCTACTACAATGGGGTGAATGTAGAAAAAGTAGGAATAAATGAGAATTTGGCAGTAATCTGAATGGAAGCTAACAGAGATTTGGACTAAAGTCATGGTGGACATGTTAAGAAAAGTTTAGAAATGGTATTTACTTTTGAAAGGAGAGCTAAGAGGATTTGCTATGGGATATGAAGAAGAAACAGAAGAATTAAGTGTGTACAGGTTAGGTTTGGTTGAACTGCTGGTAGAACAGAAACATATTTTACTGAAACAAAACAGATTAACCTAGGGAAGGTTAACTCTTTTTGGGAAATTGAGAGTTTGGTTAAGGCTAGAGATACACAGTTGGGAGTCTTTAGCACAAGGATAGTATATGAAACCATAGATCTAGGTAAATTGACAAAGAAGATACATACTTTGAGAAAAACAAAAACAAAACTTGTTTGGAATACTTTGACATTCATTGGTCCAGGAATGTAGGAGGAACCTGCAGTAGACTTCAGGGAAGAGACTAGAGGCAGGAAGAAAATGAGAAGCATCTCAGAATCTAATTTAAGAAAAATATGTCATAAAGGAAGAAGTTTTCAACTGTGCAAGAATTTGTGTAAGTTGTAGATAGACAATGTTTAAGATTTGGCAGTGTTTTACTATAAAGAGTTCAATGGAAAGAGGTAGCTGGAGGGATATGTGGTGTAAATGAAGGGTCTCTCTTCAAGAGAGGAAGGATCCAGGGGAAAGAACTAATTTTATGTAGGAATGGAGACAAATCATGTAGTGTCAAGTAACTATGAAAAGATGGCTTTACTTCCTTTTTTACTTATATTTTGCAGTTGTACCTCAGGTGACTAGACGGACTAAATCATTAATGCTGGTTTATGCTGTACTTTCGCTGTTGGTCCATGTGTAACCATCTTTTAATTTTTGTTGTTGTTAAATAATTAATTAAAACAATTGAGAGGAGATTGCAAACAGACTTGCAAACAGAGTGTCTGAGGATATTTCCAGGCTTAGAGAAGCTAAAGTCTAGTTTAAAGCAGAAAGAAGACTCTAAGAAAACTTGCCATGGGAAAATGAAATTGATAAATCATCTGATATATTTACGTGTCTCTTAGACTTTTCTCATTGTACTTAGTACACTGAATGCCCTCCCATTGTACTTAGTGTGTTTTATTTGCATTTCAAAGCAAGAGAACAGTTTACCTCTGTTAGGAAGTTTGGATTCTGAATGATATGTCTCCATCTCCTGATGAATTATATTTTTAACTCCTTGTCAGGTGAAGACGTCTTTAGGAACTGCTTTTGGTGATCACTTTGGGATAAACATAGGTCTGTATGTAGTGTTTAGATACCAAATAATGGTACTGCATTTGTTAATGTGCCATGGATGATTCCCTGATAAAATTCATCCCCAATTTATTATGAGAGCCTCAGAGGAAAAGTGAGCTCTATTTAAGAATGTATTTTCATAGGTGAATTGGCTTAGTTGCAGTTAAAACAGTTACATAAAGATATATTAAAAAGGCATCCAGAGATCAAAAGAGTTTCCAACAACACATTGGTAAGGGATTCTGAAAAATAAATCAAATGCAGTAGTTTAGGATGTGGCTTTAAACTTCCTCTGGTTAGGACAAAAAAATACTGGTGACATATAATTTGGCAACACTTGGACAGCTTGGAGGTGATTATAGCTTTTGTCACTGGCGGAATTCTTACATGTATGTTCAGAAATTTAAATCTACACTGAAATTTGGTCACAAAAATAAAGCAGAATGCTCAAAAGTTAATAAATCCCCTTTCTCAGTCTCTAAATGTATTGCCACCAAGTGCTGAGTCAAGCCAAATTATAACTGAAGGTACTTGAGCTAAAAGAGCTTTTAAATGAAACTCATGTATTCTGGTAGCTATTTTATTTTAAGAACTCAGAAAATTACAAATAATGTTTAGAATCCCTATTGTATTATTTATTCTGTAAACAAAAATACTAAGCTTCTCTCATAATAACATTGATGTGAGGTAAATAAGAATAAAAATACACTTTTTTTTGAGTCTCTAGATATTTAGCATCATGTAAACGGAGGCAGACCTCAGAAGAATAGAATAGGGAAGCATTACATTGAGATTTGGTCATCTGTTTTAAATAATTTATAATTTCATTTGATTTAACCAGAACAATATTCCAATCTTGTCATTAGCAACAAAAAGAGAAAACAACACAGAATGTCATCAATACAATTCTAGATAATGGTTAAGAAACATACTTAAAATTCTTAACTGTATAAGAATCAAGGAAATAGAAATAATAGAAATCACAAAGAGCTAATACATGTGCAAATGATTTTTCAGATCTCTTCACTTTGCTGATATTTCAGTGTGTGTCACAGTGTTCTCTCCAAGCCCTCACTCTCTGTCTCAGAAATGTGACTCTAGTGTATCTACCTTTTAATAATTGTTGCTTTTGCTTTCATTCTATTGAACTGGTCTGTGTTTTTTTCTGTGTGTGAACCTACAACATACGTACATCTGGGGGGTTAATAGTAATGTGTCAATTGTCTGTGGTTTAAAAAAAATGGACACTTTATAATTATATTTGTAATACTATAAAATTAATATCATATTTAAGTTTCCAAAGGTGTTAGCTAAAATGCTATACAAACAGAAAATTATAATCTAAGAACAATAAACACGTAACAACACATTTTATGTATAGTTTTATTTTTTGAGGAATGAGGTGAGACTTATTTTTGAAAAGGTAAATAAATAGTATATTTCTTGTAGTACTGGTATATCATTCAAAACAATACATTTGGAAGATGTGTTTAAGACATCTACTAACAAGCAAATATGAAATAATGGTAGGTGGCAGTGTCTTCTTTTGTAAAAAATATTTCTTGTCTTTTATTTGTAAAATGTTGATTCATTAAACAATGTATTAAAATTTTCACTAGTAGGTTTAGTTCAGTTCAGTCGCTCAGTCGTGTCTGACTCTTTGCGACCCCATGGCAGCACGCCAGGCCTCCCTGTCCATCACCAACTCCTGGAGTTCACTCAGACTCATGTCCATCAAGTCAGTGATGCCATCCAGCCATCTCATCCTCTGTCGTCCTCTTCTCCCCCTGCCCCCAATCCCTCCCAGAATCAGGGTCTTTTCCAATGAGTCAACTCTTCGCATGAGGTGGCCAAAGTACTGGAGTTTCCGCTTCAGCATCAGTCCTTCCAATGAACACCCAAGGCTGATCTCCTTCAGAATGCACTGGTTGGATCTCCTTGCAGTCCAAGGGACTCTCAAGAGTCTTCTCCAACACCACAGTTCAAAAGCATCACTAGTAAAACAGGCTATTAAAAGGCAGATAAAAAATAAATATGATCTCTTCTTTGGGATTCATCCACTTGTCAAATTTATTTTAATGCAACAGATGTAGCTAACTCTTCTCAGAAAACTGGTCTTAATTGATCTTCCCCTTCATATTTGCCATAGAAAATATTCAGCTGTTTGGGGATGCTTGTGGCAAGAACAGCATCTCTGTAAATTCTAGTAAGCTGGCAGGCTTCAGATAGTCAGTGTAGAGATAAATATGAATGGTTCTCAATGTTGGCTGCACATTAGAATTGGCTGTACCTAGTGTGATTTGTAAAATCTAGTTGCCTGGGTTCCACCCCCAGGGATTTCTGATTTAACTGAACTGGGAACTGACTAAGACAAATATGCCTTGAGTGCTGGCTTAGTCGCTGGCAAATAACTACTTTTAATAAACCCACATTTTCAAAAAAAGGAGGATAAAAAAGAAGAAAGAATCCTAAATGATCGAAAACTGGGAAATGCACAATCTGGTTTAACAAAAGTGAACAGAATTTAGTATACAGGTCTAATCTTTTTTGTTTAGATAAATATGTAAATTGCTAATAAGAAAGCCTTATGCATTCTCATTTATACTGTTTGTGAAAATGATCACATTTAAGATTTTATTATATGTAGGCAGTTTTTATGTAGACATCAAATTAAAAACTTTGCAAATAACCCTTTTCAAAGATGGGGTTAAATTATGGTTTTATTTGCTTCCTTAAATACTTTAACTGCTCTGAAAGCCAACTACTTGAGCTGACCCAGTTCTCTTGCCATAATCTTACCTTTCTCCATGTAAAGTTACCTTTAAAGTTAATTGTACACATGAGTCCCAGAAGGGCTACTCAACTGTTTCCCCACTTTACCCATCAAATGAAGTTGAGTTACACTCAACAGGAGCAATAAGTATGTGCATGGTTTGGTACCCAAACAAACAATATTTACAACATCAAATGATCCCTTGGTTTGGGCAAATGGTGAGCAAAGGTATGCAAAAGGGCTATCAGCTTTCAATGAAATAAGAGATCTTAAATTTGCTCAGTCACCTTGTCATCTACCTATTTTGGGGGTCACTAGATGATGGTAATGTATTTAAAGAGTCATGCCTCTAACCTTTCTGTCTAAATCACAGATTCTCAACAGGGTAGAGGCAGAGGCTCATCTATCAGAATCACTTAAAGATGGTTTTTAAAAATGCTAATTCTGCTTCCCCCTTTAATGAACACTTGCTGTTATTGTTTAGTCACTAAGTTGTGTCTGACATTTTTGCGACCCCATGGATTGTAGCCCTGCAGGCTCCTCTCTCCATGAGATATCCCAGGCAAGAATACCAGAGTGGGTTGCCATTTCCTTCTCCAGAGAATCTTCCCAACCCAGGAACTGAACCTGCACCTACGGCATTGGCAGGCAGATTCTTTACCTCTGAGTGACCAGGGAAGTCCCAGTGAACACCTGGTTTATATATAAATACGTCATCCTTGTTTCCTAGAAAGCTAACTTTATGTAAGGGGTAAGAAGATAATTAACAGCTCTATTACAGCGCTAAGATCACTCTATGAATTCTGGTGAACAGCTTTGGAATGTGAACACCGAAAGCATTTTCCTTGCATAACAAATCAGATTGGGAGTTAGATAAGAACTGTAGTCTTTCTAATAATGCTAGGACCTCCATGAACCCCAGCTCTTTATTTCATTAATGGAGAAAACAGTGTCTATATTTTTAGTAATATTTTAAGAAATGAATAAATATCATGTATAAAATGTTACTTCCAAGACAACTATTTAGCATGTATTAGTTTTCCTCTCTCTTCTGTGAATGCATGCTTATTCACTTGAGTTGTGTCTGACTCTGCAACCCTATGGACTGTTGCCCACCAGCTTCCTCTGTCCATGGGATTCTCCAAGCAAGAATACTGGAGTGGGTTGCTATGACCTCCTCTGTGGGATCTTCCCCACCCAGGGATTGAACTTGCATCTCTTGGTCTCCTGCATTGCAGGAGGGTTCTTTACCTACTGAGCCACTTGCAAAGCCCTCTACTTTCTTCACAGTTCAGTCACTCAGTTGTGTCCAACTCTTTGCTACCCCATGAATCACAGCACGCCAGGCCTCCCTGTCCATCACCAAGTCCCAGAGTTCACTCAAATTCACGTCCATCAAGTCAGTGACGCCATCCAGCCATTTCATCCTCTGTCGTCCCCTTCTCCTCCTGCCCCCAATCCGTCCCAGCATCAGTTCAGTTCAGTTCAGTCACTCAGTCGTGTCCGACTTTTTGCGACCCCATGAATCGCAGTACGCCAGGCCTCCCTGCCCATCACCATCACCCGGAGTTCACTCAAATTCACCTCCATCGAGTCCGTGATGCCATCCATCCATCTCATCCTCTGTCGTCCCCTTCTCCTCCTGCCCCCAATCCCTCCCAGCATCAGACTCTTTTCCAATGAGTCAACTCTTCGCAGGAAGTTGCCAAAGTACTGGAGTTTCAGCTTTAGCATCATTCCTTCCAAAGAAATCCCAGGACTGATCTCCTTTGGAATGGACTGGTTGGATCTCCTTGCAGTCCAAGGAACTCTCAAGAGTCTTCTCCAATACCACAGTTCAAAAACATCAATTCTTCGGTTCTCAGCTTTCTTCACAGTCCAACTCTCACATCCATACATGACTACTGGAAAAACCATAGCCTTGACTAGACGGACCTTTGTTGGCAAAGTAATATCTCTGCTTTTGAATATGCTATCTAGGTTGGTCATAATTTTTCTTCCAAGGAATAAGCGTCTTTTAATTTCATGGCTGCAGTCACCATCTGCAGTGATTTTGGAGCCCCAAAAAATAAAGTCTGCCACTGTTTCCACTGTTCCCCATCTATTTCCCATGAAGTAATGGGACTAGATGCCATGATCTTCATTTTCTGAATGTTGAGTTTTAAGCCAACTTTTTCGCTCTCCTCTTTCACTGTCATCAAGAGGCTTTTTAGTTTCTCTTCAGTTTCTGCCATAAAGGTGGTGTCATCTGCATATCTGAGGTGATTGATATTTCTCCCAGCAATCTTGATTCCAGCTTGTGCTTCTTCCAGCCCAGCGTTTCTCATGATGTACTCTGCATAGAAGTTAAATAAGCAATGTGACAATATTCAGCCTTGACATACTCCTTTTCCTATTTGGAACAAGTCTGTTGTTCCATGTCCAGTTCTAACTGTTGCTTCCTGACCTGCACATAGGTTTCTCAGGAGGCAGATCAGGTGGTCTGGTATTTCCATCTTTTTCAGAATTTTCCACAGTTTATTGTGATCCACACAGTCAAAGGCTTTGGCATAGTCCATAAAGCAGATATAGATGTTTTTCTGGACCTCTCTTGCTTTTTTGATGATCCAGTGGATGTTGGCAATTTGATCTCTGGTTCCTCTGCCTTTTCTAAAACCAGCTTGAACATCAGGAAGTTCACGGTTCACGTATCGCTGAAGCCTGGCTTGAAGAATTTTGAGCATTATTTTACTGGCATGTGAGATGAGTGCAATTGTGCAATAGTTTGAGCATTCTTTGGCATTGCCTTTCTTTGGGATTGGAATGAAAACTGAGCTTTTCCAGTCCTGTGGCCACTGCTGAGTTTTCCAAATTTGCTGGCATATTGAGTGCAGCACTTTCACAGCATCATCTTTCAAGATTTGAAAGAGCACCACTGGAATTCCATCACCTCCATTACTTTGTTCCCAGTGATGCTTTCTAAGGCCCACTTGACTTCACATTCCAGGATGTCTGGCTCTAGGTGAGTGATCATACCATCATGATTATCTTGGTTGTGAAGATCTTTTTTTGTATAGTTCTTCTGTGTCGTCTTGCCACCTCTTCTTAATATCTTCTGCTTCTGTTAGGTCCATACCATTTCTGTCCTTTATCAAGCCCATCTTTGCATGAAATATTCCTTTGGTATCTCTAATTTTCTTGAAGAGATCTCTAGTCTTGCCCATTTTGTTGTTTTCCTCTATTTCTTTGCATTGATCACTGAGGAAGGCTTTCTTATCTCTTCTTGCTATTCTTTGGAACTCTGCATTCAGATGCTTATATCTTTCCTTTTCTCCTTTGCTTATCGTGTCTCTTCTTTTCACAGCTAATTGTAAGGCCTCCCCAGACAGCCATTTTGCTTTTCTGCATTTCTTTTCCATGGTGATGGTCTTGATCCCTGTCTCCTATTCAGTGTCACAAACCTCAGTCCATAGTTCATCAGGCACTTTATCTATCAGATCTAGTCCCTTAAATCTATTTCTCACTTCCACTGTATAATCATAAGGGATTTGATTTAGGTCATACCTGAATGCTCTAGTGGTTTTCCCTACTTTCTTCAATTTAAGTCTGAATTTGGCAATAAGGAATTCATGATCTGAGCCATAGTCAGCTTCCACTCTTGTTTTTGCTGACTGTATAGAGCTTCTCCATCTTTGGCTGCAAAGAATATAATCAATCTGATTTCAGTGTTGACCATCTGGTGATGTCCATGTGTAGAGTCTTCTCTTGTGTTGTTGGACAGCGCACAAGTGTGGGAGGCTGCCACGGCGCACAAGCATGGCCGAGAGGAGCTACCCCACGTTCGAGGTCAGGGGGGGCGGCTGGGAGGAGCTACCCCCAGCCTGAGGCCAAGGGCGGCGGCCAGGAGGAGCTACCCTGTGTCCATGGAGCAGTGGCTGCTGCGCGGGCACAGGAGGGCCTAGATGAGCTACTCCACGTCAAGTTCAGGAGGGGCGACGGTGATGAGATACCCCTTGTCCAAGGTAAGGAGCAGTGGCTGCGCTTTGCTGGAGCAGCCATGAAGAGATACCCCACGTCCAAGGTAAGAGAAACCCAAGTAAGAGGGTAGGTGTTGCAAGAGGGCATCAGAGGGCAGACACACTGAAACCATAATCACAGAAATCTAGTCAGTCTAATCACACTAGGACCACAGCCTTGTCTAGCTCAATGAAACTAAGCCATGCCCTGTGGGGCCACCCAAGACGGGCGGGTCATGGTAGAGAGGTAAGCCAGAATGTGGTCCACTGGAGAAGGGAATGGCAAGCCACTTCAATATTCTTGCCTTGAGAACCCCATGAACAGTATGAAAAGGCAAAATGATAGGATACTGAAAGAGGAACTCCCCAGGTCAGTAGGTGCCCAATATGCTACTGGAGATCAGTGGAGGAATAACTCCAGAAAGAATGAAGAGATGGAGCCAAAGCAAAAACAATACCCAGTTTCGGATGTGACTGGTGACAGAAGCAAGGTCCAGTGCTGTAAAGAGAAATATTGCATAGAAACCTGGAATGTCAGGTCCATGAATCAAGGCAAATTGGAAGTGGTCAAACAAGAGATGGCAAGAGTGATAGCAAGAGTGAACATCGACATTCTAGGAATCAGCGAACCAAGATGGACTGGAATGGGTGAATTTAACTCAGATGACCATTATATCTACTACTGTGGGCAGGAATCCCTTAGAAGAAATGGAGTAGCCATCATGGTCAACAAAAAAGTCCGAAATACAGTACTTGGATGCAATCTCACAAACAACAGAATGACCTCTGTTCTTTTCCAAGGCAAACCATTCAATATCACAGTAATCCAAGTCTATGCCCCAACCAGTAATGCTGAAGAAGCTGAAGTTGAACGGTTCTATGAAGCCCTACAAGACCTTTTGGAACTAACACCCAGAAAAGATGTCCTTTTCATTATAGGGGACTGGAATGCAAAAGTAGGAAGTCAAGAAACCTGTTACCTGGAGTAACAGGCAAATTTGGCCTTGGAATACGGAATGATCAGGGCAAAGGTTAATAAAATTTTGCCAAGAGAACGCACCGATCATAGCAAACACCCTCTTCCTTTCTTCTACTTTCTGCCAAATTCCAGAGAAATTTATAAGGAAGACCCCAAACTTGGCAAGAGTGGAAAAGGATCTACCATAGATGCTACTGAATCTTATAGGAAAGCAGAATGTTACAGGACAGAAGAACTGCTTTAGAGATCATTAGCCATTAGTCCCACTTCCTAGAGTAGAAGGAAAAGAGGGTAGTTTGAATGAGAGCTGAGGCCTGTTGTTATGCTATTTAGAAAGAGTGGTATTGACACTGATATACTTTACTTTTTAAATAAGTTTTAGGATATCTATTGAGTTGTAGGAAAAGTATTATCATGTCTGAGTCCACCATATTGCTTAAGTTAAGCCTAAACATTACACTAGAGAGCCATTCTGGACATAGGTTGGTACAAAGACATTTTTGTGACCATAGATTCAAGATGTGACTAACGTTTTGAGGCTTCCCAGGTGGCTCAGATGGTAAAGGATCTGCCTGCCATACAGGAGACAAGGGTTCAATCTCTGGGTTGGGAAGGTCCACTGGAGAAGGAAATGGCACCCCACTCCAGTATTCTTGCCCAGACAATTCCATGGTCAAAGAAGCCTAGCTGGCTACAGTCCACGGGGGTCACCAAGAGTCAAGCATGATTGAGCGATTAGCAGTTTAACCTGTGGTTGGTTCTTTTTAGTGCTGGTGATTTTTTTTTAAAGTCTAATGGAGAAAAAAAGTTTGCATAGAAGTAATAGCATTAATCAAAAGTATCTGAAAACTTTACTTTTTTTCAGAATTACAGACAAAAAATGAAAAATATTATAAGCATATATCCCTATGACTAAGAATTAACTATCATATTTATATAACTTTTTCTCTTTTTAAATGGATACATAGATTCATAGACATAAATATACCTAAAGCCCACTTTACAGCCAATATAAATCCAAACTTTCTTGCCTTTTACCAAGGAATTCTTACCATGAGTATAATTCCAATCAATTTTTAAGTGTTATATACATATGTATTTTACATGTATACTATATGTGTATACTTATAATTTTATTGTTTTGTGTGTTTGCATGCCCATATCACATAAAAGAGCTTCAACCTTCATATCCCAACAGCACAATGTAATTTTACATTGCCCAATGTCTATATCCTGTCAACCATTGCAGACTGTTGTTCTATTTTAAATACCATTATTTTTCTATTTTTCTTTCCTTTTAAAATAAGTTGATAGAGAAACAATTTTTTTTATGAGTTGAGAAATTGCAGGATAGAAAATTAAGTGAAAATTTAGGGGATTCTCTAAGTGATGTAAAAAATAAGCAAAAGTATACTAAAGAAGCATATGGGCTTCCCTGGTGTCTCACATGGTAAAGAAGATCCTCTGGAGAAGGGAATGGTTACCCACTCCATGGACAGAGAAGCCCGGCAGGCTATAGTCCATGGGGTCCCTAGAGTCAGACACAACTGTGCGACTAACACTTTCACTTTTCAGAGAAGCACATAAAGGATGGAAACTTAAATAGTGAAGACAGTAAGAGAATATGTGAGTAGAGTTTCAAAGGATAACCATTTCTTACAGAAAAAGCCACATACTGGAAGATAATGGACATAAAGATAGTTTGAAAAATAAAAAGCAGTAACTTTCTATAGGTTAGTATTATGATAATTACCAAATTCTGCTTTCAAGTAAGAAATATACCCATCTTTCTCTTAAACAACATATAAGAGCCAGTCCTAGGCTTTAAATTTATCAAATTCTGTACTTGGTTCTTAATACTCTTCCTTCTTCATTTTTAATATACAAGACTTTGGCTTCCAGTTTTCCTTCCTAGTACAAAGATGCTGATTGGTAGAATTAAATGAGGAAATATATAGGAACACAACACTATATATAAAGATAATTCACTTGACAAATAGTTGTGTGACACATACACACACATAGTTACTTATTAAAATTGACTATCATAACTATAAACTTGTAAATTATGTCATGGAATGATAAGGTCAGTATAATGAAGTCATATGAGCAGAAGATGGTAATTTGAAAAACCTTGAGTTGCCATGATATATTTTCATTACTTTAGGCAAGTTACTGAATTGGGGGGAGGGATTATTAGTTACTTCATGTGTAATATTAGCATGTTATTCTAAAAATGTGACCTATGAAGAGGCAACCTATAAACTTTATCATACCTAAAGATAGCTTCATTTTTTGCTTTGTTTTGTTTAGCACTCACAATGTTTAATTTTTAAATTAACCTCCAATTTAAAAAATGTAAGTAATTTCACATAGATTAAAAATTTCTTTCTATCAAAATATCGAATGAGCCAGCCACAAAGAGCTGGCATTTCTATGTGGCAACAAGTAACTAGAGGTTGCCCCTTCAGAAGAGGTGTGGACTCTTCTGTTGGCCATACTCTGCTTTACCATATTGTAGGACCTGTTGTCTCACACTTACCTGCTATTTACATCTGGGCCCTCTACCTCTTAAATTTGCTTCTCTTGGTCTTAATGATGTCTGAAGTTTCTAGGAATGCTAGCAGTTTTGCATAATGACTATCTACTCAAATGGCTATTTTAAATATTTGGTTATTAAAGTCCCTGAATAATATTAAATTTATGATTTTAATGCTTTATCTTTACCATTCAAGCAAGAAAAAGACATTGTTCTTATAAAGTTGATGAGATACTATGACGAAAATGTAGCTGAAGAATTGAAACTATACTGAATCTCAAGTTTACTAGCATATTAAGAGCATGATGACTTTCAAAATATTTTGCAAGTTGCATTATATGCAGTTGTGACAATGTTGTTTACTACCACCTGACAGAGTAGCCATTATCGATAACATGGGCTTTCTATCTGGATCTTATATGTCAACAAAGGTCCTACCAAGGCAAGAAATTAATAAATGTATCAGCTGCAGACTTTACCAGCAGCACCCAGTCATCAGCAGAGACATAAGATGATGTCAAAGAGTCCAGATGATATGCCAGATTTGGATGGCTAATGTGCTATTTGCAAGGGAAAGTATTAAGGTAATGTGCTTTCAGCCTTGCAAATAATCAGTCTAGAAAAATCCATTATGATGTTAACTCTTAAGAATTCTGTTGTATGACATATAAACAAATGAGAAAATTGTCAGGGAATACTAGATTTTGGTGATAGAAGGAAAGAGACAAATGATTAAATCATTAAATTTAGTGCACAAACAACCAACATTTATTTTAGCACTAAAATATCAAGTCATAGAATTTCCATATCTTTCTTTGAATGGAAAAGTGTATATTATAATAGTGCCTTTTGAGTTTATGTTCTTTTTACATGTATATATAATTTATGAAATATTTTATTTAGACTAGAGGCAGATAACCTCTGAAGAATTACATTCATATTTGTTCATATCAATAAATGAAATTAGAACACTAAAAAAAGGGTAGTAAACACATATGAGGCTTTTGCTCAGCATGTACCCATGAGGATATTGTTGGTTTTGTTTTAAAATAGTATTTTATGGTCTTTATTCATCCAGGTAAAAGATAGAAGAAACAACTGTCCTGCTGAGTCAGGTACAAAGTGAAAATCAAGGTCGTTTTTCAACCTGTATTTACTAGAATGTCAATTACTCTTCTACTTTGACACAAAGCAGTCAGTGCTTTGGTACATAGCCTGGGATCATGGGCACCCACTCAGCAATAACCTCCAGGCTGCTGTCTGGAAAGCAGTCTCTCTTTACCATGTTTGCAGTCAATATAACCCTTGAGCAATTTTTAATTAAAAAAATGAAATAGTTAAATCTAAATCACTCTCAGCTGCTTTTATTATGCCCAAAATGATTTCTTTAAAAGTCTGGAAATAAAAAAGGTGCATTTTTATTCTCTCCAAAAGTTAGGATTTATTTATAAATAAATACTGTCCTGGATCTTTATTTGCAGACGCTAGCAAACTATTACTTTAAGGTCAGATAATAGTAGTAGTTGTGAGCATCTCTTGAGTATTTGTTATGTGTCAGGCTCTATATTAAGAACTTAAAATATATATACATATATATAATTATTTAAATATAATAAGCTTATTTATGTATGTATAACTTATCTTCAAAAAAGGCTTAGATGTTAGTCACATTTAACATATCCCTTTTGCATATCAGAGTAGCAAATAATAGAGACATTACCATAACTTGCTCAAGTCCTAGAGCTGCTAAATGGTAGAGTTAAACTGCCCATCTTGTCAGGCTGGTAGCAAACCTTCCCCACTACACCACATTGCCTCATATCCCCAGGAACAAAAAAAAAAAATACTCAAACACTAATTAATGAGCTCAGGTGAGCAGTATAAAGAACAGCCCAAAGCCACCTTTGGGAATAATATGTTACATTTAGGATCCCACAACAGTTTGCTTTTCCTTTTTTTCTTTTTTTTCCCAGAGGAAAAGTCACTTGTAAATTCTTCCCAGCAGCATGCTGTTGCCTTTCAGGCCACAGAGCACAGTGTACCACAGAGATAAAAAGTCAAGTCCAAATTTTCAATTATTGCATTTAAATATATCTGTTCTGAATTACACTGGAATCTCTGCCTAGTAGTGAATTATGGGGGAGCTTTTTCCTAGAGGGAGAAAATCCATCTCAAACTGGATTAGTACAGTGCTTCCTGTTTAGTTATTTTGTGTGTGGGGGTGGGGTGGGGGGTTGATTCACAGTAGGATACATCAGGAAAATGAATGTTTTGTCCCAATCCATTTCCATTCAAAACTTCTAACAGCATGATAACACTAAAGTTTAGTGATTCTGAAATCAAGTTACCATTAAGAGAGACTGGTGCTGCTGCTGCTTACTTACTTCAGTTGTGTCTGACTATGCAACCTCATGGACCCCTTCCAGGCTCCTTTGTGCATGGGGACACTCCAGGCAAGAATACTGTAGTGAGTGCCATGCCTCCTCCAGGGGAATCTTCCTAAGCCAGGGATTGAACCCAAGTCTGCCGCATTGCATGTGGATTCTTTACCAGCTGAGCCACCAGGGAAGCCATAAAAGGGATTGTAGTGGCTCAAAGCACAGATTGTAAAGATTACTTAGGTTAAGACTTTGCTTAACTTCCCCAGGTGCCTCACCTACACCAGACTGTGTAATGTCTCTATGCCTCAGTTTCCTCATCTGTAAAATCATAGTAATAGTTTTTGCCCCTAATGGTTCTTGGGAGCTAATCCATGTATAGTATTCTATACTTGATTCCAGTATACTACTTACTGGATCTATACTACTTAGTGCCTTACTATTGTTCATATAAACATCTGAATGCAGAGTTCCAAAGAATAGCAAGAAAAGATAAGAAAGCTTTCTTCAGCGATCAATGCAAAGAAATAGAGGAAAACAACAGAATGGGAAAGACTAGGGATCTCTTCAAGAAATCACAGATAACAAAGGAACATTTCATGCAAAGATGAGCTCGATAAAGGACAGAAATGGTATGGACCTAACAGAAGCAGAAGATATTAAGAAGAGATGGCAAGAATACACAGAAGAACTATACAAAAAAGATCTTCACGACCCAAATAATCACAATGGTGTGATCATTGACCTAGAGCCAGACATCCTGGAATGTGAAGTCAAGTGGGCCTTAGAAAGCATCACTACAAACAAAGCTAGTGGAGGTGATAGAATTCCAGTGGAACTATTCCAAATCCTGAAAGATGATGCTGTGAAAGTGCTGCACTCAATATGCCAGCAAATTAGGAAAACTCAGCAGTGGCCACAAGACTGGAAAAGGTCAGTTTTCATTCCAATCCCAAAGAAAGGCAACGCCAAAGAATGCTCAAACTACTGTACAATTGCACTCATCTCACACGCTAGGAAAGTAATGCTCAAAATTCTCCAAGCCAGGCTTCAGCAATATGTGAACCATGAACTTCCTGATGTTCAAGCTGGTTTTAGAAAAGGCAGAGGAACCAGAGATCAAATTGCCAACATCTACTGGACCATCGAAAAAGCAAGAGAGTTCCAGAAAACATCTGTTTATGCTTTATTGCTTATACTAAAGCCTTTAAATGTGTGGGTCACAAGAAACTGTGGAAACTTCTGAAAGAGATGGGAATACCAGACCACCTGATCTGCCTCTTGAGAAATATGTATGCAGGTCAGGAAGCAACAGTTAGAACTGGACATGGAACAACAGACTGGTTCCAAATAGGAAAAGGAGTTCATCAAGGCTGTATATTGTCACCCTGTTTATTTAACTTATATGCAGAGTACATCATGAGAAATGCTGGACTGGAAGGAACACAAACTGGAATCAAGATTGCCGGGAGAAATATCAATAATCTCAGATATGCAGATGACACCACCCTTATGGCAGAAAGTGAAGAGGAACTAAAAAGCCTCTTGATGAAAGTGAAAGTGGAGAGTGAAAAAGTGGGCTTAAAGTTCAACATTCAGAAAACGAAGATCACGGCATCCGGTCCCACCACTTCATGGGAAATAGGTGGGGAAACAGTGTCAGACTTTATTTTTCTGGGCTCCAAAATCACTGCAGATGGTGACTGCAGCCATGAAATCAAAAGACGCTTACTCCTTGGAAGGAAAGTTATGACCAACCTAGATAGCATATTCCAAAGCAGAGACATTACTTTGCCAACAAAGGTTCGTCTAGTCAAGGCTATGGCTTCTCCTGTGGTCATGTATGGCTGTGAGAGTTGGACTGTGAAGAAGGCTGAGCGCCGAAGAATTGATGCTTTTGAACTGTGGTGTTGGGAGAATACTCTTGAGAGTCCCTTGGACTGCAAGGAGCTCCAACCAGTCCATTTTAAAGGAAATCAGCCCTGGGATTTCTTTGGAAGGAATGATGCTAAAGCTGAAACTCCAGTACTTTGGCCACCTCATGCGAAGAGTTGACTCATTGGAAAAGACTCTGATGCTGGGAGGGATTGGGGGCAGGAGGAGAAGGGGATGACAGAGGATGAGATGGCTGGATGGCATCGCTGACTCTATGGACATGAGTGTCAGTGAACTCCAGGAGTTGGTGATGGACAGGGAGGCCTGGTGTGCTGCGATTCATGGGGTCCCAAAGAGCTGGACACGACTGAGTGACTGATCTGATCTGATCTGATTGTTCATTATTGTTATCAATATCAATATCATCATCATCACCATCCAGTTTTTTTTCCTCCCTTTATACTCCTATTATCCTTCTTCCACGGAGAAGGCAATGGCACCCCACTCCAGTACTCCTGCCTGGAAAATCCCATGGATGGAGGAGCCTGGTAGGCTGCAGTCCATGGGATCGCTAAGAGTCAGACGTGACTGAGCGACTTCACTTTCACTTTTCACTTTTCACTTTCATGCATTGGAGAAGGAAATGGCAACCCACTCCAGTGTTCTTGCCTGGAGAATCCCAGGGACAGCGGAGCCTGGTGGGCTGCCGTCTATGGGGTCGCACAGAGTTGGACATGACTGAAACGACTTAGTAGCAGCAGCAACAGCAGCCTTTTTCCAAAGTCAGAAACTAGCCTAAAAAATTATTGTATTTAGCCTGTTTAATATGGGAGAATGGTTTCATATTAAATTTCTATTATTTTTCATTTTTTTCCCAAAAATATAATACTCATTTACAAAATCTTTAACACTGATAGTCAACTTACAGGATACTCTTGCCTTTGAATTTAGGAATTAAATCTGTCCTCGAAATTGATTATAAAGTTTTTGAAATGCAGAGAGAATACTGTATAGCACTGGAAATTCTATTCAGTGCTCTGTGGTGACCTAAATGGGAAGGAAATCCAAAAAAGAGGGGATATATATTATATGTATACATATAGCTGATTCACTTTGCTGTAAAGCAGAACTAACACTACATTGTAAAGCAACTATACTCCAATAAAAATTAATTAAAAATAAAAATAAAATTGCAGAATGGGGATCATTCATTGTAACTCATTTATTCTTAACACAAATATGTTTCCTAGAAGAAAGCATATCTCCTATAATGTCCATAATTTGAGGCATGTGAACTGCATTAATGAGAGGTGACGAATTAATTAATTCAAACCTTAACTCTTTCTTTTAACTTCTAGAGTACAAAGCTTAAGGCATAAGTTGGTTTCTAAGATGCCAGTCCTATTTAAGAATCCTGTTTAACTCTGGCGTCATCTTCCAGTCAAAGCTCAGGCACCATCTTCTGGATATTTTATGTTTGGATGATATCAGGCTGGTGATCATAGGCTTGCTCAGATGCCAACCCATGATAAGCCACTTGCTTGTTACCCTTTCATGCAAATGTGATGTGTTAAGTACTTTCTGGTGTTTTTAAGTTGTTAATTTCATTTCTTACAAGATAAATTAGAGAAATAAAATTAAATTAATATTTAGTTAATATTTACAAATCCAGATTTGACCCTATTTGTCATTTGACATTAAAAAAAAGACAATAAGAGAAAAGGAATCTGCTGGATAGATTTTTACACATATCTAAGAGAATGGTAGCACCATTCATTTATGTTACCAAATCAGAAGACATCTACATTTCCCTCACTAATTCATCAATAAGTTCTAAGAATTTTACATCCTAATTATATTCATAATTTCACCTTCTTTTCATAGGCACTAGTACCATCTTGCTTCATAGCATTATCACCTCATACCTAGACCCTTGTGAAAGCCCCCTGAAGGTCTCCCCACAGTCATTGCTGTCCCTCCTCATCATTTGTCTCTAGGGTAGCCAGGTATCTTTACAGAACACATCTGTTTATAGCACTCCCAGCTCCATTCATTTCTCCTCAGACCCATCTCCCATGCTGTTCCTATCCCTGCGTAAAACCCTTTAGCAGTGCCTTAAAATGCTCCATACCTTCATTTTCCCTGCCTTCTCTACTCCAACTTGATTGCCTATCAGGTCCTTAGAGGTTTTATACAATGTGTTGCTTCCTTTCACAGGGTCCTAGTGCAAGCTGGTTTCTTTACCAGGAGCACCCTCTCCCTCCTCCCTGTCTAGTCAACTTCTAGCCACTCATTAGACCTAAGCTCAATCATCACTTCCTCAAGGATGCCCTCCCTGACCAGTTTTGATGAGATCAATCCCATTGTTAAATGTTCTTACGGGATCATGAGTTTCTACATTAGAGTATTTAACATAGTTATGAGTATTCTTTGAATTAACCATTTCAATAAGTTCATCTTTGACTAAACTGATTATTATTTGAAGGTGAAAACAAGGGTATTATTTATGCTTTTTGTTCACCTCTTTTCCCATTGTTCCTTATATAGTACCTGATACAAAATATAAATTCAAAGACTATGTTTTAATTGAATGAATAAATTTTAAAATGATTTTTAACTATATGTAGCTTTTAGATTGGCTCCTTTTCCCTGGTGGCTCAGAGGTTAAAGCATCTGCCTGCAATGTGTTAGACCTGGGTTCGATCCCTGGGTCAGAAGATCCCCTGGAGAAGGAAATGGCAACCCACTCCAGTATTCTTGCCTGGAGAAGACGGAGAAGCCTGGTGGGCTACAGTCCATGGGGTCGCAAAGAGTCGGACACGACTGAGCAACTTCACTTTCACTTTAGATTAGACATGTTAGCATAAGAAATAATAATTTACCCACATCTTTATTATTGGAAAATGTTAACAATACTTATCTTTATGTTTATTCCACTTAGGAGGGAGTCTATGCTTTACTAATCTTTGAATCTTACCACTTAGAGTAGTGCCTCTCATATTGCAGACACTGAACATATCTTATAGGAGAATAAGCAATTAAGTGTTGCATGAACTTCATAATTTAAAAGGAAAATATAAAAATTGCACTTTATAACTGTTTATGCCAGCTATTGAAGGATTGTACTAATTCTTCTGCTGTTTGGGTTATGTCTAAGAGAAGCTCTGATCAAATTCTGCAAAGGTCTGTCCTCCAGGAGCTGTTATCCTAATTTCAGGGAAGGGAGCCATGTGAAACAATGGCTTAAATCCAAATTGGTAATAGCTCGAATTGGACCACATAATCAGTCAACTATATAACCATGAAGGCATGCCATGCTTCTAAATCTGTGATTGCAATGTATTCATTGTGATTGGCTCTAGAGGAAATTGCAACTGCAGTGCTGTTTGTTGAGAGGCAGAAGTTATGAGAAAAACTACTTAAAACATTCTTTAATGAATATGCTTAGTTTATGAATGTTCTAAAGTTTAATTCTCAATCAGACTTTAGTATAATCATAAGAAAGAAAGGTACAAGCAGAAGCATGGTCAGAGATGAGGTAGATCTTCATCCTGAAGGCAATGAGGAGTCATGGAAGGAGAAAACAGGAGTGAGGTATGCCCACAATTACCTTTTGGAGAAATATTCCAGATGCCACAGTGAAGAAGGTATCAGAAGATACTCATGCTAATTAACATTTTTCAAATGTCCACACTACCCAAAGTTATCTACAGATTTAATATAATCCCTATCAGAATTCAAATGTCATTTTTCACAAAAATAGAAAAAAAAAGTCTTAAAATGTTTAGGAAACCACAAAGGACCTTGAATAGCCAAAGCACTCTTGAGGAACAACATAGCTGGAAACATCACACTTACTCATTTCAAATTATAATTCAGAACTATAGTAATCAAAGAGGTGTGGTATTAATGTAAAAACGCTCAGAAATAAACATATGCATATATGCTCAATACACTTTTGACAAAGGAGCCAAGAACATACAATGAGAAAAGGACAGTCTCTTCAATAGTGTTGGGAAAACTGAATAGCCATGCAAAAGAGTGAAACTGGATCCTTATACCATACACAAAATTCAAGTCAAAAATGGATTAAAGATTTGAACATAAAATTTAAACTCCTACAAATGTGAAACTCCCAGAAGAAAACAGGGGGTAAGCTCCCTGACACTCATCTTCACAATGTTTGTTTTTGACATCAAAAGCAAAGCAACAGTGATTGCCAGTCCTGGTGTCTGAGTGATTCCCTGGGCCCAGCAAAGGGACAAAGTTTCCAGAGCCTTGAAGACAAGGGGTAACACCCCAAAATACGAACTCATTTTCCACTCTACCTTCATTGGCTGAAAAGCTGCTAAGAACAAAGGTCACATCTCCTGATACCTAGCAAACAAATGCAGTATTGCCTCATGAGTCGATTGCTTCTCTGAGGTGCCCACCAGTGTTTTTGAGGAGAAGCTTTGAGAACAAGTTGAGGAGCGGCTGTCCTTCTATGAGACTGGCGAGATTCCCTGAAAGAATCTGGATGTCATGAAGGAGGCAATGGTTCAGGCAGAGGAAGCCGTTGCTGAGATTACTAGAAAGCTCGAGAAATAGGAGAAGAAACACTTGAAGAAGGAAAAGAAAAGGCTGGCTGCAATTGCCCTGGCTTCTTCAGAAAACAGCAGTGCCCTGAAGGAGTGTGAGGTGACAAGTGAAAGACCCAAAAAGAAGCAAAAGCAAAGGCCCCAGGAGGCTCTTTAGGAGAATGGAATGGAAGACCCATCTGTCTCTTTTTCCAAATCCAAGAAAAAGAAATCTTTTTCCAAGGAAGAGCTAGTTAGTTGTGATCTTGAAGAGACAGCTGGTCTTCCCAAGAGGAAGAAATCTTTTCCTAAAGAGGAACCAGTTACTGACCCTGATGAGTCAGAAAACAAGAGGGTCCCCAAGAAAAAGCGGAAATTGTCTTCCAAGGAGGAGCCACTCAGCAGTAGACCTGAAGAGGCTGCTGCCAGCAAGAGCAGTGGCTCCAAGAAAAAGAAAAAGCTCCAAAAGCTATCCCAGGAAAGTTAGAATGGACATCTTCCTAGTGGGGCATAACTTAACAGAGGTATTCCCCATCCCATCCCCTAGAGCCCAATTAAAAAAAAAAAAAAAAAAGCAAAGCAACAAAAGCAAAATAACCAAAATAAATGTGGCAGTATCAAATGAAAAAACTTCTGCACATCAAAGGAAACAAACAACAAAATGAAAAGTCAACCTAGGAAATGGGAGAAAGTATTTGCATAGATATGGAGTTAATTTTTAAAATACACAAGGACCTCACACAACTCAATAGCAAAAAAGCAACCCCAAAAAACTGCAAACGTTAAAAAATGAGCAGGGGTCTTGAATAGACATTTTCTAAAGAAGACACAAATGGCCATTGTGTACATGAAAGGTGCTCAGCATCTCTAATTGTCAGGAAATAGAAAATCAAAACCATAACCTCACACCTATTAGGATATCTATTATCTAAATCAAGATATAACAATGTTGGACAGGATGTGGTAAAAAGGAAACCCTTGTACACTGTTGGTGGAAATGTAAACTTAAATAGTCACTGTGAAAAACAATATGGAGGTTCCTCAAGAAACTGAAAGTAAAACTACTGTATGAACCAGCAAACTTACTTCTGGATATATATCCAAAGGAGACAAAGCTATTATCTGAAAGAGAGATCTGTACTCCCATGTTTATTGCCACATTAGACAATAGCTGAGGTACAGTACATGCCAAGTATATATCAACAAATAAATGGATAAAAAATACCAATATTATGTAATTGTAATGTGTAACTGAATATCATTTAGTCTTAAAAAAGGGAAGTTCTGTCATTTACAAATTGGATGAATCTGAAGGACATATTAACTGAAATAAGCCAGACAGAAAGGCCAATACTACATAACTTACAACTGGAATCTGAAAAATAAACGTCAAACTCATAGAAACAAAGTAGAAAAGTAGTTACCAGGACCTGGGGGTGGGGGAAATATAGAGAGGTGAGCAAAAGGGTACAGACTTTCAGCTTTAAGGTAAAAAGGTATGAAGATCTAATGTGTAACAGCTAATTCCCTGAGAGTAGAATGTAAAAATTCTCATTAAAAAAAAAAAGTAAATATATAAGGTAATAGATGTATCCATTAACCTGATGGTGGGAATTCTTTCATACCTATATCAAATCATCATGTTGTATACTTTCAACATTTTATGATTTTATTTGTCAATTATAAAGCCAAAGGAAAAGAAGCTTAATTTGAAGAAGGTAGATAACTGTATTTTATTATCCAAGGAAAAAACGATGAGGACCAGAATTAAGGATTTTTTGAGTTGATGAATGCAGTAAAATAATCTTTAAGTGATGTGATTGATAAAACACGATGTGTTATTGGATGTATAACTTTCTGCCTTTGGTGGACTGTGGTATCCTTCACTTGAATGTAAATTGAAGAGAAAGAAAACTTGAATAATAGATGTGGTTTGGGACATGTTTTGCTTGAGATGTCTGTATAAGAATGGACTTGTGTGTACCTCCATCAGCTCATGTTTATTCATCTTATAGCAATGCCTATTTTTATTGCAACTGATAATTGCATTTATTTTTTCATTAATTAGTCTTTTTCACTAAACTGAATTCTTTGAAGAACTTAACTCCTTGTTTTGCAAGTGTATAGTATACTTCTTCACATGCAGTAGGCATTCAGTAAATATTTCTTTAAAGGACTGAATGAATGCCATTCTTTGAATGAATGATATAGCATGCAGAAGTGAAATTATGAAGTTTAATAGAGAGGCTGGGGCTAGAAACAGTTTATTGTTCTTGTCTATTGTTCTAAACCATCTGCAGATAAGTGATTCATTAGAGGCAATTATGAAAGTTCAGGAAATTTTTCATGGAAAAGGAAATATTTGAGTTGGAGGATTAAAGAGAAAAAAACAATTGGTGAAACTTGGATTGAGACTGTTAATTGGAACAGTCAGCTAAAAAGGACAATCATAAGCTTATAGCCACTTCAAACTCCATATTTTAATTTAAAAATAGAGCTTTTGAAGTAGGGCCAAGGCTTTTTATTCTGAATCTTTCTTTTTCTCACCTAAACTATGCTTATAAAGTCAGTGTTTATCATTTCCAATTTTGATTTTTTTTTAAGTAAGGAAATTTAAATATCTTGAAGCAGTCTGACTGGAAAATTAACAATTCTCTATACTCTCCCACAAGTTTCATCACAGTTCTTGTCCTTACCCATTTTGACATATTGGGGTTTTGTGTTGTTGTTGTTCTCATTTCTACCTTATTTCTCAAAGCATGTATCACTGATACACACACACATGATCATCAGCTTTTGAAGTATTATTTAATAAAATTATGTAATTACTAAGACAAATGCCACTAATTTAAGTCGATTACAAATTCAACTGAAGCTTTAGGAAGCATTCAGCCCAATTCACAGGAACAGAAATGAGCAAGTGGGTTAGAAACTTGCTCACTTGTCTGCTAAAAGTAAGATCCATTTGTATTAACAAAATGGAAAATGTGGATAATTCAGGTCACTTAAGTAGATATTGTTTAAAACATCTTCTACAATATTGTTAAGGTGTTCTTTAATTGACCTGAGATGATTGGAATTGAAATTAAAACATGCTTTTGCAGAGAGGAAAGGAAATCAGTAGCTATAGAAAGATGACAGAAGGGAAAAAAAAATTTCATGAGCCATTCAATGGGTTCTTCTTAATGCAGAGCAGAACATTCAAATAATATGATCTGTTAGCTTTTTATTCTGTTTATGGACAAAAATTCCAAAAATTCAAAATAATGTTTTAAAAATTAAAACTCTTCTTCCTCCTCCCCATATCCCATTTCCCAGAGCTCACTAAATTTTTTTTTAATCTTTTTGGAAATGTTTTCTTGCATAAACCTATTTGTATGTGTATCTATGTCTCTTTATATCTCTGTATATCTCTTTTTCAAAGTTTTATATGAGCAGTCTCTACGAAGATAGATAAATTGTTGATAGTTACATGATAGTGAACACTTCTATGTTCCATGGACAGTTTTGGTTTATGTGTGATATCCTTGCATAATTGTAAACAGCTCTTTCATGCATTCTTAGAATTGTCCCAGTTCAGATGATAAATTGTATGGTCACCCATCTACAAATAAACATTTAGTTTATTTCCATTCTCATTCCCCACATTATTGAAATAGAAATATTTGTACAGAAATCTTCCACACTTGTGGGGCTATTTCTGAGTGTGAAGAATTATAATTGGAATTGCTGATTCAGATTCTGTGTCCTTTTAATTTTGATAAATATTACCAAATGATCCTTTGAGTAGTTTCTACCAGTGTATACTCCTTCTAAGAGCAAACTCTTTAGTTTTTCTTCACTTTCAGCCATAAGGGTGGTGTCATCTGCATAATTGAGGTTATTGATATTTCTCCTGGCAATCTTGATTCCAGCTTGTGCTTCATCCAACCTGGCATTTCTCATGATGTACTCTGCACAGAAGTTCAATAAGCAGGGTGACAATATACAGCTTTGATGTACTCCTTTTCCAGTTTGGAACCAGTCTGTTGTTCCATGTCCAGTTCTAACTGCTGTTTCCTGACCTGCATACAGATTTCTCAAGACACAGGTCAAGTGGTCTGGCATTCCCATCTCTTGAAGAATTTTCCACAGTTTGTTGTGAGTTCAGTTCAGTTCAGTCGCTCAGTTCTGTCCGACTCTTTGTGAGCCCATGAATCGCAGCACGCCAGGCCTCCCTGTCCATCACCAACTCCCGGAGTTCACTCAGACTCACGTCCATCGAGTCAGTGATGCCATCCAGCCATCTCATCCTCTGTCATCCCCTTTTCCTCCTGCCCCCAATCCCTCCCAGCATCAGAGTCTTTTCCAATGAGTCAACTCTTCGCATGAGGTGGCCAAAGTACTGGAGTTTCAGCTTTAGCATCATTCCTTCCAAAGAAATCCCAGGGCTGATCTCCTTCAGAATTTTTGTGTGTGTGTGATCCACATATTTTGTTGTGATCCACATAGTAAAAGGCTTTGGCATAGTCAATGAAGTAGAAGTTGATGTTTTTTCTGGAACTGTCTTGCTTTATCAATGATCCAAAAGATGTTGGCAATTTGATCTCTGGTTCCTCTGCTTTTTCTAAATCCATTTTGAACCTCTGGAAGTTCATGATTCCTTATGGCAGAAAGCGAAGAAGAGCTAAAGAGCCTCTTGCTGAAAGTGAAAGAAGAGAGTGAAAATGTTGGCTTAAAACTCACATTCAGAAAACTAAGATCATGGCATGTGGTCCCATCACTTCATGGCAAATAGATGGGGAAACAATGGAAACAGTGAAATACTTTATTTTTGGGCTCCAAAATCACTGCAGATAGTGACTGCAGCCATGAAATTAAAAGATGCTTGCTCCTTGGAAGAAAAGCTATGACCAACCTAGACAGCATATTAAAAAGCAGAGACATTACTTTGCCAAGAAAGGTCCGTCTAGTCAAAGCTATGGTTTTTCCAGTAGTCATTATGGATGTGAGAGTTGGACTATAAAGAAAATTGAGTGCCAAAGAATTGATGCTTTCGAATTGTGGTGTTGGAGAAGACTCTTGAGAGTCCCTTGGACTGCAAGGAGATCCAACCAGTCCATCCTAAAGGAAATCAGTCTTGAATATTCATTGAAAGGACTGATGTTGAAGCTGAAACTCCAGTACTTTGGCCACCTGATGCAAAGAACTGAGTTATTGGAAAAGACCCTGATGCTGGGAAAGATTGAAGGTGGAGGAGAAGGGGACAACAGAGGATGAGATTTTTGGATGGCATCACCAACTCAATGGACATGAGTTTGAGTAAACTCTGGGAGTTGATGATGGACAGGGAAGCCTTGTGTGCCGCAGTCCATGGGGTCACAAGGAGTTGGACATGACTGAGCGACTGAACTGAACTGAAGAGCAAACTTATAAATCCCAAAAGAATCTGAATTGAATATGTTTGTTATCATTCCCTTACTGACTTGGCCTTTGCTATTTCTCTGATCTCATAAATACTGTTATTCCATTATCCATTTTACTATAACCACACTATTGTCATAGGCCAAAAATACTACTACCTCAGGACATTTGCACTTGCTGTCTTAATTGTCTGGGATATTCTGCCATATAGTCTTACATAACTTATCTCCCTTATTTCATTTAGGCTTCTGTTTCACAGAGGTATGCCTTGACCATCTAATGAGAAAATACTGCTCTGTTAATTACTGTCTATCCTTTGACTTAATTTAGTTTCTTTTTATCAATATCTGACATGTTGTTATGTGTTTGTTTTCCTTCTCTCTTCTAAAGTGTTAACTTTTGGAGTAAGAGACATCACCTAGTTTGGTTCCTACTCACACTGCCTAGAAATATGCCTGGCATATGAAGGCAACTTAGTAAATATGTGTTATCAAAAGAATGAATTGAAAGGATAAGAGAATGCTTGTTTCACACACCAGATGTCATCAAGCATTATCTTCTTTTGCCAATTTAATAACAATAGCATCTTATAATTTTAACTTTATCTTTAATTATGAGTAGATTGTACCATTTAGTATATTATTAGCAATTTTTAATTTACTTTGTTCAGTGAATATTCCCTACATGTTTGTTGTTAGCCAGTCCATTTGAGTTAGTGACCAAAATTTTAAATGGGACCAATAAGCTTGGTTGTGTGTTTTCTCCATTGTGTTAATTGTCTGGCTATGGGGATGCAGTAGACTCTGTTGGATATAACCTGGTAAACAAACGCAAGTACAGTGGTGTAAGCGAACCCAGTGTGGTGACCGTGATGGTGAACGTATTTTCTAGGTAAAGGCACAAGTGAGAAATTTGGAGGTGAGGAGCTTCAACACAGAAAAGTTGTAACATCAATTGATTCTAGGTTTCAGTAGAGTCAAATAATTGTTCTAATTTTTTCAAAGATTCTGCTAAGAAATCAAATAAAGCCATCATGATACTTCTATTTAAAATTGCCAATATAAAGATTCAACTTTACTGATGGGTGGTGTGATTTTAAAGAAGTTCAAACAGTCAAAGTTTAATCTGGAACTACTGAATAAAATAAATATTCATAACCTCTATGATCTAGTAGCTAGCTCTATTTTAGAGTAATATGTTCATCATAAATTGTGGTGGCAGGTTGGGGACAATCTGAGAGAGTGAATAGGTAAATTCAAAAGTGAAATATGGTGGATGCATAGCAAGGTGTATTTTATGTGCTAGTTAATAGCAATAGTTTACAAGTATTGTGCTGTTATATAACTCATCCTTCAACTTGACATTCATTCTACAGTTTTTTCTGTAATACTACAGCTAGGATGCTACAAACTGTTTTTCCTTGAAAGATATCTTTCTTTCTTAAATTCTGACAAAAGGAGACACTAGAAGAAATTATTGAGCTTTCCAAGTGACTCAGGGGGTAAAGGATCTTCCTGCAACGCAGGAGACTCAGGAGATGAGGGTCCGATCCCTGTCAGGAAGATTCCCTGGAGAAGGGCATGGCAATCCACTCCAGTATTCTTGCCTGGAGAATTCCATGGACAGAGGAGCCTGGAGGGCTAAAGTACATAGGGTCCCACAGAGTCAGACATGATGGAAGTGACTGAGGATGAGCAGAAGAAATGATTCAGTCCCTCAGTCGTGTCCGACTCTTTGCGACCCCATGAATCGCAGCACGCCAGGCCTCCCTGTCCATCACAAGCTCCCGGGGTTCACTCAGACTCACGTCCATCGAGTCAGTGATGCCATCCAGCCATCTCATCCTCTGTCGTCCCCTTCTCCTCCTGCCCCCAATCCCTCCCAGCATATGAGTCTTTTCCAATGAGTCAACTCTTCGCATGAGGTGGCCAAAGTACTGGAGTTTCAGCTTCAGCATCATTCCCTCCAAAGAAATCCCAATGGACTTCTTGGATCCCAATGGACTAGTTGGATCTCCTTGCAGTCCATGGGACTCTCAAGAGTCTTCTCCAACACCACAGTTCAAAAGCATCAATTCTTCGGTGCTCAGCCTTCTTCACAGTCCAACTCTCACATCCATACATGACCACAGGAAAGACCATAGCCTTGACGAGACGGACCTTTGTTGGCAAAGTAATGTCTCTGCTTTTGAATATGCTAGATTAGGCAGAGATAAAAGGAAGACAGAAAGTGTTCCCTAATCCTGGTTTCTTTATTTTCCTATATGTGTCATAGTTACTGCAACAACCCTTCTTGGGTCAGCCTCCAGCTTCTTATGGCATCCTCAGTACCTGAGCCCTCCTAGAGATTTTAGCAGTGGCTGGGTGGGCTCCCCAGTCTTCTCTGTAGCTCAAACGGTAAAGAAACAGCCTGCAATGCAGAAGACTCGGGTTTGATCCCTGGATCAGGAAAATGTTCTGGAGAAGGGAGCGGCAATCCACTCCCGTATTCTTGCCTGGAGAATCCTATTGGCAGAGGAGCCTGGCGGGCTACAGTCCGCGGGATCGCAGAGTCGGACACTACCGAGCGATCAGCACTACTACGACTAGGTGGCACCCCGACCTGAGAAGTCTGAGCACCAGCTTCATGAAATCTTTTTCTCTAAGCTCCTTGTTTTCTTTCCCCTTTTATTGCTCTAGCCCTAAGATTCTTAGCTTCTTACATATGAGTTACCTTTTAGATAGATGGCTCTTATACATGGATAACCTCTTTTTTTGTCTCTCTGTGTGTTTTAGTGCTCCAGAAGTGTTGAAGCTAACTCTTTCTATATCCCTGCCACATGAAATGACTCTTGTAGTATTTAGTGAAATAAATGTATATTCAAAACAGTGTTTACTCTGAATTTGACTATTGTGGATACCTCATATAAATGGAATAATACAATAGCAATGTGAACATACTCAGTGCCACTGAATTGTATGCTTAAAAGGGGTTAAAGTGGTAAATGTTATGTTATGTATATTTTCAGACATGCTCAGTTGTGTCCTACTCTTTGCGACTTCATGAACTGTAGTCTGCCAGACTCCTCTGCCTATGGGGTTTTCCCAGCAAATACTGAGATGAGTTGCCATTTCCTCCTCCAGGGGATCTTCCTGACCCTGGATCGGGAGCCCACATCCTCTGCATCTCCAGCATTGGCAGGAAGATTCTTTTTCCACTGGGCCACTAGGGAAGCTTTCTCTCTCTATGTGCATATATATATATATATATTTTTACCACAATATAAAAAAACAATGCTGAGTGGGGAAAAAAATGAAATCTAAAAATAATATATTTCTCTAAGTTAGAAATATAAATAACTATGAAAAATTACTCTACATAACTCCTTAAACATTCACATTAGGGCAGTTTCTAAGCCATAGCACTCCTGACATTTGGGCCAGATAATTTGTTGTTGTGGAGGGCTAGGGGGATATCCTGTGCTTTACTGGAGATTTAGCAGCAGGCCAACCTCTGCCTGTTCAAGGCCAATAGCACTTCCACCCAGTTTGACAACCAAAAAATGTTTCCAAACATTGTTGAATGTCTTCTGGTGGTTGAAGTTGCCCCCTTTCACCAGTGATTTGAGTACTGCATCAGGGAATGACAAAAAATTGTCTAATATGTGAATTTGGGGGAAATGTCATTGCTTCTACCTTTTCTTCTTTGGGATCTATTTGCTTTCAGACAGTATGTGCATTGGACCATTCTTAAAGTCATGGTAAATTAAATGCAGAAAATCTTTTCTTCAAAGCCTGTGGATTCTGTGCTAGCTAAGGGTCAATATTAGGTAGTTTATCATTTGTACATACTTGAGCAACACTCCCCAACTCTCTCAGATGCTTTTATTTCAATATGTCTGACTCTTCTGCCTCTCGGTATTATTTGTTATCTCCTTCAAGCCTCAGCTGGTTCACTGGGCCTGGCAACATGAGCTATGAACCAGATGTGGATTGAGATGTTTCTGCTCCATTGCTGAATGACCCTTTTCAGTGTAGCCTCTTAATGATAAAGTGTCCTGGAGGTCTTGATTGGCCCTATTATTTTCTGTCTTTGTTGCTTACATGTTCTCATCTGAGCTAACACCTTTAAATGCCGTCTCTTTAGTGAGTCCCATTATTTCTCTGCTGAACTCTTATTATCTATTCAAAAATATTTACTTGGCTATCTAACAGGTACATTAGGTACTGCATCTCCGAAAATGCATCTGATTTACACCCCATCAGCTCCATTACCCAACCTGCTCTTCTTGCAGCATGCCCTGTTGTAGAAAATGGAAGTGCCACTTTCTTCACTGCTTAGGTTAGAATTTTAATTGTTCTCTCCTTTTCATCATCCACAGCAGAGTATTAGAATATTCTATTCACTTGCCTTCGAAATATCCCCAGAAATTGTACCACTTTTCATCATCCTTACTATGAATATCTTGATCCAAGCCCTCAAATCCCTTGCATACCTCTAAGTATTCCTATACTTACCTCATCACATCCTTTTCTCCACACCAAAGTCAGTACAGTTCACTTAACATGCAAGTCTCACTATGACATGTATATGTTCAAACTTTCTAATAGCTTCCCATTTTAGCTTCACTCCAAGTAACAGAAGCCCTCAGGGTGGTCTGCACAGCTCTGTGTGATTCGCCTTCTCTCCACCTCTTCATTCTCAGCTCCTTTTTGCCAGTCCCCTCCAGACATTAGCTCTGGGCCTTTGTCCTTTCTGTTTCCTGTGCTATGAGTGAACCCTTCCCAGACAAACACAGGGTACTCTCTCTTTCTTCCTTCAAGTCTCTGTGCAAATGTCACTCCATCAAAGAAATCTTCCTTGAATGCTTTATCATTCAGTAACTTTCCCACTTTCTCCCTCTCTCCCATTTCCCTCTTTTTGTCCCACTAATCACAGCCTAACATATTGTGCATTTACATCTTTATAGGTATGTTTTGTTTTTCTCCTACAACATACACGTTTCAAGAAGGCAGGAATGGTGTTTTATTTACTTTTTAATGTCTTGTACTCTAACAGTGCCTGCCATGGGCTCCCAGTTCATTTTGGTAAAATAGGAAATAAATAGACCTCTCAAAATGTGTTGAACAGCATAGACAGACTTAATTTGAGGTGGGAAATAGATTAGGGAGTAGAAGTTCAGCCTAGGGTACAGTGGCCTTTTGTTAATTTAATAAAAGTGCTCTTTTGACCTATTTCCAAGCCATCCAGCAGCAAAATCAAACTTATTCAATAGTGGGACCCAAGAGTATACATACAGAAACAGTGGTTGGGATTATAACAACAGTATGATGAAATAGTTACAGGGCTGCACTAATAAGCAGCTGACTTCCTCCCCACCTGCTAAAGCCAAACTTTTGGTCAGCCGTAGACTTAAGAAGTAAAACCAATATAAAGCTGAAGAAATGAGGAATGGGGTTCCAAGCAGAAACTAACTCTGTTGCTTTCAGCTTCCTTACCTACACCTCTCCAGGGGAAAAGATGTGAATAATCTGATGAGTGTAACTTAGACAATTTTCTGCTGCTTTCTCTTTGGGAACTTATTAATAAGAGCCTGAGCTTTCACCTGCTTCTAGACCTTTTGTTAAGTCTAGCAGTAAAAGTTCCACCCTTGCCTGGAAAGGACTGTGTTTTTCTGAGGGTAGACATGTCTTTGTCAGGGATGTACTATTAGCAAGTCCATATGAATAACAATCCTTAAGCCATGTGTTCATATTAGCCATAGTCATTAATAAAGGTGCTACTTGGATTTCCTTTCACATGTTTGAACATGTGTCATTCTCAGTGTAGAAATCAGACAAGAGGAAAAGCTGTATGATGCATTAGCTCCTTCATTTCAGTTGCCTCATATTTTAGCCTGTTTAGAAATGAATTAATTGTGTATATCTTGCAGGCTTGTTAAAAAAAAAATTTAAGTTGATATATGTAGGACTTCTCAAAACTTGTGTGAGCATTTTCTTCAGAGAAAGTTAAGAATATCCGCTTTTCAGTCTGGGTGTGCCACATCAGCTCAGATGTACCGTAGCAGAGTCACAATGTCTAGTTCTAATCTCTGAGAGCCTTCCTGAGTCCCACAAGTTTTGATGATGCCTACAAACTTCGCATTATATAGAGCTTTAAAATGCATGAATGTAGATTGTCTCCCTAAAAGCAAAAATATAACTTTGAACACTGAGGTCATTTAATCAATAATAAATTACTTTTATTAGCTAATAGACTTCATCAGAATAAATGTGACACTGTTATCACAACAGTAAGGAGACACTCCACTATGTCTGTAGGTTAAGTAATTGTTGTCTTTTCAAAAGTTTGGGGAAAAAAGGGAAAAAATATTAATTGGAAAAGCCATTACTTTAAGATAAATAGGGGGGTAATTTTGTATAATTATTTGTTTGTTAAGTAAGTGATTTCTACTATGAAGGAGTAAGCCAATAGGGATAGGTATTAGAATTAATTATAAATGCAAAAACAAGGACATAACTAGCAACATGACTCAACAATCTCACCCAAGAAAAATGCAAACCTATGTCTACATAAAGATGTGTGTATGAATGTTCACACCAGCTTTATTCTTAAAAATACAACCCTGGAAAGAACTCAAGTGTTCCTCAGTTGGTGAATGGATAAACAAATTGTGATATACTCAACAATAAAACAGTACAAAATACTGCTACATTCAACAACTTAGATAAATCTGAAAAATATTTTCTTAGTGAAGTCAAACATAAAATACTATATTCTTTCTAAATACACATGTATGACCGTCTAGAAAATACGACAGAAAGATCAAAAATTAGGTGATGGGCTCAGTTCAGACATTAAGCTGTAGAGAGGCACACGGAAAAATTTTAGGGTGTTAAAAATATTTGTGACTTAATTATGATGAAGGTTACATAATCATATACAGTTGCTAAAATTCATCTACAATGGGAAATTTATTATAAGTAAAATTTGCCTCAAATGTGTAAAAATATATAGAAGGTACAAAAAAGGAAGAGAAATGCTTAAAGAATAAGAATAGACCTTTTTGTTGAAGACACAGAGCACAGTGGAGTGTAAACAAAAACTTTTTTTTATTTTTCTTTGACTCCTGCCTTCAAATATGTACTCTCAGTGGTCCCTCACTCTCTCTTTACTTATGTAATAAGCCCATCCTTTACTTACTTCTAGGCTCTTCTGATCATAGAATTCTCCAGGCAAGAATACTGGAGTGGGCTACCATGCCTTCATCCAGGGGATCTTCCTGACCCAGAGATTCAATTCTCATCTCCAGCGTCTCCTGTGTTGCAGGCGGATTCTTTACCCACTGAGCCACCTAATTTAAATGCATTTTAAATATTAAATACTAAATTAAATATTAAATTTTCAAATTTAATTCTAAATTTCACATTCAGTTCAACTCCTTTTCCTCTCCCTATGCTTAGGTTTGACATGTGGCTAAGAGACCCATAACGGGGAAGGGTTTAAAAGCCGTATTTAACTCTATTTTCCTTCCACAGTCTTCTGCTTTTCTCTTTTTTCTTTGATATATTGAAGTTAAGGAGAAAAAAATAGGAGAAAAATGGCAAAATAGTGTATCATTTGACTGCTGGTCTCTTTTATGTGGCGCATCTTAAATGATCAACTGAAGGTTTTCTAACAGGTCCCACATCACTGATATGTGCAATGTATTTTCTGCCTGATACATTGGTACAAGCTCAGCTTCTGTTCCCAGGGATCTATCCAATACTCTGTACCACTGGTATCCCCTCACCTAGAGGCTACCTTCAATGCAAAATTCTTTCACAGTGGCTCACAGCCTGCTTACCTCTATGACCTCCATTCAGACCCCTGGGAAATTCACTCATCTTTGCCGTATGAATGCTGTGTGTATGTTTAGCTTATCACTGGTTTCCCTAGCCTCTCTGCTGTTGCTCAACCAACATTCTGCCTTCAAATTCTGGTGGGAAGCAGGCATATGCCAAGGGTTAAGGAAAAGGGCCAAACATACCATTTTTTAAATTAATAAATGCTCTAACTTCACTTTCTTCAGTTCAAATGGCAGACCCAGCACTTCCTATCTGGTCTGACCGCTTGGCAAGCATTGAACCAGGGTGTGAGGTGCTTATGCAGTTAAGTGCACCTCCAGTAAGCACTCTTCAAGTGGATGTAGTGGGGTGGGGGAGGGATCAAGCACTTACCTTTCTCCTCTATTAGGAAGAGAAAAAGCATTTTCTCTCTAAGCCTATAATTAGCTTTTCTAAAGGCTCAAGACCACTGATGAGTTGGTCATCTCAGGAACATCTTATCTACCTTTGAGAGCCCTATAAGGCTTATTAAGCTCTGAAGTCTGGAAGCTCCCTAGCTGCTTTGTAGGATTGTCTGCTGTCAAGTCAATATCCTCCCATCTCCTGTCTTTTACATTCACCCTTGGGTTTGAAGGAAGAAATCTGGGAAGCATATTTCCCAGAATCCTTTTTCAGCACAGTGTGAGTTTGACTCTGCCAATACTCACAGAAGGTTAGGAAAACTGAAGAGAGAGAAAGCCATTGTTCTGTGGTGAGAGCTTTTATGTAGGTATGTGGGTCTTGGCAGTTGGCAGATGAGAGGTTTTCTAGCACCTTCAGGCATCCTCCTCCTCCTTTTGGTGCGTAGGTAGATGGAGTCTCTGATGGCCTTTTCCTTGCAATACTTGTCCTTCCAAATTTGTTGAAAATTAGTAGTGGCCTTCTTGAATATTATTCTCCCAGCTATTCTGATAGTTGTGAAATCTGAAAAATCTTAAATTTCCTCCAGGATTCAGAATTGAATCCCTGGAGTGACTTTTTCTTTCCTGCACTATACTGATTGATGCAACAACACTGTTTAAATGTAGAAGCATCTAATCTCCTATTTTTCTCTGTCTAAAAACTTAACCTGAAATTCTCAGACAAATGGCATATGGTTTCATAGCCTGAGGGAAAATCAAAACTTTATAATCTTGGTTGTCAGTTACAGATAACAAAGTATATGGATGAAAAGCATCACTAGAATCAAGCCAGTGTCCTACTCTGGGCTCTGGCCAGAATATATCACAATAGAACCTTTTTTTAGGGTTATGAAGATTGATTAAAAATTCTTGGGCACACATTGGTATTCCCCACTTTAACTCAGTTGACTTATGTATGTTAATAATACTATTTTCTCACCTTTGTGGGGCTTCTCTGGTGGCTCAGATGGTAAAGAATCTGCCTGCAATGCAGGAGACCTGGGTTCAGTCCCTGTGTGGGGAAGACCCCCTGGAGAAGAGACTGAAAACCCACTTTGGTGTTCTTGCCTGGAAAATTCCATGGACAGAGGAACCTGGTATGCTACAATCCATGATGTCGCAAAGAGTCGGATATGACTGAGTGACTAACACTTTTACTTTCCCTTTATTCCTCTGTAGTCATAACTAGACAGCCTAGATAATAGGAGCTAGCTTAGGGATAAATAAGAAAGTGAAGGAAGCGTTTTTTTCAGAGGGCTTCGTGAGAAACAGGAGCATCCTTTAGAACAACTGCACAATCAGCTAGTTAGGAACTGGAATGTCATTCAGGGCACATGTCACTCTGGTAGTCCAATAGCAGACTAATGGCCCAGCATTCATATCTGTAGTTGCCTCTTCAGAAGTAGGCTTCTGTTGTTCTGACCAACAGACTGGTTGTTTTTGGCTCTCTTTTCCCATATCTATCTCATTTTCTCTCTACTCTCCTCCTCTCATCATGTCTTTTGCCTTCTGTTTTTTTTTTTCCCCCTGCTGTATGCTGATTGTTTCAACAGAGTGCTCTCTTCAGCCAAAAAAAGAAAAGAAGAAGATATTTTTGGCTCAGTTGGTAACTTTGTATAAAGAATTTGGGACCAGATCATGTTCTGTCACTGTAGTGGCTGCTGGCTGGCCTAGACTTGGTTGCTTTCAGTCAATCATCTGACCTTACAGAAAACTGGCTCACTGTTCTTTCCACTACTGCTCCACAGATCAAGTCACTGGTTCCACTAGATCCAATGAGGTTGTTCAGTTGCTAAGTTGTGTCCTACTCTTTGCGATCCCCTGGACTGCAGCATGCCAGGCTTCCCTGTTTTCTGGCATTCTGAGGGGAGTGAGAAAAATATCATGGATATTGTAAAGTATAAGTCAGATAACATTTTTACAAT